>NC_051863.1:31222490-31912490 GCF_015732765.1 Culex quinquefasciatus
AAATACAAAAATACAAAAATACAAAATACAAAAATACAAAATACAAAAATACAAAAATACAAAAATACAAAATACAAAATACAAAAATACAAAATACAAAATACAAAATACAAAAATACAAAAATACAAAAAATACAAAAATACAAAATACAAAATACAAAAATACAAAAATACAAAAATACAAAAATACAAAAATACAAAATACAAAAATACAAAAATACAAAAATACAAAATACAAAAATACAAAATACAAAATACAAAAATACAAAATACAAAAACAAAAATACAAAATACAAAAATACAAAATACAAAAATACAAAATACAAAAATACAAAAATACAAAAATACAAAAATACAAAAATACAAAAATACAAAATACAAAAATACAAAAATACAAAATACAAAAATACAAAAATACAAAAATACAAAAATACAAAATACAAAAATACAAAAATACAAAAATACAAAAATACAAAAATACAAAATACAAAAATACAAAAATACAAAAATACAAAATACAAAATACAAAATACAAAAATACAAAAATACAAAAATACAAAAATACAAAATACAAAATACAAAATACAAAATACAAAAATACAAAAATACAAAATACAAAAATACAAAAATACAAAAATACAAAAATACAAAAATACAAAAATACAAAAATACAAAAATACAAAAATACAAAAATACAAAAATACAAAAATACAAAAATACAAAATACAAAAATACAAAATACAAAAATACAAAAATACAAAAATACAAAAATACAAAAATACAAAAATACAAAAATACAAAAATACAAAAATACAAAAATACAAAAATACAAAAAAAAACAATAATACAAAAATACAAAAATTCAAAAATACAAAAATTCAAAAATACAAAAATACAAACATACAAAAATACAAAAATACAAAAATATACAAATACAAAAATACAAAAATACAAAAATACAAAAATACAAAAATACAAAAATACAAAAATACAAAAATACAAAAATACAAAAATACAAAAATACAAAAATACAAAAATACAAAAATACAAAAATACAAAAATACAAAATACAAAAATACAAAAATACAAAATACAAAAATACAAAAATACAAAAATACAAATACAAAAATACAAAAATACAAAAATACAAAAATACAAAATACAAAATACAAAATACAAATACAAATACAAAAATACAAAAATACAAAAATACAAAAATACAAAATACAAAAATACAAAAATACAAAAATACAAAAATACAAAAATACAAAAATACAAAATACAAAAATACAAAAATACAAAATACAAAAATACAAAAATACAAAAATACAAAAATACAAAAATACAAAAATACAAAATACAAAAATACAAAAATACAAAAATACAAAAATACAAAAATACAAAATACAAAATACAAAAATACAAAAATACAAAAATACAAAAATACAAAATACAAAATACAAAAATACAAAAATACAAAATACAAAAATACAAAATACAAAATACAAAAATACAAAAATACAAAATACAAAAATACAAAAATACAAAATACAAAAATACAAAAATACAAAAATACAAAAATACAAAAATACAAAATACAAAATACAAAAATACAAAAATACAAAATACAAAAATACAAAAACAAAATACAAAATACAAAAATACAAAATACAAAAATACAAAAATACAAAATACAAAAATACAAAATACAAAATACAAAAATACAAAAATACAAAAATACAAAAATACAAAATACAAAAATACAAAAATACAAAAATACAAAAATACAAAAATACAAAAATACAAAATACAAAAATACAAAAATACAAAATACAAAAATACAAAATACAAAAATACAAAAATACAAAAATACAAAAATACAAAAATACAAAAATACAAAATACAAAAATACAAAAATACAAAAATACAAAAATACAAAAATACAAAAATACAAAAATACAAAAATACAAAAATACAAAAATACAAAAATACAAAAATACAAAAATACAAAAATACAAAAATACAAAAATACAAAAATACAAAAATACAAAAATACAAAAATACAAAAATACAAACATACAAAAATACAAAAATACAAAAATACAAAAATACAAAAATACAAAAATACAAAAATACAAAAATACAAAAATACAAAAATACAAAAATATAAAAATACAAAAAAAATAATACAAAAATACAAAAAAATACGAAGATATCACCAAATTAAACCAATTTGATCAACACAGTAATAAGATAACCACCAGGGCTATGAAGGTGGGGATTTTTTTTGAGAATCCAGAGTTGGAATCAGAGTCAGTGGATTCGTGAATTGAAGTCGCTCTAAAAGCTACCAAACTCCACAACCCCGATTTAAATAGTAATTTTCCGGCTAGTTTTTATCCGAATATCAACAAATTTAAACTTGGATGGTTTAAAATAAATATGTTGATGTCTTCGTTTGTTTAATTTGAAAATTACTCTATAATTTTAAGATGTGTTAAATTTCTCTGTTAATTGTATAGTATCAACAAACTTTTTCCTAAGAACCTATTAAGCGATTCTTCGTGCATTCACTCAATAACACTCTCGACAATCTTTTAATCCGTCTCATTTCATCATCTCTATAATAATTACATCTTGTCCCACCTGTGAGGTTCATCGCTACAGTATCGTAGGTAGCCAAACGTGGAGACAGACTCTATCAACCGACAGGAAAAATTTTAATAGACTCCCCATTTCCTTGCTCTCAGCCATGTCAAAAACTCGTTAATGGCAGCAGAATGCGTGATGACTAGTCGATATCTCAAGACTCCCCGGTATTTCCTCTCCTCTGGATGATGGATTATCCTATCTCAGCTCAGTCAGGTGTCAAGCTTCTTGAGGAAAGAGTCTAAAATTCTCCTTTTCTGTTTTCGTTTGAATAGAAGCCAAACATTTAATGTCATTAGAGCCGGTATTTCGCTCCCCTGGCAAACCCCACTCCGCAGCAGTCTCCCTGATCCAAGAGTGGTCCCTGTTAGATTCTCGTCGATCTTCGAAGGAGAAAGTTGTTCCGACGGGGAGTGTTGCGTTCGTTCAAAGACGACGACGTCTCGAATAGAGGAGCCCAAACATGGTCAAAGAAAGCAGCTAACTCATTCCATTTTATGCCCGCACGTAAGTTTGTTGATTGACTCTTGTTGACTCCAGCGCGACCGTGGTCCGGAGTCTTGGTTGGTCTGGCCGTAAAAGGGGATTTTGTTGACCAGACCAGCGAGACGTTCGTTCCATTCCGGGTGATGGGCTTTGGCACCTTTTTGGCCGCTCCGTCAAAGAAATGTGCGCGCGCGTCAGAGTCATTAGACTGAGTGATGATGATGGTTATTGCCCTGTTGATATAATTTCTCCGACGATGACCGGGGCTGGTTCTGGAAGCGACCTTCCCCAATCAAGCAGGAGTTGGGGCAGGTTTGCACATATCTTGGAAAAATAGTTGTTCTGATTCTAGTACAGATTTATCATGGCCAATGGTTCGCTCAATAGGACAAAAACTACCCCTAGAAGCACTCAAAAAAAAACTAACTTAATCCACCTGTGTGGTTGATGCCTTCCTCACTTTTTACCAACAATGGGTAATATGAGTGGTTTGGACACATATTTCAGTTATTTTTTTAGGTCCAGAAAAATAAGTACACAGATATAGCTTAAGTTGTCATAACTCGAGACAGGGTTGCCAGATTTTCTATTATGTGGACTCGTTGGAAAGGTCTCTTGATTACCTAACCAACGATGGGTCGGATGATGGATCCGGACATCGATTACATGCATTTAAGTGAGATCCGGCTTCAAAAAAGTACATTAATATCACTTAAGTGGTCATAACTCGAGACAGGGTTGCCAGATTTTCAATTATGTGGACTCGTTGGGAAGATCTCTTGATTGCCTAACCAATGATGGATTCGGACATCGTTTACATACATTTAAGTAAGATCCGGCTTCAAAAAAGTACATAAATATCACTTGAGTGGTCATAACTCGAGACAGGGTTGCCAGATCTTCAATGTTGTGGACTCGTTGGAAAGGTCTCTTGATTATCTAATCAACGATGGGTCGGATGATGGATCCGGACATCGTTTACATGCATTTAAGTGAGACCCGGCTTCAAAAAAGTACATAAATATCACTTAAGTGGTCTTAACTCGAGACAGGGTTGCCAGATCTTCGATCCGGACATCGTTTACATGCATATAATTGAGATCCGGATATATGTGAAAACACATTTTTATTCATAACTTTTGAACTACTTATCGAAACTTCAAACAATTCAATAGCGATGTATGGGACCCTAAACCAAGTCGAATGCAACTGGTTCGATCAAAATCGGTTCAGCCATTGCTGAGAAAACTTGGCAAGATTTTTGAACACATACATACATACACACACACACACATACACACACACACACAGACATTTGTTCAGTTTTCGATTCTGAGTCGATATGTATATATGAAGGTGGGTCTTCGAGCTTTTGATAAAAAGTTCATTTTTAGAGTAGGATTATAGCCTTACCTCAGTGAGGAAGGCAAAAAAATGAAGCTCTTTTGGTACTCAGATACTGTTGACGATTAGTTTTAATGTTTGAAGATTTTAATTGTAATCCTGAAGAAAGTAAATCATTTTGGAATACCAAAATTACCCCACATTATACTTTGTTCAGAATGCCGTGCGTTTTCAAGCAACACTCCAAATGTGAGTTAATTAATTTCTATTCCCCCTATCTTTATCCCAGCCCATCCCTTTTTGGGTTCTCTTCCTTGTCAATTCCGAAGAGCCCAACAAAACGAAATGAAAAGTGATCCCCAATTTGCTCTCCACTGCTGCGCGCACTCTATAGTCTATCATCTTCTTCACCATGATCAGCATCACTCACCGTCATGACCGCATCTACAAACGTCTTTGAAGATTCAACCAAGTGCCCATCAACAGCCCGTCGGCAGCGCACTTCTCCAAAATCGACATTATGTAAATTTGGATTATGTTGTAATTGCTTTCTCCCCTTCCCTACCTCATCTTCCTCGTTTTTTAGAGTACGTTGGCCTTCTGGCCGCGGCCAACTCGTCTAATTTCCTTGAAATCGAAAACTGGCCAACCTCCGAGGCTCTAGAATAGAAGAAGGAGGTTCTCTTTCCATCGACCTTGGCTGCAGTTTCCAACCTGGGCCCCAGAAGCTGCGCTAGCTGAGAGCGGAGCAGAGTGTGTTGAACTTGGTCAGGTTTTCGCCGGGAACTTTCGCTGGGGATGATCGCGTACACTCTGTACTGCCAGGCAGAAGTTATGGCGATTAGAGTGGAGTGAACTAGTTTTCTAGTTTTGCTGCGGTGTAGCATGAATGTGAATGTTGCCTTAGGCAGGTTTTTTTTGCCAGACGGTCAGTGTTGGTAGAGAGTTGAACCGGCTTCGATCGGAACTGGATCTGTTGGGATGAAACTGCAAGTGATGCAGTTTTGCTTGTAGTAGAAATGCACGTGAGAAATGCAGTAGAGTATGAAATCTGATCGTGTCGTTTATTATTGCTAGTTTGGCGCTAATTGCTGTTTGGTCTGAAAATGTCATGATAAATCTCACCTAAAGCTGCAATCATCGATAAAAATAGACTTTATGTTGCATGGGCAATATAATTTGTTATGGTTGTCGTTTTTTTTTTAAATATATTATTCATGTATTTTATAATCTAAACCGTTCAAAAAAAATAATTAGAATCTTAAATTTGATATATTGTTCATGAGTTAATCTCTAAGACATCTATAACATTGAGAACACTTTTATTACCACAGAGGCCTTTTTATCATTAGTTCGTCCATACAAATCTTCAAACAGTTTTGGCAGCTGTCCATAATGCTAACAAAATATTCACAAATTGGTGTCCTGCGAACGGATTTTCTGATCGTCTCTGGCTATGTTGTAGGTATTATTGAGAAGAATGCAGTAAATAAGAATTGGTTTTAAAAATCACATTTTTCTATTTTACTTTTCCACAAAATAAATAAAACTGTGAAAAATATACCATAATTGAACACAAAGCCATTTTGGTCATGATTTCTAAAAGTAAAACAACCATTTCAATTAGAGGTGGGCAAAACCGCTCTTTTTTAGGAGCCACTCATTTTCGGTCGCTCACTAAAAAGAGCCGCTTTTTTGAACGGCTCTTTCACTCTTTTTCAAAATTTTGATGAAAAGGTTATTTTTAAGAATTGTGTGATTTTGCGAACTCTTTTCTAAATTCTGGTTTAATCGATGAAGTCTATTAACACTGAAGTTAAATCAGGCAAGATTATTTTTTTTTCCATGATCTCTCAGCTATTTAGTAGATTTTTGGTAATATTTTACAAGCTATGCAATTTTATGCAAATTTGTATTTGGATGATACTTTAATGTACGATCAGTTATATGAAGAAAAGCTTTTTCATTTTGTTTAGAAAATCATTTACTTTTGGAATTTCGAAGAAAAGTAAGAAACTGAAAATAAGTTTGAAAACTTTAAAGTGGTGTTTGGCAGCAATGCTATTTTGGGATTAATTTTTATAAGCAATTATTTTTCAATTGAGAATTGCATTTTCAATTCTACAAACAAATTTTGTGATGCGATTTGTTCGAAATTCGATAAATTATATTTCAAACAAGTTTCAAAATCATTCTATCTTGGAACGGTTCTTTCAAAAGTCCGGAGTTTAAAAAAGAACCGCGGTTCTTTTTTTGTGAGCCATGGTTCGTTTGCTCTTTTTAGTGAATCGGCTCTTTGAGCGGCTCGCTCTTTTTTTGCACACCTCTAATTTCAATACAAAAAAATCGTTTTTCTTTTTAAGGCTTTTTCGTGCATTTTTGATGGTCAGAAACACGTTGAAATTATTTTTCAAATGGTTATTTTGCCAAATTTTGTTTTTGATTCAAAAACTAAAGCTACTGATATTTTTTTTTCAATTTAGAGTGTCCCTAAAATCTCTTCATAAAAAAAACCTGCAACTTTGCTGAAGAAACCAGATCGATCAAAACATCGTCTTCATGATATACATTTTTGAAAATTTCAATAGATATTTGTATGTAGACATCTGCCAGATTGAAATTGCTTATTTGGTCATATCGGAATTACTCCCCATGTTTTTGACAAATAAAATATAGCCTTTTTTGGGAGAAATGTTTAAATGGATTTTAGGTTAAAAATTTCCAAAATATCGATTTTTGGGGTTTCAATGGTCGTTGCTAATATTTTTCAAAGTTTTTGTCGTCTTGCTTTTCAATATTTGCAAAAATATATATTTGGTTATGTTCTACATGACCAATAAGACAAAGAACTTTGTACAAAACTCTAAAAAATCAATCTATTTTTATTTATATTTTTTAATTCTTTGCCAATTTATTTAATCCTTAATAATTAATACTAATTTAATGTCTTCAATCATTGACATCTCTGTGAAAATAAATTGCCAAAAAACGAAACTATTGCCAAAACAAGTATCATGGACCTTACAACCACTATAGATGGCAAATTTCATGTCCAGTCTCAAAAACGATATTGCCCCAAGTCTCATGGTTCGATAAATGTCCCCGGTTGAACCTTCCCTCAGGGCAATGGCCACTCCGGGTGTGGCCAATCCTGTCAAAATGTCCATTTTCATTACCAGTATCAAAAACCATGAATTTTGTTTCTGTTAGCTTAAATAGTTGGCACGGCATGTTGCAGCTGCCACGCAACAGAAACAGAATGTCACGCCGAGGACATGCGACGGTAACGCTAAATTTTCGAAAAAAATTGCATTGACACCGCAGATAGAGCTTTAAGACAAAGTCCTTTGTCAAAAAAATAAAGGGGGGAAATCCCAAAAAGTTCAATCTTTTTATGGGAAAAGACTTGCAATAAGTTGAAAACAAAAAAGAGTGCCCAATTGGTGTGAAAAAGTTCAATTCAATTAAAAATAATGGCTGACATTTTTTATCTTTAATCACTTCTCCAAAACCAAAATACATTCAAGATAATTTTTCAACATGTTGGCAAAATACTATTTCTTTTGCAAATAGTTACAATTTTTATCATATGATCATCCCTAGGTCTGGCCCGATGCCGCCATCATCATGCGACCACGTGATCCGTTTGTTTGTCAACAAAACTGTAGCTGGATGGTGAGACGAAGTGAGGGGAAAGAGGTTTTGACATTTGTAATCTCGCATCTAACCCGCCGCCTATTTCGACGGTCATTTTCAACGACCGAGTCCAATAAGGAACTGACTGTACAATCAATAAATCATTAAAAAAAATATTGCTCATTTTCGATTAAAATGAGAAACATATGGGAATGATTACATTTTATATGTCAGAAAAAAAAATGTGTAATTTTCAATTTTACATCTTCCAAATTGACACACTGTGCGGTACAAATAAATTTTCTTTCGAAAAAAAAATTTATGATTGTTTTTTTTTATTTTTAATTTATATTTATTCAAATTTCTTTTCCATGTACATTCATTTAGTTAAAATATTATTGAGTGTCCAATCACAAACGATGACTTTTCACCTCAATTTTAAATACTAGCAACTTTCATTTATTCATGAAATATTGTAGCTTTCGCTATTCAGTGATTTCAAATGTAGGAGGTCCTACATGTACAAAAGGGAAAAGGGATACCTTAAAACTAACTTATAAACTATATAAAGAGCGGATCAATGCAGCTGAAGACTGCAATGATTTTTGTCGAAATGCATCAATTATCTTATTGGACATAACATCCAAAGTGTCCACTTCGGCTAATTGATGAAGTTCACTGGTGCTGAACCAGGGAGGAAGTTTCAGAATCATTTTCAGAATTTTGTTCTGAATCCTCTGAAGTTTTTCTTCCTGGTTAAGCAACAGCTTGTCCAGATCGGCACAGCATAAAGCATGGCAGGTCTGAAAATTTGTTTATAAATTAACAGTTTATTCTTGAGACAAAGTCTAGAATTCCTGTTTATAAGTGGATACAAACATTTAATATATTTGTTACATTTAACCTGGATACTTTCAATGTGATCCTTGTAAGTAAGGTTTTTGTCAAAACTAAGTCCAAGATATTTCACTTGATCCTCCCACTTTAAATTTACCTCATTCATCTTTATAATGTGATGACTTTTTGGTTTAAGAAAATCAGCCCTTGGTTTGTGAGGGAAAATAATAAGTTGAGTTTTGCAGCATTTGGAGTAATTTTCCATTCTTTCAAATAAGAATTGAAAATATCCAAGCTTTTGTAATCTTCTTGTGATGACACGAAGGCTTCTGCCTTTGGCGGAGATGCTTGTGTCATCAGCAAAAAGTGATTTCTGACATCCTGGGGGCAAATCAGGCAAGTCAGAAGTAAAAATATTGTATAAAATTGGACCCAAAATGCTTCCTTGAGGGACGCCAGCACGTACAGGTAGTTGATCAGATTTGCTATTCTGATAACATACCTGCAGAGTACGATCCGTCAAATAATTTTGAATAATTTTCACGATATAAATCGGAAAATTAAACCTTTTCAATTTCGCAATCAAACCTTTATGCCAAACACTGTCAAATGCTTTTTCTATGTCTAGAAGAGCAGCGCCAGTAGAATAGCCCTCAGATTTGTTGCTTCGAATCAAATTTGAAACTCTCAACAACTGATGAGTAGTTGAATGCCCAAGGCGAAATCCAAACTGCTCATCAGCGAAAATTGAATTTTCATTAATGTGCGTCATCATTCTATTAAGAATTATTCTTTCGAATAATTTACTAATAGATGAAAGCAAACTAATGGGCCGATAGCTTGAGGCTTCAGCAGGATTTTTATCCGGTTTCAAAATCGGAATTACTTTGGCATCTTTCCAACTACTGGGAAAATATGCCAAATCAAAACATTTGTTGAAAATTTTGACCAAGCTACTTAAAGTTGCTTCTGGTAATTTTTAATTAAAATGTAAAAATGCCATCCTCACCAGGGGCTTTCATATTTTTAAATTTTTGATAATAGATTTTATTTCATTCAGATCCGTATTAAAAACTTCATCTGATGAAAATTCTTGTTCAACAATATTCTGAAATTCTATTGAAATTTGATTTTCAATAGGACTCAAAACATTCAAGTTGAAATTATGAGCACTCTCAAACTGCTGAGCAAGTTTTTGAGCTTTTCCCCATTAGTTAATAGAATATTATCACCATCTTTTAAAGAAGGGATTGGTTTTGAGGTTTCTTAAGAACCTTTGAAAGTTTCAAAAAGGTTTGGAATAAGGTTTAATTTGTTCGACATCTCTTGCGAACTTTTCATTTCGCAGGAGAGTGAATCTGTGGTCAATAACCTTTTGCAAATCTTTTTGAATTCGCTTCAGTGCAGGATCACGAGAACGTTGATACTGTCTTCGGCGAACATTTTTTAGACGAATCAAAAGTTGAAGATCGTCATCAATAATGGGAGAATCAAATTTGACTTGGACTTTAGGAATAGCAATATTCCTAGCATCCAAAATTGCATTAGTTAAAGATTCCAAGGCTGAATCAATATCAGCTTTGGTTTCTAAAACAAAATCATGATTCAAATTATTCTCAATATGATGCTGATACCTGTCCCAATTAGCTTTGTGGTAATTAAACACAGAACTATTGGGTCTGGTAACTGCTTCATGAGAAAGTGAAAAAGTTACTGGAAGATGATCAGAATCAAAATCAGCATGAGTCACTAAAGGACCACAATACTGACTTTGATTTGTCAACACCAAATCAATTGTTGATGGATTTCTAACAGAAGAAAAGCAAGTTGGCCCATTCGGGTATAAAACCGAATAAAGACCAGAAGTGCAATCTCTGAATAAAATTTTACCATTGGAATTTACATTAGAATTATTCCAAGATTGGTGTTTGGCATTAAAATCACCGATAATCAAAAATCGAGATCTATGCCGAGTAAGTTTATTCAAATCCCCTTTGAAATAATTTTTATTTTCCCCAGTGCACTGGAAAGGCAAATATGCAGCTGCAATCATAATTTTCCCAAAAGAAGTTTCAAGTTCAATGCCCAAACTTTCAATAACTTTTAACTTAAAGTCACGTAAAGTGCTATAAGTCATACTACGGTGGATAACTATTGCAACTCCACCGCCATTTCGATTCATTCGGTTATTAGTTATAACTTTATAATCTGGATCACTTTTCAAATAAGTGCCAGTTTTTTTAAATGTTTCGGTTATAACAGCAACATGCACGTTATGAACTCGTAAAAGTTGAAAAATTCATTTTCTTTCGCTTTTAAAGAGCGAGCATTAAAATTCATAATATTGATGGAATTACTTAGATCCATGATTAAACTTCAGGGTAAGAACAACATCATTCGCAAATTTTAATCCAATCTGGATAGCTTCCATCATGGATGTAGCATTACTCATTGTTTGAATCAAACCAAACAGTGAGTTTTGCAACAAAGTCATTTTTTCAAACGTAACATCGCCGAGATCAGAAGATCCCAAAGCGTTGCCAGCAGAAACATTTTCAAATGAAATTTGAGGTACCTGGCCAATTTCAGGAAGAATTGCAGAGGATTTGAAATTTTGGATGTACCTGAAACAGCGGCAGCATAGGAAATACCGTTGCCTGTTTCAATGGTAGAAGTATTTTTCTAGCTCTCTCATTAGAGGAGATAGCAAAAACGTTTGATTTAAATTTTCAGGTACAACCTGACTTTGAGAAAATTTCGGTTTGGATTTCGGCTGATGCTTAGCGCGAGAATCCAAAACCTTTTTTCTGATGGGGCAATCCCAGAAATTTGATTTGTGATTTCCACCACAATTTGCACATTTAAATTGGGTGACTTCTTTCACGGGACAATTGTCCTTGTCGTGAGAAGAATCCCCGCAAACCATGCATTTTGGAACCATGGCGCAATGATCAGTACCGTGACCGAATGCCTGGCAACGCCGGCACTGGGTCAGATTCTGGCCATTACCGCCATGTTTCTTAAAATGCTCCCACTTTACCCGTACATGGAACAAAAACTGTACTTTGTCCAAAAGTTTCAAATTGTTGATTTCATTTCTGTTGAAATGAATCAGATAAAATTGTGAAGTCAAACCAAAGCGAGAAATATTCCCGTTTGATTTTTTCTTCATTGGTATTACTTGGGATGGGGCAAAGCCAAGCAACACCTTAAGTTCGTTTTTGATCTCATCCACCGACAAGTCGTTGGAGAGACCTTTCAAGACCGCCTTGAATGGCCGAGCATTCTTGGTCTCATACGTGTAGAAATTGTGTTTGTGGTTTTTCAAATAGCCAACAAAAGTTTGGTGATCTTGTAAAGATTCCGTCAACAAGCGACATTCTCCTCTTCGACCAAGCTGGAACGAAACCTTCAAATTGCAAGTTTCCTTGCAATTCTTCAGTTGCGTTCGAAAGCTGGCCAAATCGGAGACGGAAGTCACTACAATTGGCGGAGCCTTTACTCGTTTCTCGACGGCAGAAGGCTCAGTACGAGGAGAAGGTTCCTTGTCTTCAGTTTCGGATAAAACATCGAAACTGTTTGTCAATGGAATTGGAGGATTGACCTCACATTCAGAATCAGAATCAGACCTCAGAAGAGGCTGTTTTCTTTTTCTGTTTCCGTTAGCCGGTTTAGCGTTCAAACGCTTCACCGACGTAACGACCAAATCTTCAGAAGATTTGCGTTTACCTTTGTTTTGACGCATTTTGCAAGCAAAGTTCTCTTAAAAGATGGCTTCGTTTGTAAAATACAACAAAATTTCAGGTGGTGTTAGTCTTGAAAAGACTGTTTAGAATTTTGGAAAATAACTCAGGTAGTCTTTAAAAAGACTGTGAATTTTGTTTTGAAATAACTCTGAGCTTAGGTAGTAAAAAATACCGCAGCTCTAGTGTCCGTTCACCACGAAGGTTCGCAAGACACTCATTTATGATTGTTATACAATTGCTCTGGGCCACCATACTTTAAGGGGGTGGGGGGATTGGCTATTGTCCACGATCCATACAAACAAGTTTTTTTTTGTATAGACAATTGTTCCCGAGAGGGAGGGAGGGGGGTAACAGTTTCACAAAAAAGTTTCCACGTGGTTTATGGATGGTCCTTCTGCACAGAAAAAATAGTTGAATTTTGGAATGTTGAAAATTTGGTAGGTTGAAAAAATTTGTAAAAATGTGAACTTGATGAATATTCATCAAAAATTGATGAATATTCATCATTTTCTGGCGTAAAATTAATCATTTTTTTGCCACAATATCTGTCACCATTTCCTGATGAATATTACCATCATTTTTTTCTGTGTGGTGAATTATGCATTTTACAACTCTCTGTTTATTGAAATTTAGAAACCATGGCTTGTATTTTTTTTGTTTTTCCACGATGTTTTTCCACGATCCTACCTATTGGATTGCAAATTAGATAACAATTAACTTCGTTTTTTTTACAATTTCATTAGAAACTTCTAAATTGCAACACCCAAAGTTGAAGAACGAGGGGATAGTCCTCACGAAAAGAAACGTGAGGAAAGTGCTATATTGCGAGAGTATAGTCCTCTCGCGTGTTCATTCGTTCATTGGAACAGTTCATCCTATGAGTGGCTTATATGGACAAACGACCGCTTCTTAGTCACCGAACCATGGTGGCCCATACGGCAAAGGCACGGTTCAATATGCCGAAGGTCTTGGGTTCGAGTCTCGGTACCGGTACTTTTTTTTTTTGATAGATGAACTTTTTTGGAAAATGAACCATGAGTAAAGTACTCTCGGTAATTTCGGGATTTATCCTCTCCGTCCGCACACAGTACCATTTTACTACCGAATTGTGCTCTTTATCCTCTCGTATGCCGATGCCCAGTTCTGGGTGAACAAATGCTAATTTTATTAGTTGTTTATTGTTATAATAAAATGCAGGAACCAAATTTCCCACCAATGCACTCCATTTTTTTAAAAGAAAAAGTAATGTTACGGTTTTTTAGCTCAAGAATATAAGGAGTTTTTCATCAACTAAAAAATGTCATACAAATCTTGATAATATTGCATTCAAAACAGAAAATTTCTCCCAACGCCAAACACGGGTAGCAGCACTTTAACGCATTCTTGGGTCCCCGCTCTGCTGCCAATGACCTGACCCGATGGCCACTTGACGAGTCGGTCGGCCTTTGATTTATTGACCATCTCTCTCAAAGATCATTAATTCTTCCTCGTTCAGAGCCTCCACCTAACTCGTAAATCTTCACCCCTGTTTAAGGGCCTATTCATCACTATTTAGCATCGATTTTTCTTGTTCGATCACAATCTATCAACACTAAATCGTGAACCAATATGGGAGGGGGGGGGATAGCCTAAGAAGGTTCTACCCGGGTCATGCCACCGGTAATGACCCCGGTTCACATCGGGTCCCCAGGGGAGAACGTCTTCCTAGGCTGCAGAAGCCAACAATCTACGAAAGTGAAAGTGAGGTTAATTTTGGGTGTCTTTTGTTGCTGGATGGTTTTCCATTAATTCCAATAAAATCAGTCAGAGATATTTGGAGGAGGATACGATCACCCCGAATGTAGATTTTAACGAACAGGAGCATTTTACATCTGTTACATTTTCCCAGTTCCATCCACTTGTCTGTGAAAACTGTCTCGATCGCGGTTCGTTCAGTTATTCATTCACTGTTTTCGTGGAGGAACACAATCTCCGCAGCAGCAGGGCCGTTTGTCGTTACCGGCTGTCGAACTCTGACAATTTGTAATATCCAACCAATGTCGATGGTGGGAAGACCTCCGAATGACCCTTGTGGCTTCATCAACCCCAAAAGCGGACCAGATCGTCGGCCGCCGATAAGATCGGTGGATTCACGTGGCAAATGAAGGGCTTCCTCTTCACGGCAAGGTATGCAGATATTGGCTCCGAGTGCCGCCATCAGGGCCAAAACAATGTGATCGCCACCAGCGCCCCCTCGGGGCCGCTTCTCAGATGCGTGAGATTATTTCCGAGCAGCGTTCGTGTTCAAATGGACACACGCTACGATTCTCGACGATGAAAGTAAAAGTGATTTACTTCACGCGACAATCCTGCGCAGCGGATAGTGACCACGAATTGGACCTCAGGGGGATCCCGCTGGGCTCGTGTCAATCGTGGCGTGTTTTTTCGTTTTGGAAAGTATTTATTGCGTTTAATGATATACATTTTTGTCAGGTCGTTTTATTATGTTGTTGGGTTCTAATTAGACCTTTCTGATTTGTTTTGTTTTTCTTTTTCTTACAGGTACGTTACAAAAGATTAAAATCTTGGTAGGAATAATCACGTGAGCATGAACAATCTTTATATTTTGATCACATAATTTATATATATAATATCAATGATTAGACAAATGAAATAAATGTCAAACATTTTACTTATTGGCATTTCCAGAGATGAATTGTTGAAAAAAGTGTGTGAACAAATGTTTGAAATGATCAATTCTGAATTTGTATGTGAAAATCCAGCTTTTCTTAGAATAGTTTAAATCGAGAAATTCAAATTATTAATCACAAAGTTTAAAAAAAAAACAATAAATTCAAAAAATGACATTGCTTACAGTCTACAAAATTTTAATGTCCAGAAATGAAGAATTTAAAATAATAATTTTTGCCATACCTTCCATCGGATGAGGAAGTAAAATGTCGGTCCCGGCCTTGGTTGTTAGGCCGTTAAGTCATTCCAGGTGTAGGAGTTGTCTCCATGCCATAAGTACAAACAACACACCAAACCAAGCCTACTCCGGTGGAATCGCTGGCGGCGGTTGGACTCGCAATCCAAAGGTCGTCAGTTCAAACACTGGGGTGGAAGGTTCCTTGGAGTAAAAAAAGGTTTGGGTGCTCTCCTCATTCAAGCCTTCGGACTCCTAGGTTCGAGCAGAAACTTGCAATAGAGACCACAAAAGACCCGGGGGTCGTTAATGTGGATGGTTTGATTTTTGATTTTGCAATTCCGTTGTGAAACTACTTACCGTAAACTGAGTGACTTTGATAGGTTTCTGAAATGCCCGTCAAATTTAAAATGTTACATTGGATGTATCTTAATCATTGGCCAAATCAAATTTCTATCAATGTCACCCCAGTTTACGGTACTTTTCCTGTAATTCTTGAACGACGAAATAGCCTACTTTTCTGTACCAAAAATTAAAGAATCGAAAAACAACACTTTTTAAAATAAATGCTGAAAAGTTCTGCTTTCCAGCACTTGTTTCGAAAAGTAATACTTATCAACATTTTTTTTTTATTCAAACGATTTATTGACAAAATGCATGAACATTTGACTTATGAGCAGTTCTCTCAGATTTCGGTCATTCGAATTTTTTTTGTATTTTTTAATCCGACTGAAACATTTTTGGTGCATACGCCCAAAGAAGCCATTTTGCATCATTTGTTTGTCCATATAATTTTCCATACAAATTTGGCAGCTGTCCATACAAAAATGAAAATTCTCTGTATCTTTTGAAGGAATTTTTTTATCGATTTGGTGTCTTCGGCAAAGTTGTAGGTATGGATACGGACTACACTGGAAAAAAATTATACACGGTAAAAAAAATTGATGATTTTTTATTTAACTTTTTATCACTAAAACTTGATTTGCAAAAAAACACTTTTTTTTATTTTTTGATATGTTTTAGAGGACATAAAATGCTAACTTTTCAGAAATTACCAGGTTGTGCAAAAAATTATTGAACGAGTTATGATTTTTTTAATCAATACTAACTTTTTCAAAAAATTGAAATTTTGGTCTCAAAATTTTTTTAACTTCATTTTTCGATGTAAAATCAAATTTGCAATCAAAAAGTAATTAACTGAAATTTTGATAAAGTGCACCGTTTTCAAGTTAAATCCATATTTAGGTGACTTTTTTGAAAATAGTCAAAGTTTTTCATTTTTTTAAATTAGTGCACCTTTGAAAAAGATATGTTTGATACTTTGTTGATACGACCTTTAGTTGCTGAGATATTGCAATGCAAAGGTTTAAAAACAGGAAAATTGATGTTTTCTAAGTCTCACCCAAATAGCCCACCATTTTTCAATGTCAATATCTCAGCAACTAATGGTCCGATTTTCAATGTTAAAATATGAAATATATGTGAAATTTTCCGATCTTTTCGAAAACAATATTTTCAAGATTTTCAAATCAAGACTAACATTTCAAAAGGGCCAAACATTCAATATTACAACTTTGCCGAAGACACCAAATCGATCAAAAATTTCCTTCAAAAGATACAGATTTTTGAATTTTCATACATCAGTTTTGTATGGACAGCTGCCAAATTTGTATGGAAAATTATATGGACAAACTAATGATGCAAAATGGCTTCTTTGGGCATACCGAAAGCATCAAAAAAGTTTCAGTCGGATTAAAAAATACAAAAATTCAAATTGAAGAAAAAAGACCGATTTCGTAGAGAATTGCTCTTATAATTTTCCTCAATAAGTGTTTTTATGAAATGCAAAAAATGTTGTATGGAACTCGCTGCAAAACTTGTTTTTTTCAGCACTCGTCGTATTTAATGCAACTTGTTGCATAAACTACTATTTCCATTTAGTTAGAAAATGTAAAAGCATAATTTAAAACTATCCACGGCGCAGTTTATAAAACTTTTCCCGCCGCAACGGGGCTATAAATTTTTATAGCTCTATTTTTTCTCCAAAACAGAGCCCCTTCAACCATGGTGCAAGCAGGTTTACGAACGGAGAAAACCGTCAATGAAAAGCTAATCTAGCCAGCAGCTTACCGGACTCACTGACCATCGGTAATAAAAAGGCGCACAAGGCGCATAACTATTGGGCTGGCTTAGGCAGCCCATCATTACGAACAACCTTGACTTTGGTTACATTTGAGCTGCACAAGATTCAGAGCAAATTGAGCTCGTTAAGGAAGATTTGAAAGTTAGTGAAAAAACGGTGCAGCTATAAAGCTTATTTCAGCATAATATTCACAATTACTAAAAAAATGTTTTTCTTGTAATATTCACCGATTTTTTTTCAGGTTTTTCTTACAAACATTTAAGAAATTTTCCTTTAGGATCAATACCTGTTCAAAAAAATGTTTAAAAAAAAATATTAACCGCGCAACCGTTCCCTCGGGTACCTGGTTGTTTGGCGTAACTTTCGCTTTTTATTCCGAAACTCGAAGGGGCTTGTATTATGCCGTAGCAAACAAGTTATAAAAAGCGATCGAACAAACGTCCAAACTCTTCCCCTCATCGAGGCGGGAAAACGTTGCATGAATTTAGAAAGTAGGTTTTATAGAACGTTCTGAGGCGCTGGTGGAATTTAAACAACTCCATGAGAGTTATAATTTTATGGTTTACGATGTTACAGATCATAAATTTGAGGGAATGCCATCCTAATAAAAAGCTCACAACTCAGACTAGTGCAAGTAACCGTTAAATTTTTTTTTTTCTTAAATCAATAAGATGTTCAACAATAATGATTTTTTTTTAAATATACATTTCACCGATACAATAGACCAACCCTGTCCATTCCCTCCAACCTGGACTTCTATGTTATTTGTAAATGACGCCAAGTGTGAACTTTTATTAAAATGTTTATATCTAGGATATTTCTTCGAGGTATTTGAGAAACAACAAAAAGTTTTAAAACATTATTTATAAAATTTAAAAAGAGAATAGGCGAATTGTGTCGAAACTCTCAATCTTCTTAAAAAGCAATTTAAAATATTTCACACTTTCTACCGTTCAACAAAGTCGCACCCTCTTGATGTACAATTCCCGAATAAACCCCGCTCGATCGCATCTATTGACACCTTCAGAAAATGGCCTGTCATCATCATTCTCACTAAATGTGTTAATTCGGAACAGTTCCATCGCATGACCAACCGAAAGCAGCAGTCCATCACCTGGTTCACGGTTGATTAGCAGCCCAAATGACGGTACAATTCTTGTTTTCACTTTCACAGCCCCACCACTCATTTATATTCTCAACACACAAAAAAAAAACCTCCAACATCAAAACCACACAAGAGAAGAGAAGAAGCATAAAACTAATTTTCACTTTCGCTCCACTCTCCTAGCACGCAACATTAATGCTCGAATCGGTGGAGGCATAACACGGGAATGACCTTCGGTAGCCTTCCCCCAGTTCTTGAAGTGTAGGTATCCACCGCCACCACCACCCAGATTCATCCAGCTCAAGTTTCCCTCAGAGTGTGTACACATAATTTTGTTTTTCACTTTTCATCCCAACCTGTTCTCTCCCCCACCGCCGATGAGTTTATTGGAGCGGAAACTGAACGGGGGCCTCTCCCATAACGAGGGGGAGTGAGAGGGGTTTTGTACCAAATGTGGTGAAGGGGCGGTTGAGAAATTGGTGAATATTTTATAAAAATGTTGACTTGAAATTTAAAATAAAAAAACAATTTTATGTAACAAATATATTTGTTATTTTTGGGCCGAGACAATTCAAAAGTTAAATATATCTATTTGAAATCTATTACTTTCCAAATATCAGAACTATTATACTAAGACTAAAACGAAATTTGAATTTAAGCTGTGCTGTTCATGAAGAAAGAACGCATGATAACGAAATAAAAAATAACCTGATGTTGACATAAACATATTTTTAAAATTTTAAATTACATATACAACAACTCCATTTGAAAAAATCCTAAATAAAAAAAAAGTTCTTTGATCGGGCTGAACATATTTCTGGGGTTCCTTAGCCAAAATAATTAGACCCGTATTATTTTTTTTTTTGCCATAAGGGTGCCCTTCATCGTGCTATGCTGCCGTTCTACGCATAATTGTCCCATGTCAGTTTTGGACGATTTTGACTTTATGCCATTTTTGAGTTTAGTTTGATGTGTACTTTAAGAAAAACACATAAAATCTGGTACTTTGTTCGCAAACTCATTAAAAACAACACCAAGTCTGTTTGTCCCATCGTTACACTTCTACGCATAATTGTCCCACCAAGTATTTTCTTACACGGAATCATTAGTTTTACTAAGCATTATGTCTTGTTTACCTGGTGTATAGCAAGAGAATCACAAATAAGGATGATAAACTGCTAACTGGGGTGATTAGGGACACATAGGGCGAATAGGAAACCACGGGACAATTATGCGTAGAAACACAGAAATCGGTCGAAAAATTTCAATCGCGTTTTTCTCAGTTGCACTTTTTTGAACATGGGACAATTATGCGTAGAACGGCAGTATGGTGGTTCGAAAAATGGCAATATTCGTAATTTTTCACAAAAACCTTTTTTTTCAAAATATCATATTTCCGCGTCATTTCATCCAATTTTAGCTGTCTTAGACGCAAAAGAAAAGTGATTAGTTTGAAAAGGCTATTTGAGAAATATAGTAAAAGCTTCAAAAATCTAGCTTAATATTTCGTATGAAAACTTAAATGGCGTTTTAACCGTGTCTGGACCAAAGGGCCGACAGTATGTAAAAAAAGTATTTACGCCCCTTGGGCACTATGCACATATTGTGATGAAACATCTAAACAATTTAATGTTGACAGAAACCTAGGACTACGTTTTGTTCAGAAACTCATGCCAGACATTTTGCTACAAAAAGCTCATGAAAAGATGATTTCTATAAAAAGTTATATAACAAATACTATTACGAAAATAAAAAAGGTGCAAAAAAGTTTGTACACCTTTCGAAAAATTAACATAAATATTGTAATTTGTTGACAAATCTCCATAAATCCAGTCTCCTAACTCCAAATAGGCATCCTTGACTGATTAAAAAAATAATTTGGATTGAATGCAAAGTTTACTAACTACTTAGTATAAAAGTTTATATAACTCTGAAAATTCTATATAAAACTTATCTAAACTTAGTTTTGCAAACATTTAATTCTACTAAATGTCAATATATTTCCATAGAATTGCTAAATACACATTATGGAGTGGGTATAACACCGTTTTGAGGGTATTAGTATCGATAGAATAGATTTTTCGTTGGAATTTCGTACCAACCCGGAATTACGTCGTCGCAAAATCCGCCGGCATCCGAACCGGTCCACAATTCACAAGTCAACCTATGTGGCATCTGAAGAGCATAAAATTTCCGATCTTTTAATACCCATACATCCAGGTTTTCTATAAAACCCACGTTTTTAAATACCTAAGCAAAAACGTTGTTATGGTTTCGTTTGAGAAACCTGCCAAAAATGTATGGAATTTCGTAGTTTTTGTTCTCGTGGATCAAACTTACTTTTTGCCCAGGTATTTAAAAACGTAGGTTTTAAAGATAACCTAGATGTTTGGGTATCAAAAGATCGGAAATTTTATGCCCTTTCCGATTCCACATAGGTTGACTTGTGAATCGTGGACCGGTTCGGATGCCGGCGGATTTTCCTACGACGTAATTCCGGGTTGGTACGAAATTCCAACGAAAAATCTATTCTATCGATACTAATACCCCCAAAAACGGTGTAATGCCCACTCCAAAATGTTTATTTTGCAATTCTATGGTAATATATTGACATTTAGTTGAATTAAAAGTTTGCAAAATTAAGTTTAGATAAGTTTTATATAGAATTTCCAGAGTTATATAAACTTTTATACTAAGTAGTTAGTAAACTTTGCATTCAATCCAAATTAATTTTTTAATCAGTCAAGGATGCCTATTTGGAGTTAGGAGACTGGATTTATGGTGATTTGTCAACAAATAACAATATTTATGTTAATTTTTCGAAAGGTGTACAAACTTTTTTGCACCTTTTTTATTTTCGTAATAGTATTTGTTATATAACTTTTTATAGAAATCAACTTTTCATGAGCTTTTTGTAGCAAAATGTCTGGCATGTAGTTTCTGAACAAAACGTAGTACTAGGTTCCTGTCAAACTTTATTTTTTTTACATGTTTCATCACAAAATTTGCATAGTGCCCAAGGGGTGTAATTACTTTTTTTACATGTCTGAAAATATTTTATCGGATTTCTCGGAAAATTTCACATAACATAACGAATTCCCAGACGCTTCGAAACCCTCGGACATCTCATCTTGTTTTATCAATTATTTGGATATAAGTTTGCATTATGAAAGTCAAAACTGTTTTATTAGATGAATTCTATTCTAACATCAACTTTCATGTAAAGTTTGTTTGAACGCTGTAGTTAATGTCGAAAAAATTAAATAAAATAAAATTATAAGTTTACCAAAACTTGTGAAACACATCACTGAAATATTTCATAGGCATCCGAAATCCGGACACATTTGCTTCAAATTCCGGACACTCGATTTTGCTTATGAATCACACAAATTTGGACTGAAAAGTTAGTGAATGGCATTCTTTAGGTCTCAAATAAGCTGTTAACTTAAAAACAATCGATAGTTTATATAAAAAATGGCTAGAATTTAAGAGAATCAAAAACATAAATTTCTGCTTTGCCTTCCCGGTGCTTCGGACGCCTAGGAAATATTTCCGTTGAAATGTTTCGCATTTTTGGTAAACTTATAATTTTATTTTATTTTAATTGTTTTGGCATTAACCACAGCGTTCAAACAAACTTTAAATGAAAGTTGATGTTAGAATTCATCAAATAACACAGTTTTGACATTCATAATGCGAACTTATATCCAAATAATTGATAAAACAAGTTGGAGTGTCCGGGAATTCGAATCATGACGGTAATATTTCTACATTTCCAACTTACATGATTTTATGCCAGCTATAACAAAAATGATATGCTACTAAGTGTCCGGATTTCGAATCATGACGTTATGCACTGCATGTACAATTTTTGTAAACACAAAAAAAGGTTGCAAGCGACGGGATTTAGACCCAATAACAACTGTAAGGACTGGCGCCTTAGCCCACTTGGCCATCATACCGATGCAGAGTGGAAAGCATAAACGCATATATGAGCCTGACATATTTCAGGTTGTAATATTACATAAAATTTCATGAAATCGATGCCTCTGTGCTCTCTTGTACTTAGCTTGCTGGGATTCCTATCCAGTTAGCATTAGAGCACAGTGCCATAGAAATAATGGATTTTTTTTAATCCAAGCCTTTTACAAGCAGCTGGACTACTACTTTTGTTGCTGTGTACGTGAAAAATTCTTATCTAAAATATGATCAAAATCTGAAAAAAAAAACTTTATTTATTTGATTTTTTTATTTCTTTCAGTTGCTGAAATAAAAACTTATCAACCTGTTAAAAAAAATGGCCAGTAATGTGTAGAATTATTTTTAGAACTTTTCAATAATAGAATAATTAAGTACATGAAATTTACAGAAACAATGAAAAAAAATATGTTTTTTAAAAAGGACGTCATAGCACAATGTTAATTCGAAAAAGTTTAAAAATTGTTTAAAATCTCCCATCTCAACCATCGCGGGACATTTTTCATCCAAAAGCCACAAGCCACGGACGAAACGAGAGTAGAAATTCCCGCCTGGAAGCAATAAAGAATGGTCTGGCAATAAAAAAAAGCATCGCTCAGCTGGAGATGAAAACAAAACTCTCCGGCTGTGGATCATTGAACTTGTCCACTGTGGGCCAGTTTTTTTTTCAAGTCCGCAGCCGGTTTTGGATTACAAATGATCTGCTTGTAACAAAAAGTGGAGAGATTTATAAGAAAATGTCATTTTTGCTCACAATCGAATGAATTTAATTAACTCCCTAATTAAAACTCGCAGAAAGATCTCAATGCCTGTGAGCGACGAACCCTGTTAACCCTTGCAGCAAATCCTGCGCGCTGCGATAAAGTAGGTTGCAGTACGGTTTTTACTACTTTTTCAGCACCTTCACGGCGAGCTGTGCTGGTGGTAAACAGACGCGAAATTGGTGCTACACATGTTTCCAGCTTCAGCGCTCTTCACCTGCGAGCATGAGATTATGAGCTCGCGATAATGGTTCGCTGATTGACGATTAAGATTGTGCTAATCTCACTCGTTGTTTGCACATGCTCGCCTCGGACAGCTCTGAGCTCCGTTGGGCTGTATTTGTGTGTGCCGTTTTTTCCCTCCACAATTACGCTCAAGTTTATTCAAGACACAGGCTGTGTTATCATCGGGTGCCAGCTTTAGACAGCACTTTCATCTCACGGCTCTTTCTATGTTTTGTTGAGCTCTTTTTCTCGCCCCATTAACTAATGATCGTTTGTTTTCAATCACTTCGTGTTTGACGGCGAAAAATCCATGCCACTTTTCCGCTTCCCGGTTGATGTTTTTTTTTTGCGATTTACTATTTTAAGATCATATCAAAGACGGAAATAATTTTACAAACAATAAAAAGTAATGACTTAACATTATAACAAATCAAATCAAATCAAAATCACTTAAGAGCGAGTCCACGAACAGGGCATACCCCTTTGTATGGGACGTCGTTTGGACCTCACCAATCTGCCTGAAATTTTCAGGGGTTGTTTGTACATATAAAACTAGCATCTGGCCAAAATATGAGCACTCTAGGTCAACGGGAAGTGGGGCAAATCGGGACACAAAGTTTGAAGGTTCAAAAACGTAAAAAATCTTAAAAAGGCTATAACTTCGGCAAAATTCAATTTAATTTCAAAATTCAAAATGCATCTTAAAGGGCTTCAAAAATGCAACAAAATGCAGAGTAGAGCATCCGAATTGGTTAATTCTAAAGGGAGTTATTGGCATTTTAGTGAAAAAATAGCATAATTTTCAAACTCAAATAAAAAATTGTTCCATCCAGATATCAACTCGGATCGACCTGCAGCTTGTAGGGGACATCTGGGACTACCATCTGAGACTGAGAACGCTTTGGGTAAGGCAGTTTAACATATTGAATAGACACTTTTACTTTTAGTGAATTTTTTGGTTGTACATTTTTGCTCGGGGGACCCCTTAGATCCCATTTTCTGATGTTAATTTTATCATATTCGTGTTCCTGAGACATTTTCACAATAGAAACATGCATAAAAATGTATATTATCATCCATTATAACCCTTTAAAAAATGAAAGATAAAAAAAATAAGATGTTGCTTTTTTCTGGTGTCATCTAGTATCCTTGGAAACGAACTTGATTTTCAATAAATGTGAATCAAAGTTTTTTTTTAGCTTTCATTTTTTAAAGTGTTAAAATGGATGAAAACAAACATTTTCATGCATGTTTCTAATGTGAAATTGTCTCAGAAACACGATTATGATAAAATTATCACCAGAAAATGGGATCTAAGGGGTCCTCCGAGCAAAAATTTACTACAAAAAAATTCACTAAAAGTAAAAGTGTCTATTTGATATGTTAAACTGCCTTACCCAAAGCGTTCTCAGTCTCAGATGGTAGTCCCAGATGTCCCCTACAAGCTGCAGGTCGATCTGAGTTGATATCTGGATGGAACACTTTTTTATTTGAGTTTGAAAATTATGCTATTTTTTCACTAAAATGCCAATAACTCCCTTTAGAATTAACCAATTTGGATGCTCTACTCTGCATTTTGTTGCATTTTTGAAGCCCTTTAAGATGCATTTTGAATTTTGAAATTAAATTGAATTTTGCCGAAGTTATAGCCTTTTTAAGATTTTTTACGTTTTTGAACCTTCAAACTTTGTGTCCCGATTTGCCCCACTTCCCGTTGACCTGGAGTGCTCATATTTTGGCCAGATGCTAGTTTTATGTGTACAAACAACCCCTGAAAATTTCAGGCAGATTGGTAAGGTCGATGCGAGATGGGTATGCTTTGCTCGTGGACTCGCTCTTAAATGTGGCAGTTCTCCTTTTTTTTCAAACTACCTTAGAAATGACCTTTGGAACCCCGCAGGTCAAATTATAACCATTACTCGCTTGATTGCTCACAAAAGATTTCGTTCGACCACAAGCGACGAACCTAGCTTTCCAACCGCGGCAATCACTCATCCAGGCAGTTGGGGTATAGACACTTAATTGCACCCTCCCCCCCCCCCCCCCTCCCCATCCCAATCTTACCAGATATAGCTAATAAAATCGATAATGAAAAGCAGCACACATTGATTGCATTGACTTGTGCTGCTGCTGCACTTCTTGGAATGGGCCTTCTTTTCTCCTGCGCGCACGATGGCGATTGATCAAAAAGGTCCATTTCTTTCTTTTCTCTTTGATTGCACACACTCACACACGTGCTGCTACCCGCCAACACACAAACCTGTGGAACCTAATCCGGTAATTAATACAAATAGTCGTCGCGGTCTGAAAATCAATCAGTGGATGTGAGAAAGTGGAAAATTGCCACGGGTTAATGAATGTTTTTGTTTCAACGTGAAGTTTAGTTGATTTTGTGAGGAAACTGTTTCGCTTTTCTGTTTGATTTCCACTTTTGACAAAGATTTAATGTTCAAAGTGTTTCAGGTTGGTAAATTGCATCAACACATGGGTGATCTGAAAATAAACAAGCAAATCTTATTCTTGTTCAATTGAAAGAAAAAAAAACGTTACTTAATCCACCCTTAGGTGGTTGGTGCCTTCCTCACATTTAGAGGGTAATGCTATCCAAAATAGATGCAAAAAGGCGGACCTATGAGTGTTCTATCAACTTGATTCATTATTCATACCATCAGATTGGTTAGTCAGTGCTTATAACTTTTGATAGGGTTGTCAGATCTTCAATCTTTTGAGCTTGTTGAAAATGTCTTTTAATTAACAATCCAACGACAGGTCGCAATTATCTGAGATCCGGCCTCGAAAAAGTGCATAAATAACACTTAAAAGCTTATAACTTTTGATAGGGTTGTCAGATATTCAATCTTTTGATTTTATTGGAAAGGTTTTTTGATTACCTATCCAACGACAAGTCACATGATAGATTCGGACAACGTTTTCATCGAAATATAGGCCCCCAAAACCAAAGCTAAAAACTCGATTCGCCACCTACATTCGAGTAGGAGAACTTTGGTGCAAGGTTACGTTTACGTTTTTGCGCGATAAGTGCAAAGGCGAGTGAAAACTATTTAAAGGTTTTTTAAAAGAAAATTGATCTTTTGGAATAAAATAAAGTTAACAGGAGGTAAGAAATAAAAAGATCTATCGATTGACTTTTTGATTTTTTTGCAAAGTTGTCTTTTTCATTGAAAATTCTTAGATCCGGATTGAAAACGCGAGAATGGGGTTAGATTGCAAATTTTGAAAATCATTCCAATTACCATTTTTCAAGCAGAGCTTTGCTTTTATGGTAGAAGTGACCTCGGAAGTGACTTTAAAAAATATTTTTCCTCTTGAATAATCTACATTCTCAATTGATTAGTTAGGCTTTGGTTGATTAAAACATTCCCTTATTTTGAATCAGATAATGAACAGGTTAAATCGGCCTTCACAAAAATATTTTCGTTTATATCAATTAAGCTATTTATTTCTTACCTGAAAATGGTATAATTTGCTATAAATGTCGATTTTATGATGAAATAAAACAATTTCAAATTTCAAACCAACTTACTCGCCAACCTTTTTACAATCTTCCGGACTATTGTAAAAATCGTTTAGCATTACTTTTGAAGTACTTAACTAAACTTTATAATGTTCAATAGCGACTTATGGGACCCCAAGACGGATCGAATGAAATCAAAACGGTCCAAATCGGTTCAGCCAGTGCTGAGATAATCCAGTGCAAAATTCTTTGATCAACATCCCACCACACACATAGGCATTTGATCAGAATTTTATTCTGAGTCGATAGGTATACGTGAAGGTGGGTCTAGGAGGTCAAATAAAGAATTTCGTTTTTCAAGTGATTGTATAGCCTTTCCTCAGTTAGGTGAGGAAGGCAAAACACTGTCATTATCTCATTTAATGCCGTAATCTGGGGTGAATCGGGACTACAGTCTGAATAGGGACAGCAGTTTTTAGAGCACTTAAAGCTTTGCAGCTTTACTTTTCTCGGTATTTGGAAGAATTTTCCCGGAAAAAATAATAGAAATTGGAAGCTTGACATTGTATAACCAATATATTTAACCATGCTGGAAAAATTTGTGCACTGTAGGATAAAAACAGCTAAAGTTATTTACAAAACATTAAAATGTTGTGTTTTGATTTAATTTTTATTGAACTTTCAATATGAATTTTGAACTGTATAAAAAACATTTATTGATAATGTAAGTGTTGATTTATATAGTTTTTGATATAATCTGAATTATTCTAGTGATAGTTGAGTCCAAAAATGTATTTTTAATTGAATTTTATGCAAAAAGCGAAGTCGGGGCAAAATGTACCGTTGTGATGCTCCTTTGAAAAAACAGCGGTGTCATCTAGTGGTGACTAGTGAAAACTGATTTTACCCGGTGCATTTTGACCCATTGTTGTGATGCATTTTGCCCCGTTGTTGTAGTGCATTTTGCCCCAATGTTGTGGTGCATATTGCCCCGCATGATTGTTTGAAATGAATCAAAAATGTTTTTATAAATTTGCTTACTTTTTTCACATGGATGACGAAGAATAATAGTTGTTTTAGAACATCTAACAAAAATTTTGCACAGAAATGCTGTAATGGTTGAGAAACCATAGTCTGCTCTTAGGGGTGCATTTTACCCCCTCTCCCCCTACATCAGAAATTGATGAATTTTCATCAGGTTCTGGTGAATATTCATCAGGTTCACATTTTTACAAATTTATTAGGTATTATTACTCAAAAAAAAGAGGTAATATTCAACCTACCTAATTTTCAACATTTAAAAATTCATCTTTTTGTTTTGCTATGCATTTGAATATCTGTATCTTCACAAAAAAATGATGTTAATATTCATCAGGAAGAGGTGAATTTTCATCAGATTTTGGTGAATTTTCGTCAGTTTCAAATTTTTACACATTTTTATGTAATATTACTCGATTAGTTGGTTAGGATTGTTCTGAAAAAATAACACTCAATACAAAACTTTGCTAATTAACTTTTCTCACAACAAATTGAATTCTCAATCTTTGTGCTTCGAAATTTTTGTCAATTTTGTCAATCGTTAAATTTATACCCGAAATTTGTAATTTTATTTACTTAGTGAATTTTTACTAAAATTCAATTCTGTTGATTGGAGGGTGTTCTATGAACCCAAATCTACCATATCTTGACGAAACTGAAGCGTTTATTGACATTAACTTAAAAAATGTCATTATTTTAAAGAATTTTCTGTATTCTGCTCGAAAATCAAGACTGAGATATGATTTAAATTTTAAACCTATCCTATAATGTTCATTATCTGGTGTAACAGAAATATTATCGAAAAGCAAGTTTTGGAAATTTGATCTCAACTCTCTTTACACATCCTAGATGGACAACGTGTATCATTAACTTACGTAAAAGATCATCTAAAAACGCAAAACTACACGCCCATTTGCCGATGGCCAATTCCGCACGCCAGTGGCCTTTCCCCGTGGCCATCAAAGCTTGGCTGCACTTGACTCCGCACTTCTATTTTGGTCGTGATTAAATGACTTTCGGATTATATGGTCATCGTGACTGCCGCACCGCGCAAAACAAAAAAGAGGCATCCAACGTTTTATTGATCCATTATCTGGAGCGGAATATCTAATTTCCACAAGTCATTGATTCGGTGGACGCCAGCACCTGACACCGACCGCGTGATAAATTCACTTTCTTTGGCCGCCGACGACGACAACGGTCACGAACTCCTGGTCCACGGTCATGGCCAATGGCCGCGCGGCGTGTATGGTGTACGCAAGGAATAATTAAACTTCCACCCACCTTGTTGTCCAAAGTGGCAAATAAAATTGTTTCACACTCTTGTTAATTTTCAACTTTCGTCCGATGGATATGTTTCGCCAAGTGGATCCATGCTAATTAACGAACTGTAAATTAAGGCAATTCAATGAAAGTTGGATAATGAGAGTAAAATATTGATTAAGTTAAAACGTGTTATGTGAAAAAGTGAAAATACAAGGGCTGTTGAGTTCAGTATCTTTTATAGTGCCTCCCACTAAAACTTCAACTCTGCCTATTGAAGATTTAGAGACTAATACTCCGTCTCCAGCTCTCTAAAATACTCGACATCAACAACAACTCCGACAAAGTTGTTAAAGAGTCAACTCTGACTCCGACACTGGATCCACATAGGTAGAAGACTCAAACTAACCTAAAGAGTGTAAAAAAATGTTGAATACCTGGAGTCGTACGGGAATTGTTGTTGAAGTTGGGATCGGAGTCAATTTTCGCGAATTCACATGGAAACTCTGTTATCAAACTCAATCAGCATATGCGGCACTGCCTAGCCACTTCGCTACCCCAGCCACCATGAACAGGTCTCGCAAAATATCTACACAATTTGACCGGCCAAACATATTTTAAAGCCTACAGCTTTCACGACGAGATGCTGCCGGTTAAGTAATCAGCAAAGCGCAAACGAAAGTGAAAATTTATTGCATTTGGCCCCACCTGAGATTGGCCATGCGGATATTTAAATCAAATTTTCAAACTCGAAAATAAAACCTCTGCTTTCGGGGGGGGCAACAACCACGATTTGCCCGCAGCGCAGCGAGCGTCAACGAACGCAAGCCTGATACGCTGCTGGCTGATGTAACTCCGAGTCAGGGAGGTCTCTAAACGTCCGTTTTGGATGAAAAAATAGGAAATCGATTAAAAGGGCTGGGGGTGGGTGACGACGAGGGGAAGAAAGCTTTTACGAATGCCGTGACCGGGGAATGTGAGCCCTTTTGTGAGAAAATGACTCAATGAGATTGCATTTTTTGAAAATATTCGAAACACGGCCCGAACGGAATGCAACGCAGTTGTTTCCTGATGGTGGTTCCTGTGTGAGAGGATAGGGTTTCCATGAAATTTAATGTCATGAAATTAGTACGAGAAATCTTCTAAAAATTTAGTACGCAACAAATATATAGTAATCAAAAAGTAACATAAAGGAATTAAGCGATTTGGTCCTGACCTCATCGTTTTGGTGTCTAACGCAAAGTTGTAGATTATGATAAGACTTTTAAAATATTAATGCATAGAAATATGTTAGAAAATGTGAAAAAAATCTTTAACATTTTTCAACAAAGATGATCGGTTACTAAGATAAAGCCACTGATTTTTTTTATCATTTGTGTAAAATAACTTTTTGTCAGTGGCTCCTAACAAGCCCGCATTTTTTAGCTTGCGATATCTCGACAACTGTTTAACAGTTCGATTTTCAATGATTATAATTCAAACTGTTATGGAATTATCTTATTCCTTTTAAAATTTCCAAAAAGCGATTTTAACAGATTTGCGCTAGATTTAAAAACAAATATTTCGAACTTCAAAATAAAGCGGTACAACTAAAAAATAACATAAAAATTGATCTTCAAAAAAAAAAGTTCATTCTCGATTTTAAATTAAAATTTTCAACTAAAAATTGTTTTGGTTTAATCTTTGTATGATCATATTTATTCGATATTTAAGGAAAATTATATTTTTTTGAAAAAATTTGCACTCCGTTGTAAGATTTTGATTTTTTTTTCAAAAGACACCCAATCGATCAGAAAATTCTTTTAAAAGACGCAGATTTTGAAATTTTCAAATGGCCACTTTGTGTATCGAGTCCGCTGAAAAATAAAATTTTGCAACGATTTGAATGCAATGAAAATTTGTTGAAACTCAGGACTTGAATTTTGTTTGCCATCAAAAAAAGTGTCAAACTCCAAAACAGTATCGAAAATTATTACTTTCGATAATAGTGCTGAAAAGTTGAGCTTTTCACCCCTGAAATGGATACTGAAAGGTAGTTTACAACAAGTTGCAAAAAGCGTTTTTTTTTTTCACCACGAGTCGTACATTTATTCAACGAGGTTCACCGAGTTGGATAAATACGACGAGTGATGAAAATATCAAGTTTTGCAACGAGTTCCATGCATTTTTTTTTGGCAATTCTGAAAAAATAATCACTGAATGAGTTTTTCAAAAAGAAACCAAAATGTGTTAACGTACAAGCATCTAGCCATTTTACACATTGTTCCGACTCAGTAGTCTCTGATCACTGAGATATTTTCTTCTGTCATATTTTTTCAAACAACCGTCGGATGAAGTTGATTGTTGTGAAGATGAGTGGGGATTGAAGGGGATTGAAGCGGCGGGCGAAGTAGCAATGGATGGCCTGCTCTCGGAAACCCGCAGGTGCTTCTTCCGAAGGAAGCATGACCTGAGCAGTACATTGGGCACTTTTTCCGACGTACTCTTGCTTCGCTACTTGCAGATTTCACTATACAAACAACTTCTTTTATGTTTTTAGAGATTATTGCTTGCTTGTTTCCTCTAAAACTGATTTCCACTTGATATCCGAGAAAATGTTTTTAAGCAGCAAATATGCCAACATCAGGTTCTGATAGAAATACATTCTTTTCCTCTAGTTGATACATTTAAAAAAAAAATCAATTTTTCAGCACTACAAACATTACTGAAAAGTACTACTTTTCAGCACTGTTTTTGCCTTCCTCACCTTACTGAGGAAAGGCTATAAAATCACTCGAAAAATGAACTTATTAATTGGGTCTACGAGGTCAAATTCAAAAAACCTTCACGTATACATAGGGACCATCCATAAACCACGTGGACACTTTTTTGGGAATCTGTTACCCCCTCCCCCCTTCGTGGACAATTGTCCATACAAAAAAAAAATCTTTTTTCTATGGATCGTGGACAATCGCCATACGACCCCCTAAAGTGTCCACGTGGTTTATGGATGGTCCCATATCGACTCAGAATCATTTTCTGAGCAAATGTCTGTGTGGATGTGTGTTGATCAGTAGGTGGGTGGATAAAAAAATTGTCACTCGATTATCTCCGGACTGGATGAACGGATTTCGACCGTATAAGTCTCATTCGATCTGTCTTGGGGTCCCATAGGTCTCTATTTAAAATCAGGAAGTTTAGTTAAATACTTCAAAAGTTATGCTTACAAATCGATTTTGGCGTATGTTCGGAAGATTTAAAAAGGGTGGTTTTTGTAAGGAAACTTATCATATTATACATTTTCAGAAAGGTATTAAAAAGACCTTTCCAATGAGCCCAAAACATTGGAGATCTGACAACCCTGTCAAAAAGTTATTAGCACTTAGGGGAGAGTGGGGAGACTTGATCCCCGGGGAGACTTGTTTAAAAATGTTTAGATTGAGTTACACACATTTTTCGAAGAAGTGCTGCAAAAAACTTCCAAGAGATCTTTTTTCTTTGTTTTGATAAGTATAGAAAACACTCAAAAATTATTCAAAAAAAATATTTTTATACATGAATTGTTTGATAAACATATCAACTCTAAAACCCTTACGCATTTGACGTTAAATTTATCGTCATACTATTTTTACAATCAATTGTTTAAAAAAGTGCGTTTAGGGAGACTTGATCCCTGCATTTTTACAGTCACTGGAATCAGACTCAAGATTAAATAATTTGGCTGGGTTTTCGTACATAGTTTCCTTCAGTATAGTTGTACATAACTATCTGCAGTTTGAACCATTTTTCAAAAGTTTTGTAAACAAAAATTACCAGCTTTTGTAAACATGCTCAATTTTGGTCTAAAGCGGTATACGCACTTCGGAAGGAACCGGTCAAGAAAATAATCAAATGGGCGGCAGCGGCAGCGCAAGCAAGTCAGAGAGGGTGAAGAAAAGCCCCAAGAAATCGCTCCCTCTTCTTTGTTCTGCTGTTCGTAAAGCTGTTTCTTGACCCCTTTCCTTCCGATCTGCATACTAGCCTTAAAAAGGTAAATTTTAAGTTTTTAAATATTTTACATGCTAAACTTGTTATATTTTGAACACAAACGTACAGTTTTAATGTGAAATTGCTGTATCTTATAGAAAATTAAAAGTTTGGAATAATAAGAAACATTTTGCTTAAGATTTCTTCAAAATGTTGAAAGGGGGTACAAATTACCCCCAACATTTTGAAAATGCCGGTTTAAAATATTTTTATAAAACGCTTGGCATTATTTTAAGAGTTTATCTGATGAAATACCCTTATCAGCCAAACTTAGTTGAATGTTTAAGCTTTCAATTCATGCAAAAAGATCATAGTTTTGTGAGAAATTGACTGAGTTATGTGCGATACAAAAAAAGGGGATCAAGTCTCCCCACTCTCCCCTAAGTGTTATTTATACACTTTTTGGAGGCCGGATTTCAGATATTGTGATAGAAATATTGTCTGAATCGTCCATGCGAACTATCGTTGGATAGGGTTTTTATCAGATCTTGCCGATGAGCTAGAAATATTGAAGGTCTGCGAACCCTATCAAAAGAAATTAGTAATAAAGTTGATTTGTTAAACATGTTAAGGGAAAATGTTGCTATTTTTGCTGAATGTATTGATTCTCTGAATGTGAGGAAGGCACCACCTAGGGTTTGATTAAGTAACTTTTTTGTGAGGAAAAGTAGGCCGTTTCGTCTCTTCCGAAGAACAGGAAAAGTTGACAGTTTCATAGCGGAATTGCAAAAAATACTTTTCAACACTAGCGTGGCCTGCACCTGTAGGTATGGCAGGTCAAGAATATGGGGGATTTCAAAATTACGTTGTTTATAGACACTCCCTGATCAAATTTATAACCATCTCTTAAGGATGGTGGGGCAGCTACCCCATCATGCCCCACTAAATACTATGAGGGCCCATTTTTCCTATAGAAAAACAAAGATTTCATCACTCTCAATTTAATGTGTATCTCAAGTTATTTGTTACAAGAAGTTCCATGCTTCACCTCCAAATACAGTGAACCAATTCCATCAAATCATAATCAAAACCTCCCACACTCTTGCCGAAAAGCCGGAGGTCACGCATGGCCAAACTTCATGAAGCCACACCGTGGTGACCTAATTTTTAGATGACGCGGTGGCACCACGGTTCCACCCAGAGTGTCAGTCCAGCAGGTCGTTAGGCATCGCTGCCTCTACGCGGTACACCCAATCCTGTCCTTTTAATCGTACATCAACCGGATCGGAATTCCATTCAGTTTCCAGTTTTCCAGTTTCAAATTTTACTGCAAGCAGCGCGTCATTGTTTCCCGCGATGATGGAAGACAAATCTGACATGGTGAACCGTTTCTTCCTTTTTCGTGAGCCCCCTATTTGGTACGGCTTGTCCTGGTTCGAACTCCTGGTGGGAATTGCAGACTAATTGCTTCGATGGAACAAAATTACCCGAAATTTGAAAATAATTCGAACCAATGACGCCGAATTAGATTCCACTTGCTCTACGTTCTACCTCTCAACTCTCTTAATTGTTTTTAATTGTCTTTTCCTTCACCATCCAGAGTCACAGTGCGGGTCCAGGTTTTGTTTCTCTCACACAATCCATCCCACACCCGCCGCCGCAGCCGCCGCTGGGAAGCCTGATTTGGAGTTCGGAATTAAATGCTTCACGACTTGGCTGCATCCTCCTGCTGCTGCTGGAGGTGGAATTGAAGAAGGGACTTTGGCCGAAGGCGATTAACTGCACGGTCAAGGGGGAAATAAACGATTCCGAAAACTGGTTTTTCGGTTTCTGGACCAGTTTTTTTTTTGTTAAAAGGGTTAAGATTCGGGTTCCTAGATAAGGGAGAGTCATATTAGGACCAATTTCGACTCCTTTTGAGGAACGTTAAGCGGATGATGGATAACGCAGGTTGTTTTGGGTTTGAGTTTTGGTTGAGGGCTTTTACATTTTTGAATAAGTTGCGATGTCAAAACTTCAATGAGCTACGCACAGTGCTGTAGAGTTGAATATCTTTTTCTAAAATTAGCCTAAACCTACACCAAGTTTTACTTATATATCTTGATGCAGGGCGCTTTTTGACGTTCCGAGATAAACACAATGTTTTCCCTTGAATAAACAAAAACTAAAGCACTCATTGTAAACAATGACAAAAACATTTTGTTTAGCTAACCTTTCCTTACATTGTCCCGAAGTTTGGTTGAATTTGGTTGCCGGAATCCCAAGTTGTAATTACAAATGTTTACAGTAGTCCAGCATATACGTGTGTCAAACGCGTTCTGCCTAAAATCCCTTTGGCCAGTTGTCGTACTTTACAGCGTGAGCCAAGATAGCACGATCAGATCGAAACTTCTTTCATATGAAGAAGGAATAGTAACAGAGTGAGTTTGTTCGGTTTCTGTTGAATATTATTGGACTGAAATCGAGTTTTCGGGATCTGTAAAGGTCAAAAGGTGAGGCATTGAAATCTGCACAAAATTTAACATAGTAAACAATTTTTAACATAACATAACTTAATGACGATCGGTTTTCACTTTCTTTTCAACAAGTCTTCATTAAACCCAAAAAAAATCGCAAAAACACTGCTTTTTTCTGAACGACTCACGACTTCCACGTCCGGCCGGCCAACTCTGTGTGACCAAAAAGTGGACGCGTTATACCTTCACTTTTACTAGCCGGGCGCGATGGGTTCCAAATTACCACTTGGGACGCGGTTGACAAATGACTGTACCAACGAGTTGACGGAAATGTGACAGTGACGCCGACTGGGCCGGTGCGAGAACCAGTAGTTTCGAGCCCATAAAGGGCACACTCGCTTGGTGTTTTTAAAGTTTTATGTCCACCACAAGCAGATGGTCGCTCCGCCGGCCAGACATCATGTACAATTAATTTAATTTATTTTTATTGATCGCCGTTCTCTGGCGTTTCCCAAAAGGGTGCCGCCGCCAGAGCGCCGTGGTCAAGTTTTGGGCGCGACAAAAAGTGTTCGACATTTAAGCGATGGAACGCCCTTTAAATCTGTGAAAAATTGGTATAAGGATGAAAGTATAGTAGAACCCTGGTTCTTTTGAGACTAAATTTTATAAAAGTACACCCAAACCAAACTTCTCTTACATTCAGTGATGACCAAGCAACTGACATCCGCTGTCAACTCATTTGCCAACCAATTGCGAGATTATCTTGTCATTCTTGTAGTTTACAGATCGCTTGTAGGTTCCAGAATATAGAATAAAAGTATTGGTCGGATTGCTTAAAAAGACACGCGGCAAATCAGCCACAAACTTTCAGCAAATGCGCGCTGTCAAATCCCATACTGTGTGTTTTGTTTTTGTTGTTCTTTTTGTTCGAATCGCTTGGCATTGTTGCCCGGTATGTTATTTATTGCTCTAAAAGTGCTGAAAATTGCTGTTCACGGCACGTTCTGAAATGCCGCTTGACATGTACTTTTGAGAGAAATTGACAATACAATGACGAAGAGCGTGATTGCGTTTTGCTTCTTCGGAGCTTTATTCTTATATTCATTGCTAGAGCTTCTGTCAAAGTTGTCAAAGAAGAAGTTGACGTAAGGAAAAGTGTGCCATGGTATGACAGCCAAACTTTTTTGCCCCTGCGCGATTTTGACATTTCGGGCGTGCACTATTCGTAACGCCAACTTTGCTTAAAATTCTGGATACGGACGTATCAAACACATATGTTCGATCAAAATGTGTTCAAATTTATAACAAAAGAATGGCAAACAGCCGTGTGCTTATTGTATTTTATTTAATTTTAAGCGAAATTCCTTTACAAACTGATCCGGAACCACTCCCAAGTGTTCCAGATAACCATGCCCAAAACGAAAAATACTTCACCTTAACCACAAACAAAAGGGTCCACCGCAATCGGAAAGGAAAGTGCCACAAATAAACAGCTTAGCCGAAATCGCTTTCAAATTAAATCAATACCGTCTTTTAAATGACAAACGAATTATTCCGATTGTTTTGCTGTTCGTCTTTTCTTCGTTTACGGTCCCACAACAATACGCGATCGCTCTGTCAACATGGCTATCCAATATACAGGCCGGTCGAACTGAAATCTTCATCATCCAATCAGTCAACGAAGCCGTGATCTTCATTTTCTTCATTTTCTCACCTTTCCCTGGTCGCTTGGTTAGGGTCTGAATGACAATTGCTAATTATAGGGTGAATTTCGAGAGAAAAGTCACAATAACTTTGTTTCGACTGGCGGCTTTGTAGACTATGTTTATCTGGCGGTTTAGATGCTGATCAAGAAATCTCGGTGAAAACGAAATTGACTGTAATGAAGTGCTGTTGATGTACTGATATCGGGAACTTGACCAGGTCCTCTCGGTTTTAAGGAACACATACACACTACGAAAAAAAGGTGTAATTTTCGGTTTTATTAGATGCACATAACTGGAGCGTCAAATTATACGTAATGTTGTGTCAAATTAGACGTGAAATTACACGATCCAAACATGACTCAAGATCGTGTAAAATTACAGCAAACGGAATTCTGGTGAAACAAATCCAATAGGAATCTAATTGATCTGATTAAAAAAACGTGTTTATGTCTTCTAAATCATTTTTTTATTGCGCACACTTTTTCACTACTATTCACCGCCGTTTCTAGCAGATTTTTCAATAATTTGCCGCCGAATTTGCTCCATGAATCCTCTGCCCTCACCTGTAATCTTCCGGCGTACAATTTATACCACATTGACACCGCGCTGAGGGAAGCATCAAAGAGGCACATGTTGATTACTTGGACATTTCTTCTTGTGAAAACATTTCCAAAAGGTGGACACCTGCCAGTTGCCTCGATATTGCGTATTGAACCGTGTTTTCCTCGCGTTTCATGGTGCCCGCAACCTGAAAAACCAAATGGAAAACGACAACAAATATTTGTTACCTGTTTTAGACTCGATCAAGCCATATTAAACTCACCTCTATCTGAGATTTGAACGCTTTTATTCAAAGTAGTAGAAGATCTCGGTCAATAACAGAAAAAATGAAGAGAATCTGGACGAAAAATTCTATTCACTGCGACGTGAAGGCCGGCTGACGTTTTGACGTTTCACCAATCTGACAAACGTGTAGGGGCTGAGGTGCGTGAAATCGGGTTTCATTTGATGTAAAATTACATCAAGTTTGATGCTCCAGTTATGTGCATCAAATTTATCATAAAATTGGGTTATTGATGATGTAATTTTAGGTCACGCACGACGCAAATGAAAACCTGTGGGATTTTTATCAATTTACGTCAAAATTAACCTAACTCTACATCTAAAATACGATTACATGATTTAATATTAAGTTAAATCAACAATTACAACACATGTAAAATTCCAATTTTTTTAGTGTGTAACTCTTTTGAGATCTACAGGTGTACTCTGTATGGTTTGACACAATCTGCGCACAGGCAAAGCAACGTCAAAACAATCACTGTCAAATCAGCGAGGCTTTACTGTACACAGCAAAAAATCCGATGGTAAAATCGCATGCAAAAGCATGCACATCACCTTCGTCAAAATAAACACTTAATATTACACACTGCATGTACAATTTTTGCAAACATAAAAAAAAAAGTTGCAGCCGACGGGATTCAAACCCAGCACCAACAGTAAGGACTGGCGCCTTAGCCCGCTCGGCCATTAAACCGATGGAGAATGGGAAGGATAAACGCATATATGAGCCCCGCCATTTCGGGCAAGTAGGTTTTCCATACTAATGTACTACATATTTCAGAGTGTAATATTACACAGAATTTCATAAAATAATGCAAAAATTATTTTACACCTAGGCCTTTTACACGCAGCTGGATTACTACTTTATTTGCTGTGTACCATTCCCCTCTAATTGCCGAACACGCAATGGCGATCCCCCGAGATCTCGTGCTCCGGATTTGGGCCACAAACTCGTCGAACCAATTGAAGTGTGGTGGTTGTGGCTCGCGGTTGAACGAGCTTTACGTTCAAATCCGCGTACGCATTCACGAAACGCCTCCGCGTCCTCCAAATGGCCTCCGTGAGATGGTCATAACTTCGTTGATTGGCTTAGTTCCGCTTGTCCTGCGAGGCGGAACGAGAGCCCGTCAGCCAACTTGGGAGGTTTGTGAAAGTGATATGAGCCTAATGGGATTTACGCATTTTGGGACACTCGAAAGGGTTTTTTTTTTTTTGCGGGAGACGGTCCAATTTTACTGGAACTTAGGACAATGGCTACGATGGAGGTCTTGGAATCCCTGCGATGAACTTCTTTGACATGAAAATGTGTTAGCCGAAACTAAATCACCCAATATGTAGCGTTTGTTCGAGTTAATCAGTTAAAAAAACGAAAAATGTTTATGTTACAGACATGACCAAAATTGCAAACAACTCCAGAACCTGAATTTTCAAATAATTTCATGGAATTTCGGACGAGTAGAAAATAGTCTGAAAAACATGCATGTGATGTTCGGGCCAGTTGTAAGAAAGGCTGACAAAAACAGTAAAGTAATAAACTGCTTCTTTCCAAAGAACAAACATCGCGCAAGACCAACTCGACATGCTTCAGTTACCCATATCGGTTCAACGTCCATAAATTCACCACTGACAGCTCGTCTGGCTAGAATGGTAGAAAGTGAAACTCTCTGTTTATTGTGTTTTCACTTTCGTTTGTCGCACCTACAGCGACGACGACTGCCAGCGGTGGCGGTATGATAATTAGCTGATATTTTTTATGCAACCTGGCCTCCTTTTCGCCTTCTTCACTACTACCGTTTGGAGACCTCGTGGCGTACCCAGTTTGAACAAGTCAACGCGCGATCATAACCCGCATCGCGCTCAACTGCGCTGACACAATAGAACAATCGCATTGTTTTTGACCCGCTAACTGTGACGGGTAATAGAGGAAAGACGAGTGACGAAGTTTTTTGGAGTGTCTTCAGCGTGATTAAATTTAATACGTTGATGGGCACGTTCACCGGCGTCGGTTGTTTTTTAAGGACCGCCGATTGATTTGCGTCATATTAAATTGGTTGTTGCTATTGTGTCACAAGTGTGCGGTATTAGTATGCGAAACATCCTAGTTTTTGGTGATGTAATGTTTTGGACTGTCGTTACAGTGATTTGTCATAATTTGATGACTCAATAGGGTGACAAGTTGCATTGTACTAGCCTTGTAAAATGGTGCATCGCATGATTGTAAGCTTCCTTGTGTGATTTATCAAATTTTATCTAATGTGATGATGACCTGACAAGTTAACGAACAACATGTTTACATTGTATTGTAAGTTTCACAATAGTCCCGTGTCAGCCACGGCAAGCCGTTGAAAGCCACCCATCGAGCATCAATCAACAAACCATAACTCATCGCTGTTCGGTCCCTGCCAAGAATCGTGCAACTCCCGATCATCCCACGGAGTACCCATAACGAACCGAGAAAAGCGTGTGATTGATTGATTCACTGCTGGGCTTTGAGGTTAAATCACGACTCGCAGGATACCACATCTAGAACACCGCCGAGAACCTGTGCCGTAATTAATGATCCCGCAGCGCGAAGTTGCCCCGAAAAATTTAAATCAATTTCAACTGCTTCACCCTTGCGTGGTCTCCAAAATCTAACCCGGAGGTCGCGCAGCATTCAGCAGGTCACGGGGCCGAAGCAATTATTAACGGATTAGGGTCAGGATCTGTTTTGGTTTCCTCGAGTCACATCGAGTCGAACTCAAGAAAGCGTCCAAAGCGGAGACCCCGACTGAGATTCCTTTATACGGGTGCACGTTCAGGATCTCACACAGGGCAGAACGAAACTAACGAAAACAAACGATGGCTTCAATCGTAAAGGACGGTTCAAGCATTCCTGTATTGGGCTTCTATTCTTCTAGGCTTGATTGCGTGGGGGAATTAAAATTCCTATCAATTTCTTATGGCTTATCGAAGGAGCGCCATTATGTTTGGTCCCACTCTTCTTCCTGAGCCGTCCAGAGAAAAAAAAATCCTGTTTGATCTACGGGACCGCGCATCCTGACAGCCTAAGTGGGAACCGGTCCAGGGGAGATGTCAAAAGCTGAGCAGGAAGAGACCGCCGAAGCTGGGATTAAAGCCAGAAAGGATGCCTGCACTGTGGTTGTTTTAATTTTACAAATAATTATGTAGATGCTCAAATTGCTTTCATCACAGTTGAATTGAGTGGAAATTTTAAAACAAGTCAATTCCAAGAATTTCGAAAAGGACTGACTGCAGCTGACGTTTTGTTTTTAAGGGAAATTTTGATCAATTATTTCCAATTTAGACAACTCGATTGTTATTTTAATTGATCAAACGGCTCCAGAGACTGTCAATCGCTTGTAATATTTTTTTTTTTGTTGGATTGGATTTTAGAGAATTTGGAATAACAAGTTATAATAAAAAGATAATTTTAATATGTCAATATTTTAAATTTGCCTAAGTTTTTAATGAGTCAACTGATGTTCATAAAATCATTTTCTATGCTCATTAGGTTCAAAATCATGAAGAAGATGAGGGTTAAAATAAAGACATTGGAGTAACAATCTGGACATTTTTTAGCATTTAAAATTGTTACAAAATAATGTTTGATCCTGTGCCAAAAAATTAAAATAATCTCATTTCAACCCAACTCTTAAAAGAATGGTAAAAATATCTCTAAGTAAAGGCACAGCTTTTAAGCCCCTGCAATTTTAAACTAAAAATTCTGGATTCACCTGATTTTTTCAAGTCTGAAATACTGAAATTCAAAAGGTAAATAAACAAAAAAGAAAAAAATGTATTTCTATTATGAAAAAAAAACACAAACAATAAAAATACTAAATTAACCCATTCAGGCCTGATGGGTCATATATGACCCAACCATTTTCCCATTATTAACTAAAAAAATATTTTTTTTGAAAATTCAGGCCTGAAAGGGTTAATCCACCTATGTGGTTGATGCCTTCCTCACTTTTAACCAACAATGGCTGATATGATGGGTTTGGGACACAAATGTCAACTATTTTTTAATAAGATTCAGAATATAAAAGCACTGAAATATTACTTAAGTGTACATTACTTCAGCCAGGGTTGCCAGATCATCAAACTTATAGACATATTGGAAAGGTCTTTCGATTACCAAACCACCGATGGGTCGGAAGATGGATCGGGACAAATTTACATACATTTAAGTGCGGCCTAAAAAAGTACATAAATGTCACTTCAGTGGTCATAACATGAGACATAAACTTGATCTATGAGACCATAAACTGAGTAAAATTGCGACAAAAATGCGATAAATTTGACATAAAATGGTTCAGCCAGTGCACAGTGAGCGAAACGGAACCCAAAATCGGACTTAATTAAACGCGGCTGGTTCCCTGGTATGAAAAATAGTGTTTCTTATGTAAAAAAATCCGGAGAATCGATTGGTGATGGTTTCATCCACCGCACAAAACGGCAAAGGGTCCATTTTGCCCCAATTCCCATTTTTTACATTTTTTCTTGAAAATCGGTCTCTATTTAGAGCGGAAGCTTCATGCGGTCATCAAAAATGCACTTAACTTATGTGAAAATGTCCCAGGAATCCAGTAAAAATAACCACTTGCACCGCAAAAATCATCTAGGGTCTATTTAACCCCAATTCCACTATAAAAGCATTTTTGGCCGTTTTCAAATGTAAGGTCAGATTTTAAAAATCTAAAAATATTTTTATCGTAAAGATCAGACAATATTACATAAGAACTAACACGATCCAGACACTCCAGCAGGAGTAGCCTGGCCTGGAAAAGTTTTTGTGTCTGAAGATGGCCGAAACCTAGAAGTAGGCCGAAACGTAACGAAGAAGAATTTTGTTTCATTTCTCACCGAAAAACATCAACTAAAGCCAAAAAACAAAAATTCTCGGTGACCAAAACTATCAAACACACATACATTTAAACAGTTTTTGATTCTGAATCGGTATGTATACATCAAGGAGGGTGTTCAAACTTTTAATAAAAAGTTAAAATATAAACAAATAAACATTGCACTCACAAAAACAAATGTATTCGTTTTCATTTATTAACCATAAGAAAATTTCCCCATAATTACTTCCTACAATACCTAATCCAATCTTTCTATTTTCGTTCCAGGTCAGTACCATCACCAGATACGCTTGGTAATTACTCACAACTGATGTCATATTGACAAAAACCAATAATTTAAGCACAGAAAAGTCCTGAAAACAGGCAGCCTTCACGTTTATCCCCAACCACTTTCCCACAATGTCACCACAGACGTCGTAATGTTTCCAAAAACGTACATTTTTAATCTTCAGAACTAACAAAAAACACTTTCATCACCGTGTGACTCACTCGTATCGATTTCGCTTTCATCCGGCAAATAGTAGGACAACAGCAGCTGGTGTGACGTCTTTTGCGCGATTATTGAATAACATTACCACACCTTAAGAAGGGGGCCGCTCACGTTGACCCACAATCCGCACGCCAGGCTTTGCAGGACTGCTGACTCAACAGCAACGGCTTTCGCAACCTCCCACGCCGAGTCGTTTTTCTTTGTGGACCTTTGGCCAAACGATCGAGCACATAGAGAGTGTTCCAATTATTGTCACGGCCCTGCCCCCCCGCTCGAGTTGCTGGTGGATAATACCCAGATCCGTCACGGATGTTTGAGGTAATACCATTTATGCAGCGCAGTTGCATCGGCGGTGACCAACTTCGACCGACTTGCACAGCTGTAAAAATATCATTACTCATTCGGTATCCGGCTGGGTTATGCAACGACCAGTCGTTGTGGGAGCCCCGTCGAGAAGGAGTCACTCGAGAAGATGTTCCGTCGCTGAAGTCGTTCAAGGACGGTCGAAGATGATGCGCTACCATGGTCGTAAATCTCGAGAAGCTGATGTATCTTTCGGGTACAGAGAAGTACTCTCGACGGCAAATTGAAGTGAAAGCATCCGGATGCAGTCCAATTAACACCCTCGCTTGCACGAGGAGGTCGCACCGTCTGTGCACCAGTTTCGCAAACTTTCCACGGGGGTTTCGAGACTCACATATCCTGACGAACTGCAGTAATGCTCGTGAGGCACATGACCGCATCCATCATCGGCGCCCGTAAACCCATTAGACCTGCCTCGGTACAGCGTATTCCCTTCACCATCTGCGCGCGGTGGCGGCGAAAACACTTTTGATTTTCAATGAGCATAAGAGAAAAATTATGGCCCGCTAATGAGCTACGTACTTCGTGGAAGAAGAAATGGTTCACAGCGCCTCCTTGTGCAGCTTGAAGAGTTGAAGTTGAAGATGATGAACGAACGGTGCGTGCGAGGTTCGTCGCCGAAAACGCGCTCAAGTCACTTGCGGGAAAAGCGCTCTTCGAGCACGATTTTCGAAAGGTTTTCCAGCGTCGAGCAGAGAGTCTTCAACCCCGCGGAGAGGGTTGCGTAATGTTCAATTTTACATCTAAATCGACGTGGTGAATGGAGGGTCTAATTGTGATAACAGTTGGGTGCACTGGCAGGGGCTGGAAAATTGAATATATATTTTGACTGATGTTTGAACGGATAGCGTGCGCCTTTTTGAGATTATCTAATCAATTATTTCTTTTGGGGAAATTACTTCGATGACCGGAACGGAGCGAAAGACTGATTAATATTCGAAGAAGGGCTATGAACGTTCGCTTTTGTTTGGTGAACCAACTTGAAGCGGGGCTAATTGCTGTTAACGAATAATTTATTCAGTTTAATAGCCTCGATTACGTGATTTGATCTCATTCCAACTTGAATTATAAATCAAAAAGTCTGCGTGAATTGACTAAGTTACTGAAGTCACAGGTGGCAACGAAGATAAAACTTTATTTATTTATATATTTTCTTATAATTTTTATATTTAGAAATGTTTTTTTCAAACTTCAGAGGACAAATATACTTGTTCCATTAAAAAAATATGTGCCTAATTTGCATAGAAGGTAGAAATTTTGTTCTAATTTATCAAATTTAGTATTTTTCTCAATTGATTTTACTAGTCTTGTCACCAACACAGAAAAAACTAAATTCCAGTAATCATTAATTCGTCGCCATCGTGCTAACTTGTCGTACGTGCATTTTGGGCCAAATTGAGTTAAGAACGCCATTTTGTGCAGCTCACAATGCCTCACCTTTTGACCTTCACAGATCCCCAAAATTCGATTTCAATCCTGAGATATTCAACAAAAACCGAAAAAACTCCGTGCATTTTTGTCACTTTACATATGAAAGTAGTTTCAATCTTGTCGTGCTATCTTGTCACTCCATGAAAATTGATGTAAGTGCGACAAAAGGCCAAAGGATTTCAGGCCAGGAAAGTCAGGATGCGTTTGTCGCACGTACAAGCTAGACTACCGTAAACATTTGTAATTATAACTCGGGACTCCAGCAACCAACTTCAACCAAACTTTGGGACAATGCACAGAATGGTGAGCCAAACAAAACGTGTTTGTTATTGTTTACATTGCGTGCTCTCGTTTTTGAATATTCAAGGTCAAACATTAAAACGCGTTTTTCTCGGAACGTCAAAATGGCGGGTGCGACAAGATAGCACGACGACTTCGAATTGTGTTCATGAATTTGAGAACCACGAAGGATTTGCATTTGCACTATAAACGCGAATATATTCCTCCGTGGTTCTCAAATTAATTAACACAATTCCCGATTTCAAAAACCGACTTTTTTCCGTGTAACATGTTCATAATTTAATTTTCTCTACACAGCAAAAAATCCGATGGTAAAATCGCATGCAAAAGCATGCACATCACCTTCGTCAAAATAAACAGTTAATTTTACACACTGCATACACAATTTTTGCAAAAACAAAAAAAAAAGTTGCAACCGACGGGATTCAAATCAAGCACCAACAGTAAGGGACCATCCATAAACCACGTGGACACTTTTTTGGGAATCTATTACCCCCCTTCGTGGACAATTGTCCATACAAAAAATTCTTTTTGTATGGATCGTGGACAATCGCCATACCTCCCCCCCCCCCCCTAAAGTGTCCACGTGGTTTATGGATGGTCCCTAAGGACTGGCGCCTTAGCCCACACGGCCATCAGACCGATGAAACGCTGTAAGCATAAACGCATATATGAGCTTGACATTTTGGTCAAGTAGGCTTCCCATACTGACGGGCTACATATTTCAGGGTGTAAAATTACATAAAATTGCATAAAATAATGCAATATTTATTTTACACCCAGGCCTTATACACGCAGCTGGATTAGGGTAGAGTAGTCATCAATGAGACACGGGGAACAATGATAAAATGGCTCTCACAAGTCGTAGTTTCAACCAATCAGGCTCATATTTGGGGGAAAGGTGTGTCTACTGGATACACGTCTGCCATATAAGTGGCTTTGGTTATGGACGCCTCTTTAAAAAGTTATTCATAAATGTTTGATTCTGGGGTGTAAAAGTAAATTATGGACAAAAAATACTTTTTCGCTCGTAGGCTGCCATTTACACCAAAACTAATATTTCTTTAAATTTCTTTCGACGTTCCATAGGGATTGAGTTGAGCTACAATGTCCTTTCATTAGTTTTGGCCAAAATTTAGAATATACCCAGAATCCAGGGCTGTCTCATTGTTCCCCACTCATTTTAGCCCATGGGTAACAATGACACACATTGATTTTTCTTCGATAAACTTTTCAAAATCGATGGAAATCTTTCAAAACATGAATTAAAAGTGATTTTTGGCACATTTATAGAGTTTAAACTTCATTTAACCAAAAATACTAAGTTATTTGGTATTAATATATGGATTTTATACAAAATTTAAATACTTTTTAGTGTAACTTTTGTTAATAAAAGTTTCATGTTGACAAAATTGCCCTAAAATGTTCAAGGCAAGTCACCTGCAATGGAACAATACAAAAACATGATGTTTTACTTGAAAAATGTTGATTTTCGTAGAGTGTCTCATTGTTCCCCAGCTGTCTCATTGTTCCTGCCAAGTGCGTCTACAATGAGACAGTTGAATAACTCTGGCTGTAGATGTCTGATCGATCTCATATTTTGGTCAGTATTAGAACACATTAAAAGAAAGAAAATGCAACAAAAAGCGCATTAAAACACGCTGATAAAAAAAATTAGAAAAATCGTTGAAAGCTGAAAACCAAAAGTGTCTCATTGATGACTACCCTACCCTACTACTTTTTAAGGATTTTTAACATTATCTACTAACTTCAGTAAAAAAGAGATAGAGTTGTCTGATTTTTTTTAGTTTTTCAAACTTTGGAAAGATCTTTATATCTAATATTCTTTAAATAGAAAAAAAAATCCACCAAACCTTTACATATTGGAAATATATTATTTTACTTAAATTGTAACTTTAGTGGTTAAATCTTCAAAAATACATATCAAACGACTGCCATTATAGCCATGGTTTCATGGTCGTGACTGACATTTCAAAAGAACTTAAAACGTATAATTTTAAATTTTAGTTATTATTTTGATACTCAAAAAAAATATTTTCATAATTTCGCAAAATCTTTTTTTACATCAAAAATCGGATCAAAAGTATCCAAGAAGACATCGCTGAATAAAACATTGAAGCATTAGGAGAATTTAATCTTTAATAAATGTTTGCTACGGCCTAATATTTATTTTAACCCTCTATAACCCAATCCCGCCTTTAGACGGGCTTCGATTTAAAAAATCGCCAAAAATCATTTTTTCAACCAATCTCTTTAAAAAAAATGTAGCATTGGATAGCATTGGAAAGAAGAACTCACGCAGAAAAATAAGGCATATTTGAATCAACAAAACGTTTTGTTGGTTTGAAAATCATGATTTTTGTTGAATCAACACTAAACGTCAATGCAGCTTTTTCAAAACAACAAAAGACTTTTGTGGAATTGAGAAAATCAAGGTTTGTTTCAACGCAAAATCGGCGTTGATTATATTCAACAAAAATTTTGTTGATTCAAACCTTGTACAGGCTGATTCTACAAAATATTTTTCTGCGTGCTGTTAAAATTTAAGAAAATATTAGGGTTGGAAGTTTTGCTTGTTTTATGCGATTTTGCCAATGTTTAAAAAAATGACATTTTTTTAGGGGTCAACTTTGGCTGTGTTTTGGCTTCCTCTCCGAGGAATGCCATATAAAATCACTTGAAAATTGGCCAAAAAATTGCACTTCGATTTCTCGGAAATGGCTGAACGGATTTGGACACTTCCGGTTGCATTCGATCCCTCTTAGCTTCCGATAAGTCGCTATTGAAAATCTTCCCGTAGCCCTTTCCTGTCAAAAGATATTTACGAAAAACGATTTGCAAAACTAAAATGGAAAAACAAAAACGATGAAAAATTTTCAAAATTGCTTCATTTTTGCACAACTAGGTAGTCTGGAATGTCCTCCATCCACGGCTGAAACGGGACAAAAATCCATTGAAATTAGCCAAAGTTACAGCCACTTTAAGAAAACTGTTTGCATTCAGCCGCCTCCAAATCGACTAAAACGTGGCCAAAATTAACCAAAATTTCGGCATGTTGCACATTTTTGTAAAGCTTTTTCAAAACCCAATCCAATGAGATACATATCTCGACGAATTATTAGGCTTAGTCGCTAATATCTGCACTAAACTGCTATTTTTGACGATACCAATGCATTATCACATGCTGGTTCGCCCATCCGGCTAAAAAACCCAGAACTATTATACTTCACTCGAAAGCATTTTTCATCGTGCTTCGAATGTCATTTTAGGAAATAAAATTCCCTTTGTGAATCGCGTCCAGCATGCAAAGATTCCGCCGACCTCAAATCAGGTCCAGCATGGCCCCAAAAGTCGAGCGGCCGGAAGATTGCTCGAAAAACCAAGTCGAGCACCTTCCGGCCGGAAGATTGCTCGACAACGCGCAGAGAGAAAAAAACAAATCAGCTCAGAGAGCGAGCGGGAGAGAACGAGATTCGAACCCACGGCCAAAAATAAAACTCTAGGGCGCGCCCTAGCTCACTACGCCGACTCGACTTGTTGAGAAGAGTGCAACAAGAACGCGACCAACTGGTCGCAATTGGTTTACGGCAGATTATTTTATTTTGGGGGAACCCGAGTTTTGGCTTCCTCTCCGAGGAATGCCATATAAAATCACTTGAAAATTGGCCAAAAAATTGCACTTCGATTTCTCGGAAATGGCTGAACGGATTTGGACACTTCCGGTTGCATTCGATCCCTCTTAGCTTCCGATAAGTCGCTATTGAAAATCTTCCCCGTAGCCCTTTCCTGTCAAAAGATATTTACGAAAAACGATTTGCAAAACTAAAATGGAAAAACAAAAACGATGAAAAATTTTCAAAATTGCTTCATTTTTGCACAACTAGGTAGTCTGGAATGTCCTCCATCCACGGCTGAAACGGGACAAAAATCCATTGAAATTAGCCAAAGTTACAGCCACTTTAAGAAAACTGTTTGCATTCAGCCGCCTCCAAATCGACTAAAACGTGGCCAAAATTAACCAAAATTTCGGCATGTTGCACATTTTTGTAAAGCTTTTTCAAAACCCAATCCAATGAGATACATATCTCGACGAATTATTAGGCTTAGTCGCTAATATCTGCACTAAACTGCTATTTTTGACGATACCAATGCATTATCACATGCTGGTTCGCCCATCCGGCTAAAAAACCCAGAACTATTATACTTCACTCGAAAGCATTTTTCATCGTGCTTCGAATGTCATTTTAGGAAATAAAATTCCCTTTGTGAATCGCGTCCAGCATGCAAAGATTCCGCCGACCTCAAATCAGGTCCAGCATGGCCCCAAAAGTCGAGCGGCCGGAAGATTGCTCGAAAAACCAAGTCGAGCACCTTCCGGCCGGAAGATTGCTCGACAACGCGCAGAGAGAAAAAAAAAACAAATCAGCTCAGAGAGCGAGCGGGAGAGAACGAGATTCGAACCCACGGCCAAAAATAAAACTCTAGGGCGCGCCCTAGCTCACTACGCCGACTCGACTTGTTGAGAAGAGTGCAACAAGAACGCGACCAACTGGTCGCAATTGGTTTACGGCAGATTATTTTATTTTGGGGGAACCCGAGTTTTGGCTTCCTCTCCGAGGAATGCCATATAAAATCACTTGAAAATTGGCCAAAAAATTGCACTTCGATTTCTCGGAAATGGCTGAACGGATTTGGACACTTCCGGTTGCATTCGATCCCTCTTAGCTTCCGATAAGTCGCTATTGAAAATCTTCCCCGTAGCCCTTTCCTGTCAAAAGATATTTACGAAAAACGATTTGCAAAACTAAAATGGAAAAACAAAAACGATGAAAAATTTTCAAAATTGCTTCATTTTTGCACAACTAGGTAGTCTGGAATGTCCTCCATCCACGGCTGAAACGGGACAAAATCCATTGAAATTAGCCAAAGTTACAGCCACTTTAAGAAAACTGTTTGCATTCAGCCGCCTCCAAATCGACTAAAACGTGGCCAAAATTAACCAAAATTTCGGCATGTTGCACATTTTTGTAAAGCTTTTTCAAAACCCAATCCAATGAGATACATATCTCGACGAATTATTAGGCTTAGTCGCTAATATCTGCACTAAACTGCTATTTTTGACGATACCAATGCATTATCACATGCTGGTTCGCCCATCCGGCTAAAAAACCCAGAACTATTATACTTCACTCGAAAGCATTTTTCATCGTGCTTCGATTGTCATTTTAGGAAATAAAATTCCCTTTGTGAATCGCGTCCAGCATGCTAAGATTCTGTCGTCCCTAAATCAGGACCAGAATAGCCTCAAAAACGTCTTCGCCAAGCCAAGACAAGTCAAGTCATTTCGGGAAATGACAATATGTAATGTGTTCTTAGATACCTATCCATGAGCCATCGATCGACTCCGTTAGCGATACACTTTTTACCCTTTCTTAAATTTTCGCTTTAGCTGTAGAAGGTGAGAGCGGAATGCAAGGCGAGAGAAGGAGAGAGTTTACAGAAATTTTGACTCGTTCGAGCACTGCATAGGGACGTGGCGTTACATCGTGCTGCCATCTGGTTTTTTTAAGTGCAAAAGTGCTGAGTCATCGTCTAAAAATAGACGGCGTCCTATCTCGCCCAGCAAAATGAAGTCGATAAAGTAGTCGGTTTCGATAAGAAAAAGTGGAAAACGTGGTCTAAAAATAGTGACGCCATCCCCCTATGCCGTCACGGTGTAAAAACTCGCGTGCATTGCTTACATGGATTTTCGTCGACGAACATGGGCGTATTTTACTTCTACTCGGATTGAATAGCATTCGATTTAGTAAGTCTCTAGACTATATACTAAGTATTCTGCTTTCAGTCAAAAAGGATCGCAAAGTTATTATTTTAAATTGTTTTAAAATCCATTTTAAATCCTTTGCGGTCGTACAAAGGGTCATTGTACCCAGAAAATTAAGCTTTATCATTGTGAACAATAATATTACCAATTTAGTTGAATTTTAGAACTCAATCAACGAATCGCCTCTATATATACATGTACATTCTCAATACATTTATTTGTGTATGAACCGAGAAGAGGAAGCCCCCATTCACCTAGGTGGATTAAGTAACGTTTTTTACTAACATTTCCTATATTTTAAGTAAAAAGAAGAATGCAGTAATTTTTTTAATGTCCCAGACTATGTCATTTTGTGCCATTTTATAGCAGGAAATGTGAAAATCAAGCAACAAATAGAAAAAGTGACTGTAAAAACATGAAAAAAAAAATTAGATAGGCAAAATGTGATGAAGGAGGTGGTAGAATAGGCCAAATACTACCAAAAACAAATATAAACTAAACAAGATAAATGCAAATTAAAATAAAAAAAAAAATGAAACAAGAAACATAAAACAAGAGAAATAAAGTTTTTTTGCAACAAAAGTTAAAAAAAGACAATCACCCCGTCTTTGCAGACTGAATCCTAATATTAAACGGGACAAACATTAAACGAAAAGCTCCAGAAGGATAAGGCGGGAATCGAACCCGCGCCCCATAGCAACTTAGGGTTCGGCATCCGAAGCCGGTAACCATCGCGCCACGAGCCCTTCTCTAGAACACGGGAAAAATAAAAATCTTGGAAAAAAATGTGGGCAGTAGACGGGTTAAATATATTTTGTTTGTCTAGCCGGGGTTGAGGGAGGGGGCAAAACAATAAAAAAATATATGAAAATTGAAATAACAAGCCATATTGTCAACATTTCAATGCAAAAAGTGTTTTAAAATACATTTTACACTAGCTCAGTTGTTATGCAATCATTAGTTTTCAAAAAATGTAAGATTTGTCGAAAACAAAATTTTAGCGTATTTTTTTGCGATACTAAATATCGAAAATTTCAAAATTTCAAAAGATGTTTGAATCAACTCAAACATGCTTAAAAAGATTCGAAAAGCAAGGGAATGCATTATAAATTGATTTCAGCTGATTGCACTTAAATTTCCATTAAAATTTTAAAGTTTTAAAAAAATACTTTTTCCCCCTAATTTTTCGGGTAAACTTTGAAGGGGGGTGACAAAAACAGAATAACAAATCTTCACGTTACTAATGCAAGAATCCCGGGTTTCAAAATTGAAAACTGTTTCGAAATTTGAACTGAATCATATCTCGAAACATCTGCAGGACATGCCTACTCCAAAATGACCACATCCTCAAACGACCCCAAATATGAATCAAGTTGACGTCAATTCCAAAAAAAACCCCACACTCACTCCGCAACATCAGCGATGTTGCAAAATTTGCTTCCAACGTAACAGCTCAGCTATTTCGCGGGCAGCTTACCACCTCCACCGCGCCCTCCCGATCACCGTCAAAACGAAGATCAAACTTTCTCGCGGTCGATCGTCGTCGTCGTACATTACATGATTTATCAGTGCACAAACATCTCACCGTCGTCGCGATCACATCGGCCCCTAAAGAGATCCGGATCCCCCACTTCGGGAAACGATCGCGAGTCACTCACCAGGTCACTCGCCACTTCGGGTGCCGAGCCGCGAACCGAACCACAACTCCACCCCGAATGAAAGTGAAATTTCGCCCGACTTCGACGGCGGCGACGACCTTCAGCCGGGCGAGTGACTCACGCCGAAGAGATCCGTTTACGCAATCGACCGTGAGTGACCGCGGGCACTCAGCACAGGTGCAAACACGAGAGGCCCCGAAGAGAGATGGTAAGGAGCCCGAACGTGATTCCGGCTCGCGAGTGAAAGAAAAGAAAGTGGGAGAGCCTCGGGCCCCTGGCGGAACAGGCCAACGTACACTTCATTTAGTTTGGAATTATTTTTTAACACTGTCGGTCGAGCTCTCGCAGAGCACAGCAGCGAGTTTTCTCCTCACCAAGTGTGTATATCATTTTCGAACCCCGCGACTCCTTGTTAACGACGGGAAAAAAAACGAAAGAGTTTTTGATAGTTTCCTTTAATTTAATACGCGAGCCCAAGTTAGCGAACGAAACAGTTTAAGTCGAAGTTCGGTTACGGAAGTGCGCTGCGAACGTTGGCAAAACCCGGAACGGTAGTGCGATCGAGTGATATTTTTGTGTAAGTTTCGAGATTCGTATGGAGGAATCGCTCTGGGGATCAAATCGCTGTGGATTCATAGCATCTTCAAAGGAATACCTCGGATATGCTGAAACAGTGATCATCAGGATAGCTATACAGTGGGACTCTTCGGACTTCACCAGGATGTAATCTTCGGATGTTACTAGAAGAGCGGACTGTATCCTGTTGAAGTACAGAGAGTTTGCAGTCTGTTGAATATCTTGAGTAAGATATCACTGTTTCAAGTGTTGAGGTAGTTCCACCCAAATCTGTGCTATTCAACGGGTCTTTCCCGAATCTGAACCGCGCCGGACCAATCCGGCAAATCATCAATCACTCGGCGGGAACATGTCCATCACCACCTCGCCAGCTAGTGTAACGCCATCGTCACGGGTTGGACCCCTGGCGGAGATCGTGCGCGTTATGGATTCTTTGTGCGCCTGTCAGATCTCCGCAAGTGTGCGGGAAGTCGTGTGGTCGATCGTATCAGGAAGTACCTGCCGACTAATCGCTTTCTCCGTGATCCGCATGGACCCCGGGATATGTGTGAAGTGCTTAATGGGAAAAAAATAACAAATCAAGCAAAAAGTAGCTTAAGGTATCGCATTGATGATGGTCCAGGTGGAAGAAGTGGCCAAACGAAAACGCCTATAAAAATAAAAAAAAAGGAACGCGCGAAATCGCCGGTGAAGAGGCAAGGTGAAAAACGGCAAATTCAGTTGTACGGTTTTTTTCTTCAGCGTGTTCACGTCTTCGCCAACAGTGAGGAACCTGAATTATTTATAGGAGATTATCGGTGCGCTTCTTGTGTTGATGATGCGCTCCTCGTGGGCAACCTCCCCCCGTCGAGCGTATGTACTGGCCGTAGTGACCTATATATATATGCGGCGTTCGAAGTTGCAGCTGATGGAGAAGACACCACGGCGAAGAAATTGGAATAGCTAGCGTGCCTAGCGTTGCGTGCTACGCGGTGAAACCTGCACGCTATCATGTGAACCTTAACGAGCGTGTGTGTGTGTGTGGATTTTTTGAGGTGACCACGTGGTCACTGTGCTCCAGGAACCTCCAGCTTACGCAAAGCAAGTGATCGATCGAGAAGAAACAGTGCACAGACAGAGACGTCGACAAACCGGATATTCCGGCTCGCAAGGACTGTGTGTGTGCTCGCGTGAGAGTGAAAACGGCAAACTACGAGACGATGAAGGAATTTCTAGTGGTTTAAAAGCGTGATACTTGCGACGACGACGACGTCGACGTGATCGCGCAGGAAGATATTTCTGTTCAGCATTCAAAGCAGAAGAGTGAAAGTGATGTAAAGCTCGGCGTCAACGCGGCGCGCGGTGAAAAGACAAACACAGACCTTCTCGTGGAAAGACCAAGCTGAACGAGGTGGTGATGGGACAGCGGATTGATGAACAGTAATGTGCTGGCCAGGTTGGCTGGATCGGAGCTCGAAAGGAGGAATTTATGCAAAACCGGACGGATGAGTACAACAATGAACGCGGCGAAGATCTGCTGTGATAGTTTTTTTTGTCGTATTTCTTTGAACGGTTGAGAAATGTTCACAATTAGTGGGCGGTGAAGCGACAAAGTCGTGACGAGCTGGGATATTACCGATCACGCAAAGTTAGTTATGTGATGCCAAAAACGACGACTTTTGTGTTGTTTTACAAGTTGTGATGTTTGGAGAAATTTTGAGTAGAACAATGAAAATAAGCTATCAAACGTTGGATTGCATTTATAGTGTTGTTCAGAAAAGAGCGCTTTTGTGTTATAATGAATCTTTGACATGCTAAAATTTCTTTTGAAATTGTTGCAATATAGAATGTTATTTTACTTCTCAGTTTGCATCTTGGTTTGCATAGGAGTGAAATATCTCAGAATACTGACATAATGCTTTATTGTTTTAGTCTGCTACAATCTTGTTGCTAAAATATGGTAGTATTATTCATTTTCTAATGACGAAACGGCATAATTGTTTTCAATAAAAAATCAGAATCGAAAACTAATTCCTTTCTATACAAAGGCTGAAAAGCTCTCCATTTCCGCACTAACTTTTATTTGTCAAGCAACACAGTAAAAAATAATGTAAATTTGGAAGCTTTAATTTTGGAACCACTTTTATGATGTAATTTTTCCTCAATTTAGACTGAAAAAGTGACATTACACCAGAAAAGAAGGATGAAGTTTTATCCAGAGGTAAAATTACACCTTTTTTCTGACGTAAAAGATGTTCCGCATTCCCAGATGTAATTACCATGATTTTTTTCTGTGAAACCAAAGAATTGAATATTGAAAGCAAAATTTTACAAAATATTTGATGTAGTAACATTATTTTTTGTGAAACAGTTTTATCGTTTCGAACATCTTCTTCAAAATGTGATGCAATTCGTTGCCAAAGTTGATTTTTTCAGCACTAGCCCTATTCATCCAACTCGGTAAACCTTGTGCTAAAAAATCTTATTTTTGCAACTTGAAGGAGGCAAATTTTGAAGGAGATGTTCGAATAGATGAAAACTGTCCTTCAAAAAATAATAATACTACACCAAAAATGTTATGAAATCATGCATTCAAAATTATTTTTTGTGATGTCTGCATGACAAAACAAAATATTTCAAAGAATACTTTTATTATAAACAACTGGTTGGATCGCTTTCTATTAAAGTACATCGAGCGTTCAGAGAGTAGTAGTCGTGAAAATCAAAATAGGTGTGGAAGATTTATTTAAACTTGTTTTTCAAGATTCAATACAAACGACTGTTACTTCTTTCAAACTTTTGATCTCAAAAGAGTAAAATGAACAAACATTTTGTAAAACATTTTTAATGTTTAAATGTTTTTTTGTGTCTAAAATAAAGGAAATGAACTTGCAATGTCTTTGTTGTGGAATAGAAAATAAACTGACAAAAGAAAAACAAATCGACCAAAAAAACCTATCACATTAGATTATGTGAACTGTTGACTACTCAAAGTTAATAATTACCCCAAAATTGTGATCATTTGATCTCGTTTGTGTTTGTGGAGCAATTAGTAATCAATCTTTCGTAATCTTAACAAACTTTAAAATTCTTGAATGGTTTGACTACTCTACAATTCCTTCAATAACATATAATTGAAAAATGTCTTAAAACTATGTTTCATTCATATTGGTTCCCTGATTGAATTACACTCAATTTCCTAAAAAATATCTTTTCGATCTTTTATAAACATGTTTATAAAAGCGAGTGTAAAAACATTTTTTTTAATGAATAAATAGTAGTTTCTTGTAAAAACTTGTCGACTTTAAATCATTATGCGAAAGAATCAAAATTCAGTGTTTCAATTTTTATGTAAACCAATTTTCCAAAGAAGTGCAGCACTGTGCTTGATCGCATAAAAGTTTTTTTTTAATTTACTGGACATCCCAAAACTTCAATTAATACATTTTCCTAACCTGAATATTAACCGTGGTGAAAGATGGTGTTTTGTTTCATGTAAAAAGTGGGTTGAATTTTAATAATAAAGTACTACTTACTTTTCTATCAAACTCGTAGAGTTTTTTACAGGAGGCTCAATGTGATTTTTTTAATCTATAAGAATCAATAATTATGTACCTACTGAAAAAGGTTAGTGTTACCACACAATTTGAAAAAGTGGTTTAAAAAACATGTTCCTTGAATGCATTTGGTATAAGTCAAACTTCTATCAAAATCTCAAATGAAAACAAGCCCTAACCTACATATAAAAATCATGTTCACGACTAACTTTCAGTGAATTCCCCTTTATTGGGGCTGCTTTTGAATGTTTGACTGGCTAGAAATTTGCCAAAATTATAAATAACTTTCATAGGAAAAGAGCACGTACTTCAATCACCAATACACCTAAGGTTTCAGAATCACTTCAGAATCAACGATCAAACTTAAAAAAAAAAGGTGTGGCAATAGTTCCAAGATAGCAAGCAAATTTCTAAAAATTCTACAAAATAATATGTTCACAGCAGTAATCTATTTAAAGGAAGGTTTTCCCTACAGCATGATTCATCAAACTTTACCATATTTTGGTAAATTATTGATAAATGATCGAAATAAGTTGATTGATATCGTTTGAATTGGTTGAAAGTACACTGAATCGAAACTTTTCAAATGAAAATCCCAGAGGCAGCAAAATAGAAATTTGCTAAGCCATGAATTTTAGTTTGTGAAAAAAACAAAACAACATAAAACCAAAATCAAAGATTTACTTAATTTGACTTTTGAGTAAAATCTGGCTACATGGTAAAATCTAACATCATTTGAAATCAATAAGAAATAAAAGAAACACTTAATGCATATTTTACTAGAAAAGCAAAGAAAGCTTAAATGCACCAAATCTACAATACTTTGATATAGTTATGCCACCACTCATGTGAACAAAACAGAAACATCCACTCAATTACCCACTAAAAGTTATTGCTCACGTTTTCCAACTTTACGCAATCAACTTCATGCAGCTTGGATTGCTGCCCAAATCCACATCCAGCTTATTTAAATATCCGCAAACACAAACATGCTCACGATTTCATCACCATCTTGTCTTTTCGCTGCAAACAAATCCATTTTAATTACTCAATTCGTGTATCGGAGAAAATCTTTCTCTTTTTCCACACTAAAAAGCTCAACGAAAAGCTCACCCAGTTGGGAGCAAGTGTGAGTGGGGTGTTTTCAAACCTGAACACAATTAATATTTCCGTGCATTTTTAACTCACTTGTTTCGTGAGAGGCAGTTCGAAATAATAAAAAAAACTAGGTGCATTAATGTTATACTCCTCAACGCACACACACTCATAAAAATTCGAGGTGAAAAAAAACGCTAAACTTTCGCCTAAATGGAGCGGCAAGAGCTTTGGCACCGCACCAAACAAGGCCTCCAAGGAGGAGGAGAGTTGGGTAATTCCGGAGCCCAGAGCCGGCACCAGGGGTGCGAAAATGGGCGGCCGACCGCGCAAGATAAGAAAGTTTTAATTACGGAATCGTGAGGCAGTCACGGGCGTGTGAGTGTGCGAGCGAACGAGCATGCTGTTTACATTATTGGTGAAATTTTGCCTCCCTTCTCACTTACTCTCTGGCTCACAGTTTGTCTTTGCAAAAGGGTTATTTATTACTCCTTTTATTTCAAAATGCGGCAAAGTTGGACTATTGAACTTTGTTTTCGAACCTTAAAAAGAATCAAAAAAGTTCAAAGACCTCAACTTCTGCAGATCATTAGGTTGCCAAAGGTTTGTGTTGATCATTCAGGCAAACACATGAGAAAACACATAACACACCACACAAAATAGACACTGCTAATGGGGGTAATTAGCGAGTGCTGCCTTCCGGAAGTTGTGTAAATTTTTCCGAGGGCGCGCAAAGTCGAAGAAAGTGAGATCTTGTGAGGCTCTCTAGGAAGTAACCAGAGCGTGAACTTGTTAAGTTGTGATTTTTTCATACATATTTCATGTGTGCCTTTCACAAGACGTTTTAACTAGGCTGCATTTTATTTATGACTTTTCATTTGATTATAAATGAAAGTGTAATTGATTGAATAAGCTTACATCTTGAAGTCGAGGACTCAAATAAAACAATTATAATTTTGGTGAAATTTTAAGTTTTGAAGCCACGACGAGCCCGAAGTCTGCGTGATAAGTTTTCGTGAAAACAGGATTTATTTCTGTTTGTGCAACAAAGCACTGATTTTCTAATTTTTTTGGTGATACACCTTGTTTTTAACAAAACTGCATAAATAACCGTCCTTACAAAGTGTTAAGAAAGTAAACTCTAAAGGTGTGCGCTTGGTTGCTTAAGGCTCTGAGAGTTATCATTCCCGGTCGGCCATTTGGCGGCCACGTTTGATTTATAAAATCATTTAAATCTTGATTCAGAATGCATCAAAAATTGTCTTCTTTGTATTGCTTGTAGAAGCATGTAAAATTCGTGATTAATATTTCATTTCAATTTACTATTTCTTGACCCTGAATTCAGAATCATCATCACAAAGTCATTGCTCCAAGAGGGTGTGACACCATCAATGACCTTTAGATGATTTCATACCATTTTTACCCGTAATTTCATTTTTTACTTATTGGCAGGATTCTCACTAAAATTCAATTCTGTCAATTCAAGCATGTTTAGGGAGCTCTAATCTATCATGCCTTGATGAAACTGAAGCGTTTGCTGACATCAACTTCAAAAATGTGTGTAATGTGTAAAAAGTGAAATTCAATAAATAAAAAATATAAAATTTTACCTGCACCCAATATAAAATTTCACGCTTTTGACACAAAATCATTCACGTCAGATCATTTCCTATCGAATTTCAATTTTAAACACATTAATTTAGGTAGTTACATGAAAGAGAGGTAATATTCAAACATTAAATTTTGTACTTAAATTAAAAAGTAAATCGAAGCCCAAAACAGTATTTTTTTAGGTACTTTTTTCTCAACCCTCTCCGATTTCCATGAAGCTTTTGTAGACATGTTATCCTAGGCATATATATAAGCCATTTTTGTGTATATGGAGCCAATTTCACTCAATAATGACATTTGAGAAGGGCATAAGTGTTTTAAATATTGTTGTATTTCGTGATTTAAATATAGCTGTATTTCGAAGCCGTTGCATCGTATCAAAAAGTGGTCAAAGTCAAACTTGTAGGAAATTTGACGGTCTTTCCGAAAAAAACACTGAAAGAAAAAAAAACACTCCACTTTTAAGAGATTTTTTGATTTTTAAGTTTAAAAGTCAAATTTGATGGTGAGCCAACGATTTTTTTTTCGTTCAAATTTTTTGTGAAAATAGTCTAAGATGTTACAAAGTGTATTTTTCAAAAGTGCTCTAAACATCAAAATTTTCAAAAATTGAAACTGAGAGTCGATTCTCCAGACAATATTACATAAAAGTCTCCATATTGACAACTGTCCTCAGTCTAATCCTTGTGAAGTCACAGCATTTTTAAAAATAAAAATGTTGAAAATATAGTTTTTTGATGGCTTTTGGCAATCTCGTCCAATTTTCCATAAGTTTCAGAAGTAAGATAATTATATTGCTCACAACTGAAAACATAATATTTTTCCAGTGTGGTAAAGTAACCTGGAGTGTAAATTTGCTTAAATAATATAAAAACAGTTATTTTGAAAAGTGGTGAAAGACAATCTTATGGAAAATTGGACGAGCTTTCCGGTAAAAATATTTTCGAGACTGAAAAATCAAGTCTGTCATACAGAAATTGCCAAAAACCATCAAAAACCCTATTTGTTCAACATTTCTATTTTTAAAAATGCTGTAACTTCCCGAGGATTAGACTTAGGACAATGGTCAATATGGAGACTTTTATGTGACATTGTCTGGAGAATCGACTCTCACGTTCAGTTTGTGAAAATTTTGATGTTTAGAGCACTTTTGAAAAATACAGTTTGTAACATCTTAGACTATTTTCACAAAAATTTTGAACGAAAAAAAATCGTTGGCTCACCATCAAATTTGACTTTTAAAAATCAAAAAATCTCTTAAAAGTGGAGTGTTTTTTCTTTCAGTGTTTTTTTTCGGAAAGACCGTCAAATTTCCTACAAATTTGACTTTGACCACTTTTTGATACGATGCAACGGCTTTGAGATATGGAGACTTTTATGTAAAATTGTGTGGAGAATCGACTCTCACGTTCAGTTTTTGAAAATTTTGATGTTTAGAGCACTTTTGAAAAACAAAGTTTGTAACATCTTAGAATATTTTCACAAAAAATTTGAACGAAAAAAAATCGTGGGCTCACTTTCAAATTTGACTTCAAAAATCAAAAAAAAAAATCATAAAAGTGGGGTGTTTTTTTCATTCAGTGTATTTTTTTCGAATAGCTCGTCAAATTTCCTACAAGTTTGTCTTTGACCACTTTTTGATACGATGCAACGGCTTCTAGATACACTTGCGCCCTTCTCAAATGTTTCATTGAAATCGGAGAGGATCGGGTACAACCGATTCCCTATTTGACATGGAGTTGCTCAAATGCATTTTTTTTATTTAATGGCAATCAATCATTCAAATTTTACTAAATGAGACCGCAGATCTCGAACATTATGCTAAAAGTAAAAAAAAATGAATGTTTTTTTTTCATGATTTGATTATCCAAAGTTCCAACACAAACCGTCGGATAATCAAAAAAATCGGATAATCGAGGCTTCAGATAATCGAGTCTGGACTGTATTTCATATGTAATTTTGTCATTGAAGTAATGTTTTGAATTACAATTGTGTTAAGTGACTACAAACAACTACAACAGCCAAGTAGGTAGGTTTTGAAATTCTCAAAAATGTGTTTGGGCAGCCCCCTAAAAATTTAGGAATTTCGAGAAAAAAAATCTTCTGTTTCGAGAGATTTTCGTTCAAGAATTTAACATTATCAACAAAGTTCAAGCGAGTGATAATTTGAAAACAAATTTGACGTGGATTCAAAATCTGCGTAGGGGAAACATACTTTGATCACATAATTTGCTAGAAGAAAAAACGACACATATTTATTTCAAATTCCAAAAACTCCTAACATCTCTAGTTTTAAAACATTAGATAGATGCATCCGGTTGAATCAGACTTCCTAAAATTATAAGTTCAAGATATCAGATCTTTCAACTTACTGGTACATCTCAGACAAAAATGACTCAAAGCACAGAAATGGCAAAAGCGTCAGATTATCACGCGTGAAAGAAGCTGCCAAATAATGCGAGCAAATCATAATTAAGACTCATCATCACTCTTTAGCTTGTGCGCGATGTTGTTTGTACAGACAACGAACAGGAAAAAGCTACCAAAATATGAACAACTTTGCTTCATTTTTGGACCATCATGGCTCGAAGAAAGACTGACAGCTGCTGCCGTAGCTTTATGGAGCCCCCCAACACCGGTTAACGTTGTAGGCAAGAGTCGTTCCAACTGTACTCTCTGTGCTCTACTGGGGGCTCATTACGCAATTGAAGTGGCGCAATGTTTCGGGGGAAGGCCTCCGTACCTCGTATGACGGTTCCAGATAGCTGGTCGGGCTAAAAAGACGGCCTCGAAAAAAAAACCAGAGCTTTAAACATTACGGACTTTGTGTGGTCATCAGAGAAGGGGAGGGAAAAAACATGACCAGAAGAAAGAATTTACACGCTTAGCGCGAATCGCTGAAATGGCTGTGAAAGATTGAAGCTTGGTTGATTTTTTTTTTTTTCGTTAGCCTGAGGTGTTGTCGCCGGCTATTTTCTTCGCGTTGTTTAGCGCCAAGACTGTTGTTTTTTTGTTTGCGGCCGTGACTTGAACCCGGGTGAAACTGCAGCGCCACCTGATGGACTAGGGGGTTAACCTGCGGGACCAACGGTGCTTTTTCCCACAATTGATGGCCCCAAGCGATGGCTAATTTGAATCGAATGGATTAGCTTGTAAAACATGATTAAATTAAGCAGGAACAAGTTTGCTGGTGGTGTTTTGATGTTTTAGCTCGTGATGAAAAAGTAAAAGTTTTGCCTGTTTTCGTTGATTGGTGGTCTTGCAAGTTGCGGGAGTAGGGGGTCCGAGGGTCCGATTATTAAGTTGAGATTAATGAAGAGAAATGAGCAAGTTGGAGAGAATTAGCCAAATGAGAGCCAATTTAGTAAAACAGGAGAAATTCGATTGAAAATTAAGTATAAACAGTAAAAAACCCAAAGGGTCAGTTCAAATTGACGAATCATGTACTCAAATATGATTTCAAAAACAATTACTTCAAAAACCCTAGAAGAAAGATCTCTTTGAAAATCCAACAGGAATTTCTCTTGTTATTTTTCCCAATTAAAAACAAATCCAACTTCAATTTATGTTCAAGACGATCAGAATTTTGAACGAAATCGAAGCAGTCTAGCAGGACTAAAAACTTTATTGACAGCTCGACCAATATTGATATCGAGAAGATCAACACCCTAATAAAATCGATGTGCCTAACAACTAATTTCCCATATAGTGAAAACTATTTATGGTATAGTTAACTATACCACAAATAATTTGTCACTATATGGAGAATTAGTTGTTAGGCACACTGATTTATTAGGGCAGCCAGAGAAACCACTGACTGTAACGTCATGATTTGAATTCCCGGACGCTTCAAAACCCGGACACTTCAACTCGTTTTATCAATTATTTGGATATAAGTTCGCATTATGAATGTCAAAACTGTGTTAATTTATTAATTCTATCATCAACTATCATTTTAAGTTTGTTTGAACGCTGTTGTTAATGCAAAAACAATTAAATAAAATAAAATTATAAGTTAACCGAAACATGTGAAACATTTCAGCGGAAATATTTCATAGGCGTCCGAAGCACCGGGAAGGCAAAGCAGAAATTTATGGTTTTGATTTCCTTAAATTCAAGCAAATTTTTATATAAAATATCGATTGTTTTGATGTTAACAGCTTATTTGAGACCTAAAGAATGCCATTCACTAACATTTCAGTCCAAATTTGTGCGATTCATAAGCAAAATCGAGTGTCCGGAATTCGAAGCAAAAGTGTCCGGATTTCGAATCAGCTTTTAACAGTGTCCGGGATTCGAAGCACAATAAAACATTTTAATTTTCAAATTCTGATGAAATATTGTTAGAAAAGACATATTTTGCATGCATTCTCTTAAAACTGACTGTTTATACTAAATCCTGATGATATTTCTACATTTCCAACTTATTACATGATTTTTTGCCAGCTATAACAAAAATAACATGGTACTAAGTGTCCGGATTTCGAATCATGACGTTAGTTTAAGACATTTTAGACACATCCCATGAAATGATTGTGTTGTGCACTTTATTCTTGAAGTAGATTTTCTCACGTTCATAAAAATCACAAGTTTTCAAGGTTTCTTTAAAAAAACATTTTTTTTGCCTAGCAAATTGATTTGTCTCTACACGGAGAAAAAAGTGTTCCGAAAATCGTGAACAAGCGTTCATTCAAATGGGTACCACGAACAAAGTGTTCAAGTGCCATGGTACGTTTTTGAAAATCGTACCATGGAACTTGAACACTTTGTTCGTGATTCCCATTTTCATGACCGCTTGTTCACGATTTTCGAAACTCTTTTTTCTCCGTGTACTGGAACCCAATGAAACCTAACAAAATTAGACATTTTTGAAAAGGTGGGAAATTTTTCTTTACGAAAAAATATATTTTAGAAATCAAAACCAATTGCTGTAAAGGGTTTTTAAAATTACTTCACTAACAAAATGTTATAAGCATAGAAATCTATCACAAATGCAGACTGTCCAAACTTTTACTTCAATTCAATTTAATTTAATTTAAGTTTGTTGTACACGGAGAAAAAAGAGTTTCCAAAGTCATGAACAAGCGTTCATGAATTTGGGAAACACGAACAAAGTGTTCAAATGCCATGGTACGTTTTTGAAAAGCATTGAAAACTTTGATAACGATATAAAGTTTAGAAGCTTCGAAAGCTCCGATTGGAATCCAATGAACTCTGTTAAATAAACTTACGAAATCACGACAAAATGAAGCCTACTTAAAGGCGATTTTAGGAGCACACGGGAAACAAATTGGTTGTACCCGGATGAATGTCCTATGTCACAAAAGTTTTTGCATAAACATTGGACAATTATGCAAAAACGGACAGAGCTAAAGAAACCGAAAAGCTACGATATCTTACATGTTGTAGGAAACATCGGTAGATTAGCTACTACAAACGAGTATATCTCGAGCCACAAAATATATGCGCAGGCATTCCCGCGCCAGTATTCGAAGCTCAACTTGACAACTTGTCGATTTGACGACGAAGCGTCGAAAATCAATGCAGTGTGATTTTTTGGCGATTTTTCCGATTAATATTCATGCTGTATCGTCTTATTTACGAAGATGAAAATGACGTCCCGCCATAAAGTAAAACCTATACCTTTCTTTAGTAAGAAAGGCAAAACATATTAAAATAGCAGAAGAGGATACATTTATGAATGTATTGAGCTATTGCAGTACCAAGAAGTCTTATTATTTTGTTGTGATTTTTAAGCAATATTTTTCATATTGAAATCCTAATCGTTATGTTTGTGATTTGTATTTTTTGTGTAATAGTACTGTCGATTCTCTATTTTACGAGCACACGGGAAACAAATTGATTGTAGCCGGATGAAAAAAAGTTTGTGCATAAACATTGGACAGTTATGCAAAAACGGACAGGGCAAAAGAAACCGAAAAGCTACGATATCTTACATGTTGTAGGAAACATCGGTAGATTAGCTACTACAAACGAGTATATCTCAAGCCACAAAATATATGCGCCAGCATTCCCGCGCCAGTATTCGAAGCTCAACTTGACAACTTGTCGATTTGACGACGAAGCGTCGAAAATCGATGCAGTGTGATTTCTTAGCGATTGTTCCGATTTAAATTCATGCTGAATCGTCTTATTTACGAAGATGAAAATGATGTCCAGTCATAAAGTAAAACCTATACCTTTCTTCAGTAAGAAAGGCAAAAGAGGTAATATTCAACCAACCAAATTTTCATCCTCCCAAAATTCATCTTTTTTCTGTATGTGTTAAATGGTAGCTGGAGAGGCCAGCTATTGAAGTCCACTTTGAGCTAAGTTGAAAACTAACCTCAAACTTGATAATTTGCACAAAAGAGCCTGCTGTCGAAATGCTTATCTACCCTTTTCTTGTTTAGCTCCAGATTCGAAGGGACTGAAGAATTCATTCAAGTAGGAAGAAATATCGAGAATTCATAGTCAAACAACCGGAGGGCGAATGCCATTTAACTTTTACTTAGCAAAAAAAAACTTTTTGTATCCGTGAAATTTTCACCCTTTTTTTATTCCAAAAATATCCACAAACAATCAGATACATTGCATTTCCCGCCAAAAAAACTACTCCCAGCCGTCGCGTTCCAATTTTCCTGATCCTCACCCCGAATATGCTCAGTGCGTGTAACATATACAACATCACATGTATGAAGACGTTCCAGCCTCAATCCGCGAGACTATGCTGGTCAAGCCAAGGGGGGCAACCCCCGTGTCGGAACCCATTTATCGCGAATTACGTTTCGCCGGCCAAATTCTCCACCTGCTGTTGTTTTGTTTGCTTCTTCCCACCTCCTGCACGATGAGGTCTGCCCTGGGATGTGGATGATGCTGCACGCGCGGCAACCTGATTCCGGCCTCGGGGAGGTTGTTTGGCGCGTAACATACATAACACCCGAATTCGCGCACCACCCCGCAACGCAACAAGTGGTTGAAGGCCGCGCAAGATGCGTCATCCCCCGGAGCCGGTTGCGTATTTTAGGGGAAGTGGATACTCTTTTATTTTAGTTTTGTTTGTCTTCTAACCAGATTTTAAAGCGGAACGTACGAAATTATGGGATTTTGTAATTTGTTGATACATTTCCAACCTAAAAAAAAATATTGGGAATGGAAATTATGGAAACTAATAAGATTTTAAAGCTTCATTTGAGAAATTTTTTAAACCTGTTAAGTGAATTACAAAACAATATTTTAACGCCAAACCATCCAAATTTAATCAAATCCAAACAATATAAAATAATCCAGGAATCCCCTATTCAATTTTCCTCCCAAATTGTTCCGTTAATTCCACCAGCAATCCACTCCGGCAGATCAATCTTCTTATCACGTGGAGTTTGGATTTTATTTTTCAGCTGAAACACAACCCCCTCCAAAAGCGCCTCAGCTGCACACAGCACTCGCACCTGAATCTTGCCAAAATAAGGTTAGCCGCTATACTTGGCTGCGAGCAGCGCAAATAGCCGGGCGCGATAATGCAAATTTGGCGCAATTGAGTCCAAGAAGATTCTTCACCGATCGATCGGCCGGTAATTACTGAGTGATTGCCGGTTTAACCGAGTTTTGCGCGAATGAGATGTTGTGGATGGGAAGTTTCGTTGGGAGTTGGATGCCGGAATTGTGGGCAGGGGCCTTTTAAATGGATCTGTTGGATGCTTGCGCAAAACTAGATTGTTTCTAACAAAATCTAGGGGATTTAGTAAGTGTCATTTGATCCTGACTAAAATTTCACAATTTTAATTCCTTAATTTATCAAATAAAATTATGCACTGATAACTTTACCCAAGTAGCAAGCAAAACAACGCTTTTTATTTTTTTGTTGAACAACTGCTGCATAAGCGTTTTAACACGTTAGATATTGAACAAGTGTCATCAAAAATGATCAATTGTTCACATTTTGATTTAAAAACCATTGTTCAACATTGTTGTGTAACACAAATGATTAGTGTAGCAACGGATTACGAATAGTTCATTATGAAGTTTATTCTGACTTAAATGAAACATGATTGTAGAACTCGAAAAGCTAAATGACATTTGCAGACATGATGTTTCATTTCTGTTTGCTTAACATGATAACATCATGGATTTGACATGTGGCTTCGGCTTGAATTTCTCGTAAACAAGTTGTTGTGTTTGCAAAACAAGAGAATGTAATATTTGAGAAACATGTTTGTATAGCTTGAACCACAAATTGTGTTTGTTGAAAATGGATAGTCCAGAAGTTTAGCTGTCACAAGGTTTCGCTAAGTGTATTTTAAAATGCCAAAATTTCCGAAAAAACTTATTAAAAACGAAATTTGGCGTCGTATTAAGCGAAATGGTTCATTCCGTGTTAAGAAAAAGGCCATGATAGTGGAAGCTGCGAAGCGGGTTCCCCAAATAAACCCGAACCCGATGGAATCGACGGCAAATGGGTGGCAACAGGAAATAGCAAACGTTTTCCAAATGGAACCAGCAATCACCTCGTTCATGGATGTAGTCGAGGCTTCGAAAGGACACGATGGAACAACACAAAGTGCCGAGGAGGGTCCAGCGGGTTCTAACGGGGACAGTAAAAGCTCCATGTAAGAGTTCCGGGATCTTTTGAAAACGTGAGCTATTACTCATCAAGTTAAGCACACGGCGGTTAATTTACTATTAACTATTCTGAAGACCAATATTCTCGATAATGTACTTCCGGCTGATGCTCGGACGTTAGTAAAAACTCCAGCCAAAGTACAAATTACACACGACGACAAAATGGGAGGAGAATACTGGCATTACGGGTTGCAAAAAGTGCTCACCAAAGTACTGATGTTCAGCAAAAATCAAAGTATTACGAAAATATCTTTGATTGTAAACATTGACGGCGTTTTACTTCCTCATCCGATGGAAGGTTGCAGCAGATGGGAATCGAACCCTGAATCATCCGCTTACAAAGCGGACAGCGTAACCATTCGGCCACGCTGCCAATTTTTTAATTTACGTTCTCAAAATAAAAAAATATAAATTTTGAAATAAAAATATAAATTTTGAAATAACAAGCCATAGTTTCAACATTTGCATGGAAAAAGTATTTTACGCTAGTTCAGTTGTTTTGCAATCATTAGTTTTCAAAAAATGTGAGATTTGACAAAAACAAAAATGTTAGCGAAAAAAACATTTTTGATCGACAATATTCAAATTTCAAAAGATTTTTAAATCAACCCAAATATGCTTAAAAATGATTCCAAATGTAGGGGAATGCATTTTAAATTTACTTGAGCCGATCGCAGTTGATATTCCATTGAAATTTTGAAGTTTTTTAAAAAAAATTGTTTTGCTTCTGATTTTTCGGGCCAATTTTGAAATTTTGAGACATAATCTTTAAATAAAATTTGTACCAGCCTAAGAAGTAATTTAGACGAATGTTTATTTTGTTAATATTTAATCTACCCCATTTCATAAATTAATTAAAAAATGTTTCAAAAAACCTTTCCTTTTTTGTATGATAAATTTTAAGTACTCAAATGAGGTTTAAACACTGTTTCGCGAAAAAAAAACATTTTGGAAAACTTACATTGGTATTTTATGAAAATTTTATCTATTTTAAAGAAGTTCAAACATTGACCGAGCCACGCACTATGGGGTATTTCCATATAAGCAAGCGGCCAAAAATATTTTTTTGCTTTTTTGTGAGTTTTTTGTGTTGTTTGTACTTAGTATAATGAAAACAAATGAATTTTGATATTTTTCCAAAAAAAAAAGTTTAATTTTCGATTTTTTCATATACATATTTGAGGCCACATGTGGTGAATTTTAATATTCTTGCTCTGTCTATTTGATGCACGGAATGGCGGTTTATGCTATGTTAAAGTTTCTGATTTACGTTCAATCTCCCTCCCCTTTTTCTTGAGTTAAAATCCACCTCTCTTTGAAGACCCTCCCCCCCCCCCCTTCCTCTCCAATTAAAATTTGATTTTTGCGGTATTTTAGAATTTTAGACGGTTTATTTTATGGAACATTGTATGGATTCTCGTCCACGTTTTTGGTTGATCCACTTGCAAAATTCACGTTTTCCACGATAAATTCTTCTGAATCAAAATCACTACGTAAGCGATTGTCGTTAGATTACTTAAAATATGAACTTCTTCTATGGGCTTTTGTATACCTCGTTTTGAAGCTACAGAACAGCATGCGTAGTTTTTCCTCTGTGGTTTTTCCCTGAGTTGATCATGTGATGGTTCTGCAATGTTGTAATTCTTACAAATATACTCGAAAGCAGTTCTACGACGGTATTATTATCCATACTTTCAAAAGAACACAACAACGAACTGATATGAATATTCGACGAATCGTTACTGTAAAATACTTTGAATAGAAATTTCTAATTTTATTAAACGTACCTAAGTACCAAAAAAGTCATGAATATCAAATCAATTTCAAAACATACATAGCAGGTACGTCATTTCTGCCTCCGCAGGTAAATAATGCGATTTTAACCAAGCGTATACGCGAAATCATTAATTTTCTTGCAAGAATCAAAATGTTCAAAATGGCATAACTCAAAAAGTGCACATAAGTGCACTTTGAAATTTGGAGACAAGTTAGGACATGGTTCAAATTTTAAGCTGCAAAATTTTCAGATCGCAAAAATGCACACAAAAAAAGTACTCCATTAACAAAGTTGAAAAAAACTAAATTTTGAATAAAAATCCAACTTTTTTGATTTTTATTATTTTTTTAGCTTGTAAAAGTGTGTTTTGTAAAATGTTATTGAAAAGTTGAATCAATTACCTTTCTGAATATATATAATGATGCAGGAAAAAATACAATAGCAGCTACACAGTACACCTATGAAAAATAATCATTTTTTTTTGTCAAAAAACATGTTTTTTCTTACCATTTTCGCCTTTGAAGGTCTGCAATTCGGTGAATTTTGAACCTACAACTTTCAAACTCCAGATTTTTCTTAGTTAGAATGTTTATTTTCGAAAAAAAATACCAAAAAAATTATTAGAGTATGTCGGTTTTTCGATTTATGGCCGCCTGAAACCCCATAGTGCCACGTAGCCCAGTGGTAACGCTTCCGCCTCGTAAGCGGTAGATCGGGGTTCAAATCCCGGCTCGGACCAACACAACTGGTGATCTTTTCCCTTCTGGAATTGATTGCTTAGTAAAGGGAAGGTAATGTATCGTCACAAACTGGACCTTATCACGACACCTTAGGGAGGCGACCTATGGAATGTTAACATTAACCTTAACATGTTAACATTAAGTTGAGAATGAAACTGCCACTGAATCCGCTTTGTAAATGCCGGCCCCGATACTCTTCAAGGGTGTTCCCCTCAGGAACTGGGAAAGATTTACTTTTTTTTAAACATGCTAAAGATGATTATAAACGCAGAAAAATGCATTTTAAATAGTTTTCAGTGGATTTTACTTTTATTTTCAAAAAAAATATGAAGTTTTTTGAAAAAAACTTTTTTTTCTGTCCCCTTGATTTTTCGGGCCGATTTTGAACATAAACTTTGAACCTTTTTTGCAACGGCCTAACATATTTTTTTAACATATGAATGACGAGACGGCATATTTTCCATCGCCAAAAATAACATAACTGAAATGTATTTCTAAGCATCCATTTGGGTGCCAAAAAGCCGGAATTGAAAAAAAAAGTTGTATTTAACTCGTTACAAACCTTGATTTTGTTCAGCCTTTTCGTATTTGGCCAACTCGGTTGGATTAATGTACGACTCACGCTGAAAAAATCTTCATTTTGTATCTTGTTGCATAAACTACTTTTAAAAGGTTGATTTCTGGCTAAAACCGTACCTCAAACAAAAACCATCTGTCAAAACGATAAGATTTGTTCTAACAACGTGATTTCTACAGGAAACTAAGATGTTGTGTGGAACGGCCTAACCATAACATATAAATTGACCCAAACTCACTCCTAGACCTACTGACGGTATCTAAACGGAACTCCCTTACAATTTTCGACACGTTTCACGAGCATGGAAGTTTAGGAGAAAAAGCCAAATTCAATGCGTTGAATTTCTATGGTAATGAATTTTATTAAATATTTGAAGATAGATATTTAATAAATGTTTTACATGTTTTCACTTTAATATGTTTTATCCTACAGCATATAAAAAATTACAACATCAGATCGATTTCCTTACATCATGATCACTCAAATCGAATAATAAACGTGGTATTAAACAAAGCATTTCCTTTCTTTCTCGTTCCAGACCAACCCATAGACCGGTCGGCCCGCAGCCAGGTCGCTGACGATCCAGTCCCGGACTGCTCGGAGCCGTGTCCACGCACGGCTTCCCGGTGTGACGGTCATTTCCGGCCACGCGCGGAGGACGAGAAACCGCCAAAATTTCTCCGTAAACGAACGAACCCCGAGACTCCCTCCCTCCCCTTTTTTTTCGAATCTCCCCCCTTTTCCTGTTGTCGTTGTTTTTCTGTATAATTGATCGACTGTTCATCGACACATCGACAGGTGGCAGCACCCGAGCGGGTAGTTATTAAGTGCACGCTGATCGAAACACACACCCATCAGCACTCTACAACAAATTAAGTCATCATGGGCAGAGGTTCGCGATGTTTAGTCGCGACGTTTGTGCTTTTCTTCACAGTATTAAAGGTGAGTACGTTCAAATTTGTCAGCATAACACGAAAAAAAAAGATTCAGACAGACGTTTTCCCCTCATTACAACTCATTGCGGCTGATAAATTGCATTAATTCGTGCTTTCGGTCCGTGTAACGTTCGAAAGTGGCCGAGTTGCGAAAATGTGACCCAGAAACTCAAGAAACTGTGAAAAACAACAAACCGCCATCAGCTGAGATTTTCTTTCCACGAGACCAGCGTTGGCTGTAAACCTAAACACATCAAAACCGCACATTCACTTCGTTAAACACGTGAAATGAAATGAAACTTAATGCTCACGTCCACTTGTTGCATCGGTGAACCCTTCGGAGGCCACATAATGCAGTTCGATTTAAGCGTGTAAAACTGACAGTTCAGCAATCGTGATAACAATGGTGTCTAGTGTAACTTTTGTGTGAATATACAATTTTACACACATTTCACGTAATTTTTCCATCCCTGGCTCCCAATGGGTTAACCACCGTAGAAAGGAAACGTGCAAGGAAAGTAAATCCGATGCGCAAAACCACAAACGGTACGAATTCCGAACGCCATTTTTTGCCAATCTTGCTAGCACAAACATTTTGCTGCAACCATCATCAAGTTTCACAGCTTTCGGATGCTGTCTGTCTGTTTTTCCCCTCGTTTGTGTGATCTTTTCGCGAGCATTGCATTAATATTTATCAAAAACTTAACTGGGCAATTGTACACCCGTTAGGCAAGATATCAAAGAAAGCACACACAAAAAAAACGAGTTAAATTCGCAAATAACAAAAAACCGCGTATGGCACAGATTTGAGATTTTGTTTAGAGACCACACAACAGCCCGAGCGCGGGTGAATAACTTTATCGCCACTTGATTATGCTGCCGTGTGAGTGGGTGAAGGCTTTTTTTTCGGCTGAAGAGCTGTTACAGGAAATTGGGTCAGTTGATTGCCGGTTTATTCGAGCACGTGGATGGCGAATTTGGGCGGAGATGGTCCTCCGGATGTGAAGATTATTACGAGACACAAATGGCACTTTGAATTGTACTTGAATGAATGTGATTGCTACCGTTTTGTTTTTATTTTATAAGCACATGACACTTTTCCAAAATTGTGGAGAGCGAGTCTGAATTTGGTATAAAAATATCGCAAATTATTATATGGGTCACACTTACAAAATTTAATAAACACACATAATATTATTTAAATTACCTTTTTTATAATTTGCCTTTATTGACAATTTATACAATATAACTGCTAACTTATCAAATTATAAATTCGATTTTTATGTCCACTGTCATTCGGATTAAAACTTTTTGTTATTCTGAAATTATAATAAAAAATAAATAAATAAAATAAAATGATTATTCAGAAGAGAACAAAAAAATTCTGGAAAAATGTGGTTTCTTAAAATAGCCTTGTCATTCATTCTTCTTATTAGTAACAACTTTTTCCAAGATATCAAAGCTTCAAAACTGTACTACTTGAAAGAATTTTAATTACTTTTGTGAGCATAATGGAAAAATCGATTCCTCGTCAATATTATGTTAAAATGTTTATATATATGGCTACCTATAAATAAGTAAAGGTCCAACTTGTCACAAAATTTATATAATCTTGCAATTTAAATTCTGAACTTCACTACCAGTTTTTACCATTGTTTACATCAAAACATCTGATATTTTTATACTTAATTGTAGGAAATGAGTTCGCTCATACAATCCATACGTTTTTTCTACAAAATGCTGAAAACTATATTAAAACAATGAATTACTGGAAATGATATTCAAAAGTGAAGTTTTCGCTATTAATTCGCAGATGGCACCGCAACTCAAAAAAGATTAAAATTTGCTTAATAATTGAGAATTAAGTGAATTTGGTTTATTATGCCTTGCTATTTGGAAAGTATCACGTGCTAAATTCAATATTGTCTGAAATGTGATATTTTCATTAAGTGGTTACACCCAATGGAAAAATATATATATCAAAATCTGCAGCAATGGATTTACTGCAATAAATGTTAGCTTTTATAACAGTGTTTGCAGCAAGCCCGTGTATCAATTTTCCCGTGTGTAAACGTGTCAGCGATCTGCAGTTCTCACCAACACATATAAAGCTGTTGCGCGTCCTCGAGCTACACTTGAGACAGAAGAATGTGTTGGTGCTCTATCCCTCTCACTACTTCAGGCACTCCACAGCGCAGTGGTAACGTATCAGATCATCAACCAAGAAATTGCTGGTTCTATCCTCGTTCGAACATGTTTTCTTTCTCAATACTATGCAAACAGCAGTCGGTAATGTCGATAATTGACGATAATTGTCGATAACGGACAAAAATGCCATATCGCAAAAATTGCATGAGGACAGGTTTCATGCAAAATCTGATAATCTTTCATGCAGCCATGTATCGCACTCATGCGACCGCTGTTTGGGTGTACACCCAAAATTCCGAGTCGAGAGAATCGTTCCCAGTAGTCGAAACCGACTACTTTATCGACTTCATTTTGTTTGGCGAGATAGGACGGTGGCTCAGCACTTTTCCACGCTTGCACTTCAAAAAACCAGATGGCAGCACGATGTAACGACACGTCCCTATTACAAATGAGTTCATTCGCTAATTGAAACAATAAATCTCCAACAAGTGTCATACATCGACATCTGACCACTCCTTGTTCACCTAGCTTTTGTGGTCGAGGCAGTTAAGTCAATGGGTTAGTATGTCAAAGGTCTCTGGTTCGATTCCCATAGTCGACACTTTTGGTTTTTTTTTTTTTTTTTTTTTTGACGGATGAACTTTTTTTTTTGCAAATGTACTTCGAGAGAATTATTCTATAGCCCATCTCGAGCTGTGTTCTCTGTGTGGTAATGGTACCACTATCCTATCGTCTCGAGGCCATTATTCTCTCGGACTAGCGCCGCCCAGTTTTGGGTGTACGTGTAGAAAATTACAAAATTTCATTTTACAGAAATTTTAATAAATCCACTGAAAAGAACTGAAAGTTTAAAGAAGATTTATCCCGTGTACATGACGTAGCCCTATTTTAAAATTACGCTTTTTGAAAAAAAAAATAAAAACTGACTTTTTAAATACGAAAACGTTACTTAATCTACCATTAGATGGTTGGTGTTTTCCTCACATTAAGAGTGTAATGTTAGGTAATATCTGAGATCCGACCTCCACAAAGTTCATAAATAACACTTAAGTGCTTATAACTTTTGATAGGGTTGTCAGATCTTCAAACTATTGAACTCGTTGAAAAGGTCTTTTGATTACCTACCCAACGACAAGTCACATGATAGATCCGGACAACGTTTTCATCGAAATATATGAGATCCGGCCTCTAAAAAGTTCATAAATAACACTTAAGTGCTTATACCTTTTGATAGGGTTGCCAGATCTTCAATCTTTTGAACTCGTTGAAAAGGTCTTTGGAATACCTTTCAAAAAATGTATAACATGACGAGGTTTCTTACAAAAACCACCCTTTTTGCAATCTTCCGGACTTTTGTTAAAATCGTTTTTTAGCATAACTTTTGAAGTACTTGACTAAACTTTATCATTTTCAATAGCGGATCAAATGAGACCAAAACGGTCCAAATCGGGTCAGCCAGTGCCAAGATAACTCAGTGCAATTTTTTTTCATCAACATCCCACCACACACACAGACATTTGCTCAAAATTTGATTCTGAGTCGATATGTATACATGAAGGTGGGTCTAGGAGGTCAAATTAATAGTTTCGTTTTTCGAGTGATTTTAAAGCATTTCCTCAGTAAGGTGTAAAATGTGTAAAATTGGAAGGTGTTATTTTGAAAGGTTGAATATTACTTTTTTTATGGTGTAATTTTACCTCAATTAAGACTTTAAAAGTGACATTACACCAGAAAAATGGTAAAATTTTACATTTTCAGAGGTAAAATTACTCATTTTTCTGACATAAAAGATGTACCCCACACGTAATATTACCATGATTTTTTTTACAGTGTACCAATAGCTGACTTTTTTGCCGATTTACATTTATGTAAACCCCTAACAGTTGATTAGAAGTGTTTTTCAATCCTAATTCAAAACCAATTATTAAAGTATAGCTTTCCCAATTGACAAATATTCTACGGCATTAATCATAATAAGAGAGTAACGATTCTCGAGGTTTTCAAAATTTGCTGGGGATCAAAAATTAAGTTTTGCGATTTTCCGGGAAATCCGGGAACATTAAATCATTTTCAAATCTGCTAATATAAGTTAATTTCTAGAGCTTATTGGAACTCAGAACTGAAATTATTTGCAAAAAAGTAAAAAAATACATTTAACGAACCAAAGTAACATAATTAAGTTGTTTTTTTCCCCTGTTTATGACAACTGTAGATACATGGTACTAATAAGTTATTATAATTATTTGCTTATATTGGCAATTTGCGGCGAGAAATATTAAGCTAACCTAGGACAGAAAGAGGAGAGACAGAATTGAAGATCGCGACAACAGTTTTTTCAAACCTTTTGTCACATGGTGGATAGATCCAGACAGGGCGCTGGCAGTTATAAGGGGAAAGGAGGTGAAGAAGCTAAGGGCCATTCATTCTAAGTGTAATATTTGGTTGAACTAGCTTTTTAGGGGTCTTCCATTAACCGACACGGAAGGTGTCGGAGAAAAAACAATAAAACTCATCTATCGGTATTCACGGCGTGTCTTCTGGGCAACCTTAAGGAGAAAAAATAGTCATCGCTACTGCCAAATGTGTCTTATAGGAAATTTTCTCAGCTTTCCAATGCTTCTAAGAGCTAAATGTTTCATCGGGAAATTTCTGAGATATCTAATTTTTAAGTTTTTTGTTCTAAATTCCTTTATTTTTAATTGTAAACATTATAATAACTATTCTGAAAACTTGTCAAATTATGTTTTTCATGTGTCATTTACTCATCAAAATGTGCAAAATAAGGCAAGAAACAACTTTGGAGAAGGTTACAAATCGCTGAACATTTTTAAAATTATGTTTAACCGAGTTTTTAATATATGGGATTCATTCTAAATGAAAATCATAAAAACGTCTTAAAAATATTATTTACAAGAATTAAAAGATAATTACACATTTATTGTGTACAAATATCACGCGTCTGCTCTTATTGAGCTGATACAATTGATTTTTTGCAGGTTTGAGATTGTTAAGTTTATTAATGGATTTTTATGAATAAATATGATACTTCTTAAAGCATACATGAACCGGGAACATGGATCCAAAATATGATTTAAAATCGAAAATATACTACCAATTACTGTTGCAAGGTTCAAAAGTCATATTCTCATGTGTATGAAAAAACGAAAAAAAAATTACTGTTGAAAATGCATTTGAATGTAGGAGTAAAAAAAACTGAAAAAAACACTGCCAAAAAAAATATATACATATTTTGTATTCATGCAATTGATTAATGTTTGGTTAAGGAAATATGATATTTTTTTTTTCTTAAAAATCTAGTGATATCCTAACTAAACTTAACACTTAAACTACCATCCTCAATATTATCCCGCGAACTACCAAGCTAGCGAAAAAAGGCGAAGTCCAACTTCAAACAGCTATATCTCGGCTCCCTGTGGACGGATTTTCAAAATTCAAGAAGCAAAAGATGCGGACAGATCTCTAGATTATTTTGCTTTTTGAAAAGTCAAAAACAGAGGCACTTACCCTAAATTATTCCCAAAACCAACCAGGTAACTTTTTTTTAGCCCTCTATTTTCTAGTTGTTTTGCATGTTGGATCGAATGTTGAATGACAATTTGTTTAAAATTTTATCATAATGCAAGTTACAGTACAATTATAATACCCAATACCATATTGGACCGATCTGGCCACATTGGGACCGGTTCCAGGTTCTCCGGTGAAACCCGGAATATCCCCAATTCCAGAGTATTTTCAAGAATTTTATTAGAATGGCAATATGGGTATCAAAATTCAGCATTTTCAAAATCAAGCTCACTGATGACGCTGAAAACCATTTTGGACATATCTGGCCACTTGAGGACCGGTTCCAGGTTCTCCGGTGGAACCCGGAATATCCCCAATTCCAGAGTATTTTCAAGAATTTTATTAGAGTGGCAATATGGGTATCAAAATTCAGCATTTTCAAAATCAAGCTCACTGATGACGCTGAAAACCATTTTGGACATATCTGGCCACTTTAGGACCGGTTCCAGGTTCTCCGGTGAAACCCGGAATATCCCCAATTCCAGAGTATTTTCAAGAATTTTATTAGAGTGGCAATATGGGTATCAAAATTCAGCATTTTCAAAATCAAGCTCATTGATGACGCTGAAAACCATTTTGGACATATCTGGCCACTTTGGGACCGGTTCCAGGTTCTCCGGTGAAACCCGGAATATCCCCAATTCCAGAGTATTTTCAAGAATTTTATTAGAGTGGCAATATGAGTATCAAAATTCAGCATTTTCAAAATCAAGCTCATTGAAGACGCTGAAAACCATTTTGGACATATCTGGCCACTTAGGGACCGGTTCCAGGTTCTCCGGTGGAACCCGGAATATCCCCAATTCCAGAGTATTTTCAAGAATTTTATTAGAGTGGCAATATGGGTATCAAAATTCAGCATTTTCAAAATCAAGCTCACTGATGACGCTGAAAACCATTTTGGACATATCTGGCCACTTAAGGACCGGTTCCAGGTTCTCCGGTGAAACCCGGAATATCCCCAATTCCAGAGTATTTTCAAGAATTTTATTAGAGTGGCAATATGGGTATCAAAATTCAGCATTTTCAAAATCAAGCTCATTGATGACGCTGAAAACCATTTTGGACATATCTGGCAACTTTGGGACCGGTTCCAGGTTCTCCGGTGAAACCCGGAATATCCCCAATTCCAGAGTATTTTCAAGAATTTTATTAGAGTGGCAATATGAGTATCAAAATTTAGCATTTTCAAAATCAAGCTCATTGAAGACGCTGAAAACCATTTTGGACATATCTGGCCACTTTAGGACCGGTTCCAGGTTCTCCGGTGAAACCCGGAATATCCCCAGTTCCAGAGTATTTTCAAGAATTTTATTAGAGTGGCAATATGTGTATCAAAATTCAGCATTTTCAAAATCAAGCTCACTGATGACGCTGAAAACCATTTTGGACATATCTGGCCACTTAGGGACCGGTTCCAGGTTCTCCGGTGGAACCCGGAATATCCCCAATTCCAGAGTATTTTCAAGAATTTTATTAGAGTGGCAATATGGGTATCAAAATTCAGCATTTTCAAAATCAAGCTCACTGATGACGCTGAAAACCATTTTGGACATATCTGGCCACTTTAGGACCGGTTCCAGGTTCTCCGGTGAAACCCGGAATATCCCCAATTCCAGAGTATTTTCAAGAATTTTATTAGAGTGGCAATATGGGTATCAAAATTCAGCATTTTCAAAATCAAGCTCATTGAAGACGCTGAAAACCATTTTGGACATATCTGGCCACTTTGGGACCGGTTCCAGGTTCTCCGGTGGAACCCGGAATATCCCCAATTCCAGAGTATTTTCAAGAATTTTATTAGAGTGGCAATATGGGTATCAAAATTCAGCATTTCCAAAATCAAGCTCACTGAAGACGCTGAAAACCATTTTGGACATATCTGGCCACTTTAGGACCGGTTCCAGGTTCTCCGGTGAAACCCGGAATATCCCCAATTCCAGAGTATTTTCAAGAATTTTATTAGAGTGGCAATATGTGTATCAAAATTCAGCATTTTCAAAATCAAGCTCACTGATGACGCTGAAAACCATTTTGGTCATATCTGGCCACTTTAGGACCGGTTCCAGGTTCTCCGGTGAAACCCGGAATATCCCCAATTCCAGAGTATTTTCAAGAATTTTATTAGAGTGGCAATATGGGTATAAAAATTCAGCATTTTCAAAATCAAGCTTATTGATGACGCTGAGAACCATTTTGGACATATCTGGTCATTTTGGGATCGGTTCCAGGTTCTCCGGTGAAACCCGGAATATCCCAACTACGGAGTATTTTCAAGAAATTTATTGGGGAGCATTATGGGTATCCAAATTCAGCATTTATTGATGACGCTAAAGACCATTTTGGACATATCTGGCCACTTTGGGACCGGTTCCAGGTTCTCCAGTAGAACCCGGAATACCCCCAATGCCAGAGTATTTTCAAGAATTTTATTGGATTGGCAATATTGGTATCAAAATTCAGCATTTCCAAATCAAGCTCATTGATTAAAATAAAAACTAAAAACTATTTTGGACATATCTGGCCACTTTGGGACCGGTTCCAGGTTCTCCAGTGGAACCCGGAACAACCCCAATTACGGAGCTTTTCCTAGATGGCAATATGGGTATCAAAATTCAGCATTTTCAAAATCAAGCTTATTGAGGACGCTGAGAACCATTTTGGACATATCTGGTCATTTTGGGATCGGTTCCAGGTTCTCCGGTGAAACCCGGAATATCCCAACTACGGAGTATTTTCAAGAAATTTATTGGGGGAGCATTATGGGTATCCAAATTCAGCATTTATTGATGACGCTAAAGACCATTTTGGACATATCTGGCCACTTTGGGACCGGTTCCAGGTTCTCCAGTAGAACCCGGAATACCCCCAATGCCAGAGTATTTTCAAGAATTTTATTGGATTGGCAATATTGGTATCAAAATTCAGCATTTCCAAATCAAGCTCATTGATTAAAATAAAAACTAAAAACTATTTTGGACATATCTGGCCACTTTGGGACCGGTTCCAGGTTCTCCAGTGGAACCCGGAACAACCCCAATTACGGAGCTTTTCCTAGATGGCAATATGGGTATCAAAATTCAGCATTTTCAAAATAAAGTTTTTTGTTGACACTCAAATTATTTTTTTGGAATGATTTTGAAAATGCTAAATTTTGTTATGCGTATTGCCACTCCAATAAAATTCTTGAAATTGCTCTGTAATTGGGGATATTCCGGGTTTCACCGGAAAACCTGGAACCGGTCCCAAAATGGCCAGATATGTCCAAAATGGGTATTAGCGTCATCAATGAGTTTTATTTTGAAAATGCTGAATTTTGATACCCATATTGCCACTCAATTAAATTTCTTGAAATACTCCGTAGTTCCACCGGAGAACCTGGAACCGGTTCCAAAGTGGCCAGATATGTTCAAAATAGTTTTTTGCGTCATCAATGAGCTTGATTTTGAAAATGCTGAATTTTGACACCCATATTGCCACTCTGATAAAATTCTTGAAAATACTGTAGAATTGGGGATATTCCGGGTTCCACCGGAGAATCTGGAACCGGTCCCAAAGTGGCCAGATATGTCCAAAATGGTTTTCAGCGTCATCAGTGAGCTTGATTTTGGAAATGCTGAATTTTGATACCCATATTGCCACTCCAATAAAATTCTTGAAAATACTCTGGAATTGGGGATATTCCGGGTTCCACCGGAGAATCTGGAACCGGTCCCAAAGTGGCCAGATATGTCCAAAATGGTTTTCAGCGTCATCAGTGAGCTTGATTTTGAAAATGCTAAATTTTGATACCCATATTGCCACTCTAATAAAATTCTTGAAATTGCTCTGTAATTGGGGATATTCCGGGTTCCACCGGAAAACCTGGAACCGGTCCCGAAATGGCCAGATATGTCCAAAATGGTTTTCAGCGTCATCAATGAGTTTTATTTTGAAAATGCTGAATTTTGATACCCATATTGCCACTCTAATAAAATTCATGAAAATACTGTAGAATTGGGGATATTCCGGATTCCACCGGAGAACCTGGAATCGGTCCCAAAATGGCCAGAAGTATCCAAAAATGGTTTTAGCGTCATCAATGAGTTTTATTTTGAAAATGCTGAATTTTGATACCCATATTGCCACTCTAATAAATTTCTTGAAAATACTCCGTAGTTGGTATATTCCGGGTTCCACCGGAGAACCTGGAACCGGTCCCAAAGTGGCCAGATATGTCCAAAATGGTTTTCAGCGTCATCAATGAGCTTGATTTTGAAAATGCTGAATTTTGATACCCATATTGCCACTCTAATAAAATTCATGAAAATACTGTAGAATTGGGGATATTCCGGATTCCACCGGAGAACCTGGAACCGGTCCCAAAGTGGCCAGATATGTCCAAAATGGTTTTCAGCGTCATCAGTGAGCTTGATTTTGAAAATGCTGAATTTTGATACCCATATTGCCACCCTAATAAAATTTTTGAAAATACTCTGGAATTGAGGATATTCCGGGTTTCACCGGAGAACCTGGAACCGGTCCCAATGTGTCCAGATCGGTCCAATATGGTATTGGATATTATAATTGTACTGTAACTTGCATTATGATAAAATTTTAAACAAATTGTCATTCAACATTCGATCCAACATGCAAAACAACTAGAAAATAGAGGGCTAAAAAAAAGTTACCTGGTTGGTTTTGGGAATAACTTAGGGTAAGTGCCTCTGTTTTTGACTTTTCAAAAAGCAAAATAATCTAGAGATCTGTCCGCATCTTTTGCTTCTTGAATTTTGAAAATCCGTCCACAGGGAGCCGAGATACAGCTGTTTGAAGTTGGACTTCGCCTTTTTTCGCTTGCATGGTAGTTTAGGTGTTAAACTTGCAATAAAAAAATCGGTTTTATCAGCTTAATTCAAGCTAAATCCGAGCATAAACGTGATATTCGTGAACAAAAATTGTGTAATTATCTTTTAATTATTGTAAAAAATGTTTTTTAATGCGGTTTTATGATTTTAATTTTTGAATAAATCTCATATATTCAAAAAACTCGGTTGAACTTAATTTCCAAAATATTTAGCGATTTGAAGCCTTCTCCAAAGTTGTTTCTTGCCTTATTTTGCACATTTTGATGAGTAAATGACACATGAAAAACATCATTTGACAAGTTTCCAGAAAGTTTAACTTAAAAAATAGATATCTCAGAAATTTCCCGATGAAACATTTCGCTCTTAGAAGCATTGGAAAGCTGAGAAAATTTCCTATAAGACACATTTGACAGTAGTGATGACTATTTTTTCTTGAAATATTTGTTCTAGAAAACACGCCGTGTATTTGTTCGAAAGTAGGAACTATCGGTACAGAGTGCTCACAAGCAGCAACATTTCGGTAGATAATATCTGAAAAAAGAAATCGATCGGTAGAATCGAAGTGCGCCACTAAGAGTATATAGCGAGTTTGGTTGAGCTAGCTTTTTGGGGGTCGTCCCATAGATGACGAAACACGAAAAGAAATTATCGTGTGTCAACTATGTGGACATTCTCCGACACCTTCTGTGTCGGTTAATGGAAGACCCCTAAAAGCTAGTTCAACCAAATATTACACTTAGAATGAATGGCCCTTAGCTTCTTCACCTCCTTTCCCCTTATAACTGCCAGCGCCCTGTCTGGATCTATCCACCATGTGACAAAAGGTTTGAAAAAACTGTTGTCGCGATCTTCAATTCTGTCTCTCCTCTTTCTGTCCTAGGTTAGCTTAATGTTTTTCGCCGCAAATTGCCAATATAAGCAAATAATTATAATTGACTTCCGGTGATCAAAACAATATTGTAAAGCAAATAATAAGTTATTGGATTACTGTTTTGCAGAACATGGAGGAACCAAAATAAGCCATTTATGTACCTCAATTCCACAATATTTAATTTGATTTCAAAAAACCACAATCCATTAAAATGTCCATTTACCAAAAACCCATATTGTTCACAAAATGATCCAGTAACCTAAATTACTGAACGAAAAAAAATCCCAGAAGCAGACAAAACCCCATCCCAAAAAACGGGTCCCCTTTTCACAAGCGGCGTCCGATCAATGGGCCATCGCGAGATATGGAGGTTAAAATTGAACCATAAAATTACGCCGAACAATCACTTCCCATTAGGCAACAATGATGTTACTAAACACCACTCTCCGGCAGCACGTGAATTTTCCACACGTCCGCGGCCGACCACCAATTTCCACATTAATCAATCGCGCGCCAATCATTTCGCATTTCGGCGCGGAGGCAATAGAAAATTAGAAAGAAAAATATGAACATTTTCAAATTAAAGCCCCATTCAGCGAGTGCTTACGTGTGAATGTGTGAGACAAGGGGGTGAGGGGATGTGAGAAAGAAACAAAACTGGTAGTGATTTAAAAGGGGGAGGCGGATGTGGTGGAATGGGGGAAAAAGAGCTTGATGGGAGAAAAACGGAAAATTTTGCTGGCGCAGGTGATTCATGTAGAAAGTGGAAATTGTTCAATTTATGCACACTGAACCAGAAGCATAAATTTCAAAAATATTTCCTTTTCAAAATTGTAATAAAAATTTACATGAATGTACCAAAAATAATCATAACAAATTAAAAAAAAAAACATTTTTGAAAAATCTTTCCTAAACCCTCACCAATAACCTCCAATCGATTGAATCGAAGAAATTTCCTCTCATAACCAATGTTGGAGGGAGGGAAGCTGCCGATCTAACGTGGTTATAGTTATTACCGGGCCGCGCGAACTTAATAGTTTGATTGCAGCCCGGCAAACGCCTGGAAAATGCTCTTCGCGCGCGCGAAAAGGGGTCTTCGGGGGCAGGTGATAATTAGAGAAATGGATATCGTCAGTATTTACCGGTTGGCGGCCGGCGCTTGAATATTCTCCGACCATTATGATAATAGATGATTTTTTTTGCGGTATCGAGTTATGACAGCGGCTAATTACTGAGCGGGCACAAATGTGGGTGGTGAAAAATATTTTTTTGTAGTTTGACACCGTTGGATGCTACGCATGAAAAAAAAAACGTACCATATGTGAAACATTTCTGGGGAAGTAGTTCAAAATCATTCGATTTAAAATTGCAGAATATTAGTGCCATCACCAATGCCATCATAAATCGGAGAGTATGTCCACGCATCCTTCCTCCTCATGTTCTAGGAATCATTAGGATTTCCGTTAGAAACCTAAGGCTTGCAACGATCTCTGCAGAATCACTCGTTACAAAAACAAGAAAAATGCCTCAAGGGTCTGTGAACTCCACATAAATGTTGTTCCAACGACGAAAACATCTGTTCCACATTTGTTGCCATTTCTTCCCGTACCGAACATGTTCTACAGCCCGAGGGTGTAGTAGGTACCCGTCACCTGTTACTCACAGCTGGACTCACAAACTGGTCAATCGTTAACGAGTTTCTCCTGGCGACCATCAGGCCAAGAGAGCCGTCAAAGTTATTGAATGGCGCAAGACAGACTGACTGACTGGCCACGACGATCGCATGCTGGCCTGGCAAGTGAAAGTTGGCTTGCTCAAGCGCCCGACATCGTCACGCGACGCAAACCGTCTCTCCTAGCTAGTTGGTGCCGGTTTGTTTTGCTTTGTGATTCGCGTGTGAGTGTTGTTTATGCCATTGTTTTTGTACGGAGCTTTACAGCGTTATTCGCGCGCGCGCGCGAGCTGGTCTTAAGTCAGCTTTGAGGGTCATTGACCACCCGGTTGTAAATTTAGGAAAAGCGCTTTTCAAATCATGACTTGTTAATTTCCTCACTTTGATATTGAGTTTGATGAATCCGCAAAATTTGCTAAATGATTACTAGTAAGGGCGTTGTCTGTAGAACCGCTAAAAATCGGCTGCCTTTATAGACAAGAGTCATCAAGCTAGATGAAAGGGACGACTGTGAGCTCGATACTAGAATTTGCCTACTAATTTTACGTTATTAGGATAAAAAATCATTCTTGTATCCAATGACTACCGAGCAGTGATGCAAATGATTTAAATCACACTTGTTGCGGTGCCTTCTGAGTTGCAATGCTATGGGAATGAAAATTATAATTTTCATTCGATTGTGTTTTAAACTCTCGCGCTAGTAAGGTAAAGCTACACTAACACAGCTTTTTTTCAACAATCTATTGTTGATTTTGTTATCCCGAAATTGCTGACCACCAGTAACTAAAAATATTATATATTTTATATATTTTTTATTTAAAATATTTCGAGTTTTACTTACCAGTTTATTCAGCAGTCTTCTAACCGGTTCCGTGGCTTAATGGTTACGGCTTCTGCCTCACAAGCAGAAGGTTCAGGGATCAAATCCCGGTCGGTTCCTTTGAAATTTGGAATCATGAATTTGAACTTTGAATATGAACAAAAACGAAAATGAATCAGGTGGGATTCGAACTCACGTCTTTGGATTGGTGGTCTGGAACGCTTAAGCAGTCGGCCATCAGAAGGGTTTACACACCAGTAGTGAATTTGATCCGTAGTGTTGAAACATGTTATCTTCTCATATTAAATACGCACTGATCCCTGATTTGCCTGACGGGATTGGAAGTCTAAATATAGATCGAGTTTCCTTCAGATGCTTGCTTCTATGTTTAGGCGGGGCCGAACAATGCCCAGCGACCTCGGAATTGGACCGCAAGGAGCTCTGTCATTCTGAAATGGGTCGTTTGAAGCAGCGCGAGGGCTGTCACCACCTAATACCCGGGACTGAGATAAGTTGTATCAGAATTCTGCATATACAAAGTCTGATACAAATTATACTTTCCCATAATATCGCTACCGGTTAGCGAGTATTGGATTGGACACACACACACACACACTTTATTCAGAAGTCTTCTATCAACAGCATTTTTTAAATATTAAATATCTTCTTTTGTATATCTTTTATAAATTTTATTAAATAGACATTTCCCATCATCGAATTTTTATTTTGATATAATGCTGTCCCCTCGTATCAAAGGTCCTCATTGCTTTTCATAGTATTATCACCTGCAAAGAAATTATCAACAAACTAACTCACCAATTGCACCTCCACAGTTGCAACAGTGTTCACTTTGATTTTCCACTTCAACATTAGCTAAATAGTGTGATTTTCACCTTTCACATCCTCTCACTTCACAATTGACAACACAAACTCAATAATTCGACCGCCCTCGTTCGAATCCTGACTTCAAATGACAGACGTAAACAAACCCAAGTACATCTTTTAAATATTTAACAAATTTGTAATTATATTCAACCAACAAAATTTTTGATTTTCCTAAAACCAAAGCTAACAGTCGAGCACGTTCATTCGAGTTCGGGAAATCTGTTAGTTTTTTGCCTTTAGCATTTTTAACAAACAGGTTATTAAATTAATACTGAATTTTGGTTAATTTAACTGAACATTGGCTGTAACAAGTACGTTTTTGTTGAAATTTACGAAAGTAAAGTAAATAATGTAAAGTAATAAAATTTCTGGGCACAGTCTCTCTGTGTAGCTATCGGAATAGACATTGATTTGAACATTACATTGCAAACTTACACGCCGGCATGCCTTCCAAGCGGCGATGCTTTGAGAAGGACTCATTCGAGTTACTAATCCACAATACCCAAGCAGCACATTTGTTCACCAAGAGATTTCCGAATTGGTTGTTGAACTCATTTACTATTTACTTGCATAGAAAACGTTTGTTGAACATGTCAAAAGAACTCATGACCATAAGATTCTGAACCGGGTTAAGTAAACGTTGTTAGATCCGTTTCACAAAATCCTGCCCTTAAGATTAAGAAGTGAGTTAGGCAAACGTTTTGAGAACCGTTCAAGAGCACATCGTGGCAGCCAGGAATGTTCAAGAAGTTTTTCATAAAAATACGTCCCAGGTGTTCGCTTAGGAGATTTTTTTCTTTATTAAAAACTTTATTTGTGAGCAAAATGTCACTTTACGATACTTTAAACACTAGCCATAAATAATAAAAATATCTAATCTATTCTAATCTAATCTAATCTAACCCTAGTGCAGCCAGTCTTTGGAGGGCATCCTGGAAAATGCCTTAGGTTGATTAACACCTAGCATCCTCTTGTCATAACAATTGCAGTGCCCCAATGCAATAAATTGCTTTGAAACATCACAAACGTTAAAGTGGCCAGGCCAACTGGGTAAAGTTAACCGCAAAGATGATTCGTTGAAATGGATTGAGTATGAGCACGAGTGTTGAAACAGCAACACAGTGGTGGAAGAAGCCATAAATAATAAAAATATCAACCATAAAAAAATCATACAATTTCATTATTATGCCTTTGGAGATCTTTTTTTTAATCATGTTTGAGTGCTAATCGCTTTCTACTACACGGAGAAAAAAGAGTTCCCAAAATCGTGAACAAGCGTTCATGAAATTGGGAACCACGAACAAAGTGTTCCAATTCCATGGTACGATTTTCAAAAACGTACCATGGAACTTGAACACTTTATTCGTGGTTCTCAATTTCATGAACGCTTGTTCACGATTTTGGGAACTCTTTTTTCTCCGTGTACTCTGCTGCTGCTGCTGGTCCCCGGTGCCACATTGCTCAGTTTTCCTTTTTGATGAAGAATCCTTAGGTCATGTATCGAACCCAAGATCACTCCAAATGTAAGTCCGGGCGCGCGTCTGCATCTTCCCACGAGGGTTATGTTGGATGAGCAGGCGTAAACGTCAATAAGAAGTCTGCGGTCATCTAGGTTTTACCAAGTTCATTAACAGTTTTTCAATAAAGTGACTAGCAAAAATTGGATTGGAATATGGATATGGAATACTGAAGTTTTCTGCAATATGGGTATCAAATGATCGAGTTTTTTCATACATTTCAAATGTGATAATATTTTTGTGTAGAATACTCTGCGTAGTTTTGTGAAATTTTGATGTTGTTGTTCGAAATTTGAAAAAATGTTGATGATTTTGCCAACATCTCAATGTTTACGAATTCAAAAACATAGAGTTGCAGGATATGCTAACAAGAGTTGTATTGTTAATTTGATTTTGGTTAACCGGGGTAAATTTTCTTGAAATAATTCAAACTGTCAAAAATCCACCAAAGCATCTACCACATTGATCGCACAAAAAACTGTGGCAGAAAAGTATCCACCGCGATCAATTTTTGACAGTTTGAAGCCCACGAATTATTTCAAGATTTTCATCCGTGTATAAAAAAAAGTCCGATCATTTGATACGCATATTGTAAAAAAAAACTGAAAGTTTAAGTACTTTTACGAAAATCGTCACAAAAAATATTATGACTATCGAGCTGTATGAAAAATTTCCAAGGTTAGATTTTTGAAATTTTCTCTAAAAGCCAAATCAATTTCATTTCATTTGCGTCCAAGAGTAATGATTTTTTGAAAAAAAAATAATTCAGTTGAAATGGACACATGAAGCAAATGGAGACTTAGTTGTTGTCGCGATTCTATTCAATTTATATGGAAAACATCAATAAGAGAGAAAGCACAGTCACCAAAACGAAAACTAAACCCAAAACCTTTAATTTACCCTCGGGTTCCGATACACATTGTATTTCACCTTCCAAATTTAGCCCCGTTCATCTCGAAACGATTTAGTGAAACTGAATCCAACACCATAAACGACGAGCCGCCGGTTTGAACCTCTTCACTTCCTCTCTCTCTCTCTCTCTCTGTTAGCCAAAATTGGGTCCGATTTTAAATAAATAAAACCAACACAATCTCCATTATGGACCCCTCACCAAAAGGATGGCCGACTATCTCTGTCAGGGTCTTCTGAAGATACCGCTGACTACTCGCCGGAAGAGGAGGAGAATGTTGAACCGATTGTAATTGGTGCTGACAGCGGGACCCCCATTGTCTTGTCATGCCCGGTCACTTCTGGGACGGATTGTGAACCCTGACAAGCTCCGACCGTCCTCCGACAGTGGTGGTCTTGTCTGAGGTTGGAAACGCAGTTCATTCACATTTTTACGTTTTTAAAAGAAAGTAGTTTAAGAATAAAATTTCAACCAATTTATCGGATTGACCAAATGAGGTTTAAACGGAAAACATAATGCATAAAATTAAAAACAAAACTTCTTCAAAAAACATTCGAAAAGGTCATTCCATAACCAACAAACAGCCGTTTAAATGCCAATAGATAGACTTTTACATAACTCACCACTTTCGTTTTCATGCAATTCTTCCACGTGGGAGCCGGCAGCCAAACGATTAGCCGGATATTATGACCGTGCCCTCTCTCTCTATCCCCCAAAACCCCCCTCCGCAATCTGTCACGGATTCGTAATAGCTTTCTTCGTCGATTGTGTGGCTCAAGTTACCTCAGTCTGGAGGGCCCCAACCGAAAATGTGGTCCAAAGCGGACACATCCCACAAACTCATTAAACGCAACAGAAGAAGAAGAAGAGAAAAAAAAATTGAACGTTGCCACCGTCGTCACACTGGCGTCGCGGCCAGACACGCGGAACGCGAACAATCTGATCGAACTTTGCACTGCTCGTTTTGGGAGTTTGGGACTGGGCCACGTTGAGGCGGGTTGCGGAAGATAAAATGACTCCATTCAAAGACGGTTTACTTTCGATGACTTGCACGCGGCTGTTTTGGGGTGGTCTTTAAAAACTGTGAAATAATAGTTTTATTTCATAATACAGATCAAATATCAAATAATTATATGAATATAAATCACGAATTTTCTGATTAAAAAGTGTACTAATATTTATTTTTCTTTTCTTTACAGGTAAATATCATTCAAAATAAATTGTGACCACCTGCTCAGTAAAGACTTATTTTGTAAGTAAATTCACAACTGTCCAAAAATCAGGAAGAAATTGAATCCTTCTAAAAACATTCCATCAAAAAAATATTCAATGATTTACCAAACCAAAGAAAAGTTTAGGTATAAGTTTGTTTTGCATTTTTGGTAGCTAATCCAATTATGTTTTTAAAATTGTTGAAAAATGCAGATTAATGTTTAATTGTTACTTCCAAAAACATACAAGTAAAAAGTAATACTAAAAAAGCCGTTTTTAAGTGTTTTTAACGTGATTAACTATTATGTCCAAAATTTTAAAATTATTGAATTATCTATAACAAAAACAAATCTCTTGTAAATAGTAACGTAATTTGCAAAAAAAACATAAGGGGAGAAAACAGATACCACAAAAAAGTGTAAATTTACATCTATCCTTTGTTTATTCACATATTCCAGCTGAATGTTAAAAAAAACTTGAAATGAACCATAAAATTGTTCAACCCTCAATTTTGTTTTTTTTTTTTTTTGCTGTCTAGATGTTTTTTTTTATAAATGGATAGAATTTCGGAAAATAACATCTTAATCTTGATAGTTCTGTAGAAATAATTATAGAAAGTATAAGTATGTATTATAGAAAGTTTAAACAATATGATTTTAATCAAATATCCAGCAATAAACGTGGTTGGGACAAATCAAAATAAATTAAATGCGTTTTTTTCGTGTTTTAGTTACTTGTTTGATTTTGGAAAATGAAATTTTTATGGTTGAATATCATTATTTTTCGATGTAATTTAACCTCAACTTGCTATATTTTCAGTAAAAATAAGTATGCAGTAATTTTTGTAGAGTCCCAGACTATGCCTCTACGCATGTTTTTGCAATTTAAATGATGATGGTGCCATTCTATAGCAGAAAATGTGAAAATCACGCAAAAAATTGAAAAAGTGACTGTGAAAACTTGAATAAATTAGATAGGCAAAATGTAATTATATAAGGTGGTAGAATAGGCCAAATACTATCAAAAACAAACATAAACTAAACAAGATAAATTAAAATCAAAATATTAAAAATAAAACAAGAAAAACATAAAACAAGAGAAGTAAAGTTTTTCGTAGAACAAAAGTTGCTCAAAATGAGCTCCTGAACACGGGAAAAATAAATATTTTCGAAAACAAAATTTGGACAGTAGAGGGTTAAATAGACACTTTTTCTTTTAGTGATTTTTTTTTGGTTGTAAATTTTTGCTCTGGGGACCTCTTAGATCAAAATTTTTAGTGATAACTTTATCATATTCGTATTTCTGAGACAATTTCACATTAGAAACATGCATAAACATGTTTATTTTCATCCATTTTAATCCTTTAAAAAATCAAAGTTAAAAAAATAAGATGTTATATTTTTCTGGTGACATCTTATTAACGAACATAATTTCAATAAATGTGATTTCAAGATTTTTTTAATATTATTTTTTTAAAGGGTTAAAATGGACTAAAATAAACATTTTTATGCATGTTTCTATTGTGAAATTGTCTCAGGAATACGAATATGATAAAATTATCACCAAAAAAAAAGTGATCTAAGGGGTCCCCCGAGCAAAACTTTACAATCAAAAAAATCACTAAAAGAAAAAGAGTCTGTTTAATATGGTCAACTGCCTTACCCAAAGCGTTCTCAGTCTCAGATGGTAGTCCCAGATGTCTCCTACAAGCTGCAGGTCGAATCGAGTTGATATCTGGATGGAACACTTTTTTTATTTGAGTTAAAAAATTGTGTTATTTTTTCACTACAATGCCAATAACTCCCTTGAAATTTAACCAAATGGGATGCTTCACCCTGCATTTTTTTAATTTTAAAGCCCTTTCAGATGCATTTTGAATTTTTAAATTTAATTAAATTACGCCAAAGTTATAGCCTTTTTAAGATTTTTAACTTTGTGTCCCGATTTTCCCCCTTTGACCTAGAGTGCTCATATTTTGCTAGTTTTATATGTACAAACAACCCTTGAAAATTTCAGGCATATTGGTGAGGTTGATGCGAGATGGTTATGCTTTGCTCGTGGGCTCGCTTTTAAGATGATTTTATTTCTGAATTTATTTCTGAAATGTACATTTTTTTGTTATTGGCAGCAAAACAACTAAAAATCAATTCTGTCAATTGGTACGTGTTCAGGGAGCCAAAATCTACCATACCTTGAAGAACTGAAGCTTTCAAGGACTGTATTGAAAATTAGCCAGAAACAATATTTTTAATTTCTGTTGAAAGCATCTTGTAGGTAAGATTTTCTTGAAAATTAGACACATCGGAATGCGACGTACGATGATTCTTAAAGATTTGCCAACTATTTTCCCAAAACAAAATCTTGCGTGATTGATTCTTTTTCAACAGTATTTTATATCTTGACCAATAAATTTAACGTGATCGTTAAATTTCAATTTAAATGTTTTTTTTCTCAGGTAGGCAAAATCTAATATTTCACAAAATGATTTTCATTTTTCAATTCTGTTGAAATATGTATATATATTAAAAAAATGAAAACTAAAAATTTGCCTCAAAATAATGTGTTTTTTGTAAGAAATGAACTTCAACAAACTTAGAAAAGTAAGGAAAGTATCCAAAATGAAAAATAACTGTAAACCTCTCTTAGAACTCTTACCTTAACCTAAAAAAAAATCCTGAAACTGAATCCTTCCCGGAAGGCCCCATCACTCTGACTGATTCAGCCTTGAACAGATCATCGACTCCAACTTCTGCAGAACTGCACCACCAAGAAGCACCCTAATCCCTTCACCATCTCAACCGCATACGTAACAGGCACCTACCCTGTCCCAACTCCCCAACCCGAACAACGTGAGGGCGACTTCCGCTGAAAGAGAAACCGACAAAACCGTTGGAGAGAGAGAGAAAAAAAGGGCTCCAGCGAAAGTGAATTTTGCGGATTCCCTCGCTTCGCTTCGTGGTACGACCCTCGTAAAACGGGCGATGGGATAATGTGGGCGCGCGAAGAAGACAGACACCGAACTCCGAGAATAACATAACAAAACGATCGCAACGTGGAGAGGTCGTGATGATCTGGGGAGTTGGGGGAAAAAAACAGGGAGGCTTCTTGCATGACTTGGTCGAAGGGTCCCTTCTTGGGTTAGACTGGGGGAAAGAAAGAGAGTAAAAGGTCTGAAGGTCTGATCGGGTCTGGCCGGGTCTTTGCGTGATGATATACAGTTACATCATGACCTAGTTTGGTGCGCTCCGAGAAGTTAAAGCGGGGTCCGTAAAGAAGGGCTTTTTTGCCTGTTGGAACTTTTTTTTCTACACAAACGGAAAGTGAAAATGAAAGTAGAAAACTGCATGGTAAAAACTGAAGAAAACCGAAAAACCAGAAAAACAATTCGTTCTTGGAAGGTTTTGGTTTAGCAACTTATATGATGATTCATAACGACTTGTGCTTGGGGTAAAGAAATCAAATTAGAACGAACCAATTAATTTTGAAATGAATAATAATAATTAATCTCAAGAACCTTACCTTAACCCAAAAAAAACCTGGAATTCAATCCTTCACGGTAGGCCACACCACTATGAGTCATTCAGCTTAGAAAAGATCATCGATTCCAACGACTGCAGAACTGCACCACCAAGAAGAACGCTAATCCCTTCACCGTCTTTCCCCGCCTCTTGAAAAAAAATAAAGCAACCCTTTTAGTAGAAAAGTATTTAAAAGTACAATTAGGATACTATCCAAATTTTCAAATTTCAATTTTTAGACAATAGATTATAAAAAAACGGAACAATTTTTCTCTTGTATTCATTGATATTTTTTTAGTTTACAAAAATGTTGAAATGTATAAAGTATAGCGATTCTAATATTGAATTTATGTTGAAAATTTAATTAATCATGCCAATTGACCATTATGCGCCATTATGCCAACTTATGTTATGCTAAACAGCGTTATGCTAAATGGCATTATACCAAATGGGAAACATAACATGTTTTTCAAGGTTCTAAGTATTTCTGGGAAATGGGTCATTCTGGGGAATGGATCATTCTGGGGAATAGGCCATTCTGGGGAGTGGGATTCTGAGGAATGGAATTCTGGGGAATGGGTCATTCTGGAGAATGGCATTCTGGGGAATGGGATAGAACCCAAATTTTCATAAAATATTGTAGTGTCTCGAAAATACTTAAATTTTTATAATTCGCAATATGGGTATCAAACGATTTGAAATTTTGCATGCATTTTCACTGTTTTACAGTTTTTTGAATAAAATGCTAAAATTTTCACAAATTACCGTATTTTCTCGAAAATACTAATTTTTTTTTAATTCGATTATCTAACGATTCGAAATTTTGCAAATATTTTAACTGTTTTAGAGATTGTTGAATGAAATACTAAAATTTTCACAAAATATAGTATTTTCTCGAAAATACTCATTTTTTTTTATATTCACAATATGGGTATCAAACGATTGGAAATTTACCTAAATTTCCATTGTTTTAGAATTGATTAAATGAAAAACTCATTTTTTACAAAATACCGTATTTTGTCGAAAATACAAAAAAAAAATATATATTTATCAATATGGTTATGAAACGATTTGAAATTTTGCATGTGTTTTCACTGTTTTAGAGTTGTCAATGATTTAATCAATTTTTTTCACAAAATACCGTATTTTCTCGAAAATACTAAAACAGTGAAAAAACAGGTAAAATTTCGCTACGTATCAATACAGGTTTCAACCCATATTGCGAATTATAAAAAAATAGTATTTTAAGAAAATACGGTATTTAGTGAAAATTTTAGCATTCAATTCAAAAAACTCTAAAACAGTAAAAATGCATGCAAAATTTATAATCGTTTAATATCCATATTGCGAACTAAAAAAAATGAGTATTTTCTTGATAATACGGTATTTTGTGAAAATTTGAGTTTTTCATTCAATCAAAAACAGTGAAAATGCCGGTAAAATTTCGCTTCGTGCAAATCATGATAATTTGAGTAAATTAAAAAAATACGGTATTTTGTGAAAATTGAAGTATTTCATTCAAATAACATTAAAACAGTGAAAAATCAAGAAAAATTTCGCTTCGTTTGATACCCATATTGCAAATTATAAAAATTTTAGTACTTTAAAAAAACACGGTATTTTGTGAAAATTTTAGTATTACTGCGGGCGTCAATAATTAGAGTTTACGCGCGGTGATACAACCGCAAGATAATGGTCGCATGACAGCCGCATGACAGTCGCAGAACAAATTTTGGCTGTTGTCAAAGGTTGCCTTGAGTTTTCAGCTGACTTTTTGGAAATTATTCAAAACAAACCAAGTTGACAGCCAAATCAACGCAGAATTTCAGTTCAACTTGCTGATTTCTACACTGCGGTAGTTGGGCGGCAATAATCACCTGTCACTCACAGCGAGGGAGAAACGTGATTTTATCTCACAATAAGCAATATTTCATTAAAAAAAATACTAAAAAAGCATGCAAAATATTGAATCGTTTGATACCCACATTGCAAAATAGAAATAATTAAGAATTTTCGAGAAACTGCGGTTTTTTTTCTTAAAAGTTGAGTATTTCATTTAAAAAAAACTGTAAAACAGTGAAAATGCATGCAAAATTTCGAATCGTTTGATAACCATATTGCAAATTATAAAAATTTGAGAACTTTAAAAAAACGGTCGTGAAAGTTTTAGTATGTTATTCAAAATTTTCCTGCCATTTTTTACAGAATTGACCAAATTGGATGGAATTTGAATTGGAGGCATTAAACATCAACATTAAACATTAAGTAACACTGTGCAGAAAGAATGAGCTCATTTCATCTAATGGTTTTCGAGAAATTTCAATTTAAAGTGAAAAATTCGTGGTGCTCTGGTGCGACCATGGGCGTTAGAGGGTCAAATTATAAAAAATAGCATTTTAGAAAAAAATACGGTATTTTGTGAATATTTTAATATTTCATTCCAAAAAATTTAAAAAAGTGAATATGTATGCAATATTTCGAATTGTTTGATGCCAATATTGCAAATTTTAAAAATTTAAGTACTTTCGAAAAAACGGTATTTTGTGAAAATTTTAATATTTATAATTTAAAACAGCGAATCCATTAAAAATGTTAATTTAAGAAAGATTTTTAAAATGGGTTATCGTCCGTTGCGGTAATTCTATCGATTAACACCCTTGATTGTGATACTTTAAACGCTTGAAAATTGAAATTTTAAACTCATTTTCTTTGGTGAAACACAGACAGTTTTCGATTGGTAATGTAACAGTCAATCAATCGTGAGAATTTGATTAATTTGGGTTTGCTCAAATCGATTTTTTTCTGTAGTATCTATACATAGAAAAAAATCAATTCCCGTAATCATGAATTATGTTCACGAATGTGAGATCCACGAAGGAATTTATTCATGAGTATTGTGCATTTGCACCATAAACGTGAATAAATTCCTTCGTGGTTCTCATAATCGTGAACTGACTTCACGGTTTCGAGAATTGATTTTTTTCTGTGTAGTAGTTTTTTTTCTCTTGCCTCGGTGAGATCTTCCGAAAAATTTTGATCTCGTTTGTGTACATAAGGGGAACAAGATTTTTTTTCGAAAATCTCAAGAGATACTCCTTGGCTTGATTCTCTACACAATAATAAATAACTGTGCCAATTTTGAGCCAAATCGGTTAAAGTTTAAGGGTCACTTTTTATCGTTGAATTATATATGGGGAAAATCACGGAAATGTATGGGGAAAGGCATAGAGAGACAGTTCTGATTAAATTCTCAAAAAATAATGTCTTTTTCAAATCCAAATAAATATGTTATTTTACTATAAAAAACAAAAGAGGTAAATTTGACACTTTTTTACTGTCAAGGTTACGTCAATTTTAAAACATTCAAATATTAAGTATGAAGTGGCAGTCTTTTCAACGTTATTCAAAAAAAAACGAAACTATTGGCACTACGCCCCCCGGGGCATGGCCTTCCTCTAACGTGGGATTTCTGCTCCAGCGCCTCTGACGAGACAGGAGAAACCGGGACCGACGTTTTACTTCACCATCCGATAGAAGCTCAGTGGATAAGGCGGGAATCGAACCCGTGTCTCATAGCATCATCGGGATCGGCAGCCGAAGCCGCTACCCCTGCGCCACGAGACCCAACTCAACGTTATTCAAATCGGCTCCAAATTTTCATCATGGAGAGCAAATCTGCTGAAATGTGTAATAAATGCGAAAATTCATCTTGCATCAATTTAAAATAACTTTTTTCTCAAACAATCATACTTCAGCAAAATAGAAGCCTTCACTCAATTATAAACCGATTCACACGTTGTTTCGAATCATAATAATCAGCAAAACGGTTGCACTTTCCCACTTGATGTTTTTGCTTCCTTCCAATTTCACCTTCTAGAAAAGATACAAAAAAACAACCCCGCACAATGTATCCCCTTAATGAACTACCAATTTACCTGCGCCGTTTATTGTTAATGATGCACACAACTCGGCGCACATTTGAAAATGGAAATCTTCAATCAAAATGCATCGCAGATCGCTCGGGCGCGCGCTGAAATGGAAAATAAAACCTGCCTCACATTAAAACACACACGGCGTGTGATTAAGGGGGTGTCTCGTGGCCGTAGAAAGAGAAACTTTCCTGCCGCCCCACCACCCACTTGAAAATGTATGTTTTGACTGCACTCTATGCTCGATGCGCTGCCCGAGCTGTTGCAGTGTGCATTCCACGCGTGTTTCACGTCGCTCTCGGAGCTCCTGATCAACTCTCCTCGATATAAATTGTCTGCAAATTGCATCGTGTGAGGTTGCTACCGCAGCAACAGTCGCAGCATTGGATGTTTGGACCCAGTTTTATTTGAATCATTTAGGGTAGGTTGACGATTGTTGGACATGTTTTGCCTTTCTTACAAAAGAAAGGTTTAATGTTTGCTTTTGGAAAAACGTTTTTCTCAGAAATCTTAAAAAAATCGTGCTCGGCGAGGATTCGTCCCAGGAAAAAATCCTATTACTAAATTGAAGGTTAGGATGCGCTCTTTCGATTGAATTTTGGCCCGAAACCCGGAACTCAAAGTCTGATTTTTGAGAGCTCTTTTTCTGAAATACATGAGCGATGTCTGTATCCGCTCTTAAAAATTTGTGTCTTCCATCACTGGAAAACCGCTCGTAAAACCCACAACTTTTATAAGTCAGATCTGTAGCCGTGGGGTCGGAGACGAACATTTTATTTTTCAATTCACAATTTTCGACCTGTAAATGTGGTCAAAGCCATTTTTAGAGGTATTTTTTGGACAATTTTACAGATAACACTATCAAATTAAAAGAATTCAGTTTCAAACAAAAAGCCATTCGAAAACATGCGCCATAAACTGCTTGGGCCAAAAATTTGAAGCTTTTCGTCTTATTTTTACTCTATTTTTTCCCATAATTTTTTTGATTTTATACAGAATCATACAAGTCGTCAAGTCGAAGCTTCAACGCCAGCGCTTTTACGTTTGCGCGTTTTACGCTGCGCGTGAAAGTGTTCTTTCTGGCTTCTCATAATAGATCGACAAAGTGCAATAGCGATACATATTTTTTAAGTTAATCATAGACTAACAATAAATACTGAGTACCCTTTATTTTTTTCTAATAATTTCAATCCAATATGTTTTTCTTAATTAAATTTAAATATCTTGTGACAAATAATGTACCTCTGAAATAAAAAAAAATGGCATTTGAGGTTTAGCATAAAAAGATTCGAAGCTTTAGGTAAAATTCTCACTGGGTGGTATCATTATGTTTCTGAAAAAATAATTACACCAATATCATTTTGTAAGAAAGGCTCTATTTCACCTCTGGTGATATTAAATCGGGTTTTTTTATGATACTTCTTTTTTATCATTATGAAATAATTGTTTTTTATTTAGGCCGAAGTTTTTGTCCCTCGGCTCTGGCAGGGGTCGAGGAGGGGGCAAAAAAATTAAAAAATATAAAAATTGAGATAACAAGCCATAGTTTTAACATTTGCATGGAAAAAGTGTACTGAAATGCATTTTACACTAAGTTCAGTTGTTTTGCAATCATCAGTTTTCAAAAATATAAGATTTGATGAAAACAAAACATTTAACGAAAATAAAACATTTTGCGATTATAAACATTGATTTTTAAAACAATCCAAATATGCTTTAAAAGATTCTTAACGCAGGGCTGATTTCAGCTGATTACAGCTTAATTTCCATTGAAATTTTGAAGTTCTTTGAAAAAAAAATTGCTCCCTGATTTTTCGGGCAAACTTTGAAGGGGGGGAGACAAAAACTTAAAAAAAAATTTGTACCAGCCTTAAAAAGTTTCAAAACAGACGAAATCAGAAACTTTTTATAGGATTTTTTTTTCAAATGCTGCATTTTACGAGCACAGATCTGAAAAAGACGTAAAAGTATGAATAGAATCATAAATGTTTTGCAAATTTGGACAGTAGTATAACTTTAGGAATGTAGCATTTTGTGTTCCAAAATTGTGCAATTGTCTAAACGATTGTTTTTTGAAATCAAATTTCGAAACACTCATTCTGCTACGATAAGTCATAAAAATGCTAACTTGGTCTAGATATTAGAGCAGGGGTGCACAACCTACGGCCCGTAAAACCATTTCATCTGGCCCGCGACGGCCTTAAACATGTGTTCAATGAATGCTCCTTAAGTTAAATTGGTAAATATCAGAATTTTAAACTAATTTTCAAAATAAGCATCACAAAATTTGCCATGACCAATTCTTCCCCATAATTTTGAAAAAAAAATACGAAAAGAAGACAAACTTATGGGAAATTGAACGAGCTTTCCGGTAAAAATATTTTCGAGACTGAAAAATCAAGTATGTCATATTAAAATTGCCAAAAACCATCAAAAACCCTATTTTTTCAACATTTTTATTTTTAAAACCGCTGTAACTTCATAAGGATTGGACTTAGGTCAATGGTCAATAACAAGACTTTTATGTAAAATTATCTGGAGAATCGACTTTCGTGTTCGGTTTGTGAAAATTTTGATGTTTAGAGCACTTTTGAAAAAAAAAGTTTTAGTAAATGATTTTTGTATTTTTTAAGGTGAGTTGCTCCATCTTGCATTTTTCGTGAGTCTGTTTGTAACATCTTAGGACATTTTCACAAAAATTTTTGGAACATACATTGAACTAACATTACTTTGAGCAGTTTCTCAAAGTTTCTGAAAAGGCACTGAAAATGCCTAGCAAATCAAGCAATTTAATTTTGCATTTGGTGGTCAACCATAAATTACGTGAACAAAAAATTTTGGAAATGGTCCTGAAGCCCGATGTAATTTCTATGCACAACGGTTGAAAATATACTGAAACACATCAAAAATAATTGACCAGACGCCATTTTACTATGGATCAACTATAGTTTCTTTGGAAATTTTGGAACTGTCAGTTTCTCAAAGTCAACGAAAAAACTTTAAAAAGCCTTGATGCTAGTTATTCCAAATTGAGTTAAACCCCCTTTTTAAACTCCTTCTGGTCGTTCAAAGTATCGTAAAATCATGGATTCGACGTAACACCTTAAAATGTGGCCCTCTAGAATCCTCTACAACCCAACCCCGCCTCTTCGATTTGAAAAAAACGCCAAAAATAAATTTTTCAACCAATTTTTGATCTTTAAAAAGCATTGGAAAGAAGAACGCTTAAAATTTTAGAAAATATTAGGGTTGGAAGTTTTACTTGTTTTATGTGACTTTGCCAATGTTTTTAAAAATGTCATTTTTTTAGTGGTCAACTTTGGCTGTGTTTTTGACTAACATTTCCTATATTGTAAGTAAAAAAAAGTATGCAGTAATTTTTGTAGTGTCTCAGACTTTGTATCTACGTATTTTTTACGATTTAGGGGGAGAGGGGGTAATATGCACCCCCGGGGCAAAATGCACCCCCTGCTTTTCTCGGTTTTGGAAGAATTTTCCGGGGAAAAAATCATAGAAATTGGAAGCTTAACATTGCTAAACCATGCTAGAAAAATTTGAGCTTCGCAGTATCAAAACAGCTCAAATTATTTGCAAAACTTTAAAATGTTGTGTTTTCATCTAATTTTTATTGAACTTTCATTTTGGTTTTTGGACAATATAAAAAGCATTTCTTGATATTGTATGTGTTGAGTTATAAAGTTTTTACCATAATCTTCCTTATTCTGTAGATAGATGAGTCCAAAAACATCAAAAAATGCATTTTTAATTAAATTTCCTGCAAAAAGCGTGGTCGGGGCAGAATGCACCGCTTTGAAGCTCCTTTGTAAAAACAGCGGTGTCATCTAGTGGTGACTAGTGAAAACTGCTTTTACCCGGTGCATTTTGCCCCAATGTTGCGGTGCATTTTGCCCCGTTGTTGTAGTGCATTTTGCCCCAATGTTGCGGTGCATATTGACCCGCATGGTTGTTTGAAATGAATCAAAAACGTTTTTAGAAATTTGATATTTTCGAAAAATTTTGAGGTTTTTTAAGACTTTTTTCGCATGGATGACGAAGAATAATATTTGTTTTAGAACATCGAACAAAATTCTTCCACAGTAATGCTGTAATGGTTGAGAAATCACAGTTTTCCCTTAGGGGGTGCATATTACCCCCTCTCCCCTGATAAACTAAACAAGGCAAATGCAAATTTACATCATCTTCAAAAATGTCGAGTTGTGTAATGACGATTCTTTGTGTCTAACAAAATATAATTACTCTGCTCCATTTCAAATCAATCAATTTACTTCGTGATTTTTGGTTTATGATTAATTTTATAAGAATCTTTTTTCGAAAATTTGCTCAATGTAATTTATTTCTTTGAATAAAAATCAAGAAAACATACCTTCAAAAGAGACTAGAAACATAAAAGAAAATCAGTGTTGCCACTGAAAAAAAGAAGTGCAAAAATCGGGTGTTGCCAGAATCAGAGGTAGGTAGAAATTTTGAAGATACTAAACATTTCTTCCAACAACAAGACACCTTACCAACTTGCAGCGCTGCTGCCGCGCTGATACACTCGCGCAAGCCCCAAACCGTAATTTCTGGCCTAGAAAGTTGTTGCAGCTTGTGGATGTTACACTTTTTCCCAGACGCACACTCCACAGTCCACATGTTTGTGATACGCGGAGTTGATGGTCACGTCGCGGTTTTGTAACCAGTTCCGTTTAGTTGTGCCGCTGCTGCACTTCCCGACGCGGACTCGGCGATGAATCAGAGTGGTAAAAAACGGAAGAAAGTTTGCCCAAGCTGTGGAGGCAGAAAAGCGAAACGCTTCAGAGTTGGTCTAGTCAACGAGTTATCGCCATCTTTCTGCGGTAGAGCGCTGAAGAAGTTATTGTTGATGAAGTTGACACAGCCTTCGGTTGAAGTTGCGAAGGCAAAAAAAATAAACTCCAATTTACCGCTCAATTGATTTGCTATCTAGTGCGATGATGCTTTGACAGGTTGGAAAATATTGTTTTTCTCCCCATTGAAGCCCTATCATTGTGACATTGTTTGTTATGGCAAACTTGAGCGAAATGGTGCCCGAGGGAGTATATTGATATGTGCCCAACATGGAGACTAATTGCGCTGCGCTGGTCATAAATGGGTATCAGATTTCACGTCAATTAGAGCAACAATTCATATAGCGATACGCACTGCTATGTTGGTCATTCAAAAAAGATTGTTTGATCGTTGCTTTTAAATACTACCTTAGGCTTTCTCTAACGTTCACATTCCACTAACTTTTATGCAACCATTTTTACTGAAAATCATTGGTTATAACAGTTAAGTTTTTTTTTTTTTTTTGAATACACTATTATTGAGCCCAAGGTAAATTATAATTCAAATTTTCCTAAAAAATCAGGGGTCGAACACAATATTGAAAAACTTTTTTTTGTTTGCTTCGTTTATTTTTGCATTTTTGATTAAATATTGCACTTTTAACCATAGATCGGAGGTTCATTAATATATTTTTTTACAGTAGCGCAACTGTTGTGAATTATAATATATGCAGAATTTTTTTTGCAATTTTATATGGGGTGAATTGTTGTATTTGACACCTTTTTCAATAAAAAAAAAAAACATATTTAAAAAATATCTAAATTAAACCTAATCAAAAATATTGTTTCAAATTGCTTAAATGTACATAAAAAGCATGCAAAACATTTCAGATTTGATATATGTTTTGTCTACATCAGGTTCTGTTTCAATCAAAAAGCTAAACAATTGTAAATCCTTAATCATCAATATTAAATAAATTTTATTTGATTATGGTTTGTAAAATATTTTTTATTTATTCAAAATTAGTTCTGTTTTGAGGTTTTGTTTATTGAAGTAATAAAGATAATTAAAAAAACTTACTCTTGTCAAAGGGAGCAGGATGAATTTAATTAAAACTAAATAGGAGCAAATATTTTCACAGCTTATTACACCTCATTTCAAATGGTCAAACATCAGAGTTAAAAATATGTTTAAAAATCTTTCTGGTTTTGGCGAGCAGTCTTGTCGAAAAAGAAAAACTGATTTTTTCTCTACTTCACCGACGTTTCGACCTTTTTTTGAGGCCTTCTTCAAGGGTTTACTAAAAATGTCAAGCTTTTGCAATTTGTGTGTTTTGGTTGAGTTTTTGTGTACTTACTAGTTTTCTGTTTTTTGTCAAAAATGTTTTAGTCCTATTGTGAAACTGTCCTTTACGTATGTTTAAAAAAAACTTCAACATTTCAACAGAAATAGAAGTGCAACCAACTGAAAACATTCAAAAATACATTTTCTGGCATTGAAAACAAGTTTTGCCATGTTTATTGTTCATGTTCAATTTCACAACATGACAATTTTTACAAACGATGATTGCAATTCAACACAGTTAAGTAGGGGAAATCTACCCATTTTAATCCTAATAAGCGGTCGTGTTTGAATGATGCTGGATAATCTAGAGTCTCCCTTGAATTTTACTAAAACCAAGTACACCAACGAGTAGAGCAAGTTTTTGTGAACATTTCTGTTTATTTTCACTTTCACTAAAAGTTATTCTATTTCTTTACCAAGCATTTAACAAAAAAATCCCAAGGGTATTCTAATCGAGGCGAATGCATTGGGCCACGCCCATTTTTCTAATATCGGCTTAGTTCTTTTTCTTCCAACACTCTGTCGAGTGTTGCCATTTGCGCTGACAGTTCAAACGAACACTCACGAAAAGTGGCATTTATAGGGAAAGTTTCCTGGCATCGCTGGCTGTGCTGCTGGTGGTGTTGACGGCCAGCCTTTGTTCTTTTTTTGCCTTCGTCTCTCGCTCGGTTTTCTTCAGCCTTCGAGTGGAATGCGAAGTGAAAATTGAAACGTCAAACGACTTGGCGCGTTTGTTTTTTTTTGATGGCGCTTGCTAATTTATTACATTTTTCGGGATTATTCTTCAATTGAGTGCCTTAATAATGATCAAAAGAACATGTTGCCGGTAGTTGGAAGCAATTTCATATCTTAAGCGCCGTGAAAAAGTAAGCGAAAGTGAAAAGTTAATTTTGGCGATATTCATTAAGCGTTTGAGGGATTCTCGTGTGTGTCACTGTGTGTGCCAACAAAATGATGAGAAGTGGTCTCGCAAAATACAAATTATGATCAAAAGTGCATTAAATGTGATCTTTTTGGCCAGTAAGTGGCATACATTTGCGTGCTTACTCGAGGCGGTGCTGTTGCTGGTAAGTTTATAGCCCAAATAGTATTTTTGGAGCTTTAATCGAGCATCAAACTCTCCATATGACGAAGATAGGTTTTTGATTGGAAAGGGTAGATTTCCCCTAATAGCTTCTAGCTGAACTCAAATTCATAAGTCATTACTCAATTTCCAGTGATTCACCATAAACCGCTACATTAACGATTAGGCAATGAGGACATAACCTACGCTTCAATTAAAACGATCATACGCATAACGGGCCACAAGCTGTGAGACACCGCGCCGCCTGAAGGTCAAATTACCGTGCGTTTTTGGCAAGAGACTTCAATCGCTTTTCAAGCGACGAACCCGGTTTTGGGGAAATGCTTCCGAAATGTGCTGCTGCCTCCCACGAGTTTTTTTTTTTTACGATTGCGCGTATTGCACACAAGACGATTATCAAACTCTTTAGAGAGAGAGAGAGAGGCACGGCGTTTTTAATTGACCACGGCGGTGCGTTTAGCGGTCCGCGTTTAATTGCAATTAAAAGAAACGCGTTTCAACGGTGTGTAGAGGCCACCTGCGCGGTTGACGTCAGGCAGGAATTTGGAATTTTGATTGGTTTTCGGGGTTGAACTTATGATTAACGGGTTGCTCTAAGTGTGTTGAGCAATTGCGACACTAGGTTAACACTGTTTCTTTCCTTTTCCCACGCAGAATGTCGACTGTGACGCTCCCCTCGTAGATTCGGCCGCGCTGCCGCTGGAGCACCGGGCCGTCTATGGGCCGCCCGCACCATCACCAGTATACGGCACGCCTGGTTTGTTGAGTGGTGGCGGCGGCGGCGGCGGTGGCAGCAGCAGCAGCATCGGCGGCGGCAGCAGCTCCGGCGGCTCGGACGACCCGTGGCCGCTGTCCGGCTCGAACGACAGCCCCCAGATCAAGCACCTGCAGGTGCAGTGCGAGAAGACGCACATGCGCGTCAACATCGAGTTCGACCGGCCCTTCTACGGGATGATCTTCTCGAAGGGCTTCTACAGTGATCCGCACTGCGTGCACCTGAAGCCCGGCACCGGCCACCTGAGCGCGACGTTCGAGATCTTCCTGAACAGCTGCGGCATGAGCAGCTCGGCGAACCACAACGCGGCCAGCTTCGGCGCGCCCACCCCGTCCGGCAGCTACGTCGAGAACACGATCATCATCCAGTACGACCCGTACGTGCAGGAGGTGTGGGATCAGGTAATGACGACGAATTTGTGTTTGGTATTATTTGGTGTTAGAATGATGATGACGTATGAATTTGGTTTGTTTTAGGCTCGCAAGCTGCGCTGCACATGGTACGACTTCTACGAGAAGGCCGTCACGTTCCGTCCGTTCCAAGTGGATATGCTGCACGCGGTGACGGCAAACTTCCTCGGCGACAACCTGCAGTGCTGGATGCAGATTCAGGTTGGCAAGGGTCCGTGGGCTTCGGAGGTTTCGGGTATTGTGAAGATCGGTCAAACCATGACCATGGTGCTGGCGATCAAGGACGACGAGAACAAGTTCGACATGCTGGTGCGCAACTGTGTCGCTCACGATGGCAAGCGGGCCCCGATTCAGCTGGTCGACCAGCACGGATGCGTTGTGCGGCCGAAGATCATGAGCAAATTCCAGAAGATCAAGAACTTTGGCCCGTCGGCGTCGGTCGTGTCGTTCGCGTACTTCCAGGCGTTCAAGTTCCCCGATTCGATGAACGTGCACTTCCAGTGTGTGATCCAGGTCTGCCGATACAACTGCCCGGAGCCCAAGTGCGGCGGAGGAGACTACGGACTGCCAGCGTTGACCGGTAATGGAATTTCTGGGGAATACGGAGCTCCAGGAGCGCTCAGCGGAGAGTACGGACCACCGTCGCTGCCAGAGTACGGAGTGCCGCCGGCGTACCCTGATCCTCGTCACCCATCGGACGCTACCGGCGCTTTCTCGGAGAACCAGGACAGCGTGGTGCCACCACCGCAAGCACAGACCTCGGGCAGCTCGGCCGAAAGCAAGGACGGTCAAAACCAATCGGACCAGTCGCCACAGGCTAGCACTCTGCAGAACCAGATCCAGAACGAGATCCACGATCACATCAACATGCCACCACCGCCACCCCCAGGCCAGTCGTACGTGACGGTCACCAAGCGAAAGGACGAAATGGTCAACGACGGCAACCTGGTCAGTTTGGGCGGACGACCACGATCGGTCGAGGGTCTGGATGATCTGCGCGGAGTGCGACGACGACGAGACACCGAGACCTTCACGGTCGTGATGAAGCCTCGCATCTACAAACGGGACGCCCAGGAAATGACCGACGTCAACACCGAGCGCATCATCCAGGTAGTCGCCCCCGGGGACGTCAACTTTGCGCTGAACGCCGCCGCCAGCAACGAAACCGTCGTCATCCAGTCGCAGCGTACCGTCGACCCGGAAACGATCTGCATGTCCGTGCCCAGCTTCGTCGGTGGACTCGTGATGCTGCTGCTGGTTCTGGCCGTCGCCTCGCTCGTCGCCGCGTTCCTCTTCGTCCGGGTGCGACACTTTGACCGCAAAGGTACGGCCCCCACGTTCGTGTCGCAGTTCCTCAAGGTGAACTAAGCGTTGATCCCGAACCCACCCCGCTAACCCGAACGGTCTTTTCCCGTTTTTGGTCTCTTTTCTTTTTCTTCTTTTTTGTAGCTAACCACATGCCACTGTCCAGGTAAAGGCGCGCGCCCCGGGTTGCCAAGTTACTAAACCCACCCCCGCAAAACCAACACACTCACCACAACCAAACCCTAATTTTTGCTCCTCCCCCTTCCATCCAGCAGCTCACACGTGTTCCTGGTGGCGCAGCAGTAGTAGATAGTACGCTTCCTTCGGTGCCTCTCACCTTCGACAACGTCGTCGTCGTCGCCAACAACGCGTCAACGCCAACGCACTACTAAACGCATGAGGAGCTTCGCTATTGGTCACTCTGGCATGGTTTAACAACTCTCTTCGGCTTAATGTTGTGCAAGTGGTGTCCCGAATAACCCCCTTTCAGCTACAAAGAAGAAGAACAACGGAAATCCGCGCTCATCTTTTCACGGTCAACGTTCTACTATTTGAAACCCGGTGAAAACATGAGGCACTAATCACTTTGCCAGGCCTTTACTAACGTATTTATGTATGTTTGCGCTTAATTTATTCTCCCCCTCCCTCTCACTAAATCCATACTATCCACTCACCATCCTAAACACGCTGCACCTTAAAAGTCACACGTGCAGCACGGATACCAACGACTTTCAAAGAAATCCGTCACTTAGTTGAGTAGCACAGACGGCAGGTGGATCTCGCGCAAAAACATAAACAAATGTTCATGAACATTTGTTCACGTTTTCGCCGGGAGTTTCACTCCGTCCGTGCTTGTAGAGTTTATTTTGTGAGTAGCTTATCATCTAGCGATCCGGAACGCAGCAAGCTGCTGCCAACGGATCGAATTACGAGTATCTTTGAATCTAAAGAACACTTATTTATTTGCTTAAATTATGAGTCCCTCCTCCCAACTCCCTCCTACTCTTCCCATTGAGCCTATCCCCTCACACGCAACGGGCACGTTAAGCTATTTGGTGTGGATCCCCGTCCCCTTCTCTCTAACATGTTTCCCCCCTCCCACCAAAATCCTAACCTCAAAACCCCCTTCACTATTAGAGTTTAGTTAGTAGCAGTAGCTAGTGCCGCTAAAGAAAAAAAAACTTTTCACTTGAGCAACATCAACAAAGGAAGAAAGTAGCAACCAATTAGCGTAGTAGAAATGCACACACAATCTTAAAAGGTTTTCCCTTTGAGCTGCAGAGACGAAGAAACAAAAAAAAACGCGCATGTATTAAGTAGTAACAATTTAAAAAAAGATGGCGCCAACTAGTCTAGTCGCCAGATTTTTCAGAAACCTTCAACTTCCAAACGCGCTTTTGCAGAAAATCTGTGCAACAACAATCCAGTAGAGCTTTGTTTTTTCCCCTTCCCTTTTTTCTGTAATTCAATATTGAAAGCGATTAGTAAAAACAGTATTTATATTTAGTAGCTTCCCGACCAGCGGACAGAAACAAACGTGAAAGCATTTTTTTGGAATTTAAAATAGATTGACACCGAAAACGAAAATGCCTACAGAGAAAGTTTTTTGTTGTTTGTGTTTAGGAAATATCAACTGAAAAAAATAGGAGAAAACAGAAGCTACAGTTACAGTAAATGAGGAAAGTAAAAATAAAGCAGAAAAAAAGTGTAATTGTAATGTTAGGATTAGCAAAGTGTAATAAGAAACAAAATATGGAAGGATAACATTGTGCGACATAGGAACCGGAACCGGAACCAGTTGGTGTTGGTCAAAGCCAGCAGCAGCAGCAGCGTGGGTTGCAGTAAGCATGAGTGTGAAACGACGGAATATCTTTGTAAATATTTATTTAAAGAGATAGTTAACTAATAAAGAAAATTGAAGTGAACGGCGAAGGTGTTTTAGTTTTCGGAAAGTGTATCACAATCATCGTCGAAATGCCTCTCTTTAGATGACATTTATTTTATTTTATTAGTATGCTAAATATTAATTCTACGTTAACGAATTCCTTTAATACATATTGTTGCCTTCCTCACTGAGGAGAGGCTATAAAATCACTCGGAAAATGAACCTTTTAATTTGACCTGCTAGACCCACCTTCATTTATACTTACCGACTCAGAATCAAATTCTGAACAAAAATATGCACTTGATTCTCTCGGTTTTGGCTGAAAGAATGTTGTCCGGATGAGGTCTACTTGGTTCACTTTCAGGTCCTACAGCTTGGTATTGAAAATTGCCCAATTTCATTTAGTCGTTTATCACTCTATTAGTGAGAGGAAGGCAGTAACTACCTAAAGGTGGATTATGTTCTTAGGACGAATCAGATATTATCGATGGTTTTAAAACAGAAAAAATGATCTTATTTTAATGGTATATTTTCTGTTAATTTTAAGAAGTTAAATAATGGCTCACACAAATACATAAGTACCTAAGCGATATGCTCGTATTTGCTCCTAACTCCATCCAATTAGCTGATTTTCACTTGCTTGCTTATTACCTATTGAACTATTTATCTGTAATTGAGCTGTAATTGAACGTCAAAGTGCTACTTGATAACCGCATACGATTTTTTTTAATGTATGTATTAAATTTGTATAAAACTTTGTCCATGCAGTTCCTATGAGAAATTCTCTACGAAATCTGTCGATTTCTTTTATTATGCTCAAACTTTCAATCGAGCGAAAAATACCATGTTGATCCATCGAAATGAGTTCCCAGAACATTTTGCTTTTGGTGCTTTATATTCAGTTATTGTATTAGGGGGAGAGGGGGTAATATGCACCCCCTGCTTTTCTCGGTATTTGGAAGAATTTTCCTGGGGAAAAATCATAGAAATTGGAAGCTTAACATTGCTAAACCATGCTGGAAAAATTTGAGCATCGTGGTATAAAAACAGCTTAAGTTATTTGCAAAACTTTAAAATGTTGTGTTTTCATCTAATTTTCATTGAACTTTCATTATGATTTTTGAACAATATAAAAAGCATTTATTGTTATTGTAAGTGTTGAGGTATATAGTTTTTGCCATAATCTTCATTATTGTGCAGATAGATGAGTCGAAAAACATCAAAAAATGCATTTTTAATTAAATTTTCTGCAAAAAGCGTGGTCGGGGCAAAATGCACCGCTGTGAAGCTCCTTTGTAAAAACAGCGGTGTCATCTAGTGGTGACTAGTGAAAACTGCTTTTAGCGGGTGCATTTTGCCCCATGTTGTGGTGCATTTTGCACCGTTGTTGTAGTGCATTTTGCCCCAATGTTGCAGTGCAAATTGTCCCGCATTATTGTTTGAAATGAATCAAAAATATTTTTAGAAATCTGTTATTTTTAAACAATTTTGAGGGTTGTAAAGACTTTTTCACTTGGATGACGTTGAATAATAGTTATTTATGAACATCTAACGAAATTCTTTCACAGAAATGATGTTATTGGTTTTAGAAAGGTATTTCAAAGACCTTTCTAATGAGCTCAAAACATTGAAGATCTGATAGACCTATCAAAAGTTATGAGCACTTAAGTGTCATTTGTACTCATTTCAGAGGCCGGATCTCATACACGGAGAGACCGGCCGGGGCAAATCTAAGAAAATCTTGGTTAATTTAACTAAAAGTATGGGTTAATTTTTTACACAGCTTTTTTTCAACAATCGATTGTTGATTTTGTTAACCTGAAATTGCTGACCACCAGTAATTAAAATTAACTAAAAAAATAGTTGGAATTGCATTTTTTGTTGGTTAAATGACCGAAAAAAATTTGTTTTTTGAAATATTGTGGAATATTCTGTTAAAAACTGGCTGGAACATATTTTTCAACTATTTTTCAACATTTTTTTTCGTTGTATCAACCGAAATATTTTTGCATGGAGTAAATTATTAGTGGTTTGTAACAAAACATTTCTTAATTAGACATAATTTATGTAAGTGTTGATATATATTTTCTTTAATTATCTAACGATATAGGCTGGGCCGATTTTCTAGCTATATTTTAACTAATGCCTTACTTGAATACAAAAAAAATATTCGTACATGTAGTCAATAATTAGCTGTTGTTAGCAATATTTTTATTGAATTTGCAGTAAATTGCCTCACAAATTAATGCTGAGTTTTTTTTTATTTTCGCATTTATTCTGCCTAAAAATTTAACGTTTTGTACTCATTGGTTTTTTTTTTTTGTTGCATTAAGTTGTTAAATTACTGTTAAAAAGCATCAAAACATTTTTTTTAACTGTTATTATAAAACATGTGAAATTTGACCAATGTTTAAAAAAATTACATTGCATTAATCTAAAAAAAATAAAAAATAAAAAAGCATATTACAAATTTCTCGTGAATTCCTTAAAAATAGAAACCGAGCAAAATTTTCACCAAACTTTAAGCTTATATTTGTATTATGTTGTATAAAATTAAGTGTTGTATTCACTTACCATGACTGTGAAATCATCCGATAAGTCATCATCATCTACAACGGTCTCAGGACACAGAATTTTCACCAAAGTGAACCTTTTGCTGCAAATAGACATTTGGAATTTATTAGTAATTTAATAAAAAATTCTTAATTTCGGTTATAAACTGAAAAAAGGAACGTAAATAAATGTAATTATAATGAGGAAAGAAGAAATATCAATAATGCTACTTACCAAGCTAGCATTAATTTAACAATTACTTTTGGCAACACACCTTTTATATATTTTATATATTTTTATTTTTTGATATTTTACTTCAACTCTATTTTTTTATGTTGTCATGTACGCATTTCTATGTATTTTGTAATTGATGATTCTGAAAAAAAATAATGGTTCATTAAGATTATATCCGTCGTAAGCGTGAAGCTTTTAAATGATTCAGTTTTCTTATAAGAATCACATTAGATAAATTATTGTGCAAAAATAAACCCATACTTACTTGGATTAACCAGCATTTTGTTAAATTTGCCCGGGATGCTCCATCCGTTAAGAGTTGGCCCGCATCTCCCTTCTACTGCCCTCTCTTTCCATCAAACATTCTTATAACGTGTTCAACTCACTTGCATTAGAGGTCCTCATGGTGAAGGTCGTCCTCTTGCTCATCATAGTTTATCACCTGCAAAGAAACCATCAACAAACCTACTCACCAATTCCACCTCCCCAGTTGCGACACTTTGATTTGCCACTTCAACATTAGCCAAATAGTGTAATTTTCACCATTCACATCCTCTCACTTCATAATTAACAACACAAACTCAACAAATCGACCGCTCTCGTTTGGATCCAGACTTCAAATGACAGACGTAAACAAACCCAAGTTTATCTTTTAAATATTCAACCAATTGTTAATTATATTCAACAAAAAAATCTTGATTTTTCTAAAACCAAAGCTAACAGCCGAGCACGTTCATTCGAGTTCGGGAAATCTGTTAGCTTTTTGCCTTTAGCATTTTCAACAAACAGGTTATTAAATTAATACTGAATTTTGGTTAATTTAACTGAAAATTGGCAGTGACAAGTACGTTTTTGTTAAAATTTACGAAAGTAAAATCAACAATTTTAATTGTTAAAATTTCTGGGCACAGTCTCTCCGTGTATATTTTGATGAAAAATTTGCCCGGGTCCATCGTACGACCCGTCGTTAGTTAGATAATTAAAATACCTTTCAAATGAGCCTAAAGGATCGAAGATCTGACAACCCTATCAAAAGTTATTAACACTGAAGTGTTATTTACACACTTTTTCGAGGCCGAATCTCAGAAACTCCAATGAAAGCAATATCTGGGTCCATCATGCAACCCGTCGTTAGTTAGATAATCAAAAGACCTTTCAAATGAGCCTAAAACATCGAAGATCTGACAACCCTATCCAATGTTATTAGCACTTAAGTGTTATTTACACACTTTTTGGAGGCCGGATCTCAGATATTTTGATGAAAACGTTGTCCGGATCTATCATGCGACCTGTCGTTGAATAGGTAATTACAAGACCCTTTCAACGAGTTCAAAAAATTCAAAATCTGATAACCCTATCAAAAGTTATAAGCACATAAGTGCCCTGAATTTTGAAGATCTGACTACGCAATCTAATAATATGAATAATGAATCAAGTTGATAGAACACTGAAAGGTCCCTTTTGTATCAATTTTGGATAGCATTACCCTCTAAATGTGAGGAAGGCACCAACCACCTAAGGGTGGATTAAGTAACGTTTTTATTAAAAGTGCAACTAAAATTCTTTTTTTTTTAACATGGCTACAACTTATTCAACCGTTCCCAAGGTGACCACTCAAATCCCATTTTCAAACACGACTTTTCCAGAAAGCTCGAATAATAGGCATTTCTTATCTAAAGAATTATTTCAAACAAAAAACTCAATATCAACAAAAAAAAAACTATAGTTTAAAACAATCAAGCTACTGACCATTTTTGTAAACACAGAAACTTAACAACAAATTCCTAAAAAAATACTTCAAAAAATGGAAGCTCATTATTTTGATTCAGACTAGAAACATAAACAATTATCTTTGAAAAAAAAATCAAAGTCTCATCAATAAGTAGTTTCAGTGTTTATTTTTTTATATTCGCAGAAGTATGATTTTTGATACTTCGTTTCCACTGAAAATGCCAAAAAGCTTAAGAAAACTTATTCCAAATTTCATTCATGATTGCTTTTATAATTCCTTCAAAGAAATTAAGAAAAATATCTGAGATTTAAAAAAAAATGTTTTCCACAGTTTCCTTTTTAAATTTGTATCAATGTTGATTTATCTAGTTGCCAGTATTTAACTTATATATATATATATTTTTTTTTTTTTTCAATAAACAATTCTGTTTGATAAGGTCCCACATATTTTAATAGAATTGTTTGAAGTTACAAATTCTTTAAACAATTTTGCAGTAACCCAAAACTTCTTGTAATTATTCTATTGTGATTTAAATATTTTTTTTTTTAGTTTTCAAAACGTAAAAAAGTTTTTTTTCAATAAAATCGAACAGTGATTAGTTTTTATTCGATCTTTAGTTTTCCGATAACTGAAAATAATGTTTTATCAATAGTTAATTTATACATTCTCACAAAAAAAGTTCAAGGGCAACATTTTGATTTTGTGTTTGGAAATTACGTTATGAATTTACCTGAAAAATCAAAAATATTTGCAAAAAAAACCAGTGCCAATCTCAAGTTGGAATCATTTTCAAATATTAAATTATTGTGACAAAATGAAACAGTTTTCAATAATTTGATAAACAATGATAAACAAAAATTAAAAAAAGATCATTTGATTTATGGATAATTCTCCGCCAACTCACACAGCAGTTGCCCCGACCCCTCTTCGATTTGCGTGAAGCTTTGTCCTAAGGGGTAACTTTTGTCCCTGATCACGAATCCAAGGTCCGTTTTTTGATATCTTGAGACGGAGGGGTGGTACGACCCCTTCCATTTTTGAACATGCGAAAAAAGAGGTGTTTTTCAATAATTTGCAGCCTGAAACGGTGATGAGATAGAAATTTTGTATCAAAGGGACTTTTATGTAAAATTAGACGCCCGATTTTATGGCGTACTCAGAATTCCGAAAAAACGTATTTTTCATCGAAAAAACACTAAAAAAGTTTTAAAAATTCTCGATCATGGCCGTTCATGGTCACCCGCGACAGACACGGACGACGAAACATAGAGAAACGCAAAAAGTAACTTTTTCAAAACTTTTTTTCGTAAGATCGCGATAACTCGTGATGTTTATGAGCAAACCCCTTATGTCCATATTTCAAAATTGTTGTGATTGTCTGCTCTACAACTTTCTACAACATTGTTACACTCTAAAAAATAACCCTGCAAAATTAGAAAAAAAACACGAAATTTTAAAATGAAAAATTTTGTTCTAAATGAAAAAATGACCCTTCTGGGTCAATGTAGATGAGTCGAGTAACGGAAAATGGGAGAATTTTTAAAACTTTTTTAGTGTTTTTTTCGATGAAAAATACGTTTTTTTCGGAATTCTGAGTACGCCATAAAATCGGGCGTCTAATTTTACATAAAAGTCCCTTTGACACCAAATTTCTATCTCATCACCGTTTCAGGCTGCAAATTATTGAAAAACACCTCTTTTTTCGCATGTTCAAAAATGGAAGGGGTCGTACCGCCTCTCCGTCACGAGATATCAAAAAACGGACCTTGGATTCGTGATCAGGGACAAAAGTTACCCCTTAGGACAAAGTTTCACACAAATCTAAGAGGGGTCGGGGCAACTTTTCCCGATTTCGTGTGAGTTGGTAAAGAATTACCCTTATATCCAGGTTTTTAAGCGAAGATGGCGTTCGAATGGTGAGTTCAAAAATGCTTGAACATGTATGCTTGGAAATCCCGACTTTTTCCTGATTTTTGGCGGATTTTGCTGAAATCCCGACTTTTTCCCGACTTTCCTTATTTCCCGACTTGAGTGGCCACCCTGCGTTCCAGATATATGATTTTTTAGAATAAAGTGATTTTAGCGAAAATCGTAGAAACACACAATTTTTGGACCACCCTTTTTCGGTTAGAGCCACCCTAATCACCAAAACAAAAACAATTGGTGTTATAAAAAAACAGTAATGTTCGAAATAGATTTGTCTATAAAATCCGATTTCAAAACTGAATTTTGCAATGAAAGCATATTTGTTTAATTTTGCTAATAATGTAATATTTCTAGATTTTTTTAAAGGTCTAATAGAGTCCAAAAGCCCTACGTAAATTTTTATGTACAACGTTAAAGAAACACGATTAAGAACCATTTCTGATAACTTTATCCATTTAAATGCAAAAAAAATTGGGTCCTAAAAGTATGCAAAGATTGCTGATATTATTGTTTACAGCGATAAAGCTTATTTTTCTGAGTATAATACCCTTTGTACGACCACAACGAGTTTAAAATGGATTTTTAAATAAATTTTGAAAAATTAGAACCATAGTTGATCCATCGAAAAAATGTTGCCTTGTCTCTTTTTTTGCATTTAAATGAAAAAAAAGTGATCAGAAATGGTTTTTAAACGTGTTTTTACCGTTGTACATAAAAATTGACATAGGGCTTTAGTACCCAATTGACAAGTCAACATTTTTCCGATGGATCAACTACCCAGTCAAATCAATCCGAATTCTGAAACGGAATTTAATTAGAATCGTACACAAATTCCGTTTAAAACGCAACAACCGGTTGTTGCGTTTGAAACGGAATTTGTATACGATTCTAATTAGATTCCGTTTCAAAATTCGGATTGAGTTAACTGGGTAAGAGGTCCCCTTGGAACGAGCTGTCAAGTAAACCCTTTTCTGTCAAGAAGGGTAGCGGCGAGGGCAGCGGATTTTTTTTAAATTGATTTAGGGGAAAGTGGGGCAAGTGTAACAAGCTAAGGAAATGCTCGTTATAACCCATTAAAAAGTTAAAAAATCTGTCGGATTTTATTATAATCATCTTATTCTAGGTCTTGACTAAGACTTTGTTTAAACAAGTTTTTTAAAAATCCTGTTTTTTAATGTGAAAAATTGATTTTAAATTTTTTGATTTTCCGTACGTTCTACTCAACTAGTGGGGCAAGACGAGCAACCCGTTGGGGCAAGAGGAACAATGCATGAAAAAATATGGTAATTTGCTAACAATTGAACTGTTATCACTTAGATACATCAGATTAGAATGTATTTGAATGGTTTCTTCCATTTTTAGATTAAATAATAATATTTTACTAATAATTTTATCGTTTTTACGAAAAAAATACTACTTCGATGATAAATAGTAAATTTTCATAATATCACTATACTTTGTATGTACAATTTTTTTTAACGATTGTTTATCAGTTTTTAAGTACTTTCATGCATTTATTTCCCAATAAAATATGTTGTTGCAGCAATTCGTAATTTTGTCCATACTAAAAATCCATATGGTACACTTGCCCCACCTGAACAAGATTTTTTAAAAGCTCTCAACAAAAATAACCAAAAGTTAAATCATACTTTGTAATAGGTGCATGTCATTTGTAGGGACACTACTGATCTAGGAAAAATAGCATTTTGATAAAATGAGCCTTAAAACGAACCCTAAGCCTTATTTTGTACTTTCCAATTATTATAAGAAAACAAAGGTTTCGAAAAAAACTTCATTAAATCTTATGCCCCGTGGCGTTTACGTCATTTTGGCGGTTATGTGGTAGTAGAATCAGCTAATTGCATTGCTAGCAACAATTCCTCATACTGGAAATAATCAAAATTGTACAAATTACGGCCGTAGGAGCGATTGTTCCTCTTGCCCCATATGGTCGTCTTGCCCCACCTTCCCCTATAAATTCATTTTAAATCCTTTGCGGTCGTACAAAGGGTCATTGAAATAAAAAAAAAGCTTTATTGTTGTGTACAATAATATCACAAATTTAATCTTAATTTTAGAACCCAATTAACAAAATTTTATTTTTTTTTTGCGGTTTAGATGGTTTACCCCTGACTCAAGGTGGTTTCGGAAACATAAAAAAAATGTTAAATATTAGATCAGGGGCAAAAGTTACCCCTTAGGACAAAGTTTCATGCAAATCGAAGAAGGGTCGGAGCAGCTTTTCCCGATTGCATGTGAGTTGGTGGAGAATTACCCTTTTTATAGTTTCCTTCAAAGCCGGGAACCGTGGTGTAGGGGTAAGCGTGGTTGCCTCTCACCCAGTCGGCTTGGGTTCGATCCCCAGATGGTCTCGGTGGCATTTTTCGAGACGAGATTTGTCTGATCACGCCTTCCGTCTGACGGGGAAGTACATGTTGGCCCCTGTCTAGCCAAGAGGGTTAGGCCGTTAGCTCAATCCAGGTGTCGTCTCTCTGGGTCCTGCCTCGGTGGAGTCGCTGGTAGGCAGTTGGACTAACAATCCTTAGGTGTAAAAAGAAGTTTGCAATTGTCTCAACAATCAAGCCTTCGGACACCTAGTTTCGAGTAGAAATCTCGCAATCGAGAACGCCAAGGCAATGCTGTACTCACTCACAATCCAGAGGTAGCCGATTCGAATCTCGAGGCGGACGCAATGATTCTAAGTGTAAATATATTTATTCGGTGCCCTCTCCCTCTGCCATACCGTCACACTTAGGATATCCGGGAGGCATCTGTGGATTCGTTGACGGAAACCGCAAGGTTTAAGAGGACCATCGATTCCATTTATTTCTGATTTCGAGATATGATTTTTTGGAAATCAAAACTGGGGTTGTCGACGCGCCGGGAAAATTCCTCAGGAATTAAAAAAAATAGTTTCATTTTTGTAAAATACACCAGTTTATTGCGTTATTGTAATATAGAAAATTTCTATAAAAATATTAGTATGAAAACTACCGACTCGATATTAGATATCTCATATTCTATTACGTGCTTACTTCTAAATTTCCTTCTGGCTAAGCGATTCAAGTTCAATTATGGTAGTACCTATAGTTGAAGGTAAGGAATACATTTTCTTTTCGACACTCGACCTGTTTCAAAACCGCATCGATATATTGAGGTGTATCGACATTTTTAACAAACACAATTTTTTGAAAAACTGCAAACCGAAAGTAACGTATTAAAACAAAAACATTAAACCGAGAAAAGAATTTCACACCAACTGGGCTGGGCTATCGTTCAACAACTTTAACCGTTATTATTTCATAAATCATTTCGCTTGCATATCACATTAGGCTTTACTTGTTTTTTTTTTTTCTGCTGCCTTCTGCACTAGTCACTATTCTACTCTCTGATTCTCTCTCTGTCTTTGTGTTACATTCGTAAATTATTTACAGCTAAACGGCGTAAATGAGGCAAACTTTCCCGAGTTTGAGATCCGTAAGGTTATTTGATCTGCGATTTTTCTTCTTCTTCTTTATAATTGTTTGAGGTAAAAAGGAACAAAGCTGTGCGAGCGCGTTGCGCGCCACCACCGCCCCTTCGGGCTTAGTCCGAGTCGTCCGATTTGAAGAAAAGTTTCTTCTTCGTCAGGAACGAAGAATCGCCGGACAGGCCGGTGCCGCCGCCACCTCCAGGGCTCTGCAGCATCGAGCTCGAGTGCCGGGACAGATCGCCGTGAACCCGCCGGCTCGCGTTGTTCGCATCGAGCGGAAACATAAAGTCCTCCTCGCCGGAGTCGTAGCTGGAAGTTTTGGGGTTTCGATTAGCGGGTTTTGTGGGTTGAAGTTGTTGGTTTTTGGCTTACCTGATGTTTCGAGTGGGTGTTTCCACGCAGTTGTTGCGGAAGCTGAGTCGCAGTCCAATGTGGTTGTGATTCAGCGGCGTTGAGTTCATCATGCGGAGCGAGGGTGTGTGGGACGGAACGGTGTTGTTGAGCGTGGGTGTGATTTGGACGCTGCCGCTTTCTCGGCTTCCGCCCGACACATCTAGATCTCCGCTGCTACTGGACTGCTGCAGCATTTCTTCCTCGTCGTCTTCAAAGTCCTTCATCAGACAGGTTCGAACGCTGTTGTTTGGTGAAGTAGCACCGGATGTTCCATTGCAGTAACTGCGGTTGGTCGGTCGATGATTCTTTGTCTTGTGCCCAGCAGCTGGCACCGAAGGCTTGGCGTGGTTCAACCGCAGACTGCTGCCAATGGACAGCACCAGACTGGCGAGGAAGCATCTAAGATTGCACAATTTCCGGAACAGGTATGATTTCACACCGCGAACCAGTCGCCAGCGTCTCCGTTCGCGGTACAGGTCCGCTATTCGCGGGAATCGCAGCAGCGTGTCCACCGAGGGACGTGACTCCGGCACCGGGCTCATCATCCACCGGATCACGTCCTGAAGTTCTTGCGATAGCCGGCACAGCAGCTCCGGTGGAAGCGACCCGCTGCGCAACCGTTGCCAAAGTGGTCCATTGGAGGGAAGTTCCAAATTGCAGGACAGTTCCAGTACGGCGATTCCCAAACTAAAGATATCAACAGCCTTCGTGTAGCGACCTTCCATCAGTTCCGGAGCGATGTACCGCGAATCACCCTCGGTCGCCTGATGAAGGTTGCGATTCGTCAGATCAAACACCAACCCAAAATCCGCCAGCTTGCACACTTCATCGTCCGTAATCAGAATGTTGTCCAACTTTATATCCAGATGGATCAACTGGCGATCGTGCAGACTCTTCAAGCCCTGGAAAAGAAAAAAAGATACAAACATCAAGAAATTGCCCCAACTAACAAACATCTCCAGCTCAACTCACCAGCAGCAAATCCAGCAAAATCGACCAGATCCGGTCCTCCGGAATAAACCGCTGCTCGCGCACGTAATCCTCCAAACTGCCCTTGCACAGCTCCATCTGCATGTACAGCCGATCCTCCTGCTCCCACGCTTGTATCAACTTGACGCAGTTCTCGTGCTCGCTAAACTGCTCGTACCGCCGCACCTCCTCCAGCCGTTCCTGGCGGTAGTGCTCCCCGCGGAAAAACTCCTTCGATTTCTTGACCGCGTACAAACACCCGTCCACTTTGCTCTTTACCTTGAATACCTCCCCGAACGAACCTTCCCCCACTTTGGCGATCTGCTCGAAGCACTGCTCGTAGTACGACTCTCGCTTGTCCCGCTGGTACAGCGTACTCAGCTCGGCCCGCGCGCCCCCATTCCGGAACGAAATCGCACTGGCGCCGCACGACCCGTTCAAGCTCCGGCTAAAGCTGGCATCGAACTTGGGGTACAGCTTGGGCGGCTTCGGTGGCCGCTGGTTCACCTGGTTCCGCCGGTGGGGCTGCTTGAACGAAAGCGACAGGTTGTTCTCCTCCAAAAACTCCGGCACCGGCAGCGGAGACTTCATTGTGTGCGTCCTCGTCCTCCTCCTCCGCTGCAAACCATGAATGAACGTGACGATGAAAACAAAGCGCCGAGATTTTTACGCAAATTTCGAATTTGAGGTTATGTTTACACCTACCTGTTCGGTTGGCGAAAATTCGATTCTCGATTCAACGTCACTCCACGGTCACAAGTTCTCGTAAAGCCAACGCGCGATCCTGCCAAAGTGGCCCCCCAATCACCATCTACTGATGAAATTTTAAATTTCGCTGAATATCTGTACAATTTACGAAACTAACACTAGATCGAAACGACAGCGGTTCTGTTTTCACTTTTTAAACTTTTTTGAATGACACAACCAGAGAGTGCGTTACGTCGAGGCGTTACGATTTCTGGGTTGCGTCAAAAGCGAATAGGGGGTTTACCCTCCCGGGAAAATTCAGAAAATAAATGTTCGGGAAAATTTATGCACTAAAATCTCAACTTCGTAGCGGCGTATTCTAAGTATATCGCAAAACACGCCATGAACACGATTATCCTCGCCTATAAGTTATTGTCTTTAATATGTTTATAGGACTTTTAAGAAAACTCAAAAATTTAAGAATTTCTGCATATACTCTAAAATATTTAGTAATTTTTATTTTTTTTGTGGTTTTTAAATGTTTGAATACGAAAACTTTAATTTTAAAAGTCTGAATTTTGATTTATTTTTGATAATTTCCATTTTTGAATTTCTTAATTTAAGATTTTTTTAAATGTTTAAATATCTTAATTTTTAATTATTATCTAGTACAGGCCTGCCCAACGTCCGACCCGTAAAGCCATTTCATCCGGCCCGCGACGGCTTTTCAAAATAGTTCTATGGCCCTCAACTCAAGGCTGTTCATGAAATATTCAACTAATAAAATGAGTGTATAAATTAAAAAAAAAGTGTTTTAACTGAAATTAAATAAGAAACATTATGTTTGTTTTTTTTTGTTTATGCAATAAAATGTTGCTGTTCCAACATTTATTTGAATTTTGTTTTTTGTTTTTCAAAATCTAACATTCTTTATAATTGAAATTAATTCTTATCATTTTTATATTAAGTATTAAATTAATTCTTATCATTTTGCCTTCCTCACTGAGGTAAGGCTATAATCCTGCTCTAAAAATGAACTTTTTATTAAAAGCTCGAAGACCCACCTTCATATATACATATCGACTCAGAATCGAAAACTGAACAAATGTCTGTGTGTGTGTATGTGTGTGTGTGTGTGTATGTATGTATGTGTTCAAAAATCTTGCCAAGTTTTCTCAGCACTGGCTGAACCGATTTTGATCGAACCAGTTGCATTCGACTTGGTTTAGGGTCCCAAACATCGCTATTGAATTGTTTGAAGTTTCGATAAGTAGTTCAAAAGTTATGTATAAAAATGTGTTTTCACATATATCCGGATCTCAATTATATGCATGTAAACGATGTCCAGATCCATCATCCAACCCATCGTTGGTTAGGTAATCAAAAGACTTTTCCAACAAGTCCACAACATCGAAGATCTGGCAACCCTGTCTCGAGTTATGACCACTTAAGTGATATTTAAGTACTTTTTTGAAGCCGGATCTCACTTAAATGCATGTAAACGATGTCCGGATCAATCATCCGACCCATCGTTGGTTAGGTAATCGAGAGACCTTTTCAACGAGTCCACAACATCGAAGATCTGGCAACCCTGTCTCGAGTTATGACCACTTAAGTGATATGTATGTACTTTTTTGAAGCCGGATCTCACTTAAATGTATGTAAACGATGTCCGGAACCATCATCCGACTCATCGTTGGTTAGTTAATCAAAAGACCTTTCCAACGAGTCCACAACATCGAAGATCTGGCAACCATGTCTCGAGTTATGACCACTTAAGTGATATGTATGTACTTTTTTGAAGCCGGATCTCACTTAAATGCATGTAAACGATGTCCGGATCAATCATCCGACACATCATTGGTTAGGTAATCGAGAGACCTTTCCAACGAGTCCACATAATTGAAGATCTGGCAACCATGTCTCGAGTTATGACCACTTAAGTGATATTGATGTACTTTTTTGAAGCCGGATCTCACTTAAATGTATGTAAACGATATCCGGATCCATCATCCGACCCATCGTTGGTTAGGTAATCGAAAGAACTTTCCAACGAATCCACATAATTGAAGATCTGGCAACCCTGTCTCGAGTTATGACAACTTAAGTTATATCTGTGTACTTATTTTTCTGGACCTAAAAAAAATAGCTGAAATATGTGTCCAAACTGTTATCAAAAGACGTGGTTTGGTGTTAACTGTCTGAAGTGTACTGTTTATTGACATAAGGTATAGGGTGGTTCATATGTAACTGTTACGATAGAGTGGTTCAAATACAACATCTCCCCTCTTCCAAAAGCTATGCACTCCCTGTGCTCAAACTACAAAATCAGAAAACCTTGCTGGTTTTTTAATCTCCCTTTTTGGACGCCCTTCGTTCTGTTTAGAACGCTCCTGCCCACCCCTGCTCTGCTCTGCTCTGTTGGTTGTTTCCGTTGTCGATGTCTCGTTGTCTCGCTCCCTGCTCTCTGGTGTATTGTCGACGATACCGCTGTCCCCGCCTTTCTTGTTGTAGTCACGTCTCTCGAAGATCGTCTGCTTTGGTTCGTCCTGGTGCTGCTCGACTGGACTTGTTGGTGTCGGTGGTCGCATTATCCTTGGTTCTCGGATCTGGTTGGCAAACTGTTGACCTCCCGGTTTAATATGCACTGCGCTGCGTCGGTACACGCCACCATCTTCTAGCCGTACATCGCACGATTGGTCCGGAAATTGGTGCACAACTGTTGCTCGTTCCCACTGCTTGTCTAGGTCAGGTCGTCGTTGTACCATAACGTTTTCCCCGATCTTCAGCTCCGGAAGCTCCTTTGCATGTTTGTCATAACTCGCCTTGACCACTTTTCTCTTCTGCTCGATCCGGTCTTCCACGTGTGATGCTCGAGGCGGCTGCAACTTGTTTGTTATGACGGGAATCGTGCTTCGTGTGTTTCTCGAGAAGATTCTCTGGTTGGGGCTTGTTCCTACGGCGTTTGGCGTGTTCCGATGTTGTTGCAGTGCTTGCCAGAAATCAGTACCACTTTTGGCGCACTTCTTGAACAGCTGCTTCATTGACTTGACCGCTGATTCAGCTTTTCCGTTTCCTTGCGCGTGGTATGGAGCAGACGTCACGTGCTTGAAACTCCATTCGTTCGCAAATTTGGTCCACGCTTCGTTGCTGAACTGCGGTCCATTGTCTGTGACAACAACTTGTGGCGTTCCGTGACGGGCAAAATTGCGCTTGCACGCCGCAACAATAGTTTTGGTCTTCGTGTCGGCTAGCAGGTCAACCTCAACGAAGTCAGAAAAACTGTCCGCTGTGACCATCATGAGAATTCTCTTGCCCTCTTGCTTGATCTCTGCCAAATCAATGTTCACACGCTGGAAGGGATATTCCGGTATCTGGTGTGACGTCATGGGTGGCTTGCATTGACTGGCGCTGAACTCCATACACACCTCGCAGTTTCGTACGTAGTTGGTGATCTGGTCAGCCATCCCTGGCCAGAAGAACGACTCCTAGCTGCTCGTAACGTGTAGTCAATTCCCAGGTGCGCTACGTGCAACTTCTCGATCAGCTTCTTGCGGAGGCATTTCGGCACCAACACTCGGTCTCCTTTGAAGATCACTCCTCGGTGCGTTGTGAGCTCGTTTTGCAACGTCCTGTACACCAACAACTCATCGCTCACGTCTTCTTTCCGCTCAGGCCAGCCATCGATCAGCACACTCATCAGCTTGCACAGGGTTGTATCCTTCTTGGTCTCAGTTGCGATTTCACCGAACCGATCGTCCGACAAATTGATGAGTTCCACAACGTTAGTGGCCGCTATCTCGTCGAACGCAGCATCCACCTTCTCTATCAGCATCACTTCCGCGTCCAGGTTGTGGGCAGGTTTCTCTGTTGCAGTTCGTGACAGCAAGTCTGCTATGTACATCTCGCTTCCCTTCTTGTACCGAACGTGGATATTGTATCTTTGCAGCGTCATCCTCATTTTCTGCAGTCGGAGAGGTGCTTCCGTGATCGGCTTCCGGAAGATGTCTTCTAGCGGTTTGTGGTCGGTCTCTACAACCACTTGGTGCCGTCCTGCCACGTACTGGTCGTGGCGCTTGCACGCAAACACAATTGCTAAGCACTCACGTTCGATGGACGCGTAGTTCCTCTCGGTCTTCGTTAACGTCCTCGATGCGTAGGCTACTGGTCTTTCATCCTGCAACAGCACGCATCCCACGCCCTGTTGACTTGCGTCGCACTGAATCAGCAAAGGTTCTGTTGGATCGTAGTACCGGAGAATGGGGTTCTGTGTCACTAGCTGCTTGATCAGGTTGAACGCACCGGCAGCTTCCTGATCCCAAACGTACTCCACGGTGTCCCGGGTCAGCTTTCTTAGCGGCGCACTCACATCCGCTAATCTTGGCATAAATCTGCCCAGGTACGTTATCAATCCTAGGAACGTCATCAGCTGCTTCTTGTCCGAGGGTTCTGGAATGTTTAGGACTGCCGAAATCTTGCTTGGATCGGGTTTCACTCCTTTGTCTGTCAGAACATGACCAAAAAACGGAACCGATGACAGCGCCACTTTTGCTTTCGAGCGGTTCAGCTTCAGACCTCGCTCGCGGAATCTCTTCAAGGCAGCTTCCAAGTTCCGATTATGGTCCAACATCGCTTGTTCCATGGTATCGCCACATCCGTAGATCACGACGTCGTCTGCGATGCATCGCGTTCCGCGCAGGCCGACGATTACTTGCTGCTGCTCCTTCTGGTACATCTCGGACGCACACGCGACTCCAAATGGCATCCGCTTCCAGCGATACACACCCATGGGTGTCCAGAATGCAGTTAGATCGGCACTCTCCTCATCCAGCTCCATGTGCCAGAATCCGTTCTTGGCATCCAGAACTGTGAACACCTTCGCCTTCGCAAATTCCGGCAGCATCTCCTCAATTGTAGGGATTTGATGGTTCGCACGCCGCACCGCCTGATTCAGCTCCGCTGGATCCAAACAAAGCCTTAATTTGGTTCCCTTCTTCACCAGCACCAAGTTGCACAACCAGTCCATGTGCTTGTTTACCGGCTCCACTATTCCTTTCTTCTCCAAATCGCTGATTTTGGACTGTAGTTCCGGTAGATACGCGAGGGGAATGCGCCGGGGCTTCTGCTGGACAGCTGCAACGGAATTGTCGATTTCAATCTTGAACCTTCCGTCAAACTTGCCGTCTCCTTCGAATACGTCCTTGTACTTACTCAAGATGTGGTGGCACTCTTGCTGGAGCGTGTCGATACTGTACAAGTCGTGGACTTTGATAATTCCCAAATCCATTGCCGATTGCGACGACAACAGTGGTGGCCGTGTTTTCTTGACCACGATGAATGTCAACAGCTTGGTTCCGTTCTTGAGCTTAATCTCCAAGTCCACCTGGCCTTTGGGCGCAATCACCTTCCCGAATAGCACCTCAGCTTCACCTTCGTGGGGCTCAACTGTTGGTCCGGGAGTAGCTGCTTCAAGTCTTTGTAGCACATAACGTTAACCCGTGCGCCAGTGTCGACCTGGATCTCCAGCGGCGAAGTTTTTCCCGCGCCTACGGCCACCTTGAGTTCGACCATAATCTTCCCAGCCTCTTTCAGATTTTTCCCATCAACTTTGGCAATGTCGACAAACTCGCACTCTTCCTCGGTATCTGAACTCGCAGAGCTCTCGGAACTGTCCTCCACGCGCCGGACGTGCTTCTTGTGATGCTTCTTGTTCCGATTTTGGTTCCGTCCCTTCTTCCAGCAAACGTTCTTGAAATGGTTTCTTCCTCCACATCCGATGCACGTTTTCCCGTACGCTGGACATTTCGCTTTGTCTCGGTCGTGCTCGTTTCCACAGTAACGGCACGGCTTCTGCAGCTTCCGCGTGGCCGTCACCTTGAACGTTTCTCCTGCATCCCGGCTTGTGCTTTGTTTTGCTGCCATCTTCTCATACTTGCTGGCCAGGTCCTCGATGTCCTGGCTCTCCTTGACCTTCATCACCATCTGGTCAACCGTCAGATTTCCGGCTTTCAACAGCTTTTTCCGCATCTGGTGATCCGATATGCCAACAATCAAACGATCTTTGACCATCTCTTCTTGTTGTGCTGGGGTGTGGCCGCATTTCTTCACCTTCTTCCGCATCCGCTTCACGAAATCTTCGATTTTTCTCCGTCTTGCTGGACCATCGTGTTGAAATCCGCTCTTTCCAGTCGAACGTCCCTTGCCGGCACCAGGTGCTCTTCCACTGCCTGCAGAATGTCTGTTGGCGTTGCCTGCTGCGCTTCCGTCAAGGCCAAATCGTCGATCATCATAACCGCTTCCGCCCCGACGACGGCCATGAACGTCGCTATCTGCAGATCATTTCCCTTTTTCGACAGCTCTGTGGCCAGCGCGTAGTACTTCCACTGCAGCTTGAACTGTTTCACCGCCTCTTCTACATTTCCGCCCAGTTTCAGGGGCTCAGGAACCGGAATGTTCGACATTTTGAGGTTATGTAAACAACGCGACGTTTACGATCGAAAACTCGCGAAATCCCGTAGCCGACTACTTCCAACTTTTCGGCAAAACTTCAAAGAACAGTTTTTTTTTACGTTTTCATCGCTAAACAACGTTTAAATCGTGAGATTTTTCGCAAAATATCCCACTTCTGACACCATGTTATCAAAAGACGTGGTTTGGTGTTAACTGTCTGAAGTGTACTGTTTATTGACATAAGGTATAGGGTGGTTCATATGTAACTGTTACGATAGAGTGGTTCAAATACAACACAAACCACTCATATTACCCATTGTTGGTAACAAGTGAGGAAGGCATCAACCACATAGGTGGATCAAGTTAGTTTTTATATTAAATATTAAACTGAAAAATGGCACAGGAAAACTAAATTATCCAATTGGGTACTAAAGTCCTATGTCAATTTTTATGTACAACGGTAAAAAACACGATTAAAAACCATTTCTGATCACTTTTTTTCATTTTAATGCAATTTTTTTTTTTGACAAGACAACATTTTTTCGATGGATCAACTATGGTCCCCTTGGAACGAGCTGTCAAGTAGGAGCTTTTCTGTCAAGAAGGACCGCGAGGTTAATTTTTCAAAATTGATTTAAAAATCCATTTTAAACTCTTTGTGGTCGTACAAAGGGTAATTGTACTCAGAAAAATAAGCTTTATCGCTGTAAACAATAATATCAGCAATCCAAGCTTCATTTTAGGACCCAATTCGTTGAAATATAGATTTATTGTCAAAAAATGTATAAAAAGACACTAAATTAAAACTTCTTTCAGTTTTTACTCTCTTCACTAAAAATTGATGCTTTTCTGTTTTGAAGAACATGATTAAAATTTATTTTTTAATAAATGAGTAAGCAAAAATTATTGGAATTTTTGAGAACAACCGTTAAAAAGCAAATAATTCATACTGAAAAGAAAGATAACTGCAAATATTTTTTTCATTTATGAACAAAAACATATCAAAATGAGTCAATAAATCAGGGAACAAAACTTTATTTTTTTCATAAATTTCAATAGTTTACTGAAATTTGAGAAGTAACGAATTTTAAACTATTCAATATAAATTTTTCAACATTTTTAAAACCATTTTGAAATATTTTGTTATAAATGTGAACAACAACGTAAAAAGTGTTTTTGTTTGTAAGGTGATTAATCCAAATTTAGTTTTAATAAATTTTATCATGCCTCATTGATTTTTGAAATACACTCGACCCCCGGTGGTTGGTCACTTTTTCGTTTGACACTTTTTTAGTTTGCACCCCGTTGGTTGGTCAAAGTCAAACTAAAAAGTGACGAACTGTCACTTTTTACATGGCGCTCACGCACAGTATCAAAACAAACGTTTGGTAGTGTGAGTGAGCTCCGTGTAAAAGGGGTGTCAAACTAAAAAGTGACCCCGTTCGTTTGACATTAGTTGGTGTCAAACCATCGGGATTTGAGTGTATCATGTTGTGTTGGAGAAATTAAGCTTTTGAAAAATTTGCAACGACCAATGAATTTTTGATATTTTTTTATAATCAATGATGATAATACACATTTTTTACAGTTATTTTTTTCCCCTAAAACAAAGAATCTTATTTGCAATACTAGTTTATTGATTTGACTTTAAAAGAACCTTTTCAAAATTATATTATGAAAAAATATTGTCTTCTTTTTCAACTTTTGTCAAACATTAGTTCCGGCCCGCCATTTCATCAGAAAAATCAGATCTGGCCCGCAGGGCCAAAAGGTTGGGCACCCCTGATCTAGTATAATGTTATACATTTTCAGAAAGGTATTAAAAAGGCCTTTCTAATAAGCCCAAAACATTAAAGATCTGCCCATCCTGTCAAAAGTTATTAGCACTTATGTGTTATTTATACACTTTTTGGAGGCCGGATCTCAGATAATTCAATGAAAATGATGTCCGGGCACGGGGTTGGGCACAAGGTTGATCCGTAGCGCATTGGATTCACTACCGTAAATATTGGTAAATATTGGTAAATACAGGTAAATATGGTTGATCGAATACATGCACGACAACTGGAACGAAATTTTGTTCAGTGTGGATAATGACAGTTCAGAAATGTCACTTTTTGGTTCTCTTCATTTACAAACTGTCAGTGCTCCACATTTATTTTTCTGGCTCGAGGGAAATTTCCGGTGATCTTCGAAGATTGGACCAGAATCGACAGCACCTGAGGCAAGAATCAAACGCGGTTAGTGTCGTAATTGATACAACCGCCGAGTACGTCAAGGATTTTGGTGCCACCGAATCGAGTCTGAACTGCTAACTCCCGTGGCCCGGCCTCAGCTCGGCTTTCACGTTTGCCGGGATACGACCGCAGCGGGCGAAAGAATTTCAGTTACAAGAGTTCAGTGGAGCGTCACAGGAACATCAGAAAACCTAAAGGCTGTAACGGGCGGGGGTTGTCTAGTGGTTTTGCCAAGAACCAAGTCCACTTATATGCGCCAGGCCGATGACGGCCGCGGACCGGCAAGATCTAAATTCATTAAAGCCCGACCCGGCTGCTCAACTCAGGGCAGGTGGAAAAGGTAACGGTGCCACCGAGTCAACGTCAGCAACCAACACGTGGTATGAACCGAGATGGTAAAAGATTTCCCGACCCTTTCGATCACCAGTTAATGTTTCGGGAAATCTTTTACCATTTAGATCTTGCCGGTCCGCGGCCGTCATCGGCCTGGCGCATATAAGTGGACTTGGTTCTTGGCAAAACCTCTAGACAATCCCCACCAGTTACATTTGGCGCCCAACGCGGCTTCCGTTTTGGGCCCGATTAAGGGTGTTTACAACAATAAACTGCAGGAGAAACCCGTGCAATTTGTCGTTACCATTGCAACATTAACAAAAACTCGGCCTGCGACGTCCGATGCCCCGACGCAACTTCCCGTTGTTTTGAGCAAAAGGAGATTCTGGTACGACGGATCTCGGTTGAATGTTTGTATCAAAAAATATAAATTTAACAACCTTAATGTATACCCTTTTTTCAATGATTTCAACAATCTTCCTGCCCTGGCCATCGTAGCCGTATACACATTTCAAAACGCATGACCCCGTCAAAACTCACTAGTGCCGTTTGCGGTGGAACCGTACCTTACGTTTAAGGCGCAGCCGCAGGAGGGGGATGCTGAGGGGGGTTTTATTTTTTGTTTTTCATTAAAAATAACAATCCAAAAAAAACTGAAAATACAAATATTAAAAAAAAAAACTGCGTGACACGTCCTGTTACAGCTGACGAAGATCGCGTTCCGGTCGGTCGTGTTGCACGTGTGGCACCGGTAAAAGTCGTGCATCGGAAAGGACGTGTGCAAACTGATCTTGTACAGAAATAACCTCCCGGATACGGCCTTCTCCACCTCGTCCTGTAAAATCGAAACAATGATGAGTTGGGTTTCTCTGATCGGTTTTGCACTGAACTTACTTGGTTGTTGCCACGGGTGATCGGCTGGACACCACTGGCCAGACACAGGCCACCGAATTTGTTGTTAAAGATCTGGTTGAATTAGGTTTTGGTCACCCCAAATCTTGTTCCCGTGGATCACCGGTACGGATTTGAACGTCCGAGTACAGGTGACTGACGATTGTCACAAAAGTACGAGCCAACTTGTTTACCAGAGTTGATGAAGATTGGTTATGTTATGAACTTTGTTTGTAAACAAACCGCAGCGCGCGCTTCTGCATTGACAACCACGGCTCGTGACCACACTGAAATAAATTTTATGAAGGAATCGCGTATCGCCGTAAATATGGATGCACATACGGATTAACATATGCGATATAAGCAATATATGTAAAGTGACCACCTCGTGTGTCCGGGTCCCTTATGCAACCCGTCGTTAGTTAGATAATTGAAATACCTTTCAAATGAGTTTAAAACATCGAAGATCTGACAACCCTATCAAAAGTTATCAGCACTTAAGTGTTATTTATACACTTTTTGGAGGCCGGATTTCAGATATTGTGATAGAAATATTGTCTGAATCTTCCATGCGAACTATCGGTTGAATAGGTTTTTTATCATACCTTGCCGATGAGCCAGAAATATTGGAGGTCTGCGAACCCTATCAAAAGAAATGAGTAATAAAGTTGATTTGTTAAACATGTTACCCAGTCACGACGTTCTAGCAAGATTCTAGCATAATTCTTAGAGAGCTGGATATTCTTAGAGCATTCTAGCAGAAATGTTTCACCGTTCTAGCAGGATTCTGACAGAACCAGCTCTGCTAGAATATTTCGTGACTGGGTAAGGGGGAATGTTGCTATTTTTACTGAATGACATAGACGTATCCAGTTTGAAATGGCCGCTAGGTGGCCAATGGTGTTAAAAATGACAGCTTCCATGTATTTGAATATGGGAGCTCAGAAAAACTTAACTTTTTAGCAATAAAATGATTATATATGATAAAAGTATTGATTGATTAGGTGCACAAAATGTGTCTAGAATATTATTAAAATAAAAACTGTTCAAAAAATTTGCAATTGAGATAAGTACACCATTCGATTCAGCAGGAATTTTGAGCACCAAAAATATATAGTTTTCATATGTTAAATGTTTTATTTTAGAAGAAAATTAACAAAAAGTATGAAAATCGAGACATTTAGTATGAGAGCTGTCAAATCTCTCACCATCAAAAAGCAGCGTGGAGCTTTCGCTGGATTTGTCTATTGTATTGACTTTATGATTGTGAGGATGGCACCAACCACCTAAAGGTGGATTAAGTAACGTTTTTATATTTATTTTAGATGCAAGTAATAAGAGTTTTTAGAAAAAAATAAATCTGTTCAAAAAGAATTCACCGAAATCACAAAATCCCGGAGGCTAACCCCCTCTCAAAAAAAAAACGTAACGCCTCCGCCTGACAGCTGCTCGCCCGCACTGTCAAAAACCGTTATCAAAAAGCATCCCCCTCCGACGCAGCCCTTTAAAAATGCAAACGAAAAGTCATTCGAGTGGAGTTCGCCAGTGTTGAGTTTTTTTGTTGCTCCCCTCCCGAATTCCTTATCAATTTTTTCGCGTTCAAATTTCAATGCATGTTATGCCAGCTCGCAACTTCGCGAACTTACCTGTAATCATGTAATCGTGCTGCGTTTTTTGTTTTGTCTTTCGGCGAGTTTGAGGAATAATTCCAAGAAAGGATCCCCCTCATTCATAAGTGTGTGATTAAGGGAGGGTGGGGTGGTTCAGTTCCCTCATCACGATGATAATGGACGCACTCAAGCATTACGGGTTGAGCCAGCGCACGGATCTTAGTCAGGCCATCAACCTGCCGCTGCGGAACACAAGGAGGATTAAGGTGAGGACACTTTTATTCATTTTTGGGGGACGATTTGCATGGGGTGTTTTTCCCCACCGCCGCTGTCGCCGAGTGGATTAAATCGATATCAATGGCTTCCGCAATTATGGGTTCGCTTGAATGATTCATGAACTTCCCTCCCTTTTTTGTTGTTGTTGCAGTTTACTTGCTGCGATGCCTCGTCCAAGTACATCATCTTCGGGGCCAATTCGGGCAGTTTGTACGTGTACGACCGGTTGACGGTGAACTTCCTGAGCATAATCCCGAGCCAGCTGGGGGCCATCAGCCAGATCTGCATCGCGCGCAACGGGAAGCAGATTGCGGTGGCGAACCAGCGCGGTGCAATCGGAGTGGTGCTCGAGCTGGACGGTTCGGCCACGAAGGAGGTTCTGCTGACGGAGCTGGGCGATGGCAGCGGGAGCAAGGGCGCCGTTGTCACGTGCATCTGCTGGGGGGACGAGGACCGGGAGCTGTACGTGGGCGACTCGAAGGGGACCGTTTCGCTGCTGCAGCTGTCCATGTTTATGGTGGGTTTGGGAGTTGGTTGAGTTTGAGGGCGTTGATGGTAAATTTGGTGTTTGTTTTCAGGGACGCAACATTCTGAACATCACGCTGAATCCAGTGCTGCTGCTGGATCAACAAATCGTACAAATTGATCGCTTCATGCAGCTGCTGCTTGTTTCAACGCACTCGAAGTGCGTGCTGTGCAACACGGAACGGGAGGAATTCAAACAGGTAACATGTCGAAACTGCTCCACCTCACTTTAAATACAATCTCAACAACATTGTAGATCGGGAATCGCCCACGTGACGGTCCGTACGGTGCAGCATTCATTCTGGCCACCCCACCAACACCCTCCGAGGAAACAATCTCGAACGGCACCAGTGACGATGGGGGCGCCACCGCCACAACCGACGAAGACAACGACAATCGGAGCAGCGGCCAGTCGTCGCAGCCATCGCCGACGCACAGTCTCGGCGACGTGCGGATATTCTGCGCCCGGCCGGGCTCGCGTCTTTGGGAGGCGGACCTGGACGGGAACGTGCTGCGGACGCACCAGCTGAGGGCTGGGAATCCGAACGTGATTGGGTTCAAGCGGCTCCAGACGGTGTCGGGGCGGCGGTTGCTGTTGGTGCACGACGACCGGGAGGTGTTTTTGATTGATCCGATCGCATCGCGGATCGTGCTCGGGTTTGGCGATGTGGGGGAGATTGAGCGGGTGGCGGTTGTGGGCGAGGAGTTGTATGTGTTTGCTGGGGAGCAGAAGCTGTTTGCGGTGAAGCTGGAGATGGAGCAGAGGGAGGTGCGGACGACAGTGGCGGTGGAGAAGCAGGTCAACGGGAAGAAGAGCTCGCCGTTGAGGGAGAATGGGGTGTACATCTTGGATCATCTGTTCAACAACAATAATGGGGGGAAGGATGCCGCGGATGTAACGTTGAAGGAAGCGCTGGCGTCGGTTGTGCGGGGCAAGTACGGCCGCAACATTCGGCAGATGTTCCTCGGGTACGATCAGATCGGTCCCGAGCGACCCAAGACGTTGAACGTAAGCAAGATGTACAATAACGAGGAGAATTACAACAACATGGCGCGAGTGTTGCCCACCGATGAGGCAAGTCCTGCCGAGGAAGATGAAGACGGGGAGGAGGAAGTCGTTCCGAAGCGGAATCCACCGCCGCGGAAAATGTTCTCGATGTCACTGCTGAGTGACTACCAGGTCAGCGAAGACGACAAGACGGTTCGGAATCTGTACCTGGTGTACCGATCGTCGACGATTAGCAACTTGAACTTTGCCGATCGCTACGCCAAGATCTTCGACACGTACGACACGAACACTATCGTGGGATTGCTGCAAAAGTTGGAGGCCGTCATGGAGGAGAACAACGAAGATCAGTCCCGGTTGAAGGTCATTCGGATATACTTTGACTATCTGAAGGTGGAGCTCATCTGGGAAATCGACCACGACTCGCGGAGTTACATCAAGCAAAGCTTCATCGAGTACAACCAGACGCTGCTGGACGGGGAATTGAACGCCCTGAGCAAGTGCGAAGCCTGCGGTCACTATCTCAGGCCAAACGCGACCTGTCATTTCACGGAAATCGGCACCACCCTGGTTCAATACTTCTGGTCCCGCCAGGAGTACAGCCAGTGCTTCGAGCTCGTTCAGCAAATTCCCTACCTCTGGCTCACGATCGCCCGGTTCTACGTTCAAGATCGCCGCGAGGACAAGGCCATCCAGTGTCTGTGGAACGCCGGCGACTGCGAGCTGCTCGAGCGGGCCGCCACCGAAATGTTCACGCCCGCCCACTGGCGCCAGCTGCTCGATTTGATGCTGACCTGCTACAACAGCAACAGCCTGATGTGTTTGAACTGTGATAAACTGTGCACACTCGACGGTGGCAATCCCATGTGGCAACTACAGCCACGGTCAACCGACAATAATCCAAGCAAAAACAGCAACAATAACTGCGCGATGACGCAGCCTGGCAGCACCAAAGGTAGTGTTAGTGTTAGCAAAGTTGGCAACTTTTACAGCTGGAACTACGTGCTGAACGTGGCCGTCGAGAGCGGCACCATCAGCGGGAAGGCACTGCTGGCGTTGCTGCGCGGCTACGACGAGTACATCCCGAAAGGAGCCATCGAACCGGGCTTCTATCTCAAATGTCTGCTCGACGGGCAGGCGGTACAATCGATGTAAATAGAAATCTACTAATCATTTTCCGGTAGCAGAGGTTCAACTTTCTTCCGTTTAGAATTGCGTGTTTGGTGACGCAGGCGTTACCGTTCGCCGACGTAAAAATCATAACAAGAAACAACAAATCAATCGCATAATAATCGAGTTCATATTGAGTAGAAGAATGCTTTCAATGTTCGTACAACCACAAATCAAGAGGCTAGTAGCAATACATCGCGAAGCGCAATAGGCTTTCGTCGTTACACACAACATATTGGGCATAATCAAAGACAAAAACAAAACAATTTGTATTGTTCGCGAGCGCGCACTGCTAATATATACAACAAGTAGAGTAGAATTCACTTATTTTGCTGGAAAATAAATGAACGCATGCCTAAACCGCCAACACGCTTGAAACGTAAAAGAAACTCCCCCCCTCGCTAATGACCGGCCGGCTTCGCGCCCACCGGCGCCAGCGTTTCGTCCTCCCACGGGCGCGGTCCCCGCACCGGCTGCCAGTTGTCGATGTCGATGGTCTTGATTTTCTCGAACTCCGTCTCCAGCGTGACGTCCTCGGGCTTTTTCATGTCCAGCCCGAACCGTTGCGCCTCCTCCGGCGTGAGCGTGCCCTTTTTCGAGAAGGTGTACCTGCAAGCACGGTTATCTTTTACTCGGGGTGACAATTTGGATGTAAACAAAACATTGCCCGAACCACCCAACCTTATCGGTGGCGCATGATGTAACCGTGCTGAAAGCATTTCTTTTGGAACTTTTTGTCCTACCTGAGCTGGGCAAACTGCTTCAAACCGAAGGAACCGCCGACCATCAGCAGCAGGAAGGGCACTCCGTACCGGAAGAATTTCCTGTTTGTGTAACGTTGCAGTCTGCTTTGAAAGCTGTTCATTTTGTTGTTTTGTGAATAGTGATAGACTAGAAACCAAACTATCTAAAAATTAAGCAAATATTACAGGAAAACAGTTACAATTTCATGTATCTCACCTGCCCGATTGTTTAAAAACTTTACAAAAATCGTGGAAAATAATGCATGATTTTTTACGACACCGGACTTTTTATGCTGTTGTCATATCGCAAGGGGATAATGAAGTGACAAAAAAGGAGAAACAAAAAAAAATTTAGTGACAATTTAATTTCACGCGAACAAGGTTTATAAAAAGGTGGGACGATGCCAGCACACACTGAGAAATGCTGTCTCGCAAAAAAAAAAAGTTTTATTTCGCAAAAAATGTTTCTTCAAAATATTGTTCAAAAATTAAAACCGTTAAACCAGGTTCAGCCCTCTGTCACGACGGCCATGTTTATAAAACCTAAATGTTCGACGCGAACATGAAGACAACAAAGAAGATGAATAACGCATTTGCTGTCAAAATTTGAAAATAAACAAACCGCGTGGTAAACAAAGGTATAATTTCATAATGTTGAAATGATTTCCATGAAAAAATAACGACACGGGACGGATTTCCAAACACAAGTTCCCGAAGGACCCTATCCGCCTGAGACTATGGATAAATGCCCCGCGATGTGGCGATGAAGACGGTTTTGCAAGTTCAAAGTTCAGATTTATTCGAACCACTTCGCGATGAACTTCTTGTGAGTCCACAAAAGGTCGGATTCTACACAAGCACGCGATTCCTTCGATTCCCTGTGCGAGTCGACAGCGGGAGTGGGCACGTCCTCGGAGAAGGTTATCGAATGATGCTCGGAAAGACCAGCTCCGCCACAATCACCGGAATCACGGATGTTTCTGCACTTGGTCGGTTACTTCCTGCCGGAGATTGCAGCGAGTTGTTCGGAAGGATCAACAGCGGGACTTGGCCAGTCCCCGGTCCAGTACTACCCAGCAAATCTTACCGGTCAATCGGAAGCAACAGTTTTCATCTTTTTTCGTAACAGATTTGCACACACAAACAGTGATCTTTCTTGAAGATTTGGTGTAAACAAACAGACAACACCAATACTGCTACACTCACAGAGCCTACGCAGTAGTATTAGTGAAGAGCCCACGATAAACAACGTGGGCTCTTCACTAATACTACTACGTGGGCTCTTCGAGATTTTGGTGACTGTCAAACGTTCTAGCCATTTACAGTGGTGCCAGAGGGTTGACCAGGTTACATTGTCTTATTATTTTCATCAATTTTTTTTAAAACACTCAACCCCCAACCGCTGAGAACTTTAACGCCCCGATCAGACCTTGTAGGCATGATATTGTTCTACCATCAGACTGATCGGAGCTTGGATCGGAGCGTTACATTTCTCAGCACACACAAAAAATATTACTGTAATGACAAAAGTAACTTACTCTTGACTAAAATTTGCGAAAATTAAGTTTTTTTTCTTGTTCTGAAAACGAAAACTTTTACTGCTGAAGTTTTTGAAAATCTCACTACCAACTGGTTTAAAAGTGTTAATGTAAGGTATGCACTTCGGAAGAAACCGGTCAAGAAAAAAATCAAATGAGCAGCAGCGGTAGCGAAAGCAAGCCAGAGAGGGTGAAGAAAAGCCCCAAGAAAACGTTACCTCTCTTTTGTCCTACCGTTCGTAAAGCTGTTTCTTGACCCCTTTCCTTCCGATCTGCAGATTAGCCTTAACTTTTAACACGACTGGATAATTTCTTTCATTTCGACGTCGTCGTGCTATCTTGTCGCACCCACCGGTTTTTGTTGAATATCTCAGGATTGAAATCGAATTTTGGGGATCTGTGAAGGTCAAAAGGTGAGGCATTGTGAGCTGCACAAAATGGGCGTTCTTAACTCAATTTGGCCCAAAATGCACGTACGACAAGTTAGCACGATGGCGACGATTTGTGGTTCTCGCATAACCGTGTTCCTAGAGGGCGGTTGTTGATCACTTTTTCGTTTGACACTTTTTAGTTTGTAATTCGTTTAATCGAACTTTGGATAATCGAAACTCCGGATAATCGAGGCTTTGGATAATCGAGTGTGGACTACACCCTTTTCTTTTCAAAAAATCATAATTTACCAGATTTTTGTTTTTTTTTCATTTACCTGCTTTTTTTTTGTTTTTATTTCTAAAAAGTCCAAATCAACCTACAACTTTGTTGGAGGTATTAAATCAATCTTATTATAAATACAGATTTTCGAATATTCACTTCTAGAGTTTTTTTCTCGGTTTTTTTCTTTCTATAAACATATGAAAGATGAACCCCGAGTAGGTCGCGGCTAATTGGCACACAAGATCCTCTGTAATTACTCTTAGCTTTAAGAAAAATGTAATTACAAAAGCCGACTCGGTCCTAACCAGGTCCCAGTACCGAAAAGGACCTAAAAAAATAATTTTATGAAATAAAACATGTGAAAGACAATATCTTATAGGTCCTTTTCAAAAACAATCTCCAGACTTGTCCACACGTGCTTGTCCATTTTGCAATAGTGTATAAATGTAGAGTTTTTTTTTAAAAGGTCATATATGGAGTTTTTTTAGCAGGTCAAAAAAACCATTTTTTTAGTTTTGGCTTTTTGGGTGTTTTAAATACCCCTGACTCAAGGCGGATTCAAAAGCACCCAAAAAGCAAAAACTGGAAATTTGGTTTATTGGACCGTTAAAAAAAACTCCAGAGGTTTTTCTTATGTTTATATGACTCATTAAAAAACGTTACTTAATCCACCTTTAGGTGGTTGGTGCCTTCCTCTCATTTATAGAGTGATTCCAACCCCCTAAGGTGTCCACATGGTTTATGGATCTCCCCTATCGTGATCGCAGCACCTAAGAGGTCCTGATAAAAAAAAGTGATGAGTAAAAAAAAACAGACTACCTATATACTTTTGCCCAGATTAAACAGACACCGGCTTTGAGGAAAATAGCATCCCTCTACACGGAAATTTGTGGCGATCAGACCCGACCATTTGAGGTAATGTAAATTCAGACCAATTTTTAAACTGCTTGTAATTTTAGATAGATAAGTCAGATCTTGAAAATTCTTAATCCACAAGAAAGGTCATTTCATAACTTTTACAAAAATTAGAGGTGGGCAAAAAAAGAGCGAACCGCTCAAAGAGCCGATTCACTAAAAAGAGCGAACGAACCACGGCTCACAAAAAAAGAACCGCGGTTCTTTTTAAACTCCGGTCTTTTGAAAGAACCGTTTCAATATGACATGATTTTTGTTTTATATATAATTTATAGAATTAAAAAAAATAGTATTAAATTTGTTTTTGAGAATTGAAAATGCAATTTAAAAAATTTCAATGCTTATAAAAGTTAATCCCAAAAGTAAATGATTTTCTAAACAAAATGAAATAAATTTTTCATTGTACAAGTAATACCGGAAAACAAGTTTGAGCATTTCAAATTGCATAATTTGTCAAATATTACCAAAAATCTACTGAATATTAAAGAGATTTTGGAAAATAATAAATCATTTTGTCCGATTAAACATTAGCGTTTATAGACTTTATCGATTTAATCCGAATGTAGAGAAGAGTTCACGGAATATTTTCTCCAAATAAAATATCAGCATTACTTCAATTCTTGCAGAACTTTTTCTCGCAGGAAATTCACTAATGCTTTTACTGGCATCAACTTCAAAAATGTTTAATTCTTGCAAAAAAAAAACGCAATTTCAAAATTAATAGCAATTGTTCCAATTCCATTTTTTTTTTCAGCCTTAAAAAAGCTTATTAATACTTATTTTGAAAACTAATGATTGCAATACAACTGGAGATGTGTAAAATGCAAATTGTGAAATTTATATGCAGCAGTTTTTCAAGCATAACTTTCGATGTGCTTTACTAAATCTTATAAATTTCAATAGGAACTTATGGGACCCCAAGACGAATCGAATGAGGCCAATACGGTCAAAATCAACTCAACCAGTGACGAGATATTCCAGTGAGATTGATTCGGTACACATGTCTACATACAGCCAAACACACAGACATTTGCTCAGATATTCTTTTTTGTTTTGAAAATATTTTTAGATTCCAATTCCATTCAGTCACCCTACATTCCCACCATCGACTAACAACCTTGTCAACACCCTCTGTCGGTACGGCAACACTGCCACTGGGCCATCCAGAAAGGGAGGGGAAAAATGATCCCAAAATCCGCGTATCGGTTCGTGTCGTAAAAAATGTAGCTCCTCGATTCGCTTCCAGATTCGGTCAATGAAAAGTGGAAAATCTCACGAAAATCGCCCGCAAAGTGTCGTCGCGTGCTCGCCAAGTGTTATTCTGGTGGAATTCAGCGCCTACCGGTCGGATTTGTTACGGTAAATTGGGTGGAAAAGTCGCGAGACAGTTTTTCATTTTGCTCGACTCCTCTTTGGGCTGCTCTGCTCGCTGCTCACCTTCTTTTTTTGGGGAGAAGAGCACCACCGATTGCACCAATACACACGCAGCAGCGGGAACAGCGCAGTGTTGATAGGATTAGGTGGAGGAGGAGGGTGGGTGGTGTATGCGAATGAGAGAGTTTGTGGCGATGCGTTTGTTTTTCATTTTTTTTTGTGGTTTTCTCATCTCGAGTGGTTTTCGATAAGGTTTTGTTAATATTTTGAAAGATGACCATTGTACGCTAGTTTTATGTTTCATTCAGCAAAAGACTCGTTTTCATTGAGTGAAAGTAGAGCAGTATGCTGACTTTCCAATATCAATAAAGGTTATTTTGTTTAAAAAAGTTAACACGGTGTTTGCTAAAACAATTTAAAACTTTATTTTTATTAGAAATACATTCAGTAAACCATTCAACCTTCAAACTGTCAAGCTCATCGGCAGAGTCTAATAAAAATCTATTTAACGATAATGTACAGAACCGGATGGGTCCGGATCACTCTGGCTAGTTCCGGAGAGAATTGAAACCGCGGAGCGTAGAGTTGAAAACACAAACTTTTATTCGCCAACTCGAACACAACGAACTTCTCCAACGGACACTTTATTGGGATCTGACTCTAATTACTCTAAACTACATGGAACATACATGGAGCATCGGTGCATTTCGCGCCACCGATCGCAGTTAGCTGAGAGGGTTAATATTGATAGTGGGACCACAGAGAGACATAAATAATGCGAGAGAAAGAGCGGCTTCAGAACTGCCACCATAACAAATATGGTTTAGTACCGCGCGGGGTAGCACCAACCGCGCGTACCACAGTACATCATGAGCCTTCCTTACCCAATTCTTTACAGATAAAAAAAAGTGTATTAGCAACACCTAAGTGCCATCTGTTGATATTATCATCAGTACCGTACCATGTAAGTACCGTCATCAGGGGTGACATTAGGTCTGGGGGTGAGATTGAGTCATACAAAAATGCTGATTTTGTACGACCCAATCTCACCCCCCAGACCCAATGCCACCCCTGATGATGGTATGTAAAAACTGAAGCACGATTTTACGATAGAAAAACCTGTTTGTTTTTCGAAAATGTGAAAAAATATCATAAAAATTACAAAATAAATTCAAAATTCCCTGATTTGGCATAAAAAGAATAGAAAATCATGCATTTTTAAGCTGGCGTTGACATTGACATTCCAATACTGACAACGTGATAAATGAACATTGTTTTTTTTTTATTATTTGAACGTCAAAATTTACAACATTTAAGGCAAATTTTGATAAAAACATATTTTTACTCCAATTCCTAGATATTTGGTGTGTTTTACTTTTAATTGATATTTGTATTACTTTTTTCGCATTTTTTTTCGCCGCATTCGATTGTGATAACCCCCGAGTTTGCTTCACCAGCATGCCAAAGGCCGGCCGTGGTCGTGGCAGTTCGAGTGCGACCTCGAAAAACCCGCGAAGTTCGTCTACCTGCCGTGGCCAAAAAGGTAAACAAACCAACGCCGTGTCGACCGCCATCGCGCAGGGGAGCGGCATCGACAAAAAGTTACTACATCCCGGATATGTTCCAAGATCACCCGTGCGAACGCGTTCCGGTACTTCCGGTGCCACAACCAGTGGCACATCAACATCCCCACGACGACGAAGAAAACAACAACAACAACACCGACGGTAGCACTACCGACGACGACGATGATGGTCGTGCACGAAAAAAAGTGTCGACGTCAAAAAAGAACAATTCTCCTACGGAACGAAGACCACCTCCAATTTTTGTTTTGGACACGTTAGCGGACGATGTTGACGAGTTGCTGGAAGGCCTCGGATATTGTCTGAAAATCGGCAGGTCATCAGTGCAAGTGATCACACTAACAAAAAAGAATTTCGACCTAGTGCTTGCAGAATTGAAGCGTAGCAACTTCAACTTCTACACATTCAACCCTGAGAAGCCACCTGTCAAGGTCGTCTTGCAGGGCTACCAAGACCGTTCGGTTTCCGTCCTGAAGAAGCACCTTTCGGGCGCCGGAATAATACCGCGAGAGATAAAAGTGCTCTCGCGCAAAACAACGGTAACAGGCACACACACACACACACACACACATTGTACCTGTTGTACTTCGACTGCGGCACCGTCAAGATCCAAGACCTGCAACGGACGAGACGTTGGACGGTTTTTGGGTAAACTGGCGGTTTTACGCCAAGAACGACGGACGTAGTGCAATGGCCCCGCTGCGTGAAGTGCGGTGAGTCACACCTCTCGGAGACGTGCGCACTGCCACGAAATGCGGTCTTGGGGGACAAGGCAGAACAAACCAAGCCGCGCGTAACGTGCAGCTGGACAGCGTACGGTTCCAGCGGAAAACTCAGCGTTCCCTCCTGGTTGGGAGCGTTCGTTCGCTAGCGTGGTCGCTGCCGGTAACGGCAATGCGGCCCAGCAAGAAGTCACCGGGGAAGATCTCTTTACCCTGCCGGAGTTTTTTGCTCTCGCGGGGGAGATGATGACGCGGTTTCGGAGCTGCTGGAATAAGGCGGAACAATTCCTGGCCCTTGGGGAGCTGATGATCAAGCACATCTATAAAGGATAGAAAACTGTGATCAAGTGTTAAGCTTTCTCTTTATCTATCCTTTTCCCATTGCACTTTCTGTAAGTTTTTTGAAAACTTTTTCTTACTCTTGAGCAATTCTCTACTAAATCAGTCTTTATTGATGAATTTTATTTTTTGTATTTTATAATCCGACTGAAACTTTTTTGGTGCCTTCGGTCTGCCCAATGAAGCCATTTTGCATCATTAGTTTGTCCATATAATTTTCCATACAAATTTGGCAGCTGTCCATTAGCGTGGCTCACGGATATATGAAAAAGACAAAAGTGTTCAATTTCGAACGCCTCGCTCGGAATTTTGTAGCAATATGGCCCTAGAACATAGCCTGAAATTTTGAGCGCATTAGGTTAAGGTTTAGTACTTCCACCATTGGCCTGAAGTTAGTATGGAACTTCTAAAAATTTACTATAGGAAATTTTCACTTTTAACCTCATCTTAGAGAAAATTTCCCAAAACCCAATCAAATTTTCCTATTCTCAAGTTTCTTATAGGTTTTGATCCGGGGAACAACTTTGTAGAACATTGCAAAGCGCTAGGGATTGATCACGAAAAGATACAGGATATTTTTTGGAGTTTGGAAAACAAATTCAACGTGCTCTAAAAATTTGCCTGTATCTATCCAGGATTAATTCCTAGCGCTTTATGATGAGCATGAGCATGAGCATGAGAGATCACCCATGGTTGCCCCTCCGTTGCTGAACAGAACCGTAATATCCTTTCAGCACTACTGATCATAGGCTTCGACTATCAAGTGGTATTTCCCTTATCAACAGCATGTATGAATGCGCTGAAAAGATAAAACACCATGATTGCCAAAACTAGATCAGTTGCGAATAGGTAACAGTCATTGGCCACCAACGGCGCCCGCCATGTCAGTTTGTAGACCTCGAGTTTAAGGGACGGGAATGTTAGTTAGCGCAGGTTGCTACTAGGGCAGCTGATTTACTCTGTGCTTACACCCCACAAGCGCCAGAAACCTGAAAATTTGTTAGTAGGGTAGGGTATTTGGTCAGGATTCATCATAGAAGATGATGATGCGACCCAAAATCATAGTGTTTGTTGAAAGATATTATATCTTATTCTCAAGGCAAACAATCGGATGCTGCGGATGAGACATTTCCCGTTTATCGGTTGTTAAATTTTAAATTAAATGATTTAATCTTAGACAGCCGACTGTGGAAAGATAGAACCAAAATCATTTATAATTATAGAATTAAGGATTAAACAGTGTAACTTTTTAAATTGAGATTTTTTTACGAGTTTTAAATGATTGATGGTTAGCGAGGTACTGATTAACGAAGCGAACGACGAGTTACGATGTTTATCGAGCTGAAAAGGCATGATAAGTTTTTTTGTTGTTGCACACCGACGACGAACGCGAAAAATCCTGCGACCCGACGGAACGACATCGCAAATCGGATTCTGCTTCACTTTTCTAAGGGGATAAGGGAAAATCTCCACGGTGTCCTCAAGTTAGTTTCGCTTGGAGTTAGATGGTTTTTGGGAAGGTAAAAGGTCTAGAATACACTCCAAGCAAGAAAAGCAACTAGCGACGCGACGCGTTGTTACTACAATTCGATTTACCTAATAACATTAAAAAAATAACTATTTGCTAGCCTTATTAACTCCTCTTGGCCGTGTATGTTTGTAATGTAATTACTATATTATTAAAACACAAAAACCTCGACGAACTCAACCGGCGACGTGCTTTCCGATTCACGGTGATAAAGGAAAGACTGATTTCATCACTACTAGCAAAAAAAAAACGCTAAAATCACCATCATTCCGTCAGAGCAATCGCGTGGCCCCGCTGACCACATTCGACTCGATTGTTATGTTTTACGCCATATTTTTTTTACACACACATACACACACACACACACACACACACACACACACACACACATTTTCATACATAAAACAACATAGAACGTGCTCACCGGAGTCCACCAAAAAATGCTCATTGTTGTCCGGTGTCGCCAAGCCCAGCATCACTCTCAGCATGCTACGCAGTTGCCCGCCTTGCTAGGTTAATGTTGTATCCTACTCTCCGGGCAACAGAAGAGCGTTGAACGTTGTCCTCCTCTTATCACTTAACACTTTTAGCAATCACAGGGCTGCCACCGCTCCCGGTCTCGTTTCCGCACAAACAGATGCTTCTAACATAAGAACCTAGAAGGAAGCTGCCTCTCTTCATGCGGCAGTTGGCCGCATCCCTCCACAGTACTTAAAACCAGCACAATCCCCCCTCACTGCACACCTATTTTAGCACTCACAACCAACACGATTGAGTTGACGTTTTGTGTCATCGTCAAACCACTTCAATCGAACGCAAAGCCACATAAAGCAAATCAATTTGAAACGTAAACCTAAAATTCTTAAAACACCACTCAATTGGCAGAGTTCGTCGTGCACCAATGAGTATTTTAATTGAAATTTTCGAAACACGTTTTGTTTTTGTTTACATCGCATCACCTCGGAAGACGTCAAAACAACGGCGTGTTTCGCTTCCCCCCTTTGCCGAGCGCGAAGTCAGCCTCCTTTTCACGATGACAGCCGTCACACGCAAACCAAACCGATTCTGAAACGAACAATACAAAGAAGAAGCAGGCACTCAAACCACATTTTTCCTTGAAAAAACCCGAAAGTTTCGAAGAAAATCCGTAAATCTTCTTTTTCCTCGGCACACCAACAACCAACACTTTCAAAAAAAACACCACCTAGACACACGAAATGCGCAACTACACTTAATAAACCTGAATTATCCACCAGCAAAACAGCATCCAAACCGTACTGTAACGGGCTAACGTTGCCTCCTCATTAATTCCTAGCGCTTTATGATGTTCTACAAAGTTGTTCCCCGGATCAAAACCTATAAGAAACCTCTATTTTGAGAAAAAATCATAGGGCATAGGAAAACTTTCTCGAAGAAGAGTTAAAAAATTGAAAATAAATAAATTAAATTTATTGGAATTTCTTAATAACTTCAGGTCAAAAGTGGAACTACTTATCATTAACCAAATGCGCTCAAAATTTCAGGCTAGCTTCTGGGGCTATAATGCTACAAAATACCGGGCGAGGCGTTCGAAATTGAACACTTTTGTCTTTTTCATATATCCATACAATCCATACAATAAGGATATGAAAATTCAAAATTCTGCATCTTTTGAAGGAATTTTCTGATCAATTTGGTGTCTTCGGTAAAGTTGTAGGTATGGATATGGACTACACTGAAAAAAAATGATACAAGGTAAAAAAAATTGGTGATTTTTTATTTAACTTTTTATCACTAAAATTTGATTTGCAAAAAAACACTATTTTTAATTATTTTTATTTTTTGATATGTTTTAGAGGACATAAAATGCCAACTTTTCAGAAATTTCCAGGTTGTGCAAAAAATCATTGACCGAGTTATGAATTTTTTAATCAATACTTATTTTTTCAAAAAATCGAAATATTGGTCGCAAAATTTTTTCAACTTCAGTTTTCGATGTAAAATCAAATATGCAATCAAAAAGTACTTTAGTGAAATTTTGATAAAGTGCACCGTTTTCAAGTTAAGGCCATTTTTAGGTACCTTTTTTCAAAATAGTCGCAGTTTTTCATTTTTTAAAAATAAGTGCACATGTTTGCCCACTTTTAAAAAATATTTTTGAAAAGCTGAGAAAATTCTCTATGTTTTGCTTTTTTGAAATTTGTTAATACGACCCTCAGTTGCTGAGATATTGCCATGCAAAGGTTTAAAAACATGAGAATTGATGATTTCCAAGTCTCACCCAAACAACCCACCATTTTCTAACGTCGATATCTCGGCAACTAATGGTCCGATTTACAATGTTAAAATATGAAACATTCGTGAAATTTTCCGATCTCTTCGAAAACAACATTTTCAAAAAAATTAAATCAAGACTAACATTTCAAAATGGCCAAATATTCAATATTACGCCCTTTTAAAATGTTAGTCTTGGTTTAAAAATTTTGAAAATATTTTTTTTCGAAAAGATCGGAAAATTTCACGAATGTTTCATATTTTGACATTGAAAATCGGACCATTAGTTGCTGAGATATCAACATTAGAAAACGGTGGGTTGTTTGGGTGAGACTTGGAAATCATCAATTTTCATGTTTTTAAACCATTGCATGGCAATATCTCAGCAACTGAGGGTCGTATTAACAGAGTTCAAAAAAGCAAAATATAGAGAATTTTCTCAGCTTTTCAAAAATATTTTTTTCATAGTTGGGCAAACATGTGAACTAATTAAAAAAAATAAAAAACTGCGACTATTTTCAAAAAAGTTACCTAAAAATAGCCTTAACTTGAAAACGGTGCACTTTATCAAAAATTCACTGAAGTACTTTTTGATTGCACATTTGATTTTACATCGAAAAAGGAAGATGAAAAATTTTTGCGACCGATATTTCGATTTTTGAAAAAAATCAGTGTTGATTAAAAAATTCATAACTCGGTCAAAGATTTTTTGCACAACCTGGAAATTTCTGAAAAGTTGGCATTTGATATCCTCTAAAACATATCAAAAAAATAAAAATTAAAAATAGCGTTTTTTTGCAAATCAAGTTTTAGTGACAAATTTTTTTACCGTGTATCATTTTTTCCAGTCTAGTCCATATCCATACCTACAACTTTGCCGAAGACACCAAATCGATCAAAAAATTCCTTCAAAAGATACAGATTTTTGAATTTTCACATATCATTTTTGTATGGACAGCTGCCAAATTTGTATGGAAAATTATATGAACAAACTAATAATGCAAAATGGCTTCTTTGGGCATACCGAAGGCACCAAAAAAGTTTCAGTCGGATTAAAAAATACAAAAAAAAAATCGAATGACCGAAATCTGAGAGAAATCTATTTAATATTTATTAGTAATAATACTTTCGATTGAATTCCGATGTAACATACAGTTGGAAGGAACTCCAAAACTCTGTTATGTACCTTAATGAACTCATTGTATCTTGATTATTCACAAATAAACCGAATTTAAATTGACATTTGTATTATAAAACGAAAATAAAAATTTAGTTATTTAAGCCATCCCTTTTTCTTTTCAAATTAAGATGTTGTTGGGACCATAAAATGTTATGTAAATGAAATTTGTGATTTTAAAATAAGTTGAAATGGCAAAAACATGTTTATTTTTCGAAAAGATGACAAATCGTAAAAAAGACAAAATAAACTAAAAATATATAGTTATTTTAGGGTCCCGCAAGCTTTAATGTTTCATATGTTTCTAAACCTTAAAAAAAAACTCTGGATATAATTTTTTCAATGATTTGGCATAAAATGAGACAATGTGTTCCGAGGTTTTTGATGTTTCATTATCCGTGTAGACACCATGGCCGGGCGTCACGCACGCACACCCCCATCAGAACGCGAACTCTCGCGCTGAGCGCACACACAAAATAGGCTTACCCAACCAAAGTGCATCCAAAAACCTGTCGACCACAATAATAAATTGATTTTTGTTTACTGACCAGCCTGTGAATTAAACAAGAAACTATTCTTCCAACTCATAGGCTCGGAGATCATTTGCTCAAGTGAGGAGGAGGACCTGTTACGTGAGAAATTTGGACTGGTGCGTCGCGCTAGAAAGCTGCAAACATGCAGGCGACACACACATATTGGACGGTGCTGCGACAACAGCATCACCATCATCATCCCCAACATTAGAAGCAGCAGTGCATAGAAGTGGCCCCCTCTTAAGTGCATCGTTCCATACGCATGAAAACGGAAGGAACCACCTTCAAGAGTGGTGAAGCAAAGCAAAGCAAACAAAAAAAAAGTCCCGTGATCTGTGCAACTAACGTGAAGAAGCAAGAAAAAAAAAACTGTGTGCGTGTGTTGAGAGACACAGAAGCAAGAGAGAGTGAGGGACTGCCAATTGTGCGAGAAACGCGACTCGACATGAAAGAAGGCTGTTTGTTGTGAAGATGAGTCTGCAAATAAGACAGCAGCAGCAGCTTGTTGTACTATCTGACCGTACGCAACAGTGAACTAAAAACCTTCGGGAGTGTGGCGTTGTTTGTCTTTGGAGGTAAGCAATGTCTCTGACCAGGCAGCAGCAGCAGTGTCCACCCAGCAAGTGTCGCTCTCGCGAAAACCCAACAACATGCACCGGCCGCCTTATCGATTTATGTTAGACGTCCTCTTTTTTTTCTGCTGCTTACCCCTTTTCGCTCATCCCGTTTGGCCATATTTGTATGCCTGGAAGATGGCAACCTGCTCTCTGTCTTGTTTTTGGCTCGTTAGCTAGTTTAAACGTCTAAAACGGAAAGCGATTAAAACGAGGAAAAGAAAAGCTGCAATCGCGCATTAGTCGCTGAGTTAGTTTTTCAAGCTGTCTTCTTAGTTCTGCTTGTGAATCTGTGGAGTAGGGCGGAACCCAAAGTCGGTTCACAGCCTGTTGTTGTTGTTATTGTTGATTTCGAGTGAGTGCATCGGTTTTGCACCAGATTCTTAATTTAAGCCATGCGTTTTTTTTTTCGATTTCTGTTCTCAAATAGATCGAAGGATTCTGGTTCTGGAAGAATTCGACGAGGTTGGAACGTGCAAACCATGCTATTTTTGAAAGTGACGCTTCAACGCATTAAAGGATGATCGCACGTAATTCCTGAATTTGATTTTGTTGTTTCAATAGTCATTAGCTATGCACTGCGTATCAGCAATGTCAAGGATTAGTGTGGACTTGTTGGGCGTTGTTGAACGACTGGTTGTGTGACTTGTATTCTTGCCTTGAGTATAAATGTGTTTTTATCACAACCAACGGTTGTTGATCCAAACTAATAGAAATAATCGCAAAAGTAGTTAACCCTCTACCGCCCGAAATTTGTTTTTTCGAAGAAAATTTTTTTTCCTCGTTTCTTGAATAATTTTCTATCCTTTCGCAAAAATGTTTGCGTATTTTTTTGTTTTTGATGAAACTTTGTTCATCGATTCCTGATGTTCAAATAAGCCAGGTTTACCACCTCGGGAATGATCCGGGAAAAAAAGTCGAGAATTTTGTTCCACCAGAAGTATATCAGCTACACTGGAGCCTTTCGATCAATTAATAAAAAAAACTTAAAAGTAATATTCACAAAAAGCATGTATCGAAATTTAAACTAAATGAAGTTAAAGATAAAAAAAAATAATCCAAATTTCATTAAAATGTATTGTTTCAAGAAAATTCAATTCATCAAGAAAATTTCTGCGTTAAAAAAAATTAAATAAATCACCCGGAAAATTACTTTAGGTACATATTTCTCGAATATTATTTTTACAAGTTATAACGTTGTACTCTATACAATAAATTTATTTTTTGATTTTAGTTTTCTTAATTGAATTTATAAAATTTTCCTAAGTGATTCTCAGATTTATGATCACAAACGATGATTTTGGGGAGTTGATTTTGAACTTCTTTATTCGACTTCGTAGACCCACTTTCACGTATACATATCGACTCAGAATCAAATTCTGAACAAATTTTGCTTGCCATTTCATTAGGACACATAACTTTTTTAAACAAGAGTGTGTCCCTTTCACACCTTATTCCATTTGAGTAAAAGGGATACATTTTTTTATTAGAGATATACCATCCTGCATTTTTCGTCAGTCTTTTGGTTATATTTTAGGCTATTTCCTCAAAAATTTCGAACGAAAAAAAATCGTGACATCACCTTTAAATTTAAGTTTTAGACTTAAAAATCAAAAAATCGCATAGATGTGGCGTGTATTTTTGTTTCAGTGTATTTTTTTCAGAAACCCGTCCAATTTCCTACAAGTTTGTCTTTGACCACTTTTTGATACGACGCAACGGCTTCGAGATACAGTAATTTTTAAATTACAAAATACAAAAATATTTAAATAACTTACGCCCTTCTCAAATGTTATTTTCGAGTACTGTACTATTGGCTCCATATACACAAAAATGGCTTATATAGGCCTAGGATAACATGTCTACAAAGTTTCATTGAATTCGGAGAGGGTCGGGTACAAAAGTACCAGAAAAAATCCTGATTTGAGCTGGAATTGCTCTATATGAATGTGAGGAAGGCACCAACCACCTTAAGGTGGATTAAGCAATGTTTTTTCAATGTGTCTTGGACGAAATTGGGGGGGAGGGGTTTATGGCGATTGTCCACGATCCATACAAAAAAGATTTTTTTTATGGACAATTGTCCACGAGGGGGGGGGGGGGGGTAACTGATTCCCAAAAAAGTGTCCACGTGGTTTATGGATGGTCCCTAAGCAGAAACTTGCAACAGAGCCCACAAAAGACCCAGGGGTCATTAATGTGGATTGCTTTGCTTTTTTGACTTTTTAAGACTTTTTGCCTTCCTCACCTTACTGAGGAAAGGCTATAAAATCACTCGAAAAATGAACTTCTTAATTCGACCTCGTAGACCTACCTTCACGTATACCTATCGACTCAGAATCAAATTCTGAGCAAATGTCTGTGCGTGTGTATGTCTGTAAGTCCGTGTACCGAAAAAAATGCACTCGATTATCTCCGGACTGGCTGAACCGATTTGGGCCGTTCTGGTCTCATTCGATCCGTCTTAGGGCCCCACAAGACCTATATTAACTATTATGAAGTTTTGTTAAGTATTTCAAAAGTTATGCTAAAAAACGATTCTGGCTAAAGTTAGAAAGATTGTAAAAAGGGTGTTTTTTGTAAGAAAACCCGTCTGATCATACATTTTAAGAAAGGTATTTGAAAGACCTTTCTAATGAGCCCAAAACATTAAAGATCTGATAACCCTATCAAAAGTTTTGAGCACTTTAGTGTCATTTGTACACATTTTAGAGGCCGGATCTCAAATATGTTGATGAAAAAGTTGTCCGAATCTATCCGGAGATCTGGCTCCCGGGATTTTGTTGATTTGAAACTCCCGGGAAAAATGAACAGATATATTTTTTTACTGCCTTAAGGCTTAAAAAACTTTAAAGTAATATAACTATTGAAAGTGAACAATTTTCATGAAACAGTCCCGTAGGTGTTGTTCTAATATTACGTCCAATGATTTTTGGGATTCTAGACCCCATACTCCATATAGATATGTTTTAAGAAGTAAAATTTAGATAAATTTTGTAGGTTTGACATTCTTACTACAGAAACAAATAATCTCTGTACATAATTGTGAGGAAGGCACCAACCACCATCGGTGGATTAAGTAACGTTTTTTGATATTATAGTTATAATTTGATCATACATACATACAGTCCAGACTCGATTATCCGAAGGTTTGTATGGGACTTCGGATAATCGAATCACGAACAAAAAAAAATATTTTTTTTTGTTCCGTTTTTTTCTTTTTCTTTTTTTAAACATCAAACCCGAGTTCTGCGACCCCATTTTAGTCAAATTTGAAAAGTTGATTGCTTATCACATAATAAAATGCATTTTTTCAATATTTCGTCACCGCCATGTTGGCCGCCATCTTGGATTAAAAAAAAGTTAAATCACTTTAGCGTAGTTTAGGGGTCACAATCGACCGACAATCCGAAATGAAATTTTTTCGAGACCTTCAGATAATCGAGTCTGGACTGTATTTGTCTAAACCCTCTACCACCATTTTTTTTTTTTTTGAATTTTTTCCCCCGTGTTCAGGAGCGCATTTTGAGCAACTTTTGTTCTTCGGAAAATATTACTTCATTTGTTTTTGGTTTTTCTTGTTTTATTTTTAATATTTTTATTTGCATTTATCATGTTTAGTTAATGTTTGTTTATGATAGCATTAAACTTATTCTACCATCTATTCTTTTGTTTTTTTAGTTTTTTTTTCATGTTTTTACAGCTATTTTTTTATTTTTTGTTTGTTTTTCACATTTTCTGCTATAGCATAACATTGTCATTTAAATGATAGAAAAATTCATAGAGGCATGTTCTGTGAAATAACAAAAATTACTGAATACTTATTTTTATAAAACATACAAAAAATCAGAGTGAAAAACACAGCCAAAGTTGTACGAAATGGTTTGGAATCATACCACCTACAACGATACAGTATGATTCCATACCATTCCTATCATAGTCACACTATCAATGTCACTTCGGTTTACGGTATCTGAGACTTTTTGAAAGCTATCCTAAGAAATAAAAAACATCTGTTAAAAATCTATGCATTCTGACGCAAAAAAAAGAAAAACATTGTAAGTTCGCAAGCAAGCTTCTATCAAAAGTTTTGCAAAATTAGTTGTTTAAGCCAATTGATTGGGGTTAGAAGCGAGTGCTTAACCTGCCAGACAAACGAGAATTTCCCTTAGTACTAAACGAATACTGTATCTCAACTAATATCAAAATTTCGTTTCTGCTTCTTTCCAGCCTAAACAAGTCCATCACATAAATTATCCGTTTTGCTAATCGGCCAATCGGGCCTACCCCTCGAAATCGCCGACCATGTCGATCAAGGTGTGCCTCGAGATCGGGCACGTGGCCGCGCTCAAGGCGCGGGCCACCCCCGAGGGCTACACCCACGACTGGGAGCTGTTTGTGCGCGGCCCGGACGGCACCGACATCAGCCACTTTGTCGACAAGGTGGTGTTCAACCTGCATGATTCCTTTCCGAAGCCGAAGCGGGGTGAGATTTGAGGAGTTTTTTTTCTATGTTTTTTGGTTGGAATTTTATTGAATGAATGTGTTGTTCTTGTTTTAGTGGTGAAGGAGCCGCCGTACGCCGTGAAGGAGGCCGGTTACGCCGGGTTTATTTTGCCGGTGGAGGTGTACTTTAAAAACAAGGGTGACGAGCCAAAGAAGAGGGCTTTTACGTACGATTTGGATCTGCAGGAGCGCAAGGTGCAGCGGGAGGAGCTGGCGTTTCCTAATCCGTCGGATGATTTTAAGCGGAAGCTGTTGAAGGGAGGTGGGACGCTTTCGGGAAGTGGCGGGATGTCGTCCGACTATAAGGCGCGTCACAGTAGTGGTGGTGGAGGCGGAGTGAGTGGTGACAAGTCGCAAGATAAAAAGTATAAGAAGAGTTCGGGGGAAAGTGACTCGAAGGTGCAGAACACGTTTGCGAATTTGTTTGGGACGCCAATAACCAAAGGAGCTAGCAAGGTATCTCCGGATCCGAAGCAGAGCTCGTCGGGGTCCTCGAGTAAGACGTCGCCGAATACCGGAGCTGGGGTTGGTATTGGTGGGGGTAGTGTTGGTAGCAAGAGTCAACAAATGAACCCGAAAAGCGATCGCTCTAGCTCGAGTACATCCTCCAAGGATAAGAGCGAGAAGGAGAAATCTTCCAAGCATAAGCACTCGAGCCCAAATAAGGAAAAAGAATCTAAAAAGTCATCAACCGGTGAAGAGAAGCACAGTAAGGAGCGAAAGGACAAAACTCATTCTAAAGAGCGTGATAAAACTAAGGAAAAGAGTTCAAGCTCGTCATCTGCGTCTTTCTCGAAACGACCTGCTAGTCCAAAGCGAAACAGCACCACTATCCAGCCCCCTTCAGCAATGACCAACAGTCCGTCGACGAAACGTAATCCATCGCCGATGGCACCGGTAGCGGTTCCAGCTCCTCCTCCTGCCGCGAGTAGCAGCGTTTCCAAACCGGAAGAAGCCAAGTCTTCCACCAAACACGGTGGAGAAAAGGAAAAGAAGAAGGATAAAAAAGATAAGAAAAGCTACGACAAGGATCGTAGCGAAAAGAAGGACCGCGAGCTAAAAAAGGACAAGGAATCCCATGACAACAAGCCGGACCTGACTCCGGGCGACAAACCCAAATCGGATCTGATCAAACCGAGCCGGCTGGACGGGGTGAAGCTGGATTCGAAGCTGTACTCGAAGGAGAAGAAAATCTCGGACGAATCGAGCAAGGTTGAAGCGCCGGTGGTGCAGCCGTCGCCACCGGTGTCGGGGTCGGTGGAACCACCCAAGCGGATTGACAAACCGGACTCGAAGGAAAAAGATAAAGAAGAGCGCAAGCACAAGCACAAGAAAAAGGATAAATCCAAAGACAAGGAAAAGGACCGGTCTTCTGGTAGCAAAGATAAGAAAGAGAAAAAAGAAAAAGACAAATCTTCCAGTAGTAAGGCGAACTTTGCGCCTCCACCGGTTCGAGAACCGGAGGTCGTTTCGCCCGTCAAACCAGCCAAGTTGCCAGACCCGGTCAAGGTCCATCCTCCGGTGGAAGCGCTACCCGCAACGACGGCGCCACCTTTGCAAACCATGATCAAGCAGCTGAACGAAAACAACAGCAGTGACTCCGAAGCGGACAGTCCACCGTCGTTGATCAACGACAAGGACTCGGAAAATTCCAACAGCAGCATATCGGATCTGCTGTCGGGCAGGCCTCCCTCAGCCGCAAGGCAACCGGAGCGGCAAGCCGTCCCCACTCCTCCAACGGTGGTGGTCGAATCGCCCAAGCCGGAAAAAAGTCACCACAAGAGCAAGAAGGACAAGGTGAAAAGCAATTCCTCCGACAGCACCAAGGACGAAACCAAAAAGCGAAAGCGAAAGAACAAGGAAGCCGCCGACGCGGACAAGGAAAAGGACAAGAAAGCAGCCCCACCGGTGGTGAACCCGGCGACAGCCGATCGAAGTCCTTCCCCGCCGACGCCGCCTCCCCCCACGCTCATGGAACCACCCACCAAGATTCCCAAGCGTGAAGATCCGTTCACCAAACGCGAAGAGTCGCCCGCGCCACCCAACAACAACAACAACACCAGCACCACCACTTCCAAGCTGCTCTCGCCGGAAGACTCCGGTTCCTCGTCGGCGTACTACAACAACAACAACACCGCGTCCTCGATGGCCTCCCCCGCCCTTCCCCCACCACCGGCGCCAACGTCCGCGGTGCCCGGTTCGGCGGCCGCCACCATGACGAACCTGTCCGGTGATTACATGTCCGAGCTGAAGGACCTGCAGCACAAGATCATGACCCTGCAGGACAACAACGAGCTGCAGCGGGTGGTGGAGATGATCGCGGCGACCGGCTGTTACGAGATTACGAGCGCCACGTTCGACTTTGACCTGTGCGCCCTGGACCGACACACGGTCCAGCGGCTACAGGAGTTCTTCGCCACGTCCTGCTCGTCCTGACAGTAAGGCACGGGGGCGTCGCCGTCGTGGTCGCCGCACACAGCAACTGTGAGTTCCTTTTCGGTTCCCTCCTTCCTTTTTTTTATTATTGGTTTTGAACTTGTTTCGTGTATTTATAACGTTTTAATTTATCGCGAGGACGTCCTCGAATGATCATGATACAGGTGTGTAGCAGCGCGTTCAGCTGTGTGACGCGCGCGCGCTGCAATACGATGAATGTACAAAATAACGTAACCCCGCTCGGTAATTGTGGTCGCGGCGGGGGTTGGCAAAATTGTAAATAGTGTATAACTTTAGTGTTTGGGGTGCTCGCACCCGCCCTCCCTCCCCCTAAGATAGTCTATTGTGCGCAGACAAAACCACATTAATGGAAGAGAATGTGGACAGAAATGTAAAGAAACCAAGGCAAAGAAATTCGTAAACGGATGGCATTATTAGTTTAGTGAGATTGGTTAGTTCTGGAAGGTTTACTAACAATGCTTGCGCGGGGTAGAGGGAAAGCATTCTTGGTTTTAGTTGATAAATTTGCAGAAACAAAAGTTTACACCGTTATTACCCCGAATTATGGTTAAAAAAGTTTTAGACTCTCAATAAATTTAGTAATTTTTAAATGATTTTTTTGTTTGTATTTGTGCAACGAGATTAGTTTGTTTTAACCTGTGCAAAAACATATATTTCTTTCGTAATATCCTTCCGGACCAAGGTTGTTAACGTTAAATTATCGAGGTTCGATAACGACAATCTATCGTTATCTCTATTTCGTTAATTCTATAGGCGATAATTTTATCGACGATAACGGACGATAACTTTCCTTTTTTATATATATTTGTGAAATCAACATAATCCAATCTGTTAAAGTTTTAAAATGTTCACTTAGAATATACTGTCAAAAACCGTATTAAAAAAAATAATCAAACACTAATAAATTTAAAACGTTTTTAAAATTTCGAACGGTATATTTTTAAATTTTAGTATTTGAAAAAAAAAATAATGAAGCGAAATATCAAAGAAAATTTTGCATTGTTTAATACCAATATTGAAAATTTATAAAATTTGAGTATTTTCGCCAAAAAACCAAATATTTATTGAATGTTTGAGTTTTTTGCAAAAATAAAAATACTATAAAGTTTGATGAAATGATTGATGAAAATTTGACTATTTTCGAATAAAATACGGTCTTTTATGTAAATTTTAATTTTTACTAAAAAAAACTCTAGTCAAGTGAAAATGCATACCAAATTTTGCTTCGCATATTGCAAATTATGAAAATTTGAGCACTATCGAAAAATACGGTATTTTGTGAAAATTTTAGTATTTTACAGGAAAAAAACTCTAATAAAAGTGAAAAAGCATGCATAATTTTGCTTCGTTTGATACCCGTATTGCAAAATATTAAAATTGGAGTTCTTTCGAGAAAATACAGTATTTTGTAAAAATCAAAGTTTTTTACAAAATAACTAATAAAAGTGTAAAAGCATACGAAATTTCGCTTCCCATATTGAAAATTTATAAAATTTGAGTACTTTTAAAAAAGTATATTTTGTGAATATTTGAGTATTTTACCAAAAAAAATCTCTCGTAAAGTGAAAATGCATACAAAATTTCGCTTTGTTTGATACCCATATTGCAAATTATGAAAATTTGAGTACTTTTCGCAAAATACGGTATTTCGTGAAAATTTTAGTATTTTGCAAAAAAAAACTAATAAAAGTGAAAAAAGCATACACAATTTCGTTTGATTCCCATATGGTAATTTATTAAATTTCGAGTATTTTCAAATGCATCACGGCGTGTTTTCTAGAACAAACTTTTCAGGCAAAAATAGTCATCGCTACTTTCAAATGTGTCTTATAGGAAATTTTCTCAGCTTTCCAATGCTTCTAAGAGCGAAATGTTTCTACGGGAAATTTCTGAGATATCTCTATTTTAAGTTTTTTGGTTTTAAATTTCTATATTATTTATTAAAAACTTTATACTAACAGTTCAGAAAACTTATCAAATGATGTGTTTCATTTGTCATTTACTCATCAAAATGTGCAAAATAAGACAAGAAACAACTTTGTAGAAGGTTGCAAACCGCTAAACGTTTTGGATATTATGTTTTGTCTGAGTTTTTGAATATACGGGATTTATTCAGAAATTTAAATAATAAAACAGTGTAAAAATATATTTTTTTCCAAGAATTATTAGATTGTTACATATTTTTGGTGTACAAATATCACGTATCACGTGTCTGCTTTAATTTAGCTTGTTCAACCGAAACATTGGCAGGTTTGTGATTGTTAATGGTATTATTGAATTTTAATGAATAAATTTGATATTTTCTTAAACAAACATTAACCAGGAACATAAATACGAAAATCGAAAATGTACATATTACTGTTGCAAGCTTCAAAAGTCATATTTTCATGAGTTTAAAATAAATATAAAATTTTATATAATGTTTACTTTTGAAAATGCACTTAAAAAGAAGCAATAAAATTCGAGTCTTCCAATTAAGAATGCTGAAAACACCGTCACAAACTTTTTTTTTGTTCGAACAATATTTTTTATCATTTCAACAAAAAAAATTCAAACAGAAACTTCCTTTTCAAACTATTTGAACAAAAATCAGGAAATAAAACATTTTTTAAGAAGATGAGATTGAAGATGAGAGTCTCATAAACTTCTAAAATATGGCAAATTCCTTGATTATTTAATACAAAAAAACTTAAACAATCATTTAATAGAAATCCTAAAGCTTGCAAAAGTAGTTTGCAGTTCAATTTCGAGTATTAAACATTAACATGTGTTGTATCCATGCAACTGGTTGATGTTTGATTGAGGAAATATGATATTAATTCATAAAAATCTTGAAAAACCTCATCAATCTCAAACCTGAAAATGTCGGTTGTATCAGCTAATTCCAAGCTGGATCAGAGCAGACCGGTGTTATTTGTACACAACAATTATGTAATAATCTAGTTGTTCTTGTAAAAATAATATTTTAATGCGGTTTTATGATTTTAATTTCTGAATAAATCCCACATATTCATAAAATCGGTAAAAACTTCATTTTCAAAATGTTAAGCGGTTTGCAACCATCTACAAAGTTGTTTCTTGTCTTATTTTTTATGAATAAATGACACATGAAATACATCATTTGACAAGTTTCCTCGACTGTTATTTAAAAGTTTCCAATAAATGTTTAAGGATTTTAAAACAAAAAAACATAAAACATAGATATCTCAGAAATTTCCCGATGAAATATTTCGCTCTTAGAAGCATTGGAAAGCTGAGAAAATTTCCTATAAGACACATTTAAAAGTAGCGATGACTATTTTTTCTCCTTAAGGTTGCCCTGAAAACACGCCGTGCGCATGGTAATTTTTTATATTGGTTGAGTATTTATACCAACTTTGAAATTTATTATATTATCAAAAAAATATTCTCAGCGAAAGCATTGAAAATTTAACATGATATGGTTGTATCAAGTCAATTTTAGAAAGATTTTAAAAAATGGTTAACCGTCCGTTTTTGTCTATTAAATTATCGCCGATAGAATTATCGAAATAACGATAACGATAGATTAGCGTTATCGTTAGACGCTAATATTATCGACGATAATTTTATCGATTTAAACCTTGTTCCGGACAACGATTGTTCTAGAAAAAAGTCTTAGTTAGCAAGTCTCCACAATACCGTTTTGTTTGTCATTTTTATTTAATACTTTGTTTGGCTTTAACTTTTTTAGTCTTTTTCCATGCCAAAAATATCCTTTCCATATGAAAAAAATGTTATTGCACATTCTCAAAATAACGTGCACTTTAAAATTTTCCGAAAAATCTATTAAGGAAAAATGATTGTTTTTCTTTGGTCTGTATGTGAGCGTTCTTATATGACGTAACGCAATTTTCAACGGCCCCTTTGTTACTTACTACCTTTAAACATAAAAAATATTTATATGAAACGTAAAACAGTCTTCATAATCTCTTCTTCCTAATTACGTTACGTTATAAAATAACGCTCTTCATGGAAAATACATTAAAAATGCCCGTGATTTTGGCAACCTTCTTCCTTAAATCGAGAATGTGCAGAAATGTTGTTGGTTGGTGTGATTGGTTCGTCCATAAAAGGTCTCATATAAAGTTGACACCTGGCCATACAAAAAAAAAAAAACAAAAATGAGCAGGGCTGGGAAACTGTGCAAAATTTTACAGTGTCCATAATCGAAAACGATATTTAAACGCTCACACAGAGCACCTGTCAGCATAGTTGACCGTCAGAGAACGCACACGAAGTTGAGACGAACGAAATCGTGCTCTGCACTCACTCTTCCTTTCTTTTTCATCCTCTCTCGTTTTGGCTCGTGCAGTGCTGCGTAGTGACAGCAAACATTTGAATGCAGTCATAGGGAAAGTGTTCGGTGCGTCGGTAAAATGTCACTACGATTATTCTCCGAGCGAATTCGTTTGTGTCTAAACCGGCATTTAACTTTTAATAGGGACATGTATGGACGAACCAATGATGCAAAAAAACTCCTTTGGTCATATGGAAAGCCCCCACAAAGTTTGAGCAAAATTAAAAGAACTAACTGTGGTGAATTAATTTTTTTAATTATTCCACCTTCCAGCATCACGCCTAAGCGAACTGATTTGTAAATAGCACAAAAAAAAAAAAAAAAACAAAAATAATGAGGTCGCAACTAAATTGAAACTCGCACGGAGCAAAACTGTAAACCGTACCCAACCCAATCATCATCCCAAACCAGCAACTCTGTTTCTTTAGTCAGCCTTCGTTTGGCCCTTCCTCACAGATTGTAAACCAATCCAGTCGTCGTTATATTTCTAAGATTGTGCAAAACAAAAAAAAAAACAACAGAAACATTAATCAGCGCCACGCAATATTTGTATATTTGTTGGTTACTATATTATATATGGTATAAATATATATTTAATTTAACAGATAAAAAAAACACATACATAACAAACGACATTGTTATTTATAGAAGAAAAAATACACATACACATGCATACCTATCGCAACAACAAAAACCAATACAGAAAAAAACAGTTTAATCTTATTTCTTGCGTAAAAAAAATCATGAACCTCAAAAATCCGACAAAAATTTCCCCAAAATTCAAAATTTCACAAATTTTTCATTGGTTTCCCCCCCTCAAACTTTGAGAGAAAGCGAAAAAAAGCAAGCAAGATACCAACCTGTTGTGTGTGTGTATGTACCTTAAATTAGTGCGTGTGCGTGATGTGTATGTGTACCACAGCAACAGCAGCAAAACATTAAAAAAAAGTCATATTAATCAGGATAAACGGAGCGCAAACCCCAGTAACCGCGCAGTCACAGAATGGCCAAGTATTTACAGGACGCATCCGTCGCGTGTGGAAAATCGAATGAGCGAGATTTTTTATTGTTTGTTTAAATTTCATTTGATTTCGCCACTGTTCAGAAAAGATATTTCCTGTCGCTCCGAGAGAATTAAAGGAAAACAAACGCCGCGCAAATACTGAAATTATGGAAATGGAAATTGTACATTTTAAACTCCCCTTTTGTGGATTTATATAAATACTTGAGTTTTTGTCAGGAATTCGTTTAGGCATTTAGGCGAGTAATTCTTCGTTGTGAAGATCAAAACGTGCAGAGCTAATAAAATTCAGAAAATAATCACCTTAATTGAAATTTTAATTTTGTTAACCTTGAACATACCGAAACAATCCTTTATTTATTTAGTACACTTCGATTATATGCTGTACTTTTCTAAGCGCCATTGGTTCACCCATTCAAGTCTCCATACAATTTTGGCTGCTGTCCATACAAAAATGGTATGTAAATATTCAAACAGCTGTAACTTTTGAGTGAATTTTCTGATCAATTTGGTGTCTTCGGCAAAGTTGTAGGTATTGTTGAGGACTTTTGAGATAAAATAGGTACACGGAAAAAAAATTGCAGATTTTTTTTATCAACTTTTTTGTTCACTAAAACTCAATTTCCCAAAATACATATTTTTTGATTTTCGAGATTTTTTGATATGTTTTAGGGGACAAAAATTCGCAACTTTTGAGCCATAGAGAAACATGGTCAAAAAATCTGCCGTCGAGTTATGAATTTTTGAAAAAATAGTGATTTTTGGAAAAAATCGAAGTTTCATGCAAAAACAAGTTTGACATTATTTTTTAATGCAAAATTGAATTTGCAATCGAAAAGTTCTTTACAGATTTTTTGATAAAGGGCTCCGTTTTCAAGATATAGCCACCAAAAGTTTGATTTTAGCGAAATATTTGCAGTTTTTTAGTTTTTAAAAATAGTGACCATGAGTGACCGTTTCTAAAAATATTTTTTTTAGAAGTTCAGAAAATTTGCTATAAAATTGTCTAAGAGACATTGAAGATTGGACCTCGGGTTGCTGAGATAGACGCTTTAAGAAAAAGAAACACGAAAATTGAAGTTTTCGAAGTCTCACCAAAACAACCCACCATTTTCTAATGACCATATCTCAGCAATTAATGGTCCGATTTTCAATGTTAATACATGAAACATTCGTGAAATTTTCCGATCTTTTCGCGTATTTTGAAAATTTTTAAATCAAGACTAACATTTTAAAAGGGCCAAACATAGAATATTACGCCCATTTAAAATGCTAATCTTGATTTAAAAAATTTCAAAATATTTTTTTCGAAAAGATCAGAAAATTTCACGAATTTTTCATGCATTAAATTTGAAAATCCGACCATTATTTGCTGAGATATGGTCATTAGAAAATGGTGGGTTGTTTTGGTGAGATTAAGAAAACTTCAATTTTCGTGTTTCTTTTTCTTAAAGCGGCTCTATCTCAGCAACCCGAGGTCCAATCCTCAATGTCTCTTAGACAATTTCATAGCAAATTTTCTGAACTTCTCAAAAAAATATTTTTAGAAATGGTCACTTATGGTCACTATTTTTAAAAAATGAACAACTGTAAATATTTCGCTAAAATCAAACTTTCGGTGGCTATATCTTGAAAACGGTGCCCGATATCAAACAATCTGTAAAGTACTTTTCGATTGCAAATTCAATTTTGTATTAAAAAATAATGTCAAACTTGTTTTTGCATGAAACTTCGAATTTTTCCAAAAATCACTGTTTTTTCAAAAAATGATAACTCGGCGGCAGATTTTTTGACCATGTTTCTCTATGGCTCAAAAGTTGCGAATTTTTGTCCCCTAAAACATATCAAAAAATCTCGAAAATCAAAAAATATGTATTTTGGGAAATTGAGTTTTAGTGAACAAAAAAGTTGATAAAAAAATCTGCAAATTTTTTTTCCGTGTACCTATGTTTTTTTCTCAAAAGTCCTCAACAATACCTACAACTTTGCCGAAGACACCAAATTGATCAGAAAATTCACTCAAAAGTTACAGCTGTTTGAATATTTACATACCATTTTTGTATGGACAGCAGCCAAAATTGTATGGAGACTTGTATGGATGAACCAAAATAGTTTATTTGGTCATAGGGAAGGCCCCCACAAAGTTTGAGCCAAATAAAAAAATACAAAAAAAAATGGTCGAAATCGGCCGATTTCGTAGAGAGTTGCTCAAGTGTATCCTGCTAATGTCGGTGATGAAAAAAAAAAAACGGAAAAAATGTCGATGATGAAATATTGAAAAATTGCATTGATCAATTTAATACACAACCATCCATTCAAATTTGACAAAAATGGGACGAAGGACTCGAATTTCATGTTAAAAGCAAGAAAATAAAAAAAAATACAAAAAAAATTTTTTGCTCGTGATTCAATTATTCGAAGACAAATTATACAAACCTTCGGATAACCGAACTTCGGATATTCGAATCTACGGAAAATCGAGTTTAGACTGTATATATTCTACAGCCTTAAAATTTTCTCACATTGAATTTATAGTGTAAATACAAATTTTACAAAACAAATAAACCTCGGACGACCCCTAGGGGAGCGTCCATCCAAAAAGTTACTTTAAAGGTTTCTGGGTCCTTTTCGACCCCAAACTTAAAAAAAAAATCGCAAAAAATCCAGTTTTTGACCAATTGCGGTTCTCTTGATCTCAAATGAAAGTTCAGGATGTCTCCTTTCCGAAAACGGCTTTGGTCAGTGTGGCCACCGTGAATCTGCTACAACCGAAAAAAGACTTTTTTGAGACACCAGCTTTGACGACCTGTATCAACTTTCAACCAATTCAGCAAGCATTTACTTGTACTTTGACCAAAAATATTAATATCAGCACCAGGTGACCGGAACATCCGAAAAGTTCATGTTTTACTGATCCATTAAACTTGCTAAAAACACAATATATGATTTCCAGAACCACTCTGGTGTAATTCTGGTCACTTCCGAGTAACCTGGAACCGGTTCCCCACAGAACGGCTAACTTGACTTTTTTGATGAAAACCCATCATGTGGCACATCAAACTTAATGAAATTGAAAGATTTGTCAATCTTCGGTCATGTCGCTGTTCGCTGAACTATGTATCCTGGCCATTCTGAAACTGGTTACCGGTGGATCCTTAGGGACACTTCCGGAATATAAGAGATGCCCTATCATCCGACATATCAAACTTTATGAAATTAAAAGGTATGACAAAGTATGGCGTTCTTTGGCCCATATTGGCCTCTTCGGAATGCTAGCAAAGTCCATAAATTAACATCATATTTTTATTATTTTTTTCATTACCTGGGTCTTTTACCTAAAATATGATTTAAAAAGTTCTCCAAATTGTTTTTTGATTTTCTGTTATCTAACATGGCGGCCAAAATGGCGGCATTTCAAAAATTAAGAATGTGTTTATTACACGGAGAAAAAAGTGTTCCAAAAATCGTGAACAAGCGTTCATGAAAATGGGAACCACGATTTTGAAAAACGTACCATGGCATTTGAACACTTTGTTCGTGGTATCCATTTTCATGAACGCTTGTTCACGATTTTGGGAACTCTTTTTTCTCCGTGTAGAGTGGTCCAAATCCGGGCTTCATCGGGGCTACACCTTAACATCAAAGATTGACCCATCACTGTAGGGTGGCCACTCAAATCGGGAAATCGGGAATTAGCCAAAATCCACGAAAAATCTGGAATTTGTGACTTTTGTCTTCCTCACTTTACTGAGGAAAGGCTATAAAATCACTCGAAAAATGAACTTCTCAATTAGACCTCCTAGACCCACCTTCATGTATACCTATCGACTCAGAATCAAATTCTGAGCAAATGTCTGTGTGTGTGGTGGGATGTTGATCAAAAAATTGTCACTCGATTATCTCGACATTGGCTGAACCGATTTTGTCCGTTTTGGCGTAATTCGATCCGTCTTGGGGTCCCATAAGTCGCTATTAAGTACTTCAAAAGTTATGCTAAAAAAACGATTTTAACAAAAGTCCGGAAGATTGTAAAAAGGGTGGTTTTTGTAATAAAACCCGTCATGCTATACATTTTTAGAAAGGTATTTAAAAGACCTTTCCAACGCGTCCAAGACATTGAAGATCTGACAAATCTATCAAAAGTTACAAGCAGTTAAGTGTTATTTATACGCTTTTTGGAGGCCGGATCTCAGATATGTTGATGAAAACGTTGTCCGGATCTCTCATGCGACATATCGTTGGATAGGTATTCAAAAGAGCTTTCCAATGCGTCTAAAACATTGAAGATCTGACAACCCTATCAAAAGTTATAAGCACTTAAGTGTTATTTAAGCACCTTTTGCATTTTGAATAGCACCCTTTAAATTTGAGGAAGGCGCCAACCACCTAAGGGTGGATTAAGTAACGTTTTTTTTTAAGTCGGGAATCCCAAGCATACCTGTTTGAAATATATTTTTAAACTCTTGTATAATTTTAAAACATTTTGCACGCCTTTGAAATTAATTTCACTCATTTCGTCTTTAGCATCGAAATTTAAATTTAGGGTTCCTTTCCTTATTTTTAAGGCTTTTAAGACCTAAAATCCTTATAAATTTCAAATGATTATTGTGGCATGTATTTGATCCAATTTTTTATAATTTATTATGTAAAAAAGATTGTTATTTATTTTTGACAATGTTTATCGAACAAATGATAACATAACATACAGTAGTTTTTCGGTAACTGGGCGTTGTTAAACTGAGCTGCTTTTAAAATGGGCGCTCGATAACTGGGCCGTAGCCCATTGAAAAAGCAGACAAACGTCAAAAACCAAAACAAACCGAAAAGACCGAGGGGTTAATGGATGCAAAAATCATGTTCAAGAAGGAAAAACAAATTTTATTTTATTTTTATTTAACTTCAAGTCACAATTAAAGAAATATGAAAAATAAGCATTAGGTTTTACGCCGACTCGGTTTTGAGGTTAGAAATTTGACAGCTTGGCTGCACTGTTTACATTTTTTGCACGCGTGTCTCTGTGAAAATGTGTGTGCGTGTGCGCTCGTGACGTCACGCTGTAAAACCTAATTGCAAATAAATTTTATTAACTTTTATTGTTATATTTCATCAGGAAAATATTATGCATTGGTGGTCCCTTCGTTATTTTTCGATCAGCCCAGTCAGCGAGCAGAATTCGGTGACTGGGCTACGTTCTCAGCCCAGTTACCGAACAAGTACTGTATTGTTTTCAAATGTTTGATTCCCCTAAACTTTTGTGTGATAAACTATAGATAAAGCTTTGGTTTCAGTTTTCGGAAAACTTAAATATTGAAAATAATACAAACGTTTTTATTCTGAATGAAAAAAAGTTTTTTATTCTGAATGAAAAAATTTAAAAACTGCACGCAGAAAAAAAATATTTTGTAGAATCAGCCTGTACGAGGTTTCTTTCAACAAAAAATTTGTTGAATATAATCAACGCCGATTTTGCGTTGAAACAGACCTTGATTTTTCCAATTCCACAAAAATCTTTAGTTGTTTTTTAAAAAGTAGCTTTGACGTTTAGCGTTGATTCAACAAAAATCTTGATTTTCAAATCAACAAAACGTTTTGTTGATTCAAATATGCCTTATTTTTCTGCGTGTAAAATATTTAATAATATTACTTTAATCAAGTTAAAAGATATGTAATCATTTGATTACAAATATAAACGTAAGAATAAAATTAAAATGTTGTTATCATCAACTATTTGTCATCATCATTTTCATTGCCAGTTAAAAAGGAGTTTAAAAAAAATTTTTTTGGCTGTCTAAAAAAAATTATAGGTATTGTTACGCTTCGGTTATTTTTAAAATCTGATGGTTTGTGTTTTTACTCGGAATCAAAACAATTATTTTATTTTTATTGGAATTAAGGTTTTTTAAAACTTTTTTCACCGTTTGATTTTTTTTTAGAAATTTTGTCCAATGGTTTATATTGACTTTTTATAAAAAGTTTTTTAATTGAAATCATTCTTCAGATAAGAAATACCTATGTTTTGAGGTTCTGGAAAAGTCGGGAATTTAAAAATGGGATTTAAGTGGGATTTTAAGTTTTCCTTAAATTTGAAAAAAAAAAATTCCAATAACTTAACAAGATCAATGCAAATAAAAATACAAAAAAAAAGAAATTTGAAATGGAACAAAACTGCCGCTCTTTGCATAGGTATTATATTTGTTGGATTTCTTTCAACACAAAGATGCTAAATTTTATTTAGTTTCTTATCAATAGTGTATTATGTTATTTTTAAATCTATCTAAAATTAACCTTGTGTGCACTCAGACCAAAGCAACAATCAAACTCCACCAACTTCCTTCATCTGATACTGAACCCATTCCGGGGTGGGATCCTCCGGGGGCAGCACCCAACCTAGCGGAACTGCCGAAGCATCATCACCGTCGTCTCCTTTACCGACCAAGCACGCGTCCCATTCCCAGCGCGTTCGAACCAGCACGTCCCGATCCTCTACCTTTTTCGGAACCACATCGCCAAACAGCGCGCGGTTCCACTCGTTTTCGACGCGCCGCTGGTAGTTGACGGCCGACCTTCTGGCCAGCACGTCTTTCATCTTCTTCTCCTCGCGAACGCATTCCGTCAGTTTGGCGGTCCACTTTTTGGTGAGTTCCGTCAGGTCGGCGTTTGCATCGTCGTCGCCTTCGTCTTGGTGATGTCGCCGTCGGCTTTCGCGAACCTTTTCAAACTTGGCCAGGTATCGTTTGCAGGTTGCTTTCCGCCGGTGAACGTCCGCGAGGAAGTGGCTTGCGAGTTCCAGCTGATGCTGGACAAGTTGCTCCTCTTCGTGCAGCTTGTGTTGTTCGCGTTGCCACTGGTCGATGCGGTCGTGGAGTTGGTCGCGATTAGCTTGTTGGGCGGCCTTGAGATCTTTGAGTCGCGCGTTGCGTCGCTTTTGCCAGGATCGCTTCTTCTGTCGCGCACACAACCTGCGTTGCAAATGATCGGTTAACGCGGGATCGCTCAGCTGGGTTAGCTTCTCGCTGATGTTGTGTTGAAGTTGGGCTAGTTGTTTAATGTTGGACTGCCAGCTTGAGTCTGGTTGCAAATGCATTTCCTTTTCGAGCGTTGCCTTTTGTGTCTTGAGAAGCTCGATTTGGCCGATGAGGTCGGTTATTTTATATCGCAGATCGCTAATAGAAACGCGTACAGTTTTAGAAGCATGACTTCGTTCGGGTCTTGTGCTGAGAAAGTGCTGAACAAAGCTCTGGTCCAGCAAAGACAGGCTGGGAGGAGGTGCGACCGGAGGTGGCCTCGACGGATCGAAAAAGGGAAAGCTAAACATCTTTGTTTGATTAGTAGAGGCTCCTCAGGAACTTATAAATAATTTTATCGGAATAATTATCAAGTGGGTCAAATTAAAGTGAAATCTCGGTAGCTTTTTAGGGAAGATTGACTTTGGCGTCCTCCAGGGCGGCCTCTGCTGCAATATACTGGGTGGTCTCCTTCAGCTCTTCTTCAGATTTGATCATTTCACTGAGTTCCTCGAATGCCTTCGCCAATCTGTAAATAAAGTCAAATCAATTTTGACCATCAAACACATCCACCCTCTCCCACTGTCCCCATGTAAACAAACTTGCGGCTTGCAAACATGCGCAAGCCGCACCAAACGAGGTTATGTTCCACCTCGTCCTCCACCGGCCATCCCTCCCACGCAGTGGAGAAGCACGACCATCTGTCCCATTGAAACTCACCTCCGCTGGCAATCCGGAACCATCATCATGCACTCCTGCAGAACTTCCTGCTGCTTGCGCAGGACGTGGTCATCCGAGCCGGCCGCCTTCAGTTTGTCGATCCGGTTCCGCTGGGTGTCCACCTCCTTCTCGTACACGGTCTTCTCCTTGGACAGACGCTTCACGACGCCCGTTTTGATGGTGAGCTGGCGTAACCTTGGGTCGGACATTGTGGGTTGAGGGTTTATTGAAGGTTGGTTCTTGAATTGCAAGCACGAGAAGATGATGGTACAGAAATTATTCCGGAATTGAACCCGCGATTTACAGTTTCTCCAGTTCAGAGGTGAATGAAGGAACAAAAGTGACTCACCTGAAGCGAAAACGGACCTGGAGAGGATTGAACGGGCAAAGCAAAACTGCAAAACATTCCAAATTAGTCAGCTGTCAAACTTAGATGCCTCAACGACCAAAAAAGACATTTTCTGCAGATTTTTTTTCCGTTGCAGACTTGATTGGCTTTTACCTCTCAACTTTTTTTAATTTTAGGAAAAACCTTGGAAAACCCAAGGGAAAACCCCTTACATAAATGGTGCCTTCCTTACATTTCTGGAGTTTTTTTTTTTTTTTTTGAAAAATACCCCTGACTCAAGGCGGTTCTAAAAACACCCAAAAAGCAAAAACTGGAAATTTGGTTTATTGGACCTTTCCAAAAAAAAAAAAAAAATGCTATCCAAAATACACTCAAAATGACGGCTTTTTCAGTGTTCTATCATTTTGACAATTTATTCAATTTTTCATACCAGCGAATAATCATCATCAAAAGAAAATCATTGGATGTTAATCAAGAGAAAAAATCCGAAGGGAGCATGCTCTCCTCTCTCGCGCACGAAAGATCGGTAAAAGGAATCTAAAAAAATCATCATCTTGATTATTCGGTGTAATATCTTTTTCACTACTACACTTGCAAGTGTAACGTCACACGTCGAAAAATGACCTGTCACATTTTGTAGATGGACAATGTTTGAAAGAGATGCTGCCAAGGAAATTCACAAAAAATCACCAACAGATTGATTTTCTTGGGGAAATTCGGGAGCGATTTTCTTTTGCGGGATTTGCCTCCTCTCTCTTTTGCGGGTGAAGTAAACTCGCAAGCGAAAATGTTTTTTTTTTGCGATTATTCCATCCCTGATTCATACCATCAGATTGGGTAGTCAGATCTAGAATCCAGGGAGCTTATGTGCTTACAACTTTTGATAGGTGTCAGATCTTTAATATTTTGAACTCTAGGAAAGGTCTTCATAATACCTTTCTATAAATGTATGGCACGGGGGGTTTTCTTACAAAACCACCCCTTTTTAAAATCATCCGGACTTACAAATTTTTTGATCAACATCCCAGACATTTGCTTAGAATTCGAATCTGAGTCGATATATATAAGTCAATGTTTAAACCCCGATGGTTTGACACCAACTGTTTAAAACGAACGGGGTCACTTTTTAGTTTGACTTTGACCAACCAACGGGGTACAAACTAAAAAAGTGGCAAACGAAAAAGTCACCAACCACCGGGGGTTGAGTGTACTTAATCCACTTTTAGGTGGTTGGCGCCTTCCTCACATTTATAATTATAGTAAACAAGCTTTTCCCGTCAAACTTCGTCCTGCCCTTTTTGCTTTCTTGACGTTTTTAGCTTTTATTTATTGAGCCTCCTGTGATCAAAATTTGGTTTTACGCAACTTTTCCCATACAATCTGCAGATTCTCCGGAATCGGTTCCAGAGTGGCCAAAGTTTTCACTTTTTGGTATAAACCTTACTTGGACTTATACGAACCCAACGCAACAAAGAGCACCTCGATCCGACTTTCCGTTATCAACTGATTCGCGTTCGAACAAAACCGTCGAAATTTTATATATATATAGATTCATATTAAATCTTTCAATGTTCTGTCTAATTTACTTTACTACTAATAACTTATGAAAAGGTTCTAATTTTGATGACGCATTCAATGATGGGCAGTGTTGGTATTATCGCACTCTCGCGAGAAAAATTTCTCTCTCTTGAGTTCTCGCCGCGAGTCTCGAGCTGCCGAGAGAAACTCACCGATTGCCCGTGCTCTCCTCCACTCGCGAACGGGCTTTCTCGCGAGCCAGAATTGCCCGTTAGCGAGAAGTTGAACGAACAAAAAACAACACAGCGATTGAAGTTACACCTTTATACCATCGCCTGGTCCGTATTCATAAGCCTGATAAACAAATTGCTAGCTTGGGACGAACGGATAGCCAGAGGCGCTCGCGAGCGCTCGCGTCGAGAGCGAGAACGCGAACGAAAATGCGAGCGCGAGCGAGAAGAGAAAAGTACTACAAGTTCTCTCCCTCGTTCGCGAGCGAGAAATGCTTTCCTTCTTCTCGCTCGAATTCCAACACTGATGATGGGTCGCATGATTGATTCGAACATAATTTTTATCTAAATATTTAAGTATCAGCTAAGATCGGCTTCCAAAGTATAAGGAAGTGGCCGTGGCTGACTGGTTACGGCTTGGGTTACGGTGTTCGCTACATAGCAAATTCTGACGTTCGTTTTCAGTTAATATTTACTGTGCAGTTACTGAAATTTTTAGTTAGTTTTTCGCTGAACCTCAGTTAAAATTTTTATGGAGCTGTCAAAGTTTGCTGAAATTTCAGCAAGTTTTCTTTTACTGGAAATTCCAGAGGGCTTTTCTGTGGTAGAAAAGTATCCACCGGTAGATGCTTTGGTGGATTTTTGACAGTTCGAATTATTTCAAGAAAATCCACCGCGGTTAACCAGATTAAATTAACAAAAGCCCTCAGTAGAGCAGATTTTAGTAAATTTAACTGAATTCATTAATGAGAAATTGGTGTGTATGTAAGCGAATGGCCCTGGGGTTCGATTCCCATCTGCTCCTAACGAGAAAGTATTGGAAATATAAATCTTGAAACTCTGAACATGAACGAAAAATCAAAGTCGCTCGAGTCGGGGTTCGATGCCCCGTCCATTGGATTGGTAACCAAAAATGCTAACCACTTGGTGAACTTTCACTGGAATTAGGAATACTCTTACTACCAACTATAAACGCGCTGGGTCCTTGTCACGGGGTGGTCCACGGGGTTGGGCACTCTTTTGATCCGTAGCGAATACGGAGCGCATCACGTTTATATGGTAAATATTGGTAAATATGGATGCACGGAATGCGCTGAAGCCACTGTATGATTTATATCAGTGTTATGGCGAGACGTCACTTTTATAAAAGTGGCGTCTCGCAAGAAAAAAAATCAAGCACCTTTTTGACAGCTTCTTACATGTGGCTTGAATGAAAAACACGGGGTGGTCACATGCAATAAATTTTATATATGCCATATGTTGATCCGTAGCGCATCCACGGGGTGGTCACATGCAATAAATTTTATATATGCCATATGTTGATCCGTAGCGCATCCATATTTACGTACATTTAAGATTTCGTCATACGTTTCATTTCAGTGTATATCTTTCAGCTGTCAACGCAGCCCGCGTGCTGTTTATTTGTTTACAAACAAGTTGCATAACCAAAAAATTAACAAGCAACGGCTGCACACAAATTTGTTTATTTAAAATTTAAAGAAGTTGATTTAAATTAAATTTAATTTTAACGCACTGCACCGAAAGAACAAAGTGGAAGTCAGATGACATAAACAAAATCAACTCAATAAAGGAACGGGCAAATTTCTGGGCATCAATTTGATCGAATTCGATCATTTGATCTTCCAAACTTATCATTGTAGTTGAGTTCGACTCGTACATCTTCTTGCCTTTCGTGAAAGCCACGGCTGTCATGCATCGGTAGCAGTTGCCTTTCTTGTGCTGCAGCCACGTCCGAAGCAGATTCTTCACGCCCACGTCTCTTTAAGCTCCCCATAAAATAGATTCAACTCAATACGTGCCTCCTGCGAGTAATGTCTTCCACCCGGCATCGATCCTGAATCATACCGGTCCTTCTCCCGTTCATCCCTTCTGGATCAGATGCTACTCCCACCATCGCCTTTCGTCTGATAACGCTCCTGATGGCCACTGCGAGGATGAATCCGCTTGCTGTAGTAATCGGCCGACGACGCCTGATGAGCCTGCCACGCCTGTCCTGAACATCGGAAACACAATCGAGAATTTGACAAACAGCGACTTTTCTGAAGGAACCATATTTGAACCCAAGACCCAAGAGAAGAAGACCGCAATTACTTGTGCCCCGTTGTGATTAAGCTACTCGCTACTCGGAAGAGACAATATTACTTCCGGATTATCAGTTCTCGTCGTCAAAAGCCAAAGCCGGCTTGTGGAAATAAATAACGCAGAACTCATTGACTTTTTATTGTAAAATTATTCTTCTTCCTCGACTCTTCTCCTTTCCTTTATCAACAAGCAGCACCTCCAGCAGGTCAGATACACGTCTGTCACGAACATTGTCGCCCAAAGCAGTTTTGTCACAAAGTTCACTTGCTCGCGCCGGAAATGGAAACCGATCCGTTGTTCACAATAGCCTCTATTTGCTCAATCACGTTTGGTGGGCACGCTTCGATATACTTTCGGTTCCTCCTCCTCATTTCCACCGCTTCCGTTTCCTCCTTTATTACCACCAGCCGTCCGGATTCACACGCATTTTTCCTTGGTTTTTCTAACACTACGGAGAGGAGTTTCCGTTGTTGTTGATGGGTGAGTAGACCGATTCCAGGCTGGTGTTGCAGATCTGCTTCTACTGCTGCTGGTTTGCCTCGCAGCTGTTCCAACATTCTGGTGGGGGTAACGAAATTTAACTAAGGAATAGTTAGTATGTAATTAAAACGGCAAACCTTATGTAGACATCGCTGACCATATTCTAGTTCTATTCTAGCTGGCATGTCTTGTGGTCAATGAAATCCAGCTGCAACTACATAATCTCTCATCGCTCAGCCTCTTGGGCCTGGTCCACGATGGCATGCTTCGAGCCCAGACTCAACTGGTCCATCGTCGAGAAGTCTTCTTCGGAACATTCACTGCCGATTAGCCTTTTGATGGTCCGCTATTTCGACGATCCGTAAGCTGTGGTCAGGGGTGCGAGAAAACTTGCCACTGTTACTACACAAAAAAATCTTGATGAAAAACTCGAAGAAAACTGCTTTTTCATGTGGATGCGCTACGGATCAACATATGGCATATATAAAATTTATTGCATGTGACCACCCCGTGGCCCAACCCCGTGGTCCTTGTCCACTTTGACAAGGGTTCGGAAGTTCTAAATAACGTTTAAATCCGATTGATGCAAACGCACTTCAGTGCGGGGCTTGTCGATAAATGTATAAATGTAAGGTATGCACTTCGGAAGAAACCGGTCAAGAAAAATTTCAAATGAGCAGCAGCGGTAGAGAAAGTAAGCTAGAGAGGGTGAAGAAAAGCCCCAAGAAAACGTTCCGTCTCTTTTGTTCTGCCGTTCGTAAAGCTGTTTCTTGACCCCCATTCTTTTGATTAGCATACCAGCCCAAAAGCTGAAGTACCTACCTCGCGCTCGGCTAGCCAGCGTAGAAAAGGCTCACCGAAGCTCTCCAGAGCTAACACCTTCCAAATGCCCATGCGAGTTATAAGCATGTATAGAATGTTAATCTAAAAATACATGGAAACAACTCAATTTGTAAGAAGCGGCCGCGTGGTCCGATTTGGTTGGTTGCACACATACACAGCTGAGATCGGCTTTCAAAGTAAATATTTCTAGACATTGACATAAGGTGTGAAAGGGAGATTTCTTGAGTGGGGCCACTAAAAAAAACAAAAAAAAATAAACCTTATTTTCTTGAAAGAAAGTTTAACAATCTCTGCAGAAAAATACAGGGTGGTTAAATCTTCGCGATTTTCGCGGATTTCGCGGAAATCTAAATTGCTCTCACCTAGCAGGATTTAGATGAATTGGGTACTAAAGTCCTATGTCAATTATTATGTACAACGGTAAAAAACACGATTAAAAACCATTTCTGATCACTTTTTTTCATTTTAATGCAAATTTTTTTTTTTTGACAAGACAACATTTTTTCGATGGATCAACTATGGTCCCCTTGGAACGAGCTGTCAAGTAGGAGCTTTTCTGTCAAGAAGGACCGCGAGGTTAATTTTTCAAAATTGATTTAAAAATCCATTTTAAACTCTTTGTGCTCGTACAAAGGGTCATTGTACTCAGAAAAATAAGCTTTATCGCTGTAAACAATAATATCAGCAATCTATGCTTCATTTTAGGACCCAATTTGCGTTCTTTCTTCTGGAAATACTAGATTAAGACAAACATTTTCACTAGCCATCGAAATCTACGTTGTATTCTTGAAGATAGACCCACAGGAACATTCAACAGAAATCCGCGAAATCCGCGCCGCGAAAATCGCGAAATCCGCGAAGATTTTTAACCACCCTGAAAATATAATTTAACAATCTCTGCAGAAAAAAATAGCAAAGAAATTTCAATATCCCTTTGCCCAACATCCCCTAAAACCCTAAATCGAAGCATTCCACGACGACCGGCAACACTTCGCCAAACGTCAGCTCTTCAAGCAAGATCGCGAAATTCAACATCAAAACACGCGTGTGACCATCCGCGAGCGGCGCAGCAAAAATCTGAATCACCTCCGTCGAACTCGCGACACCATGGTCCAGATCGAAGAGTCCAAAATCGCCGACATCGGCCGCGTCCTCAACGACAAGGACCGCCCACTCAAGGAGCGCTTCCGGGCGCTCTTCACGCTGAAAAACATCGGCGGCCCGAAGGCACTGGCGAGCATCGAAAGCTGCTTCGACGATGAATCCGCACTGCTGAAGCACGAGCTGGCTTACTGTCTGGGGCAGATGCAGGACCGAGCGGCGATCCCGATACTGGCCAAGGTGCTCGAGGACGTTAAGCAGGAGCCGATGGTGCGACATGAGGCTGGTGAGTTGGTTTGGACTTTTTGAACGCGTGATAAAGGTTTTGGATTGTCGATTTTTTTTAGCGGAAGCTTTGGGGGCTATCGGAGCATCGGAGGTTGAGGACATTTTGGTCAAGTATTCAAAGGATCCTGTGGTGGAGGTGGCTGAAACGTGTGAAATTGCCTTGGGGCGCGTACGTTGGCTGCAGAACCAGGAGCAGGGCTTTGTCGATAACAATCCGTACGCGTCGGTTGATCCTACGCCACCGGCCGTTACGAACAGCGTGGAAGAGCTGCAGCGAACGCTGCTGGACGAGACAGACTCGCTGTTTAACCGGTATCGTGCCATGTTCAGTTTGAGAAATTTGCGAACGCAAGAATCGGTCCTGGCGCTGGCTTCCGGGCTGAAGGGCAAAAGTGCACTGTTCCGTCACGAGGTGGCCTTCGTGCTGGGCCAACTTCAGGAGGAGTGCAGCGTACCGTTTCTGGCGGAAAACCTGCGCGACGCGTCCGAGAACGAAATGGTCCGGCACGAGTGTGCCGAGGCGTTGGGAGCGATCGCCACCGAGGAGTGCACCAAGATTTTGAACGAGTATTTGGCCGACGAGAAGCGCGTCGTCAAGGAAAGCTGCGAGGTGGCGCTGGACATGTGTGAGTACGAGAACAGTCCCGAGTTTCAGTACGCGGACACGCTGACGAAGGTGTCGCACTGAAGTGCGCGGTTGTTATTCCTTTTTATTTACACAGAATGGATTGTGATACCGGAAAATACAGACACTGATGGAACGTTTAAGCCCGAAGAGTATATATTTTATCTTGTCCGTGGGTAAGCAAATATCACAATCACAATTTGAAAAGAAGAAACAGCGCTACACAGCTAGAAACATGGAGTTGATTCATCAAAAGCCATAAAACACGTAGATAAAGCTCTTCACTTCTTCTTGGAGCGCCTCTTGGAGGAACCCTTGGGCACTTCCAGCGAGGCGCCCTCGATTTCCTCCTTCAATTCGGAGGCTTCGATTTTGTTCTTGGCCTCCAGGTAGAACATGAGATCACGTACTTGCTCTTTCAGCTCGGTCACCTCCTGCTCCTTTTCGGTGCACTTTTTCTCCAGCGCCGAGAATTTGCTCTGCCACGAGGATTGGTTCGCCTGGAGCGTTTTGCCAAACTGCTGCTCCTCGGACAGCTCCTTCATAACGGTGGTCATTCTGTACGGGGGAGTGATTAGTTAGATCGAACGCCAAAATAAAGCCTTTTGATACTTACTTCGCCGATAGCTGGTTCACTTTCTTCTCCAGCGTCGTTTTCTCCTTGCCCAGTGCTTGAAGTTTCCCTTCCAAGGTGGCATTTTTCTTCTTGATTTGCTCCGCTTCCTGGGCTAGCTTTTGCTTTTCGCCCAAAATGCTCGACTCCATCCGGATCAGCTTGTCCTCGTAGTATTCACGCTGGGCGTCCAGCTGGGAGGTGAGCAGATAGGTGAACTCCAGCTGCATCGAGTCGATTTTCTCTTCTCCGTCGTTACCGGGAGATTGGGTCGCGACCAGTTTGCCGTCGGACTTGCTTTGTAGAAGCCGGTGCACGAAGTTATCTCCGGCGTAATCCCAAACTCGATTCGTTCCCAGTTGCAGGGCGTACGTGTGATTGGTTGAGCGGTAATGGGACGCCGCGTGACCTCCCTGATACCGACCACACCCGACGTGTCCGCAAATCAAGCAAATCCAGAGCGCTTCCGTGCCTTCACACTCCATACATACGGAAGTTTCCGCGAGTTCTGGCGTTTGGATGCAACGACACACCGGACAGGTCGAGTCGCCCCACTTTATGAGACACCCGGCGTGGAACGCGTGGTTGCACAGGATGGTCAACACGCCGTCGACGCTCTCGTCCATTCGCTCCAGGCAAACCGGACAGGTCGGCAGTTCGGTATGACCCTGCGGGGCCAGCCCATCATCGCCAAACTCCACACCGGACACCCAAACGGCGTGACACAGCGAGTCCGGCTCCAAACTGTTGTACGGCGCCCCGTTGAACGTCTGGTAGAACTCGACGGCCGCCTCAACGCAACGGAACTCCAACAGGACCATAAACTGGTTGGGGGAACCGTCCCGTAGAATGCGCACATGCTGGATGACCGAGTGGCACGGCGCAATGAAATTCAGAATGTCGTGACAGTTGAGCGACGACGGAACCGCAATCAGACAAATTGTCCGCGAAAGATCGTCCGTCCGATCGGCTCGTTCGCTGCAAAAAAGGTAGAAAGGCAGTTGTTAGCCAACAAAAAAACAAGACCACTGCGCAATGCCAAAAGAATTCGATGATGATCCTCGTTTACATAACACCGCACCACTCACTTCCGCTTGTACAGATGCAGGATGCCCTTGGTCACCTCGACGAACGGGTTGCCAGAGAAGAACGCAATCTCGCCCGGGAACTCCTGCGCGGACAGGGGCGGCGGCGGCGGCATTTCGTCCATCGGGGTCTGCTCGCGGGAACTCTTCGGCAGCACCCCGCGCGACTCGTCCGAGTCCAGCCGGTTCCGGTAGGACTCGATGGTGATCTTCTTGGGCTTGCGTTGGCCCCGCATGTCGCGCTGCAGTCGCGGGTTGGTCGGATGTTCCGTCGAGACGGCACCGGCCGAATCTAGCGAAAATAGTGGGGGAGATTCAACGTTGTACAACCAGACGACAGCTGGGCAATCGATCGAATTAAGTCCGCTTACCATTGTCCCCGTCGGTGGCACTCATTGCGCCGTTTTCGTCGTAAACGATTTCGATTTTAAGCAAGCACGGCGAAACCAGTACAGACATTTAGAATGCTCATGCGGAAGTTGATATTTTTAGCTAAAATTCTACAGTTCAAACACGCAATTTAGCTTCGCGAGTCACAACAATCTTAAAATTTTCTTCCTCAACACAAAAAACTATCAACAAAGAACAAAAATATCGTGAAAATTGCATTTGCCAAAACAACAAACGATGACGTTTGCGCTGCGCAGTGACAGCTGGGAAGCAAGGTGGTGAAACTGAAGGTGGCGTTTGGGAAAATGCTTCTCGTTTGTCGCGGATAGGCCCTTTCGAAAAGAGTTTTGTTGTTGTTTTAAAAACACGTCAGTGAAATTCAGAACTTTTCCTAAAAGTTAAGTTTAAACAAGTTTTAAAAGTTAATTTAAAATGCTTTTATACAGATTTTTGACAGTTCTTCTGACGAGTTTTGTTATCGAAACGGGTTCGGTTTCCGGAGATGAAGTAGCTTCCAAAAACGCCGAAAACAAGCTGATAATAACTGATAAAATTTGTATCCTTTTGTTTTATATTTAATAAAAAAAATGTGTTATGTGGATGAATAGGGATCCAAATCTTAAAAATACATAGAAATATACAAATCTAACTATGATAAATAAATAAAAAAATTAATGTCGGTTTAAGATCATTAAAACTTGTCCTTAACAGAAAACCCTAAGATTCCAACATATTTGTGCGTAAGCGCGAAGAACACAAATTGGTGGTGAAGCATCTTCTCTCAACAGAAGACTATGCCAAAAGATTCGATCTGCTGAAGCTTGCCTTGAAGGAAATTATCCGGGTAATGTTTCTCTAATTCCATTAAAAACTTATCTAATAAACTAATAATTTCCTTAAATTTCAGGTCATCCAAGAAGACGGAGAAAACTTACGCAACAACGAGTTAGCCGAGGGATCCGCGTTTCCAAAAAACCCCGAGTTGGTCGATTCGTTAGCGCGATATCTGGAAAACACGTGCTTCTTCGGCGAGCTCGTGCTACACATTCCGGACATGTCCTACCGGATACTGAAGGGCGTCGATGGATGGCGCGACCTCTTGATCCGGGCACTCGAGTACACGCGCAGTTTCGTTAACATCCTGGACCAGAAATCGCTGGAAATGTTGGGACTTTTGGAGCAGGAGATAGACGAGGGTAAACGGACGGACAGTTACGTGAATCCCTACCGGGAACGTGCCAACGAATCTTCCAAGAGCAAGGAGACCAAGAAGAAAAAGAAGGCCAACATCAAGAAGGGACCGCAGCTGTCGGGAGGAGCAAAGACTGAACTTTAAAGCAAGTAGGTGCCTCGTTTATTTCATTCAAAATCTTATATATTTTACATTTAATCGTAAGTCTATGATACCGTTATAAATTGAAAATAATCCGAACCTCCCTGACCACAACTACTGTGCCCGAATGCCCGTTTAGCTTTCGCGCATGTTCGGCGCCCCAAGCTGTCCCATCGCGACCATCTTTCCGTAGCCTCCGCGGCCCAGATCGTGATCCTGGCGGTACTCGTCGCGCACCTGTCCGCCCGTTTTTCCCCGTCCGTACTGCCGTCCCTCGACGAAGCCCGCGTCCCAGTCGACACGCACGATCCGATCGTCCAGCCGGGTTCCGTTGATGTACCGCATCGCGTACTCGGAATCTATCCGCGCGTAATATTCCACGAAGCAAAAGCCGCACGGGGTCTTCTTGAACTTGTCCAGTCCCATCACGATGCGCCGGATGTCGCCGCAGCGCGAAAACAGCTCGTGAATTTGCTCCTCCGTGGTGTAGAAGCTCAGGTTACCGATGTACAGCGTGGACGAGTTCCGCAGGAGGCGTTCCTGCTCGTGTCGGGAGCCCTGGAAGAGGTCGCTTTCTAGAAATTTCGCTCTCGTTGAAGAAAGTGGAAGCAACTTACCTTAAAATGTTGGTCCCGGTACTTGCTGAGCGCAACCGACGGAGTGTGCACGGATGTCATTTCCGCTGAGATCGGACAGCAAAACTCTGGCGAATTTGACCAAATTTACACGATTTTTTGGAAATTTTTATCGGACAAGCCGCGTTTGTTTACCGTTTCTGACTGAAGTTTTTTAGTGGCTTGTCTGAACTGTCAAAAATTGTGATGGCGATTACAGCGCCACTTGCTTGCGTTGGTGGTTGAAACCAAAATAATACATTAGGGCATCTCCAGCGCTGGGGTGCAAATCAAATTTGGCTCATGAATACCGAGATCAAATTTGCCACCTTGAAAAAACTCCGTCATCCCCACCGCTAGGGTAGCAAATTTTCCACCGAAACAATCCCACCGCGGGGGGCAAATATGGGTTTTTATCATTTTTTGCTCTCGTTTACCTTCAAAATCAATAATTATGTGTTGATTCATGCCTAGAAATGCTAAAAGTTCATTAAACTTTTTAATCCTATTGAAAATTTCAAAGAATTTCAATTTTCGAAAATGTCGAAAGTTAAACCATTTGCTACCCGATTTGATTCCAACCTAATTTGCTTTCGAGTTTGCCCCCGAGTCTCCCACCGCGCGTAGCAAAGCAAGTATCAAATTTGATCTCAAGTTCATCTGTAGAAGAAAAATATGTGTCGGTACCTGTCGGGTACTCATTTTCTGATACCCGACAAGTACCGGCAAGCCGAGTTTTGAATGCGTGTTTCGGAGATTTTCTATGCCTGCTCTTGTGGGTGACTCAAAAATTCAAAAAATTCAAAAATTCAAAGATTTAAAAATTCAAAATTCAAGAATTCAATTTTTTTTTAAATTCAAAATTTCAAAAATTCAAAATCTCAAAAATTCAAAAATTCAGAAATTCAAAAATTTAAAAATTCAAAAATTCGAAAATTTAAAAAAATAAAAATTTAAAAATTCAAAAATTCAAAAATTTAAAAATTTAGAAATTTAGAAATTCAAAAATTCAAAAATTCAAAACTTCAAAAATTTAAAAATTCAAAAATAAAAAATTCCAAAATTTATTTTTTTTTTACTTTTACAAAATTTTAATTTAAAAAAAATAATATAACCCCCCCCCCCCCCTCGACCTGGACCAGAGTCGAGGGACATAAACTTCAAAAAATATTTGCAACGGCCTAAATTATTTTTTTATTTTTCCTATTATTTTTTAAATTTTTTAAATTTTTAATTTTTTTTAAATTTTTTAAATTTTTTAAATTTATTAATTTTTTTAATTTTTTTAAATTTTTTAAACTTTTTTAAATTTTTTAAATTTTTTTTAAATTTTTTAAATTTTTTTTAGATTTTTTAAATTTTTTAATTTTTTTAAACTTTTTAAATTTTTTAAATTTTTTAAATTAAAAAAAATCCGTGATTGATTCGATTTTCCGTGCATAATTCCATTTAATTAATTTAATTTTTAATTTTTCAATTTTTTTGAATTTTTTTAATTTTTAAAAATTTTTAAATTTTTAAATTTCTTTAATTTTTTTAATTTTTTTAATTTTTTTAATTTTTTTAATTTTTTTAATTTTTTTAAATTTTTTTAATTTTTTAAATTTATTAAATTTTTTAAATTTTTAAATTTTTTTTAGCTTTTTTAACTTTTTAAATTTTTTAATTGTTTAATTTTTTTAAACTTTTTAAATTTTTTAAATTAAAAAAAATCCGTGCTTGATTCGATTTTCCGTGCATAATTCCATTTGATGCGGTAGCAAACAGGCAGAATACCGGGTAGCAAAGTGAAATTCCGAAGAACTGAGAGCAAATTTGCTACCGCGACAGGTACCGCGATGGGGTTGACGTCGGGTGCAAATTAGCTTTGCTTCGATGTTTGCACCCAGCGCTGGAGATGCACTTAGAGACACGGAAAGAAAGCCCACGGTAGGTCTTTTCAAAATTAGGCTCTATTCTTTTGAATTTTTAAATTAAATTCCTGAGAAAAAGTCTAGAGTTTTTTTTATTAGGTCCTATAAACATATGAAAGACAATAGTTTATTGGTCCTTTTAAAAAAAAAAAAACTCTGGAAGTGAAGATTTTTTTAAGGAGCTATTACACTATAGCATACGACAAGCAAACAAACAAACTTTTTGAGAGTTTGGCAGTTTGCCTGCTCTGTTTTTTGCTTGCATTTGCAGAAACGTCAGCCTGACTACATTGGGCTTTGTTTGCTAGTTTGGTAAACTGTAAAACAAAAAAAAAGTGCAAGTTTGTTTGTTTGTTTGCCATAGTGCAATAGCTTCTTGACGAAACGTGTAACATTTGCCCTATTTTGAACTTTTTTGGGGTAAACGATCAAAAAAGTGGATACCAGGATGGTTCCATAACAATAACGCTACATTTGTATTGGTTTGACAGTTCTTTGAAGCCTCCTGGTTTGTTTGCTTGCCATAGTCTTATAGCTTCTTTGGCCCATTTACATAGTTTTGCTTGAACTCAACTTGAAAAGGGCATCGCTACTACAGATTGTCTAGGGAAACAGATTGGGCAATGTTTCTGGACACCAAACGCGCTGGACACCAAACGCCCTTTACGCCCAGCAAAACTGGCAGTGTTGCAAGCGCAAAACGTACGTTGCCAGTGCCTGTTTATTTTTCATTAGCCAGTCTGTTTCCCTAGACAGTATGTAATCGCTACCGCAGGTAGCAATCGGGTTGCTATTTTCGTATTCTATGCATTTCTCAAATTAAAAAAAAACACAACATATTATTCTGAATTTTGGAAGAGGGTTTACAAAAAGTATTCAGTTTATTGCATTTCTTGATAACACGTCGTGACTTTCAATATGAAACTCGTTTCTATCACATCACCTTTCAACGTTGCTGCTGAGCGGACTTATTAAATGAGAAACCTTTTATCGATGAGCGTCTTTTTGGCGAGATTATTTTTAAGCACGTAGTTCATCACAATCTCGAATGCCTTGTAGACGACACCCACGACCACAGTTGCCCACAGGTAGTCGTTGGTGAGCAACACAACCAAGATGAACAGGGCAAGCTCGAGCTGGAAGAAAATGGACTCATTGCCGTAAAACAGAACCTGGTCGAACGAGTGACCGTTGTCGATGTAGAACACGCCCTTGTCTGAAATTTGGGGGTGGTATTAGAATAAAATACAGAAAGATTTGCAAAGATTTCACTAACTGTCGGTAACGTAGCTTTGGAATTCACAATCTAGCACGTTTTCCAGAATACTTCGTTCCTGAATGATGTAGTCCAAATCTTTTAGAGCCTGAAAGATGATATTTTTTTTAAATTTAGACTATTTTTCAGAATGGTTTAATCTCACGTGATCCACGAACGCAGCGAAGAATCTGTTCACATTGTAGTACGTCAGTATAGTCTTTTCAAAGTTGAACTCAAAGTGTCCTCCCGGGCCGCTTATCACACCCGAATTGCTCAGCTTGGCGCTGCCAACCAGGTGCGTTTGATTGAGGTGTTGATGCGGTCCAAAGTTGGAGTTCCGCAGTGGTGCGATCAGCTTGTCGTAGAAAGCGCGTAGATTTTTTGGCACTAAAATCGAGTAGGTTTGCTGCTCGGAACCGGGAAGCAGGCCGCGGTTTCCGCACAGGTTGTCCTCTTCCCGCTTGAACTGCAGAATCATCGAGCACATGTCGGTGTCGGAAAATCCGTGCGGTGATCTGCCGTGGATGTAAAAGCCGTACGACTCCATGCAGAGAATGAACACGGATATGTTGGCGAGCGACGCCACGTCGATAAACTGCTGCAGCGCGTTATCGATGAACCGCTCGTAGATGAGAAAGTTGTATACTCGTTGAGCGAAGTAAATCGCTCCGTAGATCAGAATCCCAACGGCAATTTTGAGCACTTTATCGTCATCACCGAGGTATTCTTCATTTTGGCTGATGTGAAGTCTGGAACTTCGCGACGACCAGTGCCCGAATCCGAACAGAAAGAAGACCGTGATGAGCAGGACCACGTGGGCAAACATGGAGATTTTGCGCTTCGTCGCAAGTTCCTGCCACTCGTTCGCGATGAAGTAATTCCTCCAGGCCGATACGCTGTCGCAGGTTGGACGTGTCTGCTAGAATTTGAACATTTAACATGCAGTCCAAATGAATTGAGGTTTTCGTACTGACCGTTGCACTGGAAGTTATCGAGGGAGTGTCCAGATGCGTCCGCTGCATCCCAATGTCCAAAATTTTAGGTCGTTCCCAGTCGATGAAGAATATGTCGATACCGGCCATTAGGGCGAAAGCGCGTAGCAACTTGAGCAGCTGGAATACAAATGGTCAATCTTTATTTATTTATTTTTTAAAATTAAGTCGAGAATTCTCAAAAAGGCTATTCTATTATCTGAAAATTACTACAATTATATTTTTAAATGGAGCATTTCCATTCGAGCAGTTTTTGCTTTTTTCTACAATGTATTCCTTATTGTAAGGTATGCACTTCGGAAGAAACCAGTCAAGAAAAAATTCAAATGGGCAGCAGCGGTAGCGAAAGCAAGCCAGAGAGGGTGAAGAAAAGCCCCAAGAAAACGTTTCCTCTCTTTTGTCCTGCCGTTCGTAAAGCTGTTTCTTGACCCCTTTCCTTCCGATCTGCAGACAAGCCTTAGGGCATCTCCACCGCAGAGATCTAATTGCGTGGCAAACCTATCGGTTGGATCCCCAGTTTTAGCTTTGCTCCGTAGCTAATACACGTTTTCGCACCGCTGGGAGCTAATTTGGCTACCGAATCAAGCCCACCGCGGGGATCTAATTTATTCATTTTCAAATTCTAGCCGTTTTGTTGATCGAAATCAATAAAAATACATTCTAGCATGATAGAACATGCTTCCAATTACATTATATGTCCTAATTGTTTGCTTACATCAATAAAATATCATTTTCAATTTTTTAAAAGTGTTCATCCGATTTGCTCCCGACATGTTTGCATCCCAACTTTCCCACCGCGGGTAGCAAAGCTAAAGCTGAATTAGCCTTCGAGTTCATTCAGCGAAGAAAAAGTTCATCGGGGATCCGTCGAGTAGCCAAGATAGGTGCTCGAGAAGTCCCCGAGCTGCCGGTGGCTAATTTTTTCAGCAATTTTTTGAATTATTTGTATTTGTTTTGGTTGAAGATGCATTTATTTTGAATATCAAATTTGATGGAATATTAAAGAAATCAATAATTCAGTTCAAAACGATTTTGTTAAATTGAAAAGTTGTGGAATTTATATATTTTTTTTATTTTTTAAATAAAAAAAAATCAACCACATATATTAATATAAGCAAATCATTACCGAAAATTTAAACATGAATGTCCAAAATTTAAAAATAACTAAACTGATTTGAACATTTTTGAATTATGTATAAAATTCAAATATATATATCAAGCGAAACAATGTAATTGGTCCAATGTGAGTTTGTAAACAAAGGGTGTATCTTGCTCACGTCAGTGAGGAGTAAGAAAAAATTACGAATACGTTTATTTTTATTATTTATTTTTTTCATTTCATTTAAAAATATTTTGAATGGTTGTACCGTAAAGGCTGATACGCAGATCCGAAGGAACGCAAAACTCCATATAAAAAAACCCAAGAAACGGTCAGGGAAAGGGTCACGAAAAGATTTTTCTTAAGCGGTACGCAGCATAAACGAAAAGTGGCGTTTAACGTTTCTTCGCGCGGTGCTTGTTTGCAATATGTTCTGATGAAAAAATCGCAGAATTGGAATTTTCTTTTTTAATAATCTTGTATTTGATATAATAATATTTAAAATCCCCGCCGAATCTCAAAATGAAGAATTTTGAAATTAAAAGGACAGATATAGTTTTTTGGTAGAAATGGATTAAAAAAAGAAGTTGTCTTTATAGCTGTCGGCCACTATTGCTAGTACCAATCAGCAACCTCTGGATTGTGAGTCCATTGCGCTGTACAATTTTTTCAATTTCGGGACGGGATCGAAATTAGGTAAAATTTACAAATTTACGAAAAACCCGAAATTCTAATATCAAAAACACAATTTTTATCAAAAATAAAAAAAAATGAATTCAAAATCAGGAATTTGAAAATTGAAGAATTTGAGAATTTAGGAATTTAAGAATTTAAGAATTTAAGAATTTAAGAATTTAAGAATTTAAGAATTTAAGAATTTAAGAATTTAAGAATTTAAGAATTTAAGAATTTAAGAATTTAAGAATTTAAGAATTTAAGAATTTAAGAATTTAAGAATTTAAGAATTTAAGAATTTAAGAATTTAAGAATTTAAGAATTTAAGAATTTAAGAATTTAAGAATTTAAGAATTTAAGAATTTAAGAATTTAAGAATTTAAGAATTTAAGAATTTAAGAATTTAAGAATTTAAGAATTTAAGAATTTAAGAATTTAAGAATTTAAGAATTTAAGAATTTAAGAATTTAAGAATTTAAGAATTTAAGAATTTAAGAATTTAAGAATTTAAGAATTTAAGAATTTAAGAATTTAAGAATTTAAGAATTTAAGAATTTAAGAATTTAAGAATTTAAGAATTTAAGAATTTAAGAATTTAAGAATTTAAGAATTTAAGAATTTAAGAATTTAAGAATTTAAGAATTTAAGAATTTAAGAATTTAAGAATTTAAGAATTTAAGAATTTAAGAATTTAAGAATTTAAGAATTTAAGAATTTAAGAATTTAAGAATTTAAGAATTTAAGAATTTAAGAATTTAAGAATTTAAGAATTTAAGATCAGAATTGAGTACTAAAGCCATATTTAAATTTTTATGTGCAACTGTAAAAAACACGATTAAAAACCATTTCTGATCACTCACGCAGAAAAATAAGGCATATTTGAATCAACAAAACGTTTTGTTGATTTGAAAATCATTATTTTTGTTGAATCAACGCTAAACGTCAAAGCAGCTTTTTCGAAACAACAAAAGACTTTTGTGGAATTGAGAAAATCAAGGTTTGTTTCAACGCAAAATCGGCGTTGATTATATTCAACAAAAATTTTGTTGATTCAAACCTCGTACAGGCTGATTCTACAAAACATTTTTCTGCGTGGTGTTTTTTTATTTTAATGCAAATTTTTTTTTGACAAGACAACATTTTTTCGATGGATCAATTATGGTCCCTTTGGAACGAGCTGTCAAGTAGGAGCTTTTCTGTCAAGAAGGACCGCGAGGTAAATTTTTCAAAATTGATTTAAAAATCCATTTTAAATTCATTGTGGTCGTACTCAGAAAAATAAGCTTTATCGCTGTAAACAATAATATCAGCAATCTATGCATCATTTTAGGACCCAATTGCTCGGATTGCTTGTTTTCAAATCCGTTTTGGCTTATTTAAAATGTTTTGCTTGAATTTTGCTTTTTACTCAATACAAATGACTTATCTCTTGCATGTCTGGCACTAGATCGACAATGCGTTGACCAAAATTAATCAAACACAGCCCCAATATAACCTAAAAAACAAAACTGCATCACCCCAGATTACCAAAAGTCATTTTTCATGCGTGAACTTGCAGCACGGGAGGGAAAATATCTCCAAACTCGAAGAATTGAAATCTAAAAATCAATCATCACTCCTAATGTAAACATTAGGATGTAACAAAAATAACTTTTTGGCGGGCATTCAGGGATTTGTTCCGGTGGGCATACTGAGCCTAAATCCCAAATATGAGCTTGATTGGACGTAACAGGAGCTGGCGCTCCGCCCTTCAATTTTAAATGGGATTTAACCCGTAAAATAAGATTTTTTCAAAAATGTCACTTTTTGAGGCATTTTGGTTTACCAATGTTTGGCGTATAGGCCAGATCCTTGCGCATCTTTTGGTATATATAACATCGAAGTTTGGAGCATCCTGGAGCTCGGTACAGACCTACAAAGTTTGGCATATTTTCGAAAAATCGGTCCCGGCAAAATCAAATGGCGTCTCGGGCGTCGCGAGGTGCGACGCATATCTTTTTTGCCGGGGCCGATTTTTCGAAAAAATGCCAAACTTTGAAGGTCTGTACCGAGCTCCAGGATGCTCCAAACTTCAATGTTATATATACCAAAAGATGCGCAAGGATCTGGCCTATACGCCAGTGATGTTTTTGGTAAACGCATTGGTGGCCAAAATGCCTCAAAAAGTGACATTTTTGAAAAAAATCTTATTTTACGGGTTAAATCCCATTTAAAATTGAAGGGCGGAGCGCCAGCTCCTGTTACGTCCAATCAAGCTCATATTTGGGATTTAGGCTCAGTATGCCCACCTGAACAAACCCCTGAATGCCCGCCAAAAAGTCATTTTTGTTACACTCTAGTAAACATTTACTGACGTGAGCAGGATAAACTCTTTGTTTACAAACTCACATTGACCCAATTACATTGTTTCGCTTGAAAAAAACATTCCGTCAGACGATTTGCTCCCGGTAGATCCCGGAGCTAACCTGAGTTTTGTTTAGATTCGGATGAACACGGATGAACTCGAACCTAAATTAGCTCTCGCATAAGTACCGCGGTGGGCTTGACGTGGGTGCCAAATTAGCTTTGCAACGCAATTAGGTCCCTGCGGTGGAGATGCCCTTATGGGAGAACTGTCAAAAACTGCTCGACTGCGGGTGCTCCATTGCATAAAAAGAAAAAAAATAGAAAATTTTCTCAACCTTTTGAAAATATTTTTTGCATGGGTGCTTTTCCTTCAAAAAAATAGCCAACAAACTAGCCAACAAATTACTATTATACTATATACAGAAAAATATAGAAATTTTTGATGGTAAATCAAATTTTTCATCCTGGAATGAATCGCTGATGAAATTAAATTCTTGGAGGCAGTGTGTTAGTCAGTGATTTAACTTTATGTGATAAAAAGTGAAATAAAAAATCCAGATTTTTTCCGTGTACAATCAACCCCCGGTCCCACTGAGAATTTTGGCTCGAGCTTCGATCTGACTCGGAATCGAGCCTGAATCGAGTCGAGGCTCGAGCCAAAATTGGGTACTAAAGCCATATGTCAGTTTATATTTACAACGATAAAAAAACACGATCAAAAACGATTTCTGATAACTTTTTTTTTTTTTTCATTTTAATGCAAAAAATAATTATGGCAAGACAACATTTTTTCGATGGACCAACTATGGTCCCCTTGGAATGAGCTGTCAAGTGAGAACTTTTCTGTCAAGAAGGACCGCGAGGTTAATTTTTCAAAATTGATTTAAACATCCATTTTAAACTCTTTGTGGTCGTACAAAGGGTCAATGTACTCAGAAAAATAAGCTTTATCGCTATAAAAATTAATATCAGCAATCCAAGCTTCATTTTAGGACCCAATTGTCAGTGGGTTGGTAGGTCATATTTTTGTTGACATTTTTTAGCTTGTTCGTTGGTTTGACAAAGTCAAATTAAAAAGTGACGAACTGTCACTTTTTAAACGGTGCTCACGCACACTATCAAAACAAACGTTTGAAAGTGTGTGTGAACTCCGTGTAAAAGGAGTGTCAAAATAAAAAGTGACCCCGTTCGTTTGACAATAGTTGGTGTCAAAACATCGGGGTTTGATTGTACAATGACCCTTTGTACGACCGCAAAGGATTTAGAATAGAGCATTCTACGTGCGTATGTATTGCGTGTACATACACGAAATTAAAGGCAAGTTAAATTTTGTCCGGCCAGCAAAATCAAATGGTGCACTAGTGTGCGTACGCGAAATGGCATAAAGCTCTATGTAGCACCCGCAGTCGAGCAGCTTTTGACAGTTCGCTCCATAAGAAATACATTGTGGAAAAAAAACAAAAACTGCTCGAATGGAAGTGCTCCATTGATTTTTAAATCAATGAACTTTTCCGAAGACACCAAATCAATCAGAAAATCCCTTCTCAAGATACAATTTTTCGAAAAACCCTCCTGGTTCCCGATGCCATGAACTTTGTTCACGCGAACTCAAGTTGAACGCCCGTTCAAAATGCTACCTTACCTTGAAACTAAACGCCAGATAGACGAAAATCTCCAGCGCGCTTCCCACCTCGACCGGAAGCAGCATTTTAACGTTCTGTTGCGTTTTGTACGTGACGAACACGTGCAGCGCCACGATTACCGTTACGGCGAGCAGCGCGGTGGCCACATTCGAACACAGGTACACGACAAAGTTGGCGAAGATCTCCATATCGTAGTACAGCTTATTCTGGCGGAGTTTGTGGCAGAACGTTTGAAACAGGGTCATCGTGAACGCCAGCAGGATGAAGATTGGCAGGAGGATCTGGAAAGGATGGAAGATTGTTGAGCTCTAGTTGAAAAAATGTAAAATTGAAGATGATTACCTCCAGTAACGAATCGAAGCTGTACTTTTTACTGAACGTTACGTGAAACTCGAACTCCACCAACCCGTCGAAGAACGTTTCCGGTTGGGACGTGTTCACCATTTGATACTCGATTTTCAGTAGCGGAACCGCTATTCGATTCGGGTTCTTCTCGTGATCCGGGTGCAGTCGAATATCCAGCTCAATCCGCTTGGCATACCGAACAAAGTGATACTTTTCACCCAAGGGGTCCTCGTCGTACAGCTTGCCCTTATAGTTCTCATTCAGTCCCGATAGGGCGTCCACCATTAGGAAGCGCCTCACTAGTTGCCACTTTTCCGGATCCGGATGGTCGTTGTGGGAAAAGGCCTTCCGCGCCAAAACTGGAACCGCCCGGAGCAGCCGAGCCTTCTGGTCGTAATAGTCCGCGTACAGGTTGAAAAATCTCGGTTCGCCGAAATCGGCCAACAGTTGACGCAAGCTGACCCGGCATCGCCGGTGGTAACTCTGGCCAAATCGAATCCGCTGCTCTTGGCTGCCCGAGTAACGTTCGCACAGGTTCAGGTCGGCCAGGTGCATCGGCTGGTAGCTCCTCAGGTGGCCATACAAATCATAGCCGATGAGGGTGAAGTTTATCGTGTTGTTTATCTGTGTACAGGACGGATACGGAAACCGCAGAAGGAAATTGGGTTAACAATTTGTCCGTGATACGCGGTATGGTGGGGTTACATTAAGTGGGGTTGAGAATAAGAACGTGGGGGCACTTTAACAGAAGTAGGCCTCCGTGATATGGTCGTCAGGCCGCCACGTGGATTGCCAGTGACATTAGCATTTTTATGGGCTTGACCGATTTACAATTGCGGTCCCCCCATTAGGGCTTTGTTTTGTGGTGCAGCGGTAAAGGTCGAGAAAGGAAGATTGTTTGGAAAAAGTGCACTTGCCCGCGTGTTATGAGTTGCGTTTTGCATAAGATTAAGATTAAATCTAAAATAATTATTTTTGATTTTCTGCTATAAATTGAAACAGCCAGTAATTAGATTTTTTTTTACTTTTTTTGTTGCATTTAAAAACATGTAATACTTATTTTACTTTTAAATGTCCTCACCTTTTCAAAGTATTTGTTTGCGTTTTTACAAAATTTAATTTTGCAACGTTTTTTTTTACAAAATACATAAACAATATTTATAAAAAAAGTATTTCCTATAAAAAAGAATATATAATTAGGTTTTACGCCGACCCGAGGATAAAAATTTGACAGCTTGGCTGCACTGTTTACTTTTTTTGCAGGTGTGTCTCAGTAAAAATGTGTGTGCGTGTGCGCTCTTGACGTCACGATGTAAAACCTAATATGGGTCAAATTTGAACTGTTTTTAGTTTCTACCCCGCCGGTTGGTCAAGGTCAAACTAAAGAGTGACGAACTGTCACTTTTTAAAAAGGACTCAAAAAAAAGTTAGATAGTATGTGTGAGCTCTGTATAAAAAGGGTATGTGTCAAACTAAAAAGTGATTCCGTTCATTTGACAACATTTGGTATCAAATCATCGGGGTTTCAGTGTAGTTGAATATTTGCTACCGAGAAATTAAAAAAAATAGATGTGAGCCGGTAACATGGAGTGAAACTTTCGCAGCTGTCGTGGAAAACTTCACAGCAGCTTGACAAAAAGTTTAACTCCATGTTGCACTTTTAATTTCTCGATAACCCGGTCATAGACATTTCTAGCAGTGATAGTTCTGCTGGAATCCTGCTAGAATGCCAGAATTCTGTTTGAATTTTACTTGAAAATTTTGTCAGAGCCGAGATTATAGCAAAATCTGTCAAAAATGACGTTATTTTCGCCAAACCGTTTTGAGGCGAGTGTGATTACCAAGGTTGTTGATCGATACAATTATTGTCGAAAATATTATCGTCTAACGATAACGACGGGACGATAACTATAATCTATCGTTATTTTGATAATTGTTTCGGCGATAATCTTATCGCCGATAATGGACGTCGTACGATAACTAGATTTAAAAATCTTTCTAAAATCTGGAGTTTTTTTTTTTAAAGGTCCTATAAACCAAATTTTAATTTTTTGCTTTTTGGGTGTTTTTAGAACCGCCTTGAGTCAAGGGTGTTCAAAAACACCCAAAAAGCAAAAAAATAAAATTTGGTTTATAGGACCTTTTCAACAAAACTCCAGAAATCGACTTTATTCAAACATATCATGTTAAATTTCAATATTTTCACTAAGAATATATTTTTTGAAATTGTAGTAAGTTTCAAAATATTATTACTCAAAATTGTTCATAAAATACCGTATTTTTTTGAAAGTACTTAAATTTTCAAAATTTGCTAACGGGTATCAAACGAAGTGAAATTGACAAAATATTTTTTCAAGAAAACCTGAAATTTTCAAAATTTGCAATATTGGAATAAAACAAAGCAAAATTTGTAATGCATTTTCACATTGATAGGGATTTTTTTTCGGAAAATACTAAAATTTTCACAGAATACCGTATTTTTTCGAAAGTACTCAAATTTACATTATCTGCAATATGGGTATCAAACGAAGCGAAATTTGGTTTGGTATCTTAGAATTTTCTTTTGTAAAAAAAACAAAATTTTTAACAAATTTTTACGTTTTTTTGAAAATACTCAAATTTTTTTTTCAACATGGGTATAAAACGATGCGAATTATGTTCCACATTATCAGACTTTTTCATAAAAAAAAACTTGAAATTTCACAAAATTCCGTATTTTTTCGAAAGTTTTCAGATTTTCATAATTGAAATATGGGTATCAAACGAAGCAAAATTTTAAATGCATTTTTTTTGTAAAACACCAAAAATTTTCCTAAAATACCACATCTAAAAAAATCTATTGAATAGGTCCTATAAACATATGAAAGACAATAGTTTATAGGACCATTCAAAAAAAACTCTAGATATTTTCTATAGAACATGGGTAAATTTTCACATTATGTGTCTTTTTTCATAACAAATCGATTTTTTTTTGAAAGTGCAAAAAAAAAAACATTTTTGCAATATTGGTATCGAATAAAGCGAAATTTTGTATCCTTTTCGCTTTATTATTTTTTAAATTACAGAAAAATCACAAAATACCGTATTTTTCGAAAATACTCCAAATTTCATTATATGCAATACGGGTATCTAATGAATCTAACAATCTTGTACACCCTAATAAAAAATCACGATTGGCTATGTCGTTATCCCACTTTTTCATACGATTTTTTGTGTTCAATCCATATAACTCTTTTTATGGTTCTAGTACCTGAACTCAAAAATTCGTATGAAAGAGTGGGATAACGAACTCAGCCAATCATGATTTTTATTTAAAGTTTTTATGGATCTAGTTTTAAAAATGCTGCAAACATGTTCTACGCATAAAAATATCACTTCAGGTAAATGAGATATCATCACCATCACGTGATCATTTCTCGAAGCTATAATTTCACCATGTCTTCTACTCGCAGTCCCAGTCGACTTTTTAGAAACTCATTGGCTCTGCAGATTGAACCATCCATCATCTAATTTATTAAAAATTACCGGCAAAATCTCTTAGTGCTATAAATGAAAACTGTACTAAAGTTTGGAAATGGACTTTTCATAATATTGCATATTTGATGTTGATTTTAAATCGAATAGTTTGAAATAAAAATAAGAATTCAAAGGTTTTCAAAGTTAAGAATATCTACGCGTCCACAACCTTTCCAAACTTCCGGTGGGTCACCACCGTACCGATTTTTTACTTCATTCATAAGAAGTTGCGTGTTTGCTTGAGTTGGTCATTCTGGCCACGTGACCACACGATTGTTGGGGCCGGGCTATTCTAGAACATGGGGCTTCCACTTCATGTCAAGCGGTGCTAATTCGAGTGTTTTAATGATTTACCTTTATGCGGCGGCGGTGGGAAAATGTATTCGTTAAAAAAAGGAAAGACGGACGGTCCTTTCCAGCGGGGGAAATCTCTAATTAGCACCAGAGTGACTTCATCGGTTGTATTTTTTGTTGTTGTTGTGGTGATATTTACAGGAAAAATAAAAACAGGCACTTGCATCCAAGCGCAATTATCAAGCTCACAGGATGGGGCACTCATGGCTGAATTATTCAGAGATACTCATCGCGTCAGGTTAATAGCAGCACTATTGAGGGGTTTGAACCTCGAATGCAGTCAGACTATAAGACATGACCACATATCAGGGGTGGTGGGTGTTGGGTCAGTGCATGCCCAGCATTGACCTTCGTAATCAATCCATTTGAAGAGTTATTGTTGTTTACAAGTTGAATGCGTTTCTATATGCAATCATTGTGTTATTATTTTATTACAATTACACGGAGAAAAAAGAGTTCCCAAAATCGTGAACAAGCGTTCATGAAAATGAGAACCTCGAACAAAGTGTTCAAATCCCATGGTACGATTTCGAAAAACGTACCATGAAATTTGAACACTTTGTTCGTGGTTCTCATTTTCATGAACGCTTGTTCACGATTTTGGGAACTCTTTTTTCTCCGTGTAGCGAGTTTTGCTTTTAATGTTTAAAATCGATTATCCTGGAGGACATCTTCAACATAAAAGTTCTACTTTTCAGCACTGAAATGGGTGCTTAAAAGTTTAACTTTTTAGTACTTGTGTTGAAATGTTATACTTTTCGATATTGTTTTGGTTGTATCAGTGAATTGACTAAACACATAGACAATTGACTTAAAATTCCATTCAAAGGGTGTTTTCGGAATTGCAAAAAATGTTGTTTGGAGCTTGTTGCAAAACTTGATTTACTCAACACTCGTCGTATTTATCCAACTCGGTAAACCTCGTTAGATAAATGTACGACTCGCGCTGAAAATAGTAGTTTATGCAACAAGTTGCAAAAAGAAGATTTTTTCAGCACGAGTTGTACATTTATCCAACGAGGTTTACCGAGTTGGATAAATACGACGAGTGCTGAAAAAATCAAGTTTTGCAACGAGTTGCTTACAACATTTTTTGCAATTCCGAAAAACGCTTATTTCATGGAATTTCATGTCAAACATTCATGTGTTTAGTAAATTCATCGTTCAAAACAAAACAATATTGAAAAATGTTACTTTTCGATACTAGTGCTGAAAAGTTCAACTTTTCAGCACCCATTTCAGTGCTGAAAAGTAGAACTTTTCAGCACTGTTTTTGAAATGTATTAATTTTCCATTCTGTTATTTTTGGTAGGGAAAAGTAGGCCGTTTCGTTTCTCCAGAAGGGCAGGAAAAGTTGACAGTTTCACAGTGGAATTGCAAAAAAACAATTTTTGCAACTTGTCACTTTTTACACGGGACTCACACATACTATCAAACAAAACGTTTGGTAGTAAGTGTTAGCTCTGTGTAATGAGGGTGTCAAACTAAAAAGTGACTCCGTCCGTTTGACAACAATTGGTGTCAAGCCAACGGGGTTTCAGTGTAAAGCTTTATTTTCAATTATCGGAAAACTTAAATTTCAAATAAAATCCAATCGTTGTTCGTTCTGAATAAATAATTTGATTTTTTCAAGAATTTTTTATTTAAATGTGCAAAGAATTTCTCTCTTCAAACATTTGAAAAAATAGGCGTAAAAAAATGTAATCTTATCAAAAAGAATTTTTCAATAAAAAAAAAATAATGATTTTTCTTTGCCTTATTTTTTTATTGGTGAGCTTCAGTATGACCCCTAAACTAAGCTTAAGTGCATTTTATTTTAAATTTGACTTTAATGGGGTCGCGTATCTGTGATTTGATGTTTAAAAGAAGAAAAAGAAAAAAAACGAAAAAATATTTTTTTGTTCGTCATTCGATTATCCAAAGTCCCATAATCTGGACTGTATCGTAAAGCTTTCGGTTTCTTTTCAAAGAAAAATTGTTTTTGTTTCTACTCTTAACGTGAAGACTTCCATCATTGCCACGGTTTTTCGTTCAAAGATATAAATTTTGGATCGCTGTCAATATTTTGACAAGAGAAGAAGAAGGAATACAAATTGTTTAGAATAGTGCGCTACATCTGCTGATACTTTTTGATAATGATTATCACTTTCCTTGTAATGTTATGGAAATCATCATTAATCAATGATTGCCAACTAGGAAGTATTGTATTACTAAATTATGCAAATTTTTAATCACAATTTATTTAAACCAAAAATTGATTCAGTGGCTTCAAGAAGGCAACAACCGGCACATGATGATTCATTTTGGTGCAGAATTTCGTTAAATTGAATTTAATACAGAGCATTTTAGAGTGATGATCAATTTTCTTAAAATATGATCAACGGCTTCACCTTAATAAATACGAATCTGAACATACGAATGTTTTTAGGAAAATTGTTAATAGTTTGATTTTTTTAAACTCATTTAGATTTTTTTCAATGGCTGGTATAGAATTTTTTGTGAAGAGTTTTTTATTTGAAATCTTTCTTTAGATAAGAAAAGCCTATTATTTGAATTTCTGAAAAAGTCGGGAATTTGAACAAATGATTTAAATTGTCACCCACACAAAGAAAAAATACTCTAAATTTAAAAAGATCGTTCGTTGGATTAATAGTTTGCGTTGGTGAATATTCGTAGAAAGTTGAAAATTTTTAATTAAAAAGTTGGAAAATTTTCTGATACTACCATGCATTTATAGAACAAAATCATTGTATCAGTAAGAGTTTTTTACTTGTAATATAAAAATAAAACTTTTATGGCAAAAATATATAACATTCAATACTACAGTATCATTTTTAGAAAAAAATGATGGATTTTATTTCAAAGTTTTCGTTTATAAAACAAGAAAAAAACGTTCAGTAAAGCAAATTTTCAGCACTTTTTAATTCAAAAGTGAGTTACTTTTGTCATTACAGTAATATTTTTTTGTGTGCCTGTTCAATTATTGGAATTCGGATGATTTTTGTCAATTTTACAAAGTGATTTTTTTCCAAGGACTTTGTAGGGGAACAGCATCTAATTCCAGCGTGCCTCTAATGTTGGCAGGTCAGAACTTTGACATTCAATTTAAGCTAATTAAAAGCGTTTTCAACTGGAATCGAGTGGTAAATAGCTCAATAAGAAGTGAGCAAGCAAGTTTCTATGAAAAGTTTGGCAAAATTGGTTGTTTAAATAGTGAAAATCAGCAAATTGGATGGAGTGTGGAGCGAGTGCTTAACCTGCCAAACATACGAGAATTTAACCTATAATTGATTTTGAACTGTTTTTTTCATAAAATTATTTTTATTAGGTCCTTTACGGTGCTGGGACCTGGTTAGAACCGAGTCGGCTTTTGTAATTACATTTTTCTTAAAGCTAAGAGTAATTACAGAGGATCTTGTGTGATTTTGAGCTGAATATGGAAAAGAATAACTGAATAAACAAAGTCACCCACAACACAACTTCTTACCGTATTGCTCACGTTGGCGTCGTAGCTAAAGTCCAGATACTTGTCCAGGACCTCGTTGACGTACTTTCCCCGGCGGTAAAACAACGGCGGCTTGACCGTGTCCCCCACCGTCCACAGGCTGGCCATCATCTTGCCCGCGCTATCCTTGGTCGCTCCCAACCCGGCCCCTCCCTGGGACAGATCGTACGTCTGATAGGTGTAGAAGATTTCACACGGCGAATACTTGTCCAGACTGTAGAACGCGAGCACACACAGGTTGGCCAACTGGTGACAGTGTCGCGTGCTGCGCATCACGTGGCAAAACACAATCAGATATTTAATTTGCCGAAACACGTTCCCGTTGTGACGATTGACGGCGGCCGGTCGGAACGGTTGGTAGCTTTGAACGTCCCGCAGCAGTACCGCCGGAAGGCAGTAGGTTCGCGCGCCGTCCACAAACGACACCATGCCCTGCTGTTTGCACCCACAAACGGTACTCTCGTTGCCGGGGGGATAGGTTTTGCGGTAAATTTGAATGTTTCGACCCTCGCCGCTGGCCGCCGATTTCGTCGTCGAGTTGAGCAACGCCACGTGGTACGCTTTGCAGAACTTGACCATTTCAAGCCGGGGTCCGGCGGAGAAGAATTCGGTCACGTTTCGACAGATTGGACCCTGCTGGGAGGAGTCGTAGTCGCGCCATGGGACCGAACGTTCGTCGCAGGTGCACGAAAGGCCTGTGGGGGTGGGGATGGAAATTTAAAGGAATTGGAAAGAAATTTAAGCATTAATTATCTAATTTCTTCACATAATGAACGGACAGAGAATCATAGAATTATATTGTACGATCAGTTCCTAGCTGGACTCGGTCACTGGAAACAACCGGCGACTCAGTGACCGACGAAATAGGCGGCGGGTCAGATGCGGGCATAAAAATCTAGCAAAACAATGCCAAAGGACCGTAGTGGGTTTGTAAACATAGAGTGTATCATTTAATGTCAAAATCTCTTCCCCCCTCACTTCGTCTCACCATCCAGCTGCAGCTTTGTTGACAAACAAACGGAGCACGCGGTCTGGCATCGAGCCAGAATTACCCAGACACGAGATTTTCTTACAGAATTGGTTCTGTGAGAATGCAGGCCAAGGGTGCATGACGCTGATGATACTCGTCGGTTGACAACACCCAGGCGAGGAACATCCCGGAAGGAGCCCAACTACATCCGTAGTGCTGTTTGGACAAAACAGCATGGCTCTGGTTCCTTGCAAGTGTCCTATTTTCTTACCTCCACGTTGGCTAGGTTTAGTCATCATGATGACAAGATGTAACCTAGCTGGTGGCCTGTGGAAACGACTCGTAAACCTTTGACCAGCGAGGGTCAGAGTAGAGGCGGCTAAAAGAAAGGGGCGCGTCAATGTGGGAAAGGGAAGTAATTTGTGATTGTAGACGGTATTGTTTTGATTCGCAGTATGTTGAGTCAACTGCTGTGGATGTACCTGAAACATCGCACAACGGGGTTTCTCTTCTCTTCATTCTCAGCTACCACCTATCTTCTGTTTATTTTGTTTCACTGATTTGCTAACGCGGCTTCTGTTTACTATCCTCCATTTGATTTCGATTTTACTTATTTGATTCTCTTATTTCTCAACGCTTTTTCACTCTATTTTATCAATTGATGCTGCTGTAACAAACTGTCTTCTTTCTCTTAATTTGGCAGCGATGTCAATTTTGTGCCTTTCTTTATTTATCTATTTGAATAGTTTCTCATCTTCCCTGTAAGTTGCCCTCAATAAATCTAAGCTTGTTTGTTACCTCTATTTATTAACTATTGTTAATTACTTTATCTACTTCATAAATTACTATCTTTCTTTTATTATTGATTCTTTACATAGTATATTTCCTTCACTGTCCATTGTTTTGAAACTTCACCTTTTTCTTAAGCAAGTGAGGTTCGAGCCCTTACTCAATTCATGGAATGATTAAAGGATTAACACAAATATTACTATTGTACTTTTGAAAAACTTTTTTAAAATGCTTCGGACCAAAATATTGTAACAAAACACCGCGACAGAAGAAATAGCAACAGATTAACACGACTCAACAATAGGGAAGATTTCAGGAGAAAACAATACACAGTAAATAACAATTAGTTTTTTAATTCAATCTAAAAATATAACAGTTTTTGCTTTAATGAAAGTTGTTAGGCACACTTTAAACGGTTAGGCGCTTATACTTACATCAAACCCTACGTAATGTACCACCCCCGGCCGAGTTAAAATGCGTAACCGGAAAAGAAGGTGTGCATGCCTGGCACGAACACTCAAAGCGTGTTCTAGCGTGCTGCTCGTACTGACTCAGAGCAAGGGTGAGATGTAGGTGTAAGGGCAGTGCGTGTTCGTCGGGAACCTAGTGCATAAGATCGGTCAAGGCCCGTTCTTACACTGAAAATTGCGAATTGCGAATTGCGAGAATTGGTTCTGTGAGAATCCTGCTAGAATCATTCTAGCAGCTCTGTCAGAATTCTGTTAAAATTTTGTAAGAATTTTCTTACAGGAAATACTGCTCGCTGATTGGCTGGCCTTGTACCGGTTCAGTTCGTGTTTCAACAAGTTCAATTTTCACTCGTTTTATTCTACCTCGACCGTTTGAACACGTTTTTTTCGGGAGCAACATCATCGTCAAAAACCCATCGGAACCAAGGTCGGAATCAAATGATTTGCTGGCAAATTACAACATCCCTTCACAGGTAAGCATCCACTCCGAAAATTGCGACACCTGTTACGAATGTCAAGCATTATGACAATGACCTCAACTTACTTCTCCGCTTGTTTAACCGACTTCTCTGGTTCTCTTTGTAGATATGGCCCTGCGGTACTGGCGACAACCCGGCCTGGAACTGGGAGTTCCGATTCCTCATCATCGGCATCAAGGAAAAACCTTCTCAACTCGTGCAGATGGGATAATGGAACAAAAAAGTTGTCTCAGAGGAACAACAGTTGCCGCCTCTATGTTGGTATTGCCGGCAATCTGAGTGCAGTGAAATAATTTTGTAATATAAATAGAAATAAATTTCGTGTGAAACAAAACACAGCTTTTATTTTGCTAAAATATTTTCAGCAATAACATTCTGACAAAATTCTAGCAGGATTCTCACAAAAATTTTAACCGAACATTTCTAGTAAAATTCTAGCAGCATTCTAGCAGAATAGCCTGTCAGTTGGATCTAGCACAATTCTAGCAGGATTCTAGCAAAACCGGTTAATTTCACCGGTTTCTGCAAGAACCGGTTATTGCATTTGAGCCAGAATTCTGTGAGAATGATGGCAGAAAACTTACAGAATGATGGCAAAAATCTAGTAAACTCTGCTAGAATTCTGTAAGAATCCTGCTAGAATGCCGTGACTGGGTAGGGGTGATCATGTGATTTAAAATGAAAGTTTTTTCAAGAAAAATAATATTTTTCCGACCGAATAAAAAAATTGCGAGCATGTTCAAACAATTATTCCTGATGTCGGAGAAGTGATAAAAAAGCAAAATTTTAATCCATAATTTTTCTATAAATTGAATTTTTTCACTCCAACTGGGGACCCCTAGGTCTATCCACGACCGTTTTCAATGACCGTGAGAAGATGCCAGAAAATCCAGCTACGAGCTAAATCCACAATATCATAATAATATTTATTCATACACGGAAAAAAAAGTGTGCGAGAAATCGTGAATTTCGATTCATGAATTCGTGAATAAATTTGTGCATGATTTCGTGATACCTTTCATGATTTCATGAATTTTATTCATGAAATCGTGCATAAAAATGCACGAATTTATGAATTTTATTCATGGTTAAAATATTTTTACGAATATTCATGAATTTTCCTTCATGAAATCATGCATATCACTATTCATGATTTCATGACTGATTTTCATGAAGTCATGATTAAACTGCATGAATTCATGAAAAATATTCATGATTTTACGATTATTTATGCATGCGTAAATTTTACGTCGTAAAATTTTATTCGCGAATTTATGAATCATGTTTTTCATGATTTCATGAAAGTTTACATGATTTCATGAATAAAATGCATGAATTCGTGCATAGCATTCATGGGTTTATGAATTTTTATCCATGTTTATGACGAGTGATCTTGATCAATCAAGAACAGTTTCGTTCGAACTGTCAAGTTTGTTTTTCGCTTGCCAGTTCAGCCACGTGTTTATTTGCCACGAAGTCAAACGCGTTGTGACTTGTCGCGTCCTGTTGTGTTTGCCGGTGAAAGTGGCCGTGATTTGTGGACCCGGGATTTGAGGTGCTGTCCACCGGAACCGGGAAAAGATCTGCGGCCGTTCCGTTGGAAATGGCAACGGAGCCAAGGGCTAGCAGGAAGAGGACCGAGCGGCAGGAAGAGGACCGAGCGCGGGAGGAGGACCGGGCGGCAGGAGGAGGACCAAGCGGCAAGAGGAGGACCGAGCGGCAGGAGGGGTAACAAGGTAAGATATCTGCAAAAGACGGAACAGTTCCCGGTTTGTTCGCGTGTTTGTTTTGAAGTAGAATCAAGGGGGACCTGGTCCATCAGACAGTTCCCGAGTTTTATCTCCGCGTGTGGCAGTTTCTTGGTCGCGGACTCGTAGGGATTTCGGTTTTCTGTCAAATGCCGGAGCATTCTACGCGTGTGACAGACAGTGAGGTTTGTTTTGGTTTTGGAAACGAAAAAATCCCGTTTTTGATCGGTTCCCTTGGATGCGCTGAGTGACATTTCGGTGCTTAGTTTTGAGCTCGAAAAGGGGACATAGTTAAAGTATGTTAATTATTTTAATATTGTAAGTATAAGCATTTTTTAAGTATTTAACCTATTTAAAGTTTTCGAAATTTATAACGTATTAAAATAATTTTAAGCTATTAAATTTTCTTGGATACTTTTGTAAAGCATAATAAGTTTTGTGAATTATCATTATTTTTAGGTATGGTAAATATGCTAATGAGGTATTTTTATTTTTCCAGGTATGTAAATATTGTGACTTTTAAATGTTTTTAAGTATTTCAAGTATTCAAAGTCTTTAAAGTTTGTTGAGTATTTAAATAATTTTAAGCATTTATTTTTTTCTAGGTATTTTAATATTGTGAGCATTAAAAATATGTTAAGTATTTGAAATATTTATTTTTTAAGTATGCTAAATATGCTAATGATTTAAGTATATTCATTTGTTCAGGTATTTTAATATTATATGTTTTTAAAGTTTTTAATTATTTCAAGTATTTGAAACAATTGAAGTGTTTAAAGTTTGTTAAGTATTTAAATAATTTTAAGCATTTTATTTTTTCTAGGTAGTTTATTATTTCAAGTACTTAACATATTTTAATTATTTGAAATATTTATTTTTAAAGGTGTGATTTTAAGTATTTTTATTTTCAGATATTTTAAAATTCTATGTTTTTTAAGTTTTTTTAAGAATTTCAAGTATTTTAAGAATTTTAAGTATTTTAAGTATTTTAAGTTTTTTAAGTTTTTTAAGTTTTTTAAGTATTTTAAGTATTTTAAGTTTTTAAAGTATTTTAAGTTTTTTAAGTACACGGAAAAAAAAGGTTTCCGAAAATCATGCAAATCGTACCATGAAATCGTGAATATCGCGATTTTTGCTTTACGAATTTTTGAACTATGCATAATGGGCACGAATTATCCAGGAATCGTGAATAAATATGCATGACTTTCCATGACCGATTTCACTCGTAAACGTGAATAATATTCATGATTTCATGAAATGGATGCATGAAGTCGTGAAAATATTCACGATTTTATGAATAAAAATTCATGATTACGATCAAAAAATATACCTCGTGAATTAAAATTCATGATTTCATGCATAAAATTCATGAAATCATGAATTTTTATGCATGACTTCGTGCACAAAATTCATGAAATCTCGAATTATTTTTACGATTTGTAAATGAAGGCGTAAAAATATTCGCGATTTCATGCTCACAATTCATGAAAAAATGTAAATAAATCATGAATTCGTGAATTTTATTCATGAATTCGTGCACAAAATTCATCAGTTCTGGAATATTTTTTATGATTTATTTTTGAGGGCGTAAAAAAAATCATGAAATCATGTATAAACTTCATGAAATCATGCATAAATTTCATGAATTCGTGATTTTTTTTTATGAAATCATGAATTTAATTCACGTTTACGAGTGTATTCGGGCATGTCTAATCATGCATATTTATTCACGGCTCCTGGCTTATTCGTGCCCAATATGCATAGTTCAAAAATTCGTAAAGTAAAACTCGTAATATTCACGATTTCATGGTACGATTTTCACAATTTCCGGATTACTTTTTCTGTACATTTACCATATCGTGCCACTAGGGGCACATACCGGAATTGACAAGGAATCCTGTTTTGTGAAAAAAAAAAACGGAGCACATTTTATGTGATTCCAATGCACTCTGGCCCCACCTGGCCACTTTGGAACCGGTCACCGGTTACCGGTGGTCACTGGGGACATTTCGGAATGTGCAAGGAACCCTGTCATGTGACATATCAATATTCATGAAATTCAAATCTTTGGCCATTTAATGTGATGCCAATGAAATCTGGCCCCACCTGGCCACTTTGGAACCGGTCACCGGTTACCGGTGGTCACTGGGGACATTTCGGAATGTGCAAGGAACCCTGTCATGTGACATATCAAAATTCGTGAAATTTAAAACTGTAGCCATTGTATGTGATGCCAATGTATTCAGGCTCCATCTGGCCACCTTGGAACCGATTACCGGTCAGTGCGGAAGAATTCTGAATTTACAAAGGTCCCAGTTATGTGATGTTCAAAAATGCTTTAAATAAATTAAAAATACAATCATAAATTTAGTAAAACCAACATTCAAAAACTTGACATGAGCATTTCGGAAACGTTAATTGGGTACCGATCGTTACTATACAAAAATACAACGAAAACTTAAATTAAATACAAAAAGACCTAAGGGATTTCTTGTACAGTCCAGACTCGATTGTCTGATGAACTAATAATAGAATAATCGATAATTCGTATAATAAAGCCATAATTTTTTTGTCTCATTAATAACTCCAATTACAATAAAGTGATTAATTACAATAAAAGGATTTATTTTTGTAAATGCAGATGATCAAACACTTTAATTTGACGCAAATAGAGTCATAGAGAGTTGAATTGAAAATTAAAAAAAACACCGAAATTCTAAAAATACGCAACAAAATAAAAATCTATAAAAACTTCAAAAACTCAAACTATTTAAAATACGCAAAAAAATTAAATACTTCACAAACTCAAAATTGTTAAAATACGCAAAATACATAAAATAAATAAAATGCTCATAAAACTTAAAATACTTGAAATACCTAAAATACTTTTTTTGAATACTTTATTATAGAGTTTTAAACTGTTTACTTAAAGCAATTAAAATTCTTAGAATACTTAAAATACTTCAAATACTTCAAATACTTCAAATACTTCAAATACTTCAAATACTTCAAATACTTCAAATACTTCAAATACTTCAAATACTTCAAATACTTCAAATACTTCAAATACTTCAAATACTTCAAATACTTCAAATACTTAAAATACTTCAAATAATTTAAATACTTTAAATACTTTAAATACTTTATATACTTTGAATACTTTAAATTCTTTAAATACTTAAAATACTTTAAATACTTTAAATAATTTAAATACTTTAAATACTTTAAAAACTTTAAATACTTTAAATACTTTAAATACTTTAAATACTTTAAATACTTTAAATACTTTAAATACTTTAAATACTTTAAATACTTTAAGTACTTTAAATACTTTAAATACTTTAAATACTTTAAATACTTTAAATACTTTAAATACTTTAAATACTTTAAATACTTTAAATACTTTAAATACTTTAAATACTTTAAATACTTTAAATACTTTAAATACTTTAAATACTTTAAATACTTTAAATACTTTAAATACTTTAAATACTTTAAATACTTTAAATACTTTAAATACTTTAAATACTTTAAATACTTTAAATGCTTTAAATACTTTAAATACTTTAAATACTTTAAATACTTTAAATACTTTAAATACTTTAAATACTTTAAATACTTTAAATACTTTAAATACTTTAAATACTTTAAATACTTTAAATACTTTAAATACTTTAAATACTTTAAATACTTTAAATACTTTAAATACTTTAAATACTTTAAATACTTTAAATACTTTAAATACTTTAAATACTTTAAATACTTTAAATACTTTAAATACTTTAAATACTTTAAATACTTTAAATACTTTAAATACTTTAAATACTTTAAATACTTCAAATACTTTAAATACTTTAAATACTTTAAATACTTTAAATACTTTAAATACTTTAAATACTTAAAATACTTCAAATACTTTAAATACTTTAAATACTTTAAATACTTTAAATACTTTAAATACTTTAAATACCTTAAATACTTTAAATACTTTAAATACTTTAAATACTTTAAATACTTTAAATACTTTAAATACTTTAAATACTTTAAATACTTTAAATACTTTAAATACTTTAAATACTTTAAATACTTTAAATACTTTAAATACTTTAAATACTTTAAATACTTTAAATACTTTAAATACTTTAAATACTTTAAATACTTAAAATACTTCAAATACTTTAAATACTTTAAATACTTTAAATTCTTTATATACTTTAAATACTTTAAATACCTTAAATACTTTAAATACTTTAAATACTTTAAATACTTTAATTACTTTAAATACTTTAAATACTTTAAATACTTTAAATACTTTAAATACTTTAAATACTTTAAATACTTTAAATACTTTAAATACTTTAAATACTTTAAATACTTTAAATACTTTAAATACTTTAAATACTTTAAATACTTTAAATACTTTAAATACTTTAAATACTTTAAATACTTTAAATACTTTAAATTCTTTAAACACTTGAAATACTTTAAATACTTTAAATACTTTAAATACTTTAAATACTTTAAATACTTTAAATACTTTAAATACTTTAAATACTTTAAATACTTTAAATACTTTAAATACTTTAAATACTTTAAATACTTTAAATACTTTAAATACTTTAAATACTTTAAATACTTTAAATACTTTAAATACTTTAAATACTTTAAATACTTTAAATACTTTAAATACTTTAAATACTTTAAATACTTTAAATACTTTAAATACTTTAAATACTTTAAATACTTTAAATACTTTAAATACTTTAAATACTTTAAATACTTTAAATACTTTAAATACTTTAAATACTTTAAATACTTTAAATACTTTAAATACTTTAAATACTTTAAATACTTTAAATACTTTAAATACTTTAAATACTTTAAATACTTTAAATACTTTAAATACTTTAAATACTTTAAATACTTTAAATACTTTAAATACTTTAAATACTTTAAATACTTTAAATACTTTAAATACTTTAAATACTTTAAATACTTTAAATACTTTAAATACTTTAAATACTTTAAATACTTTAAATACTTTAAATACTTTAAATACTTTAAATACTTTAAATACTTTAAATACTTAAAATACTTAAAATACTTAAAATACTTAAAAACTTAAAATACTTAAAATACTCAAAATACTTAAAATACTTAAAATACTTAAAATACTTACAATACTTAAAATACTTAAAATACTTTAAATACTTTAAATACTTTAAAAACTTTGAATACTTAAAATACTTAAAATACTTAGAATACTTAAAATACTTAAAATACTTTAAATACTTTAAATACTTAAAATACTGAAAATACTTGAAATACTTTAAATACTTAAAATACTTAAAATACTTAAAATACTTAAAATATTTAAAATACTTAAAATACTTAAAATACTTTAAATACTTAAAATACTTAAAATACTTAAAATAATTAAAATACTTTAAATACTTAAAATACTTAAAATACTTCAAACACTTAAATACTTTAAATACTTTAAATACTTTAAATACTTTAAATACTTTAAATACTTTAAATACTTTAAATACTTTAAATACTTTAAATACTTTAAATACTTTAAATACTTTAAATACTTTAAATACTTTAAATACTTTAAATACTTTAAATACTTTAAATACTTTAAATACTTTAAATACTTTAAATACTTTAAATACTTTAAATACTTTCAATACTTTAAATACTTTAAATACTTAAAATACTTAAAATACTCAAAATTCTTAAAATACTTGAAATACTTGAAATACTTGAAATACTTTAAATACTTAAAATACTTAAAATACCTAAAATACTTAAAATACTTAAAATACTGAGAATACTTAAAATTATTTAAATTCTTTAAATACTTAAAATATGTTAAAAACTTAAAAATACTTAAAATATTTCATGTTCTTGAAATATTAAAATACCTATAAAAAATTAATTGCTTAAAATTATTTAAAAGCTTAACAAACTTTAAACACTTCAATAATTTCAAATACTTGAAATACTTGAAAACTTTAAAAACATTCAATATTATAATACCTGAACAAATGAATATACTTAAAAAATAAATATTATGCTTAAAATTATTTCAACACTCAACAAACTCTAAACACTTGAAATATTTAAAATACTTGAAATACTTAGATACTTTTAAAGTCACAATATTAAAATTATTAAAATACGTTATTAACTTCAAATACTTTAAATATGTTAAATCCACTGTACTTTAAAATAATATGCTTACAATATTAAAATCATTAAAATTATTAACATACTTTACCTATGTCCCCATTTCTAGCTCAAAACAAAGCACCGAAATGTCTTTCAGCGCATCCACGAGAACCGATAAAAAAACGGGATTTTTTCGTTTCCAAAACCAAAACAAACCTCACTGTCTGTCACACGCGTAGAATGCTCCGGCAATTGAGAAAAAACCGAGATCCCTACGAGTCCACGACCAAGAAACTGTCACACGCGGAGATAAAACACGGGAACAGTCTTATGGACCATGTTCCCCTTGATTCGACAATCGAAACAAACTGGGAACTGTTCTGTCTCTTACCTTGTTACTCCTCCTGCCGCTCGGCCCTCCTCCTGCCGCCTGGTCCTCCTCCCGCGCTCGTTCCTCCTCCTGCCACTCGGTCCTACTCTTGCTGCTCGGTCCTCCTCCTGCCATTCGGCCCTCCTCTTGCCACTCGGTCCTACTCTAGCCGCTCGGTCCTCCTCCTGCCGCCCGGTCCTCCTCCCGCGCTCGGTTCTCCTACTGCCACTCGGTCCTCCTCCTGCAGCTCGGTCCTCTTCCTGCTAGCCCTTGGCTCCGTTGCCATTTCCAACGGAACGGCCGCAGATCTTTTCCCGGTTCCGGTGGACAGCACCTCCAAATCCCGGGTCCGCAAATCACGGTCACTTTTACTGGCAAACACAACAGGACGCGACAAGTCACAACGCGATTGACTTCGTGGCTAATAAACACGCGGCTGAACTGGCAAGCGAAAAACAAACTTGACAGTTCGAACGAAACTGTTCTTGATTGATCAAGATCACTCGTCATAAACATGGATACAAATTCATAAACCCATGAATGTTATGCACGAATTCATGCATTTTATTCATGAAAACATGTAAACTTTCATGAAATCATGAAAAACATGATTCATAAATCCGCGAATAAAATTTTACGACGTAAAATTTACGCATGCATAAATAATCGTAAAATCATGAATATTTTTCATGAATTCATGAAGTTTAGTCATGACTTCATGAAAATCAGTCATGAAATCATGAATAGTGATATGCATGATTTCATGAAGGAAAATTCATGAATATTCGTAAAAATATTTTTGCCATGAATTAAATTCATAAATTCGTGCATTTTTATGCACGATTTCATGAATAAAATTCATGAAATCATGAAAGGTATCACGAAATCATGCACAAAATTATTCACGAATTCATGAATCGAAATTCACGATTTCTCGCACACTTTTTTTTCCGTGTATTTAAAGTATTTTATGTTTTTTTAAAGTATTTTAAGATTTTTAAGTATTTTAAGTATTTTAAGTATTTTGAGTATTTTGAGTATTTTAAGTATTTTAAGTATTTTAAGTATTTTAAGTATTTTAAGTATTTTAAGTATTTTAAGTATTTCAAGTATTTTAATCATTTTAAGTTTTTTAAGTATTTTAAGTTTTTTAAGTTTTTTAAGTTTTTTGAGTTTTTTAAGTTTTTTTAGTTTTTTTAGTTTTTTAAGTTTTTTAAGTATTTTAAGTATTTTAAGTATTTTAATTATTTTAAGTTTTTTAAGTTTTTTAAGTTTTTTAAGTATTTTAAGTATTTTAAGTATTTTAAGTATTTTAAGTATTTTTAGTATTTTTAGTATTTTAAGTATTTTAAGTATTTTAAGTATTTTAAGTATTTTAAGTATTTTAAGTATTTTAAGTATTTTAAGTATTTTATGTATTTTAAGTATTTTAAGTATTTTAAGTATTTTAAGTATTTTAAGTATTTTAAGTATTTTAAGTATTTTAAGTATTTTAAGTATTTTAAGTATTTTAAGTATTTTAAGTATTTTAAGTATTTTAAGTATTTTAAGTTTTTTAAGAATTTGAAGTATTTAAAGTATTTTAATTATTTTAAGTAAAAAGTTGAACTAGTTTTCGGCTTTAAAACTCTGTAATGAAGTATACAAAAAAGTATTTTAAGTATTTTGAGCATTTTATTTATTTTATGTATTTTGCGTATTTCAAATATTTTGAGTTTTTGAAGTATTTAATTTATTTTGCGTATTTTAAATAGTTTTTAAAGAGTTTTTGAAGTATTTTAAGATTTTTAATTTGTCGAGTATTTTGAGTATTTTATTTCGGTGTTTTTTTATTTTTCAAATTTTCAATTCAACTCTCTATGACTCTATTTTCGTCAAATTAAAGTGTTTGATCATCTGCAATGACAAAAATAAATCCCATAATTGTAATAGATCACTTTATTGTAATTGGAGTTATTAATGAGACAAAAAATTAATGGCTAAATTATACGAATTATCGATTATTCTATTATCAGTACATCAGACAATCGAGTCTGGACTGCACTTGTAATCCCTTAGGTCTTTTTGTATTTAATTAAAGTTTTTGTTGTATTTTTGTAAAGTAACGATCGGTACCCAATTAACTAAAGTTACTATTGTATTTTTCATTCATTTAAAGCATTTTTGAACATCACATAACTGGGACCTTTGTAAATTTAGAATGTCCCCAGTGACCACCGGTAACCGGTGACCGAATCCAAAGAGGCCAAGTGGGGCCAGAGTACATTGGCATCACATACAATGGCCACAGTTTTAAATTTCATGAATTTTGATATGTCACAAGACAGAGTTCCTTGCACATTCCAAAATGTCCCCAGTGACCACCGGTAACCGGTGACCGGTTCCAAAGTGGCCAAGTGTGGCCAGAGTACATTGGCATCACATACAATGGCCACAGTTTAAAATTTCATGAATTTTGACATGTCACAAGACAGGGTTCCTTGCACATTCCAAAATGTCCCCAGTGACCACCGGTAACCGGTGACCGGTTCCAAAGTGGCCAAGTGTGGCCAGAGTACATTGGCATCACATACAATGGCCACAGTTTAAAATTTCATGAATTTTGATATGTCACAAGACAGGGTTCCTTGCACATTCCAAAATGTCCCCAGTGACCACCGGTAACCGGTGACCGGTTCCAAAGTGGCCAAGTGTGGCCAGAGTACATTGGCATCACATACAATGGCCACAGTTTAAAATTTCATGAATTTTGACATGTCACAAGACAGGGTTCCTTGCACATTCCAAAATGTCCCCAGTGACCACCGGTAACCGGTGACCGGTTCCAAAGTGGCCAAGTGTGGCCAGAGTACATTGGCATCACATACAATGGCCACAGTTTAAAATTTCATGAATTTTGATATGTCACAAGACAGGGTTCCTTGCACATTCCAAAATGTCCCCAGTGACCACCGGTAACCGGTGACCGGTTCCAAAGTGGCCAAGTGTGGCCAGAGTACATTGGCATCACATACAATGGCCACAGTTTTAAATTTCATGAATTTTGATATGTCACAAGACAGAGTTCCTTGCACATTCCAAAATGTCCCCAGTGACCACCGGTAACCGGTGACCGGTTCCAAAGTGGCCAAGTGTGGCCAGAGTACATTGGCATCACATACAATGGCCACAGTTTAAAATTTCATGAATTTTGATATGTCACAAGACAGGGTTCCTTGCACATTCCAAAATGTCCCCAGTGACCACCGGTAACCGGTGACCGGTTCCAAAGTGGCCAAGTGTGGCCAGAGTACATTGGCATCACATACAATGGCCACAGTTTAAAATTTCATGAATTTTGACATGTCACAAGACAGGGTTCCTTGCACATTCCAAAATGTCCCCAGTGACCACCGGTAACCGGTGACCGGTTCCAAAGTGGCCAAGTGTGGCCAGAGTACATTGGCATCACATACAATGGCCACAGTTTAAAATTTCATGAATTTTGATATGTCACAAGACAGGGTTCCTTGCACATTCCAAAATGTCCCCAGTGACCACCGGTAACCGGTGACCGGTTCCAAAGTGGCCAAGTGTGGCCAGAGTACATTGGCATCACATACAATGGCCACAGTTTAAAATTTCATGAATTTTGACATGTCACAAGACAGGGTTCCTTGCACATTCCAAAATGTCCCCAGTGACCACCGGTAACCGGTGACCGGTTCCAAAGTGGCCAAGTGTGGCCAGAGTACATTAGCATCACATACAATGGCCACAGTTTTAAATTTCATGAATTTTGATATGTCACAAGACAGAGTTCCTTGCACATTCCAAAATGTCCCCAGTGACCACCGGTAACCGGTGACCGGTTCCAAAGTGGCCAAGTGTGGCCAGAGTACATTAGCATCACATACAATGGCCACAGTTTTAAATTTCATGATTTTTGATATGTCACAAGACAGAGTTCCTTGCACATTCCAAAATGTCCCCAGTGACCACCGGTAACCGGTGACCGGTTCCAAAGTGGCCAAGTGTGGCCAGAGTACATTGGCATCACATACAATGGCCACAGTTTTAAATTTCATGAATTTTGATATGTCACAAGACAGAGTTCCTTGCACATTCCAAAATGTCCCCAGTGACCACCGGTAACCGGTGACCGGTTCCAAAGTGGCCAAGTGTGGCCAGAGTACATTGGCATCACATACAATGGCCACAGTTTTAAATTTCATGAATTTTGATATGTCACAAGACAGAGTTCCTTGCACATTCCAAAATGTCCCCAGTGACAACCGGTAACCGGTGACCGGTTCCAAAGTGGCCAAGTGTGGCCAGAGTACATTAGCATCACATACAATGGCCACAGTTTTAAATTTCATGAATTTTGATATGTCACAAGACAGAGTTCCTTGCACATTCCAAAATGTCCCCAGTGACAACCGGTAACCGGTGACCGGTTCCAAAGTGGCCAAGTGTGGCCAGAGTACATTAGCATCACATACAATGGCCACAGTTTTAAATTTCATGAATTTTGATATGTCACAAGACAGAGTTCCTTGCACATTCCAAAATGTCCCCAGTGACCACCGGTAACCGGTGACCGGTTCCAAAGTGGCCAAGTGTGGCCAGAGTACATTGGCATCACATACAATGGCCACAGTTTTAAATTTCATGAATTTTGATATGTCACAAGACAGAGTTCCTTGCACATTCCAAAATGTCCCCAGTGACAACCGGTAACCGGTGACCGGTTCCAAAGTGGCCAAGTGTGGCCAGAGTACATTAGCATCACATACAATGGCCACAGTTTTAAATTTCATGAATTTTGATGTGTCACAAGACAGAGTTCCTTGCACATTCCAAAATGTCCCCAGTGACCACCGGTAACCGGTGACCGGTTCCAAAGTGGCCAAGTGTGGCCAGAGTACATTGGCATCACATACAATGGCCACAGTTTTAAATTTCATGAATTTTGATATGTCACAAGACAGAGTTCCTTGCACATTCCAAAATGTCCCCAGTGACCACCGGTAACCGGTTACCGGTTCCATAGTGGCCAGGTGGGGCCAGAGTACATTGGCATTACATAAAATGTCCTCCGTTTTTTCACAAAACAGGGTTCCTTGTCAATTCCGACATTTGCACCCAGTTGAACGATATGGTAAATGTACAGAAAAAGTAATCCGGAAATTGTGAAAATCGTACCATGAAATCGTGAATATTACGAGTTTTACTTTACGAATTTTTGAACTATGCATATTAGGCACGAATAAGCCAGGAGCCGTGAATAAATATGCATGATTAGACATGCCCGAATATACTCGTAAACGTGAATTAAATTCATGATTTCATAAAAAAAAAATCACGAATTCATGAAATTTATGCATGATTTCATGAAGTTTATACATGATATCTCGAATTTTTTTACGCCTTCAAAAATAAATCATAAAAAATATTCCAGAACTCATGAATTTTGTGCACGAATTCATGCATAAAAGTCACGATTTCATGAATTTTATGCATGAAATCATGAATTTTATTCACGATGTATATTTTTTCGACCGTAATCATGAATTTTTATTCATAAAATCGTGAATATTTTTCACGACTGCATGCATCTATTTCATGAAATCATGAACATTATTCACGTTTACGAGTGAAATCGGCCATGGAAAGTCATGCATATTTATTCACGATTCCTGGATAATTCGTGCCCAATATGCATAGTTCAAAAATTCGTAAAGCAAAAATCGCGTTATTCACGATTTCATGGTACGATTTGCATGATTTCCGGAACACTTTTTTTTCCGTGTAGGAGCAATTCTCTACGAAATCGGTCATACAAGTCCCCATTTAAAATTAAGCTCACATTGCTGATATTATTGTTCACAACGATTTAGCTTATTTTTCTGAGTAAAATGACCCTTTGTACGACCACAAAGAGTTTAAAATGGATTTTTAAATCAATTTTGAAAAATCAACCTCGCGACCCTTCTTGACAGAAAAGTTTCTACTTGACAGTTCTTTCCAAGGGGACCATAGTTGATCTATCGAAAAAAGGTTCTTGTTAACTTTTTTTTTGCTTAAAAAAAACAAAAAGGTATCAAACATGGTTTTTAAGCGTGTTTTATACGTTTTATACCGTGGTACATAAAAATTTACATAGGGCTTTAGGACCCTATTAACTTTTTTTCACAAAAATTGAATTTCCAAAATTGTTTTTTTTTATGATTTATTTACATGTTTTTAGAGACCAAGATCCGCTAATTTTTAGTCAGTGTGGTCAAAAAAATTGCCGCCAAGTTATGATTCATGTAAATTTGAATTTTCAATCAAAAAATATTTTTCAGATTTTTTGATAAAGTGTCTTGTTTTCAAGATATAGCCCCCGAAAGTTTGATTTCAGTGAAATAATTGCAGGTTTTCGATTGTTTTAAATAGTGACCATAAGTGAGACAATTTCTGAAAATATTACTGAAATACTATATGTTTTAAATCAAAAACGGCATATATGCCGTATATATATTTCATTGACATAAAACTTTCGATGGCTATATCTTGACAATGAGACAATTTATCAAAAAACCTGAAAAGTAATTTTTGATTGCAAATTCAAATTTACATAAAAAAATAGGTCATCAAAATTGTATGTACAAAATTTCAATTCTTTCCAAGAATGTTTTGACCTTGCTTCTCTATGGCTCAAAAGTTGCGAGTTTTGGTCCCCTGAAACATATTAAGTTTTTGTGACAAAAATAATAATAAAAAATCTGGGAAGATTTATTTCCGTATACCTACCTATTTTTTCTGAACAATCAATACCTAAAACTTTGCTAAAAACATCAAATTGGACCCCATAGGGTTAAAGTTCCCTTAATAAAATCATCAACAACAACAACAACCAATTGGGTCCTAAAATGAAGCATAGATTGCTGATATTATTGTTTACAGCGATAAAGCTTATTTTTCTGAGTACAATGACCCTTTGTACGACCACAAAGAGTTTAAAATGGATTTTTAAATCAATTTTGAAAAATTAGCCTCGCGGTCCTTCTTGACAGAAAAAGCTCCTACTTGACAGCTCGTTCCAAGGGAACCATAGTTGATCCATAGAAAAAATGTTGTCCTGTCAAAAAAAAATTTGCATTAAAATGAAAAAAAAAGTGATCAGAAATGGTTTTTAATCGTGTTTTTTACCGTTGTACATAAAAATTTACATAGGGCTTTAGTACCCAATTCAGAATTTCGAATATTTACGAACCATTTTTGTATGGACAGCTGCCAAAATTTTATGGAGGCTTGTATGGGCGAACCAATGGCACAAAATGGCTTCTTTGGTCAGAGGGAAGGCCTCCGCATAGTTTGAGCCAAATAAAAAAATACAAATAAAATCCATTTCCGGTTTTGGTAGAGTATTGCTCATAGTATTTTGAGGTCATATTCTACCAGCAAAGTAAGTTAAGTAAGTTTTTTTCACTAAACGTTAATTTTTTTTTTTTTGCGGTTTGGAAAACTAGCCCTTTCATTGTGAACAATAAAATCCTTAAATTAAAATAAATTTTATTGTCCAATTACGCCTAATATATTATAGGTAGGTATTTTTTTTTAAATTACCTTGAATAAATTTTTGTTTCGACTAAATCTCTATACAAGTGTTTTTGAAGATATTGTAACATGATTTGAAATCATAAATTGGAATTTTTTAAACTGTTTTTTTCTACTTTACTGTTGGTTCTATAAGTGTCATTAACAATTTAAAATAAAATTAAACTTATGATTGAGGCGATTTAGTGTATTAGTGTTGAATCTTTTTCTCTTTTACCAGACATTTAAATTTTCACTTTCCTCAAGAACAATCCGAAATCGATCAAACAGTTCACACTTTCGCACGTAACCTTTTCACCCAGTTACCTAATTAGTCTGTCTCAAAATATTAAAATATGAAAGTAGGCCTTGCCCAATTCTAAAACTACAGGTTCACTTACGCCTATCGTCCACCCGCAGATGTAGTCCCTCGTCGCAGGGTTTGCACTTGAACGTGAAAGTATCAAAGTACTCCCCGGTCCGGCAACCATCCGGTGTGGCAAAGAGGACAACTTCGTTGACATTGTAAAAGTCGGATTCGGCACTCGAAAAGCTTAACACTGAAAACACACTTAAAATGAGCACACTTTGGCGACACCATGTGCCACTGTTCACGCCCGTTGAAAACATCGTTGGAGTTGTGTACGTTTGATTAATTATTAATTAAGGCATCGGCTTTCACAACACTTTCGCCACATACAATTTTCCCACTTTGGTCATACTCTAAGGAGGGATCGCGTTCGACTGTGGAATCGGAACTTCCGACGAACAGCAAAACTGTGAGGTTGGGGTGGCCGGATTTGTTTTGCTGATGTTGCCATGGATATCCGCCGTTTTTGGTCATGCGGACATGCAGTCATCGAATCGGTCCCTCGGCGTGGTCGCCACTATAGCCGGGGAGTAAACAAGTTTCGTCGTATTTATTGTTATTTTGCCCAAAATCATATGATAGCATTTACGAGGGTGGTGGTAATGTTTGCAACCCATCCCACAGCCTTGCATTTCATACCGGCTTTTGCAAACACGTGGCTGATTGAGAAAAAAAATCAGTTCTTTTACCTTTTTCTTATGATTATTCAGAATAATGTCATTATTTAAGAATGAAAAACATAAAAAAATATGATCTTAAAACATTTGCACGCGATCCTAAAATTTAAATTACAAAAAATTCTGTGTAAATGTTCATACAATCCAGACTCACTAATCAGAAGCCTCGATTACACTGACCAAAGGTATGTAGATTAGTAAGGTAAAGCGGGTATTCTAGCTGTCAAAATAGTTAGCACGAAACCCGGATTTTATATGGATATTTTCAGTAAAGTGAAAATTTTACCATTTTCCGGACAAATTTCTCCGGATTTTTTTTGTGGGGTTGTTAAGCATGCCAAATCGAACCGATACACGCTTTTAAAACACAAATATTTATTCAAAAAAATAAATTCAATTCAATTTTATGGTTTTATGTTCATTGCATTAATAAAATAAAATGGCAATAAAAAGTAAAATAAATCAGTTGAGTTTTGATTTGAAGCAGCACAGCAGTTACGTTACGGAGTTACCGAGTTTCCAAGTTATCCATTAGCCACCTAGCATTATTTGTTCGGCAAATGTTGTTAACAATTTGCACAATTGCTTTTGAGGAAAGATGACAGAAATGTAAACCATTCGGAAGTGGTATCGAATGATACCAATTTCATATCAATTCAAATACGGACAGCTAACGAAGGCGTTTTATCTTAGTCTAGCTGTCCACACGGTCTCGTGGTGTGCCTGAGAGTTCGCCTGGAAGCAGCAGAAGCAGGTCATCACACGTGATCTCGAATTGACCGGCAGCATAATCTGCGTAGGCGTCCCTCCGCTGATAAACAGCAGCAGCATAGCATCGTGTCCGTAAAGCTGCTCCGGTAAAACACGAACTAAATCGTTCCTGCCATCCCAGCTGGAAAGCTGACATGCGTGCCAGTCCGTATCCAGGTTTTTAAGCGAAGATGGCGTTTGAATGGTGAACGTCCGAAATTTCAAAATCACGCAGTGGTACCAATATTCCGAAAAAAAGTGTGCCATGGCATGACAGTCACATTTGTTTTCTAATGTTGGTGCTACTGCAAGATTTTGACATTTCGGATGTTCGCCGTCCGAACGCCATCTTCGCTTAAAAACCTGGATAGGATACGCCCAATCTCCAAGCAAGTGGACCACGCCGACGACAGAGATTGTTGCAACAATTACACCCCCACACGCTGCTGCTATCGCATTGAATGTTTTGACATTTTTAATTCTTTGAAAAAAAAATAATGACAGCGAGAAATGTCAGTTAAAATGTAACGCCTCAACTCGCCACTGAACGAAAATTGAGCACCCAGATTTTTTTCTAGACTGCTGAGACGTGTACCGCGTGTACCGCGTTACGGGGTCAAACATAAATTCCCAGTGTACCCTCTCATTTCCCTTCTCTCTGGATGAACCGTTCTTTTTTGCTTCCATTTTAGTTTGTTGACGTTAAGACTACAGATTGTCGAGGGAGACAGATTGGCCGATGCAAAATAAATCAGCACAGCACAACAGTTTTGCTGGGCGTAAAGGGCGGTTGGTGTCCAGAAACATTGGCCAATCTGTTTGCCTTGACAATCTGTAGTTAAGACGTGTTGTTTGTTAATTGAAAAATATCTGTGTTTTTATTATAAAAAAAAGTCCCCGATCACGACAATGGCACAGTCCGGTAAGTCGAACCTTTTGATTCATGAAAGATCATTTGTTTTGCTTGAATTGTTGTGTTGTGAAATCCAACAGTTTTGTTTACCTGCCAGGATGCCGGTCCAAAATTTTGCATTGTTGTTTTGCCTGTGTTTTGAAACAGGTAGATTTTTGCTTGAACTTTTTATTTAAAATTGATGCAGGCCAAGGATTGATACCTAAGAGCATGCAATGGCACTGACCTTGTTGCGTGCTCTTCGGTTGACGTCCACGTAAGGAACATCCTGGAAGGAGCGCAACTAACTACATCCGTAGTTCTGTTAGATCATCCGAATTATCTTGATCAGAACAGTATAGCTCTGGTTCCTTGCGAGTGTCCTATTTTCTTACCTCCACGTTGGCTTGGTTTTCATGATGACCTAGCTGGTGGCCTGTGGAAACGGATCGTAAACCTTTGACCACCGCGGGTCAGAGTCGATACGGCTAAAAGAAAGGGGCGCAACAATGTGGGAAAGGGAAGTAATTTGTGATTGTAGACGGTATTGTTTTGATTCGCAGTATGTTGAGTCAACTGCTGTGGATGTACCTGAAACATCGCACAACGGGGTTTCTCTTCTCTTCATTCTCAGCTACCACCTATCTCCTCTTTTTATTTTGCTCTTCTGATTCCCAATTCTTCACTGATTCTTCTATTTAATATCCAACATTTGATTTTAATTTTACTAACTTTTGATTCTCTTATCTCTCAAAGCTTTTCCACTCTTTTCTATCAATTGACAACAAACTTTTTTTTTTTCCTTAAAAATATACTTTTCTTGAATGTACTGTATATCAGGTCTATTTATCATTTGTCTAATCATTTTTGATTTCATTGCGAATTTATTTAATAATTCTTTATCTGTCCTATAAATTATCATAACTATAATCTAAGCTTGTTTTGTATCTCTATTTATTAACTATTGTCTAATTTTACATCTAATACATCTAGCTTCTCATTTTTATTCTTCAAAATACGCTCATCATTCTCTTACTATTGATACTTGATTTTAATAAAATAAATTCTCTTTTACTGTCAATTGTTTTCAATCTTCACCCTTTTTTTTCAACAAGTGAGGTTTGAGCCCTTACTCAATTTATGGAATGGTTAAAGGATTAACACAAATATTATTATTTTTGTATTTTTGGTAAACTTTTATAACATGCTTAGGACCAAAAATTGTAATAAAACACCGCGACTAGAGGGTGACGAGCGGGAATTCCCGGGAAAAATTTCCCGGGAATTCGGCAATTTTTGGACCTCTCGATTCCCGGGAAATTTGGTCGAGACTCCCGGGAAATTTTTAACTTATAAATATCGAAGCAAAATTATATTAACTAATCAGAATTTAAAAAAAAATCTGAATTGTTTAGAACATTGGATGTTCAATATTCTTTCGAATAAACCAATGCTTCCCAAATATTCTTATAAAGAACGTGTAAATTTTAACTTATCAAAAAAGAAAAGTTTAGAAGTTTCTGGAAGCGAAAATTGCAGAACTTCTTCAATTTTCGCTTCCAGAAACTTCTAAACTTTTCTTCCCACTTCTGGGCCCATAACCTAATGGGAGTGGTTACGCTGAGTGAAAACACGTCTTCGTGGGGAAAAGGTTTAATTGCTAATGAACATAAAAACTGATTAGTGGTCGCAGATTGCTCCGATCTTCAGTAAAAAATTCTACTATAATTGAGAGAACCCAAAATAATGTGGTCTCAAAAATTTACTTAAAAGCATACTTAGCAGTTACACCCAAGAAATGAAATCATTTTTTATTCAAATTATCATTTTCATTTATTTTTATATATTCTTAGATGGAAAACCCTTTTGAACTTTAAATTGTTGATTTGGGTCGATTTTTTGATCATATTGCAAGATTCCCGATACTGGAAAATTATATATAAGCCATGTTTTTTGCTTCACAAAAACCTAGCAACAAGTTCATGCAACAAGTTTGTGCTTCTTTTGAAAAATGACTCAGTGTGAATTAAGATTCGTAAACATTTTAACCTACCGTTTTGAGTTCTAAAAAGCTCAAGAAACGTTCTTGTATTTGCAGATTCAGAAGAAAATTCAAAGGTAGACATAGTTCCCGAAAATAATGAGGCTACTAATTATCGTTTTATCGAAAAAGTATGAATTAATTGCAACTGACTTCATTGAAAGAAACACATTTATTACTTTTTTTTTTATAAATTATTGACACTATTGGCATGGTTAAAAAAACTCCCGGGTCCCGGGAATTCCCGGGAAATTGCTAAATTCAACTCTCGATTCCCGGGAAATTGAAAATCTCGAGAATCGTCACCCTCTAACCGCGACAAAAGAAATAGCAACAGATAAACAGACTCAACAATAGGGAAGATTTCAGGAGAAAACAAAACACAGTAAATAACAATAAGTTTTGAATTCAAACTAAAAATAAAACAGTTTTTGCTTTAATGAAAGTTGATAGGCACACTATAAATGGTTAGGCGCTTATACTTACATCAAACCCTACGTAATGTACCACCCCCGGCCGAGTTAAAATGCGTAACCGGAAAAGAAGGTGTGCATGCCTGGCACGAACACTCAAAGCGTGTTCTAGCGTGCTGCTCGTACTGACTCAGAGCAAGGGTGAGATGTAGGTGTAAGGGCAGTGCGTGTTCGTCGGGAACCAAGTGCATAAGATCGGTCAAGGCCCGTTCTTACACTGAAAATTGCGAATTGCGAAAAATTTCTTCATGAAACTTTTGCGAGTGATTGAAAATCATCTTTTAATTTGATTTAAAAAATTTCCGGTAATATGATTTTTTTATTTTCTACATGTGTGTAACCCCTTAAGATACAGTTTTTTAAACTATTCACATGCAATTAATGTATGGCCAACCTGCAAAATTATGTAGAGCCTTATATGGATAAAAAATTTTAAATTTAAAATCTATATATATAAAAAATGTCGATGGGTTTGTTCAAACGCGAATCAGTTTAACACGGAGCGTCGGATCGTGGTGTTCTTTGTTGCGTTGGGTTCGTATAAGTACAAGAAAGGTTCTTACGCCAAAAAGTTACAACTTTGGCCACTCTGGTACCGATTCCGGAAAATCTGCCGACGGTATGGGAAAAGCTACGTATAATCAAATTTTGATCAAAGAAGGTGAAAAATCAATAGAGCTAAAAACGAAAAGATGGCAGAACGAAGTTTGTCGGGTGAGGCTTGTCTTTTATTCTATATAATTTGTACCAGCCTAAGTTATTGTAGATAGGTTATTGGTGTTATTAGCCGAACAGTGATTGTTTGCTTAATAACCAAACCTCGTTGGATAAATGTACGACTCGTGCTTAAAAATCTTGTTTTTGCGATTCCCTTGTGGAACACCAATCAGTGAGGTACTCCTGGATATTAGCTCCTGAAAAGTGCTTAAAAAGTGCAAAAATGCCTCACGGCAAGAAAAAGAGGCGGTCCTCACCAGCAGGATCGGCAGATTTGAAGAAGCTAAAGAATGCCGAAGCGCTACCTGCAAAGCCAGGCAGTTTGAGCAAGGACGCTCAAAAGTTGTCTGGAAACCAGTTCGCTACCCTCCTGTGGACGTGAGCGAGAAGGAAGAATTTGAACGACGGGAAAAGTTGCCACCCATTTTTGTGAAAACATCGTCATCGGATTCGGTGCGAAAGTGGCTGACCGGGTTTATCAAATCTGGTGCTTTACGAGCTTCCATTCGCTTGTGTGCTGATGGACTCAAAATTCTGCTACCTACCAGAAAGGATTACAACTACGTTCGGGATTTCCTGAACAACACAAAGATTGAATACTACAGCCATGACGATCCAGGTAAACGCCCCATGAAACAGGTCCTCCGAGGCCTGTACGACATGGATGTGAGTGTGCTGAAAGAAGAGCTCAAAACTCTGAAGTTGAACGTGATCGAAGTCTTCAAGATGACGAGACACAACAAGGACATCAAGTATCGTGATCAACTGTACCTGGTTCATCTCGAGAGAGGATCGACAACGCCGTCAGAGCTGAAAGCAGTTCGGGCAATTTTCAACATCATCGTGACTTGGGAACGTTATCGTCCAGTGCACCGTGACGTGACACAGTGTTCGAACTGTTTGCAGTTTGGGCATGGTGGAAGGAACTGTTTCATCAAGAGTCGTTGTGCAACCTGCGGAGGTGAGCACAAAACTCAAGCTTGCGAAACAATCAACGAGAACATCGAAGCGAAATGCTTCAATTGCGGCGGCGACCATTCTACCAAGAATCGAAGCTGCCCAAAACGAGCTGAATTTGTAAAAATTCGGCAGCAAGCGACGACGAGGCACCAACCAAATCGTCGCAAAACACCACCAGCATACACGGACGTGGATTTTCCTGCTTTGGCGTCACCAGGAGCAGGATCTGTTCGAGTGGTTCCAAATCTGCAGCCATTGCCGTTGAATCAGCGGCAAAGAGTTGCAGAGAATACAACACCTCCTGGCTTCAGTCAGCAACCGAGGGAAAACCAACCAACATCAACGGGTGAAGGCAGTAGTGACCTGTTTTCACCACAAGAACTTTTGAACATTTTCATCGAGATGACAACAACACTGCGTGGTTGCAAAACTCGCCAGGAACAAGTAAGAACGCTTGGAGCATTCATCTTAAAATACAGTTCGTAGTTTACTCGTTCTAGTGATTTTGAATATTTCAATGAATTTATTTTTTTTTAGTTTTAAGTTAGGATTAGTTGTTAAAGTGTTTTTTTTTCTTTTTTACCCAAATGTATTTAATTCAATGCAATAATGTAAAGCAATTTGAAGCAAATAAATAAATGTGATCAGTTAATAATAAAACAAAAAATACAACAAAGATGAAGAGCATTAGGCCATACCACTTATCATGTAAAAGAAATGTAATTATTAGAAGAATGTTCAATAAAGACATATTTAATTTAAAAAAAAAAAAAAATCTTGTTTTTGCAACCTTGCTGCATAACCTTTTTGTTTTGTCCTGACGCTTTGCACTGTCGCTCCCACTGTGCAGCGAAACGAAATGTCATCGTCCCACTTTTCTTTCCACCCTCGATGCGGCCCTGTACTTTCCTATCAAATCACCGTTCGTGTCCAACTTTCGTAACCCCTCTGATGACAGTCGTCCCGTCGTCCCCTAATTAAGTGCTGGTGGCTGTGCGGTTCTTTTCGGGTTGTGAAAAGTGAAGAAAAAAAAAATATCACCACTCAAAGCTCGCACCGTGAAGTGAAAACACGTCCACCCGTGTCCGCAGCCCCGGAGTGACCGCAGGGAACAACACCACCAGAGTGCCAAAATGTTCGAGGACGCGGACAATTTCGCCGACTTCTTCCGTGGGGGCTTGCCCTACTATCTGCTGATCACATTACCGATTCTGATTCTTTGCTCCTCGAATCCGGTGCTCGCGGCCAGCGAGTTCGGTGTCCAGCGGATGGCCCAGTTTGACGTGCACGGTACTCCGTACGGTGAGTTGCTTAGATTTGTGTTCTGTGTGGAATCGGAACCGTTCCGAAACGAAAGTGGCCTTTCCCGTCCCCCCGCGTTGAGGTTATAATTTTTTTCACCCACTTTGTAGGGTGAATTGGGGGAAAGTTGCCCCCTTAATTAGGTTGTTAATTGAATTAAAGTAATATTTTCCTCTGTGTTATTATAGGTTGTCGCGCCTCGGCACTGAATCTGGAAGCAAAGTCCCTGTACACCTGGCAAACCTCGAGGCACTGCATCGTGGCCCGCTTCCAGGACATGACCATCGACCAGTTCCGGGAGATCCGTGCCAAGGCAGGCGGTCTGGTCATTCGGCTGCCGGAGGATACCGCCCAGCTAAGTCTGGAGGAGAAACAGGTAGGGAAGTTAATGTCAAATTCCAAGGATGAGGGACTAAGAAATTGAAAATTTCTAAAATCTAAAATTGTAGAATTCCGACTTTGAAATGTAAAAAAAAAACTGTATAATTGATCAAAATAATTGAAAATTTCAGCTTCCCAGATTAATACAGTGGCATCTCTGGCTGTCGATCTTCTCGATATCAATATTGCTCCAGCTGTCAATAAAATTTTCAGTCCCTTCATTCAGGAAGACAGCTTTTATATTTGTTCTATAATTTGATAACTCCCTCTCTCGACGGTCCTTTCAATACCGACAACGAGAGAGTCCACTGTAATTCCGTTTTTGGAAATTTTGTGATTTCTTATTTACAAAAAAAATGCCTTCAAGCACTGGAACCAATGAAAGTTAGACTTAGTTATGCTTTTATGAATTGTAAGATATTTTTTTGTGGAATTATCAATTATTATCAGGTGTTTCACAATAATGGACAAAAGACTACGATTGAACGTTCTGTATCTTTTGTTGAAAGCATTCCAGTACCATATTGTTGGAACATCCTAGGCTATACTTCCTTGCTGTTAGTTCCATAAAAAAATATGAAAATGTTAAAATGAAGGTTTTTTTTTCTCACAGATAAAAACTTTGGATACCGCCATGTGGGCCGAATTGGGACAGCTGAGCAATTCTCTACGAAATCGGTCTTTTTCATAAGAATATTAATTTTTGTATTTTTTAATCCGACGTGAAAACTGTGCACTTTATCAAAATTTCACTAAGGTACTTTTTGATTGCAAATTTGATTTTACATCGAAAAATGAAGTTGAAATTTTTTTGCGACCAATATTTCGATTTTTTTGAATAAATCAGTATTTTAAAAAAAAATAACTCGGTCAAAGATTTTTTGCACAACCTGTAAATTTCTGAAAGCAGGCCAAGGGTGCATGATACTGACGATACTCGTCGGTTGACACCCAGGCGAGGAACATCCCGGAAGGAGCCCAACTACATCCGTAGTGCTGTTTGGACAAAACAGCATGGCTCTGGTTCCTTGCAAGTGTCCTATTTTCTTACCTCCACGTTGGCTTGGTTTAGTCATCATGATGACAAGGTGTAACCTAGCTGGTGGCCTGTGGCAACGACTCGCAAACCTTTGACCACCGCGGGTCAGAGTCGAGACGGTTAAAAGAAAGAGGCGCGACAATGTGGGAAAGGGAAGTAATTTGTGATTGTAGACGGTATTGTTTTGATTCGCAGTATGTTGAGTCAACTGCTGTGGATGTACCTGAAACATCGCACAACGGGGTTTCTCTTCTCTTCTTTCTCAGGTACCGCTTATCTCCTATTTTTATTTTGCTCTACTGATTGTCACTTCTTCACTGATTCTTCTATTTAATATCCATCATTCGATTTTGATTTTACTAACTTTTCATTTCTTATCTCTCAAAGCTTTTACACTCCAATTACAAACCAATTGATAACAAACTTTGTGTTTTTTTTTTTATTTAAAATATACTTTTCTTTAATGTACTAGTAATATCAAGTCTATTTATCATTTGTCTAATCTTTTTGATTTTATTGTGAATTTATTTATTAAATAATCCTTTATCTGTCCTATAAATTGTGTCGCATATGTTGACCTTTCCTTACTAGTGTCCTTACAAAGTGTAACAAAGTTAATTCATGTGACAACTGAAAGGTTAAATCGTTTAGTGCAAATCGAAAAATATCTATTATTTTTCCTCAGAGCAATTCCAGCTCAAATCAGGTTTTTTTCTGGTACTTTTGTACCCGACCCTCTCCGATTTCAATGAAACTTCATAGACATGTTATCCTAGGCCTATATAAGCCATTGTTGTGTATATGGAGCCAATAGTAATCGAAAATAACATTTGAGAAGGGCGTAAGGTATTTAAATATTTTTGTATTTTGTAATTTAAAAATTACTGTATCTCGAAGCCGTTGCGTTGTATCAAAAAGTGGTCAAAGACAAACTTGTAGGAAATTGGACGGGCTTTCTGAAAAAATACACTGAAACTCATTTACTAAAACTGTTTTTTTGAAAAGTGGTCTAAACGTCAAAATTTTTGAAAACCGGTAGTGGGAATCGATTCTCCAGACAATTTTACATAAAAGTCTCCATATCTGGAGTTTTTTTGAAAAGGACCAATAAACCAAATTTTCAATTTTTGCTTTTTGGGTGTTTTTTTAATACCCCTGACTCAAGGCGGTTTTAAAAACACCCAAAAAGCAAAAACTGAAAATTTGGTTTATTGGACCTTTTCAAAAAAAAAATTCAGATATTGACTATTGTCCTATGTCCAATCCTTGGGAAGATACAGCGGTTTTAAAAAAGAAAATGTTGAAAAAACGGGGTTTTTGGTGGTTTTTGGCAATTTCTATATGACAGACTTGGTTTTTCAGTCTCGTAAATATTTTTACCGGAAGCTCGTCCAATTTCCCATAAGTTTGCCTTTGACAGCTTTTTGATTTATGTCGTTTTTATATTTACGTTAATTTACTATCCTGTTTTCTACCACACTGAAAAAAATATTCTATTTTCAGTTGCAAGCAATGTAATTAAGCTTATATCTGTAAGCCCTTACATTCAATTGAAATGCTGTCAAAGGCAAACATATGGGAAATTGGACGAGCTTTCCGGCAAAATATTTACGAGACTGAAAAACCAAGTCTGTCATATAGAAAATGCCAAAAACCACAAAAAAACCCCGTTTTTTCAACATTTTCTTTTTTAAAACCGCTGTATCTTCCCAAGGATTGGACATAGGACAATAGTCAATATGGAGACTTTTATGTAAAATTGTCTGGAGAATCGATTCCCACTACCGGTTTTCAAAAATGTTGACGTTTAGACTACTTTTCAAAAATACAGTTTTAGTAAATGATTTTTGTATTTTTTTAGGAGAGACATACCATCCTGCATTTTTCGTCAGTCTTTTTGTAACATCTTAGGCTATTTCCCCAAAAATTTTGAACGAAAAAAAATCGTGACATCACCTTAAATTTAAGTTTTAGACTTAAAAATCAAAAAATCTCATAGATGTGGCGTTATTTTTGTTTCAGTGTATTTTTTTTCAGAAACCCGTCCAATTTCCTACAAGTTTGTCTTTGACCACTTTTTGATACAGCACAACGGCTTCGAGATACAGTAATTTTTAAATTACAAAATACAAAAATATTTAAATACCTTACGCCCTTCTCAAATGTTATTTTCGAGTACTATTGGCTCCATACACACAAAAATGGCTTATATACAGCCGTTCTACGCATAATTGTCCCATGTTCAAAAAAGTGCAACTGAGAAAAACGCGATTGATATTTTTCGACCGATTTCTGTGTTTCTACGCATAATTGTCCCGTGGGTTCCTATTTGTGATTCTCTTGCTATACAACAGGTAAACAAGATATGATGCTCAGTAAAACTAATGATTCCGCGTAAGAAAATACTTGGTCGGACAATTATGCGTAGAACGGCAGTATAGGCCTAGGATAACATTCTATAAAGTTTCATTGAAATCGGAGAGGGTCGGAAAAAATCCTGATTTGAGCTGGAATTGCTCCTCAATTAAAAAAAATACCAACCTTTGAAACATAAACCATACTCGGAACCCTTATGGATGCGCCAAACATGTTCACCTCCCCATTATTACGTCAGTGGAAACATAAATGCGATTAGAATGCCGCATGCAAACTTACCCACCCCCTAAATGGATTTACCTATTTGTGGCTGATTTGGCTTCTTTTTCTCCCTCCCTCTTCCCAACAAAATAGCACATCCACCTGCTGGAGCAGGCGATGATGGCGCAGGAGATTTCGATTCCGGTCTACTTTAGCAGAAATCCCAAGCTGGACGAGATCATCAACGACATCACCAAGACCACGACGGTGTCGGCCCAGCAAAAGTCTTCCCAGCAGCGCGAGTCCGCCATCAGCGAGATTCTCGGTTCGATTTCCGCCAACGGGTACCAGATTGTGGTGTCCGGCACGAGCCACAACCCGAACAAGCAGTCCAAGATTCCGATCATCCAGGGTGAGCTGACGCCGAGCGGGGCGGGCAAGCTGAAGACGGACGGCGACAGTAAGCTTCCGTTGATTATATTGACGGCCCATTTGGACACGTTCGGGTTGGTCAACGGGCCGCTGCCGAATGGGGATGTGGCCGCGTTGCTCACGCTGGTCGAGCTGTTCAGCAAGCTGCACGCCAGCATTCCCAAGTATCGGCTGATGTTCTTGATTTCGGAGTCGGGCAGTTTGCTCAACTTCCAGGGCATGAAGAAGTGGCTCGACACCAACCTGGACGAGAACGTGCAGATTCAGCAGGCCGAGTTTGTGGTGTGTTTGGACTCGATCGCAAAGATGAGCGACAGCATCTTCATGCACGTGTCGAAACCGCCCAAGGAGGGCACGGCGATGAACGGGTTCTACCGGACGCTGAAGACGGTCGCCCAACGCTACGGAAACTACACCGTCGAGGGAGTCCACAAGAAGATTAACCTGGCCGATACGCTGCTCGCGTGGGAACACGAACGGTTCAGCATGAAGCGAATGCCCGCGTTCACGCTGTCCAATTTGAAGGTAACTGTTGTATGCTTAAAACTGCCTTGAGATACTAATTCCTATTTCTTGCTGCAGTCCCACAAGGATCCGGTGCGCAACACCATCTTCGCGGACGAGGACCCCGAGGAGCAGCTGGACCGGCTGGAGACGAACGTCAAGATTCTGGCCGAGTCGCTCGCCGCCTACATCTACCAGCTTCCGGCCGAAGGCGGCGAGATCTTCACCGGCACCATGGCCATCACCAAAGACACCATCCGGCCGTGGCTGCAGGTGCGCTCGACCCAGCAAAACAACGATCTCAAGGGCGCCTTCGAAAAGTACCTCAAAAACGTCAAGCAGATCCACGAAAAGCCGGACGCCCGCGAGCCCGACTTTATGCTGTACGACGAGCGGGACGCGCTGCTCAACATCTACAACGTCAAGCCGGCCGTTTTCGATCTCTTCCTCACCTTCATGATCGTCGCGTACCTGGCCGTCATCTACTTTGCCATCTTCTACTTCCCAAAGCTGTACACCTTCGTGTGTCGACTGACCGTTAGCAAGACCAAGGTCAACTAGAAAAAAATAACCACCAAACATCCTTCTCATCGCACTTTTCTCTCAAAACTATTTAAAAACTCAAATTGTGCAAACAAAAAAAAAGGTCCGCCGCCAGCTGGCGATCAAACTCAGAAAATCCCCTCACCACTAGGATTAAGTGAAACCGAAGCTAGAGACATTCATTCATATTTGCATGCAATCAGTAGACGATCCCACCCCCACTCCTTGCACACACACACATGCAACCACAAGCGGGTTGGCTAGTCGCTGCATTTAGAAGTCGTGTTTTTTTTTTCGTTTTCATTCGCATGACGACATACATCGTGTTGAATTTAGGTTTTCTTCGTTAGATTGTTTTGTTTTGCGATTGTTTAGGTGTAGAGTTTTGAGTGGGAAAAAGCGGCACCCGGTGAGGATCTGAAATACCTGCGGCGTGATTAGGTGAAGGAATAAAGTGAACCTTGAGAGTGAAGTTATTCTGTTTTTTTTTCTTGAATCAATCCGAAATTCGAATTTTTTTCAAGATTTTTATTTTTTTTTATTTGAATGAAACTTTGTTTATGTCCAATTCCTATGCCAAAGAAGCTATTTTGTATTATTATTTTTGTCATACGAATACGACGCTCCATACAACCAACTACAAGAGATTTTCTGATCGAATTGGTGTCTTCGGCAAATTTGTAGGTTATCGTGGTGATTATTGCATTCGATCGTAATAGTTTGATCGTAATTTCTCGACTCACGATCGATATTACTCGATCGTATTTTTTAAAAAAATCGTAAATTTAAAAAAAATTCAATTCCTAAGTTTTCAATTATTACAAATTAAAAAAAATGTTTTTTTTATTATTGAAATTTTTGAAACCTTTTAATTTTTTTTAAATTAAAAAAAACTAACTTAATCCACCTATGTGGTTGGGGCCTTCCTCACTCATTACCAGCAATGGTTGTACACAAATTTCATCTATTTTTTAGATCCAGAATAAAAAAGTACATGAATATTCCTTAAGTGGCCATATCTCACGGCAGTCGTCATCGGCAGATCGTCAATGTTTTGGGCTCGTTGGAAAGGTCTTTTGATAACCTAACCAACGATGGGTCGGATGGTGGATCCGGACATAGCTTACATACATTTAAGTGAGATCCGGATATAAGTGAAAACACATTTTTATACATAACTTTTGAACTACTTATCGAAACTTCAATTTGTATAAAACTCGATCTATGGGACCCTAAACCAAGTCGAATGCAACAGGTTTGGGTCAAATCGGTTCAGCCAGTGCCGAGAAACATGAGCTAGTTTGTTGGTCACACACACACATACACACAGACATTTGTTCAGATTTCGATTCTGAGTCGATATGTATACATGAAGGTGGGTCTACGACGTTTTTATACAAAGTTCATTTTTAGAGCAGGATTATAGCTTTACCTCAGTGAGGAAGGCAAAATCAAGAATTTTAAAAATTTCAAAACCTTTAAAAAAATTAAAATTTAAAAAAATTTGAAAAAATTCTAAAATTTAAAAATTACATTTTTTTAAATTTAAACAATAATCATGAAATTGAAAAATTTCTATTTTTTAAAATTCTAAATTATTGAATATTTTTAAATTTTTATTTTATTTTTTTTTTGATTTTTTTTAATTATTGAAATTTCCTAAATTTTTCAAAATTGTTAAATTTTTTATGTTTTTGAAATTTTTGATTTTTTTAATGTTTGAAATTAAAAAGAAATTAATTAAGATTTTTGATTTTGTTATTTTTAAACATAAAAAAAATTGAAGTTAGATTTAGAAATTACCACCGTAATTTCTCGATCCGCGCTCTAGATTTCTCAACAGAAAAATTACGATCGTAATTTCTCGATGGAAAGTCGTATTTTGTCGATGGTAGATCGAGAGTAAAAAAAAAAGAAAATAAAAAAAATACCTATTCTAAGGATATTTGGGGGGATTCTACTAGCCTTTGGGATGACTAAAGGAGCTATTAGACTTTGACAAACAAACAAGCTCAAACAAAAACGCACATTTTTGTGTTTGACAGTTTGCCAAACTTGTTAGCAATAAAATCAAAAATTGTCAAACAGTTTGTTTGTTTGCCATAGTCTAATAGCTTCTTAAGTGGGGCAACAAACAATTTACGGTATGTTTCAAAATCATGCAAAATGAAAACTCTTAAAATTTATAAATAGTTTGTAGTTCAGTTTTGTATGTTATTTAAATACTGAACTCGGATTTTTTTATTCATTAAATTAATTAAAAATATATTTTTTTAAAATTAAACCTATGAAATTTCTTTTTTTTACTTTTACATTTTTACTTTGGCTTTCAAGTTAAAATAAGGTTTTATTTATCTAGATATTTTTTTTTAAATAGGTCCTATAAACATATCTGGAGTTTTTTTTTGAAAAAGTCCAATAAACCAAATTTTCAGTTTTTGCTTTTTGGGTGTTTTTAAAACCGCCTTGAGTCAGAGGTATTAAAAAACACCCAAAAAGCAAAAATTGAAAATTTGGTTTATAGGACCTTTTCAAAAAAAAAAAAAACTCTAGATATGTTTTTGTTTTAAATAAATTTATATTTTACATATGTTTTGCTCTGAATGCTTTGTATTTTTAAACCAATTTGACGAAAATTGAAAATAGAATAATCCTGAATTTCAAATATTCAGATCTTTAAAAATAAAAAAAAGCTCTTAAATTTCAACATGTTAAGAGTTTCCAGTTATTTTTGTATGTTTTTAAAATCCAGAATTAGGATTTGTTTTATTCTTTAAACCTTTTTGCCTTGTAAGTTTTTGGTGCCACTGCTTTGGTGGCTTTTCCTGTTTTAAAAGAGTGAAATAAATTCCATTCAATTCCTCACCTCAATGAGGAAAGGCTATAAAATCACTCGAAAAATGAACTTTTTTATTCGACCTCGTAGACCCACCTCCACGTATACCTATCGACTCAGAATCAAATTCGCAATTCGCAATTTTCAGTGTAAGAACGGGCCTTGACCGATCTTATGCACTAGGTTCCCGACGAACACGCACTGCCCTTACACCTACATCTCACCCTTGCTCTGAGTCAGTACGAGCAGCACGCTAGAACACGCTTTGAGTGTTCGTGCCAGGCATGCACACCTTCTTTTCCGGTTACGCAATTTAACTCGGCCGGGGGTGGTACATTACGTAGGGTTTGATGTAAGTATAAGCGCCTAACCGTTTAAAGTGTGCCTATCAACTTTCATTAAAGCAAAAACTGTTTTATTTTTAGTTTGAATTCAAAAACTAGTTGTTATTTTACTGTGTATTTTTTTCTCCTGAAATAATTCCTAATGTTAAGTCGTGTTTATCTGTTGCTATTTCTTTTGTCGCGGTGTTTTGTTACAATTTTTGGTCCTAAGCATTTTATAAAAGTTTTTCAAAAGTACAATAGTAATATTTGTGTTAATTCTTTGATCATTCCAAAAATTGAGTAAGGGCTCGAACCTCATTTGTTTGAAGAAAAGGGTGAAGATTAAAAAACAATGGACAGTGAAAGAAATATACTATTTTAAGAATCAATAGTAAAAGAAAGATAGTAATTTAATAAGTAGATAATGAAATTAACAATAGTTAATAAAAAGAGGTAACAAACAAGCTTAGATTGTGTTAAATGCAATTTATAGGGCAGATGAAAAATTATTCAAATAGATAAATAAAGATAAACAAAATTGACATCGCTGCCAAATTAAGGAAAAACAGACAGTTTGTTACAGCAGCATCAATTGGTAAAATAGAGTGGAAAAGCGTTGAGAAATAAGAGATTCAAATGAGTAAAATCGAAATCAAATGGAGTAAACAGAAGTAAACAGAAGCCGCGTTAGAAAATCAGTGAAACAAAATAAACAGAAGATAGGTGGTAGATGAAAGGAATGAAGAGAAACCCCGTTGTGCGATGTTTCAGGTACATCCACAGCAGTTGACTCAACATACTGCGAATCAAAACAATACCGTCTACAATCACAAATTACATCCCTTTCCCACATTGTCGCGCCCCTTTCTTTTAGCCGTCTCGACTTTGACCCGCGGTGGTCAAAGGTTTACGATCCGTTTCCACAGGCCACCAGCTAGGTCATCATGAAAACCAAGCCAACGTGGAGGTAAGAAAATAGGACACTTGCAAGGAACCAGAGCTATACTGTCTTGATCAAGAAATGATCTAACAGGACTACGGACGTAGTCAGTGACGCTCCTTCCAGGATGTTCCTCGCCTGAGCGTCAACTGAAGAGGTATCATCAGAATCATTCGCACTTGGCCTGCTATACCTATCGACTCAGAATCAAATTCTGAACAAATGTATGTGCGTGTGTATGTCTGTAAGTCCGTGCACCGAAAAATATGCACACGATTATCTCCGGGCTGGCTGAACCGAATTGGACCGTTTTTTGTCTCATTCGGTCCGCCTTGGGGTCCCACGAGACCCTAATTAATATTATGAAGTTTAGACAAGCACTTCAAAAGTTATGAAAAAACAAACGATTTTAGCTAAACTTCGGAATATTGTAAAAAGGGTGGTTTTGTCACAAAACCAGTCATGCTTTGTATTGTTAGAAAGGTATTTGAAAGACCTTTCCAACACGTTCAAAAGATTGAAGGTCTGACAACCCCATCAAAAGTTACGAGCACTTAAGTGTTATTTATACACTTTTTTGAGGCCGGATCTCAAATATTTTGGTTAAAAATATCTGTCGGATCTGTCGACCCATCGTTGGATAGGTAATCAAAAGACCTTTCCAACAAGCCCAAAAGATTGAAGATCTGACAACCCTATCAATAGTTATAAGTACCTAAGTTTTTTTTATAAGCTTTTTTTGAGGCCGGATCTCAGATATTTTGATAAAATATGCGAGGAAGGCACCAACCACCTATAGGTGGATTAAGTAACGTTTTTGTCAGAAAACCAGTCATACTATATATTGTTAGAAAGGTATTTGAAAGACCTTTCCAACGCGATCGAAGATCTGACAATCCCATCAAAAGTTATGAGCACTTAAGTGATATCGATACAATTTTTGAGGCCGGATCTCAAGTATTTTGATAAAAAAGTTGTCCGGATCTATAATGCGACCCCTCGTTGGATTGGTAATCAAAAGACCTTTCCAACGAGCCTAGATTGAGGATATGACAACCCTATCAAAAGTTATAAGTACTTTTGTGTTTTTTAAGCCGGATCTCAGATGTTTTGATAAAAATAAGTGTTATTTATACACTTTTTTGAGGCTGTGTAGTGTACTCACTGTATGAATGTGAGGAAGGCACCAACCACTTAAAGGTGAATTAAGTAACTTTTTCAATTAGAAAATGTTCATTCACTAGAAACATCTGCGTTTTTTTTTTCAAAAAAATCAAACTGCAATTAAAGTTTAAATCTGCAAATGTATGATTTTTAATTCCAGATAAAAAAAACTTGATTTTGGCATCGAAATATTTAAAAACAAAAAAAAATTAACGTGGAGATTTATTATTATTGTTAAGGAGCTATTAGACTATGGCAAACAAACAAACAAACTCGCAATTTTTTGTGTTTGACAGTTTGCCAAACACGCAAACAAAGCCAAATGTATGCATGGTGACGTTTCTGCAAGCACATGCAGGCAAACTGTCTAAAAGTTTGTTTGTTTGTTTGCCATAGTCTAATAGCTCCTTTATGATACGTTGACGACTGTTTGTCTTATTTTCAACACGAAAAAAAAAACTTTTGTAAATTGATCTGGAAAAATGTGCAACTATTTTTTTGTGTATACATTGCTTTTTACTAATTTTTATTTAGCGAAAAAATTCTTTCAAGAAATTAACGCTTAAAACGATACCACAAACGGTTGTTTTTAGCAGGGTTCATCTGTACCTTCATAATAGAACGCAGTGCTGGATAAAAAATCAGACAATTAAAGGGGGACGTTCTTTCATTCTACTCCCCAACACCAAATTCCATTTCTGACATCTCAGCTATTCCATGTAAAATAGTGTAATATTTTGAATAATGCGTTAAGTTTTCTACTTTCTCTTATACAACACTTGTACTAAAACTATTTACTTCTTTCTTTATCATTTTCTTATTTTGTTTCATCTTGCAGGACAGCTCATTATTAAACAGCGAAAAAATAAGGGCGTAAAAAAGATACGGAAAGCGGAGGGGAGAGGAGGAAAAAAATAAAACAATTATAACTTAAATTTTTCCATATCGCTGTGTGACGCCGCACGCACTGGTAATTGTGTGTGTGTGTGTATGTGTTGGGGGAGTTGGTTTGGGTGAATTACATCGACGGCAGCTCGTTCGCGGCCGCCCGGAACTTGATCATAAAGACGAGGGAAATTTCGTCGCTGTTCTGTATGCGGTACCGGGTGTCTGGAATAGTTAATAAATTTGCGTTAATTGATGGGAAGATTTAAATTTGGGCAATTTTTGCTTACTTTGAGGCAGCATCAGGAAGTCACCTCCCTTGGTGACCGTTTCCTTGCCGTTGATTTGGAACGAGAGCTGTCCGTGCAGAACGAGGAATTTCTGGGAGGGGGAAAAAAAACAATCGTTAATTAAAGAAGTGATACACAAACTCCGAGCGAAACTCACCAGTAGAAAGTCGGCCGTCTTGGTCCACTTCTTGACGGCGGCCGGCGCGAACCGCAGAAAGCCAAAGTTCTCCGTCTCGGAGTAGATGAAGAACGAGTACTGGATGCCGTTGCGCTCCTGGAACGTCAGGTGGTCCAGCTGGAAGTGCATCCGGTCGCCGGAGGAGGTGGCCTGCGGCATGACCTCCTCGCGGCCGCTGTTCTCCGCCATCAGCTTCATCATCCAGCTTTGCGCTTGCAGGCGCTCCTGCGCCACGGTGGCGGCCTCCTCGTCGACCTGGACGGCCACCTCGGCTGCGCCGGTCCCAGTTCCGGAGGAGGATGATGCTGCTGCTGACGATGTTGTGGGCTGTTGCTGTAGGGGAAGAGATTGGATTGTTAAATTATAGCTGTACGAGAAAGAGAATTCGTGTTCAACTCACCACATCCGGCAACTCCGTCGCCTCGTCGATTCGATTCCGCTTGGCCTGCTGCTGATCTTCCTGCGTCTCCGCCGGTTCCTGTATCCGTTTGCGGCCACGCGGAGATTGGCTAGGCTTGCGGGGTCTGCCCGGCGGCTTGCGATATTGCCGTTTGGCCCTCTCCTCCTGCTTCAGCTTCTTGGCCAGCTTTTCCGCCTCCATCAGCTGCTCCACCGACATGGGCCGATAGTTGGGCCGGTCGTACGCCGACTTGATCATCGGGTTCGTCATGAGTATTTGCTTCGAGATGCGACAGGTACGTTTGCTGCGTCGTACCACGCCATTGTCCTCCTCCTCGATGCCACTGTCATTGTCATGCCGGCGTTTGTTCTTGCGGGAACCGCCGGAGGACTTCTGCTTTGGCTTCCACGTAATGTCGAACGTGTTATCGCCGTAGAATCGAGGCAACGCAATGCTCGATCGCCTGTTCTTGATTCGCTTCCCGTCACTTCCCTCTTCCTCGGGTTGCTCCTCCTCCTCCTCTTCCGGTATAGACATCCTAGACTGATCCAACCGGGACTGGTCCAGCCGGGACATGTCCTTGCGCACAATCAGCACGTTATCGCCGGTGGCGCAGGTATCGTCCGTGTCGTACTCGGTGGTGCTGTCGGTGCCCCGGTCGGGCGTTGACCGCACCAAATACTTGTCCGCGATCGGCACTCGCTGCAGCATCGGAATCAGCAGCGAATTGTTCAGGTCAATGGGCGCCGGTACGGCGAAAACCGGCGGCGACGACGATTCCCCTTCTTCGGGCGCCGACGGCAGGTACTCCTGGGAGCTGTCCCGGGATTTCCGTTTCTTGAGCGGCAACGAACGGTTATCGAGCTGCTGGCCGGTCGCTGGGGCCGGTCGTTCCGGAGATGTGGCCTGCGGCGCGGGTTCAGACGTGCTTCCGGAGATACGCCTGGGTGGTTTCGGTTCGCGTGACTTCTTGCTCTTCGTGGCAGCCGGACTCCGTGGTTGCCGCTGAGGTTTGCGGCTTCTTCTGAACCCAGGCGGAGTCTTGACGCCTTTTGGAATTATTGCCTTTTCCAGCGGGATGATCAGCTCCATGTTGCTACGGGATAAATCAATCGTCATGTCGGCAACCGTGTCTTCGTCGTCCTCGAACCCAAGGAACTCATCCGGGCAGTCTTCCAAGCTCGTTCGGACGTTTTCCCCGGCATCCGACTCCGTCACGTTCAGTCGCTCCACAAAACTGTCCTGGGCGGGATCCACCTCACGTCCCGGTGTGGTAATCCTATAGATTCCATCCTTCTCGGCCAATATCCGGACCTTCGGAATGGGATCGTTGACCGTTACCTTCGCCCGCTTGGCTTCTTTCCGCTTTTGGTGTCGCAAGTCTTCGTTCGCGCGCTGCTGCTTCTCCGCCTTGCGCGACTTCTTCGGAACTTCGGGCTCGTCAAAGAGCTTGCGAGCTGCCGACGGACTTGGCTCGACGCCGGCTTTTCCCCGCTGCAGAATCGCCTTCGAGGCCGGACTCATGCTCACCGCCGCCGGAGTTACGGCCATTTTGGCCACCTTCACCTGGAACTCCTTCAGCTGAACTTCGGGCTCGACCGCCTTCGGCTGCTCCGCGCATTTCCCGTCCAAACTCTTCCGGGACTGCTTTTTCTTCTGCTTGACCGGTTCTTCCTTGTCCGTAACCTCCTCGTTCAGTCTGCTCTTCCCATCGTCGACAACTTGCTCGGCGTGCTGTTGCTTCGACTTTGTGCCAAAGTTTGGTCGCAGCTTCTTCTTCTTCTGCACGGCGACGACCTCCTCTGAGCTTTGCTGAACCGTCGGTTCAGCGGGCGGTTGTTCCGGTGGCGCAACAGCGGCAAGATTTGGCTTCAACTTCTTCTTCTTCTGCGCTACAGGCTTGTCCTTGCGGATTTCTTGTTCTGCAGTCACAGTCACCGATTCTCCGTTGACAACGGGCATAGCTTCGTCCTCCAACTGCTTCTTCTGCGGGGCTTGAGGCTCGTCCTTACGGGTTTCGTCCTGTTCGACCTCATTCGTCACCGAAGCCACGTTGGCATCCGCTTCGCGTGGAGTTGCCTTCACCTTCTTCTTCTGCACTTGGGGCTTGTCCTTGCGGACTTCCTTCTCGGCCACATCAGTCACCGATTCTCCGTTGACCGGCGCCGGCAGACTTGCGTCCGCTTCGCGTTGAGTTGGCTCCACCTGCTTCGTCTGCGCTTCAGGCTTGTCGACCTCTTTCGTCACCGAGTCCACGTCACCCGCTTCGCGTTGGGTTGGCTCCACCTTCTTCTTCTGCGCAACAGGTTTGTCCTTTTCAACCGATTCTCCGTCAGCCACATTCACCACCGAATCCACGTTGGCATCCGCTTCACGTTGAGCTGGCTTCACCTTCTTCTTCTGCACTTGGGGCTTGTCCTTGCGGACATCGTTTTCGGCGACGTCAGTCACCGATTCTGCGTTGACCGCCGCCGGCTGACTTTCAGCCGCTTCGCGCTGGCTTGGCTTCGACCTCTTCTTTTTCTCTACGACCTTTTCGATCTTGTGCACTTCTTGCTCCTCAACCTCCTTCGGCGTTCTGTTTGGCAAATTGTCCTCCAAACGTTGCTGTTGAGAATCTTCGACGAGTTTTGGTTTCGGCTTATTCTTCTTCTCCTGAGGCTTGTCCTTCGGGGGTTCTTGGGCCTCCTCCAAACTTCCGCTTGGCGGACCTTCATCCGGACGCTGCTCCTCTTCGCGTTGATTTGGCTTCGACTTGGTCTTCTTCTTCTTGTCAATAACCGGGTCCTTATCCTTAACCGTGTCGACCTCCTTCGCCGCCAAATCACCGTTCGATAAGCTTTCATCCGGACGCTGCTCCGGAGCATCTCCGCCGAGATTTGGCTTCGACTTTGTCTTCTTTGTCTGCTTGTCAACGACCGGATCATTGTCCTGGCGACTTTCGGGCTCTTTCTCCGCCAAATCAGCGTTTGGCAAACTTACATCCGGACGCTGCTCCGGAGCATCTCCGCCGTGATTTGGCTTCGACTTCGTCTTCTTTGTCTGCTTGTCAACGACCGGGTCCTTTTCTTTGGGACTTTCGGTCTCCTCCACCGCCAAATCAGCGTTTGACAAGCCTTCATCCGGACGCCGCTCTGGAGCATCTTCGATAAGGTTTGGCTTCGACTTCATCTTCTTGTTCTTCTTGTCAACAACCGGGTTCTTATCCTTAATCGTGTCGGACTCCTCCACCGCCAAATCATCGTTTGGCAAGCCTTCATCCGGATGCTGCTCCGGAGCATCGCCGGCCAGATTTGGCTTCGACTTGGGCTTCTTTTTGCTGCTGACCTCCTCCTGCGTTGGTTCTTCCACGACGACACCCTTCTCAACGGGACGCTCTTCAGCTGGTTGTTCTCCAACCGATTCCGTTCGCACCTTCTTCGGACGACCCCTTGGCCTCTTGCCCGAATCGTTGTGCTTCGCCGCCACCACCACCGCCGGTTGTTTATCTCTGCTTGCACGACGTCCCTTCGCCGCGGGAGCTTTCAGCACTACCGCTGGTTCCGCCTCAACTACCTCCGCTTCCAACTCCTTAGCCACACTCGGAACCACTCCACTCTTCTTCGGAAGATAATCCTCAACCCGCAGCATCTCGACGACAATCTTAAAGTCGCGCACCTTCGGAACCGCCTTCGGCGCCGCTTCGACGACCTTGACCGGCGCTTTCGCCTCCACCACCACCCCCCGCATCGACTCGTCGTCCTCCGTCACCTCCGACAGCGTCGCGTCGTACAGCTTTCGCTTCTGCTGCTCGGTCTTTTTGCGCTGCGTCGTCGACGACGTCTTCGTGCTCTGCGGTGGCGGCGGTGCCTTCGGCTTGGCAAACGTCTTCTCGATCGCCTCAAAGTAGGACGCCGTCACCGGATCGACGTTGCTCTTTTTGCCGCCCCGCTTGGGCGGTTGCACGAGCTTGCGGGACGTGTCCTCGACGGGGGCGGGGGGTTGGGTGGCAGGGGGTTGATCGCGGAACGATTGGGCGATTTCGACCAGCGTTTCGGACACCTTTTCGAACGATTTGAGCGGCTCTTCGACGGAGCGTGTGCTGGTGTCCGCTTCGGCGGCGGAGGACGCCTGCGAAAGGGGTAGGTCGCTTTGGATTCGAGAGATGAGGTCGTCCTCGTTTTTCTGGATGAAGCGTCGCTTGGCGGAGGCGGTGAACTGGACGGGAGGTGTGATTACACGTTCTGGGGAGTGGGGTTGTTCTGCTGGTGTTGCTGGTGGTGGTGGGAGGTCCACCGGTTGCTCTTCGACGGGTTCAGGAGTTTTGGGGCGCGTCTCGGGTTGCGACTCCTCTTCGGGTTCTGTTCCGGAGAGTACTTCGAGCAGTTCTTCGGTGGTGATCGGCATTTGCTCGTCAACGGCAGCCGGGTAGATGTGCTCCTCCGGAAGTACCCCTTCCTCCTCGATGAGGGCGTTTGGAGCCGGAGGAAGTTCGACGAGCCGTTCAACCGAATCCTCCAGATTGCTGGAGCTGATGTCCATCGTGTCCAGATTGGTATCGTGGTGGTTGGAGTTGAGCGACGCACGTGGCTCAAGTGCACACTCCTGCGAAGGTTCGACCTCCGGATTACCTGCTCCGTGGTCAGCTTCCTCTTCGTCTTCTTCGTCATCCCAGTCGGTTATGATGTCCACCAGGTTAAGGTTCGTTTTGTTGTCCTTCTTGGCCGTCGTGGGAGGCGGGAACTGCTGCTCTTCCTCGTCCTGTTGATCCCTGCGCTTGGTTGGCGTGGTCGTCTCAAACCACTGCACCGGCGTCTCCTTGACCACATCAATCAACGGAGACACCGAACGACGACCGTTGTGGCTGTTGTTCAACTCACAGATCCGGCTCTTGAGCTCTTCGTAATGATCAAGATTCGTCGCATCCTCCGTATCATCATCGGTGTACACTTCATCAACCACCTGATAATCATTGTCCTCCCCCTCTTCACTTTCACTCAAATCACTATCTTCCGAGCTGTTGCTATCATTGTAATCGTCCGCTTCCGGAATATCCGGCGCCGGCGAAATCTCCCTTTGCTGCACCAACTGCTTCGAAAAGGACACCCTCATCGAGTGTCTACTCCTTCCCATGCTCGTGTCCTTCAAGATACTCTTCAACAACACACTGTTACTTCCACTATCAACCCTCCCATCATCCTCCTCCCCCTCACTCTCATCCGACGTAATGTGACCATTGGCGTACGCCAACTCCACGGCGTTCTCCATCTGCTTGAACGTCGTACTCAACCGCCGCGGCTGCATGTGATTCGGATTCGGCGGAGCTTTCGGCGATTCCGTCTGCACCTGCACCGGGCTCGGCGTCTCCGGAATGACCATCTCCTCCTGTTCCACCACCGTCTTCAGCACCACAACCTTCTTCGGCGTCGCGTCCGGCACAGCTTGCGAGCAGGGTGCCAAAACAGGTTGCGAACACGGCACCAACACCTCCTGGGACGCCGCCGGCGGAATCACAATCTCCATGACATGCATCGGCGCGGGAATCGGCATCGGTTGCGACGAAGGAATCACCTCCAGCGGCGTCAACGGTGAACGGTCCCCCTCCGTAATGGGCGATATCGAAGTGGTGAACGTCGACATGCGCCCCATCGACCCGTTCGACTCGGGTTTCGGCGTACTGGACGCCAGCTGCTTCAACAGCTCACACTTGGCCGCATTCGTACGCTGGTACTGATTGATCAGCAACTGCCGGCTCAGTGTGTTCATCGGCCCGGGCGATTTCAGCACAATTTGCTTGACCGTTGCCTTCTTGGCCGTGTTGAGATCGTTCACGATTACGATTGGGACGCGCGGGGTAACGCCCGATCCGTTCTCCTCGACAACCGGATCCACCGCCACCTCCTGAACGTCCCCGTTGTCGATGACCTCGGTGACGATGTCCTCGCTGGACGTGGTCGGTTGTGGGGACTCGGGCAGCGGCGTCGGTTCGGACGAGTCGAGATTAAAGTTGAACTGGGCCCGTTGCTGAAAACAGGAAAACACAGAAATTTGGAACTCGTGTTTTGAAACTACGGCGAAACTAGCAGCAACTCACCACCGGGACCTGCTGGAATATGTTTTGCAGCCGAACTCGGCCGCCGCCACGCTTCTTCTTCAGATACTCTACCAGTTTGGCGCCGTCCGACGACTCGAAGATGCTCTCCTGCAGCAAATTGTCGATGTCCGACAGACGGATTGGACTTCTGTGGATAGGAAATGTTCAGAGTTAGCTCCAAAAGAAAGGGGTCAAGAAAGAGCTTTACAAACAGGAGAAAGAAAATTAAAATTATCGAAATCGAAAATTATCCTCTATTATTCAAAGAAAATGTTTGGAGGGGATAAAAAAATAACTAAAATTTGCATTAAGGCTAACGCATTTTCATTCATGCAACTTAATAGCTTTAGCGCCATAGGAATACTTAAAAACAAACAAAAATCTATTAAAAAATATGAAAATTATTACGCTCTTTTGTTTAAAAAATCTAAGTTTTCCTCTCACTCAGGAAAAACAAATCTTAATTTTTAGTTCCAAGGGTCATTTGGTGCCGAAGAACTTGTAAAATGATTCCAATTCAATATTTTATTTCTAACGTAATTTAACGTCAACTGCTCTGGATCTCACGAGGGTCTGGAGCGAAGCTGTCCCGTGCGCAGTTCATCCAGTCGAGCCGAAGCCGCCAGCATGGAAGAAGGACAAACAGCCGCGTTATTAACAATAGAACGTAAACTTGGGAGTTTAAAAGCAAGGTTACGTCCTTTGGAAAAAATACCTTAAATTGAAGAACTCTTAAAGATTCGTTTAAAGAAACGTTAGCTTTCATACACCTCTAGAGTTTTTTTTTTGTTAAAAAGGTCCTATAAACTATTGTCTTTCATATGTTTATAGGACCTATTCAAAAAAACTCTAGATTTTGTCTTGTTTGCGAGTTTGGCAAACTGTCAAAAACGAAAAAGGACGAGTAAATTTTACTTCCTAGACCCACCTTCACGTATACATATCAGCTTAGAAAAAGCAAATGAGCAAATCTGGAGCAAACCCTACACAAACACATGCGTTTTGGTTTTGGTCTTATTCGATCCGTCTTTGGGTCACATAACGTCTCTGTTGAAAATTATTTAGTTTAGTGAAGTACTTCAGAAATTATGCTAAAAAACAATTTTCACTAAACTCCAGAAGATTGTAAAAACTGTGGTAAAAAAAAAACCTGTCATGTTATACACATTTAAAAAGGTATTTAAAAGGCCGTTCCAACGAGTCCAAAATGTTAAGATCTGACAAACCTAACAAATGTTATATGCACTTAAGTATGCTTTTTGGAGGCCGGATCCCAGATATTTTGATAAAATTTTGTCCGGATAACGTCATGATTCGAATTCCCGGACGCTTCGAAACCCTGACACTTCATCTTGTTTTATCAATTATTTGGATATAAGTTCGCATTATGAATGTCAAAACTGTGTTATTTGATGAATTCCAACATCAACTTTCATTTAAAGTTTATTTGAACGCTGTAGTTAATGCCAAAACAATTAAATACAATAAAATTATAAGTTTACCAAAAATGCGAAACATTTCACTTGAAATATTTCATAGGCGTTCGAAGCACCGGGAAGGCAAAGCAGAAATTTATGGTTTCGATTTCCTTAAATTCTAGCAAATTTTTACATTAACTATCGATTTCTTATTTGAGATCTAAAGAATGCCATTCACTAACATTTCAAATTTGAGCGATTCATAAGAAAAATCGAGTGTCCGGAATTCGAAGCTAAAGTGTCCGGATTTCGAATCAGTTTTTATCAGTGTCCGGGATTCGAAGCACAACAAGTCATTTTAATTTTCAAGTTCTGATGAAAAATTGTTAGAAAAAATACGTATCTGTCAAGATATTAAAAATATATAGCAGAATTAAAAGGAACAACTCGTCTATTTGTATTCACAGTTGCTAGAAAAGACATATTTTGCATGCATTCTCTTAAAACTGACTGTTAATACTACATCCTGATGATATTTCTACATTTCTAACTTATGACATGATTTTTTTTCCAGCTATAACAAAAATGATATGCTGATATGTGTCCGGATTTCGAATCATGACGTTATATCATGCGAACTATCGTTGGATAGGTTATCGAAAGACTTTCACGATGAGCCAGAAAGATTTAAAATCAGAAACCCTTATCAAAAGAAATTGAAATTGAAGTAAATTTTTACCATTACCCATGAAGAGTATCAGGGCCGCATTTACAAAGCGAACTCAGTTGCTATTTCTTATTTTAATGTTAACTATTTCTATTTTAATGTTAACATTCCATTAGGTTTTACGCCGACTCGATTTGGAGGTTAGGAAGGAGTGCACTGTTTACATGGACTTAGCACAGTTCGATGCTGTCGTCGATTTTGTTCGGGGAAATTGGTCGACAATCGACGAAGGCCATGTAAACAGTGCACACGAGCTGTCAAATGTCGTCACGGTGTAAAACCTAATTAGGTTTTACAGCGTGACGTCACGAGCGCACACGCACACACATTTTTACTGAGACACACGTGCAAAAAATGTAAACAGTGCAGCCAAGCTGTCAAATTTCTAACCTCCAAATCGAGTCGGCGTAAAACCTAATAGGCCTATTCCATGAGGTGTCGTGATAAGATTTTACACCTCCTTCCCTTTACTAAGCAATCAAATTTAGAACGGAAAAGATCACCAGTTCTGGAGTTTTTTATTTATTTTTTTTTTTTTTGAGAGGTCCTATAAACCAAATTTCCAGTTTTTGGTTTTTGGGTGTTTTTGAAACCGCCTTAAGTCAGGGTATTAAAAAACACCCAAAAAGCAAACAACTGAAAATTTGGTTTATTGGACCTTTTCAAAAAAAAAAAAAAAAACTCCAGAGTTGTGGTAGTCCAGGGTGAAACAAGTGAAAAGTAAATTAGTGATTATTTATCAAAAAGTCGGAAAAAGTCAGGAATCCTAAGTATACTACATACCTTGAAAAGTATTTTCTAACAGTTGAATAATTTTGTAATATTTTATACAATTTCTATTCAACTGCATTCATTTCGTTTTGAGCACATCACATCATATTTAAAGTTCCTTACACTATTTCAATCTATTTTATAATAAAAATGCAATTTTGTGTCGGTTCAGCTAATATCGAGAAGCACTTCGAAAATATTATTTGCTTGTTATAAAAAAAAACATTCTAGGTTCTTTGCGTTCGCATCTGTATTTGTGAAGAGCCGTATGCATGCATTTGACAAAGATTTTCATTACAATTTTTATGAATCAAAAGATTCTGATTATTTTTGAATAAATTTATCAAAATTTAGTAGAAACAGTATACTTTAATAAAAAAAAAACAACAAAGTTGTTGACAAATCTATTCGAAAATAGACCTTAATTTCAACGAGGATCAGCCTACAATTATTTTTCTGTTTTATTTTGCCACATTGCTTAAATATTTTGAGATATTTGGAACCGTCCAACTTGAGTTGCGCAATAGTTTCTTCTTGTAAATATTTTTAAATGTTAGACAAATTTATTCGATGTATATAAACTGACAAAATGATAAATCAACATTAATTTGTAGAATTTAATATTTAAAAAATACAACATTTTTAAAAACTTGTTGAAAATATTTTTAATACGCAAAATTCCTCACCATGTTTAAGCACGTTTTGATAAAAAAAATAATAAAACTTATACCTTATTAAGTTAATTATTATTATATTTCTCTTTTATTTTTTTTCCTTTATATTCATTTTTTCTTTTATATTCCAACTTGTTTTGTTTGGCAATTTATTTAGATGTGTTTTGTGTTGTGATGTTTATTTTTTTACTAAAACTGTTAATAGTTTGGTTGGCTTTGAAATTTAAACAGATTTCAAGACTTTTTTTATGGTTAATACACTGCCGCTCAAAGCAATTAGTCCGTCCCATATGTAATTTCGTCAATTTTGAGGTAATGATGCAGTTTGGTTCGAAATCATGTCTAGAGTTTTTTTTATTAGGTCCTATAAACATATGAAAGACAATAGTTTATTGGTCCTTTTCGTTTTCGTTTTACGGAGAAAGGTGGGGGACGCGGCCTCAAGTCAGTCCAAGTCCGGTTTCTTGTGGAAAAAAGGGTAGTGGCCGAACTAGTATTGCATACCAAATGAACACCACCGGAAGATATAGGGGATTGGGAGGGGGGAGGTGAAAGAAAATTAGTGTTGATGTGAGTAGTAAGAACTTGGATGATTTGAGCAGTTACGGTAATCTAAGTTTAACACTGAATAAAGAAAATCTGAAATTGTGATTCAAAGTAAGAAGGCCCGGAATAAATTAAATTATTAGTTAATTAAATAAGAAAATGTAACTAATCGGAGATCTATACAAAAGAAACCTATGATGTATTCCAAATTTAAAGGAAATAAAAATACTAGAGAAAAAAGATGAAAACTAACTGCCGACCTGTCACGTCCGTCAATAGTCTTGTCGTACATTACAACTAGAAACAGATCTGCCAATGAAATGTTACACTTCGTTCAAATCAACTAATCATTTAAGTCCAATTATTCATCTACGGAAAACTATCTAACTTTAATCAACAACCTAAACTAAACTGTCTGAAAGTAAATTTAATCTCAAATCCCCGAATGTTTTATTATAACGCCAAATAAGGTAAAGGATCTTGTTTTTAAACCAGTCTTGCCGCTTCCAAAAACCAATAAACATAAATGAACAGTTCATAAGTTGAACACTTGTAATTAAGACGACTATTTCATGCCATTCATTTCATTAGGGCATAGAGCTTTGCAAACAAGAGTGCATCTTTATTATACCTTATGTAAACTGTCATTTGAGTGAAGGAGACACACTCCTGTTCACAAAACCCATGCGCCCTTTTGAAATGTTAGGCTCCATTTGATCGTCAAGGCTCCAGTAGACCCTCGATTCGCAACAATGGTCGATACAACCATAATCCGAAAACCGTTAGTTCAACAGATTAACGAATTTTGTCCGATATCATCGCACTATTGATTGACCGAGACTCTATGGAAATTTTGACATATCAAAATGCTACGTAATAATATTTTTTTTAAATAAATTTCAAAATCTATTCTGTCCTACAATGCCTAGAAGAGGCCTCTGTTTCTGTTGTGAGTAAGCGCTGGTTTCAGAGTTCATTTTTCAATTTAAAAGGGGTGGGAGACGACTAATTTGCTTCATGAACTCCTACTCGGCCTTGGGACCACCTCTTAAGACACTGATGGCTCCTAGCTAGGAATTAAACCTAGACACAGCGTCGAGGCCCGCTTCGCATGGCAAAAATGTTGGCTGGGGGGAAGTGATATTATCACGAAATTTTATTTTAAAGCCAACATTGCTAACGGCGTCGAGGTCCTTACTCATGCCCAAGGACAATAGTTTATTGGTCCTTTTCAAAAAAAAAAAAATCTGGATGTGAACTATCAGAAAAAAAAAAAACCAAAAAACTTTAGTACTTTGTTCTAGAAAACCATAGAAAACCCGTAACCTTATGGGCGGGACAAATTATACATGCGTTTTTCTCGGCTTACTGTTTTAACATATAGGACGGACTCGATTAGAGGCGGCAGTACAGTTTAGACTCGATTATCCGAATGCCTTGAAATAAAATTGACTTCGGATAATCAAATCACGAAAAAAAATTGCTTGCCTTACTTTTGATTGTCGAACTGTTAAGTATGAACTATGATCCCTAAACTACATAGGGGAACAGCACTTTGACATTCAATTACAGCTAATAAATAGCGTTTTCAACTGATATCGAGTGATAAATAAGTTGTTTAAATATTGAAAATCAGCAAATTGGATGGAGTTCGGAGCGAGTGCTCAATCTGCCAAACATACGAGAATTTCCTCTACCTACTTCAAAGTGATTTAGCATTTCTTAATCCAAGGTCATCTTGGTCACCGGCATGGTGGTGAAAAATTGATATAATGCATTTGGTAATTTATAGGCAATCAATCAAATTTAACTAAAAAGGGATAGCAGAACTCGAATTTGTTGTTAAAATTAAGAGTGAATAAAGACGACTATTTCAAGATTTGTGCTAGCATTATTCGAACACTAGAGTTTTTCTAAAAAGATTAGTGTGTTTTATACCTTTCCACAAAAAAAAAACTTCAAAATTTAAAAGGAATTAAAAGTCTAACCAACTCAATACAATAAGAAATGCATTTTCCTGCGTTTAAAACTAGGACACAACTAGGAAGGTGTAAAATGCACTTTAAAACACTTTTTTCATTCAAATATTAAGACCATGGCTTGTTATTTCAATCAAAAATCGAGTTGTAAAATGTTTAAAAATGTTCGAATTAACTCCTCATTAACTTCGGTGTAAATATTTATATTTCGAATAGATAACTCGAAACTGAGTCAGTATTATTCTTGAGATTTACATTAACTTCAACGATATGAAGTAGCAAGAAATGCATAAGCGACACTTGCTCAAATGAGGGCAGTCTGGTGCGCTAAAACCTTTAGCTGATTAACTGATCAGCAACGAAGTCGGCCACGAAGGGCCTATATCTCCACCGCCACCACCAACCCCAATCTGTGATCCTCCGATCAACGCCTAAAAATAGACGACGATCTTTACGCGTCTCTCCCATCTCCTCTTCCTCCTCTTCACGGCAACCGTGGCCACAGCGAATCTTACTCCACTTTACGTCTTACGACGAGAGAGAGAAACCAAACCAAACCAAAGTAAGAGGCGCACCACTTTCCTACCGCGCACTGAGTTTGTGTTGCGGATTAATGCCTTTTTTTCTTTTGTACACGTAAAAAAACTTCAACGCGATGAGTTCGTCTGTACTGGTGGTGCTGACCACCGGGAATTACACGTAAACCCTTGGGAATGTCTGTGTGCTTTTGTGTGTGTGTGCGGTGAAGTAGTACACAACAAACGCAACGTTTAATGGCTCGTAGAAGAGGTTCTAGTTGGAACTGGGGGTCCTGGGTGGAGAAAACTGAAGGGCTTGACGGCGTCATGGAGGATGAGTTCATGCTCAAGTTAAAGTGTCTTTTGGGGGCAAGAATTCTCCGGGGCTTCCGGAACGGAACGATAACTGCACTTTTCACTCTGCTTAATCTCCCGGAACCACTCGTTGGCCGACTTCACCTCGTCCGGCTGTGAATTCGCTGGGGCCATTTTGCTGTCCTCTCCAAGCTGGTTTTAGTGTTCCCTAGGTCAAGGCCGCCACCGCCGCACAGCAGCTGGACGAAATCGGACCAAACTATTCCACCTTTTTCCTCTCTTGTTTATGACCACAATTTCCGTCTCGGAACGTCTGCCAAATGGCACTGTACTAAACTGCCACCAGCGCACCACACGACTACTACGACGATCCTGCGAGATGATTGTGGTGGCGGAGCGACACTCATAATTATTTTGCCTACAAAATTCCCGTTGTTTTTGTTTTTGGGAAGTTCGCAGCAGGCGCTGTGATGCCAACTTCTCCTCCTATAAGGTTTCCCACCGGATCCGGCCTTCCGAACTTGGATCTTCTCCATTCTTCAAGTACATTCACCGTTTTGCGTGGCCATCAACCTCCCCCCTTAAGCCATTACACCAAAAAAGCCAGCAGCCCCAGGTGAAGCAAGAAAGAAAAAAAATGTATAAAGGGAAAGCGCCCGGAAAGTTACCTCGGGTTGAAATCTTCCATCGTTCTGCGGACCTTCCGGGCCCTTTTCCGCACTTCTCTTTCAGCTGAACTTGACCGGGAACCGCGGCGGAAACGTTTTATTTACACCTTTGGGAGCGCGATAAAACGAACACACTTTTCTACATTTTCTCACAGAACGCAATCGATGAAATTTTCTTCCCGACGACGATCGCCATCAAAGCGTTTCGGGTCCTGCTTTTTTCCGTTAGACAGCCCAGCCTCTCTTTTTCTTGCGTTGTTGTCTCTTTCTTGCGTTTGACGGCTGCCAAACGGCAGTGCTGCCAAAGCGACCGAAGTTTGGTTTGTTGTGATTGTGAACGGATGGATTCAAATTAAGTGATGGCCTATCTACAATCACTTAGCTTAGAAAATTTCACTTAGCTTAGGAATTTGAATCAATGGAAATGAAGCCGAGCTTCTACAATGGAAAAGTAATCAAATTAGAAACTGACGATTTTGTTACATGGTTATGATGACATTATTGAAACAAAACTCGTTTTAGAATTTGTTTCAGCGAAAAAACCCCAATAAACATAAATCAAAACTTAGTGAAACAAGTTAGCCATTTTGGCAACACAGCACAACGAGGAACAAAGTGGAAAGTGGAATGTTTTGACAGTTTGCGTTGGATTTTCGCCCGACGGCGATTGTCGTCGCACCCCAGTCACGAAGTTTTAGCAGGAAAGCAGAAAGCAGGGTTCTTACAGAGCTGGTTATTCTTCCCAGTCACGGCGTTCTCACAGGATTCGTACAGAATTCTAGCAGAGCAAAAATATTCTTACTAGAACTGTGCCATCATTCTACCAGAACTTTGCAAGAATGAGCACCCGCAGTCGAGCAGTTTTTGACAGTTCGCTCCATAAGAAATACATTGTAGAAAAACTAACTTAATCCACCTATGTGGTTGGAGCCTTCCTCACTTATTGCCAACAATGACTGATATGATGGAATTGTACAAAAATTTAATCTATTGTTTGGATCCGGAATAAAAAAGTACATCAATATCACTTAAATGGGCATACCTCGAGACAGGGTTGCCAGATCTTCAATGTTTTGGACTCGTTGGAAAGGTCTTTTGATAACCTAACCAACGGTGGGTCGGATGGTGGATCCGGACATAGTTTACATACATTTAAGTGAGATCCGGCTTCCAAAAAGTACATTAATATCACTTAAGTGTGCATATCTCGAGACAGGGTTGCCAGATCTTCAATGTTTTGGACTCGTTGGAAAGGTCTTTTGATAACCTAACCAACGGTGGGTCGGATGGTGGATCCGGACATAGTTTACATACATTTAAGTGAGATCCGGCTTCCAAAAAGTACATTAATATCACTTAAATGGGCATACCTCGAGACAGGGTTGCCAGATCTTCAATGTTTTGGACTCGTTGAAAAGGTCTTTTGATAACCTAACCAACGGTGGGTCGGATGGTGGATCCGGACATAGTTTACATACATTTAAGTGAGATCCGGCTTCCAAAAAGTACATTAATATCACTTAAGTGTGCATATCTCGAGACAGGGTTGCCAGATCTTCAATGTTTTGGACTCGTTGGAAAGGTCTTTTGATAACCTAGCCAACGATGGGTCGGATGATGGACCCGAACATAGTTTACATACATTTAAGTGAGATCCGGATATATGTGAAAACACATTTTTATACATAACTTTTGAACTACTTATCGAAACTTCAATCTGTATAAAACTCGATCTATGGGACCCTAAACCAAGTCGAATGCAACAGGTTCGGGTCAAATCGGTTCAGCCAGTGCCGAGAAACATGAGCTAGTTTGTTGGTCACATACATACATACACACACACATACACACACACATACACACAGACATTTGTTCAGTTTTCGATTCTGAGTCGATATGTATACATGAAGGTGGGTCTACGACGTTTTTATACAAAGTTCATTTTTAGAGCAGGATTATAGCCTTACCTCAGTGAGGAAGGCAAAACGTTGCTTAACCTACCTTTAGGTGGGTGGTGCCTTCCTTGCATTCATAAAGTTAATACACTACAGAGCCTCAAAAAAGAGTATAAATAAGACTTATTTTATCAAAATATCTGAGATCCGGCCTAACAAAGTGTATAAATAACACTTAAGTGCTTATAAATTTGATAGGGTAGTCATATCTTCAACGTGTTAGGCTCATTGGAAAAGTCTTTTGATTACCTTTACAAAGACAGGTCGCATGGTGGATCCGGACAACGTTTTCATCAAAATATTTGAGATCCGGCCTCCAAAAAGTGCATAAATAACACTTAAGTGCTTATAACTTCTGATAGGATTTTCAGATCTTCAACGTTTTGGGCTCGTTAGAAAGGTCTTTAAAATACCTTTTTTATAGCATGACGGGTTTTCTTACAAAAACCACCCTTTTTACAATCTTCCGGACTTTATTCGAAATCTTTTTTTAGCATAACTTTTGAAGTACTTTACTAAATTTCATAATATTAACTAGGGTCTTGTGAGACCCCAAGACGGATCGAATGAGACCAAAACGGTTGAAATCGGTTCAGCCAGTCCGGAGATAATCGTGTGCATATTTTTCGGTGCACGGACTCACATCCAGACACACGCACAGACATTTGTTCAGAATTTGATTCTGAGTCGATAGGTATACGTGAAGGTGGGTCTACGAGGTCTAATAAAGAAGTTCATTTTTCAAGTGATTTTATAGCCTTTCCTCATTGAGGTGAGGAAGGCAAAAAGCAAAAACTGATCGAATGGAAGTGCTCCATTCTCAGAGAATAGAGTTATCTAAGCCCGATCTCACGCACACTAGCACGCCATTTGTTTTGCTGGAGGGTATTTACAAAATTTAAGATCAATCTTTTTCGTGTACGTACACGCAATACATGCGCACGTAGATTACTATATGGAGCGCCCACATTCGAGCAGTTTTTGACAGTTCGCTCCATAAGACTGTCTGCAGCGTGAAGTTTTATAATTGTTTCAAATTGCGAGCACTTTTAAATTTTCAGAACTGGCGTAAATGAAACTAGAACACGGTGCTCGCAACGCGCTGATCTAAATGTTGTTTCAAAAAATGCTTTTAATTGTGTGCGTATGATTATCAACACAGCATCATAGTGTGTGTGTGTAAGAATACGTGGATATCTCTATACATCTGATTTTTTTTAAACTGAGTTCTATTCCAGTTCCAAATCGTCTCACGTTTGAAACAAACTCGTCGAGCAGTTTTATTCCGGTTTCAAAATACTGCTCGAAAAATAAAACTGCAACTTCGCGTTGCGGGTGGTCTGTTTCAGTTCTATTTGAAAAATGAAACAGCTAGAACAAAGTAGAGCCGCGTTGCAAGAAGTCTAAGAAATACATTGTAGAAACAAGCAAAAACTGCTCGAATGTAAGTGCTCCATTCTAGCGCAATGGAGCACTTCCATTCGAGCAGTTTTTGCTTTTTTCTACAATGTATTTCTTATGGAGCGAACCGTCAACAACTGCTCGACTGCGGGTGCTCCATTGCAATAACCGGTTCTAGCAGGAGCCGGTGAAATCAACCGGTTCTGTAAGAATCCTGCTAGAATTTTGCTACAACTATTCTGACAGGCAGCCTGCTAGAATTTTGTAAGAGTTTTGCAAGAAAGAAATGACAGAAATTTTCTGCTAGAATCCTGCTAGAATTTTGCTAGAATTTAACGGACTCGGTTTTTTAAATGCGGGGGGTTTCACCCAGTCACGAAATATTCTAGCAGAGCTGGTTCTGCCAGAATCCTGCTAGAACGGTGGAACATTTCTGCTAGAATGCTTTAAGAATATCCAGCTCAGTCGAGACTGGGCAAGAGAAGATTTGCTAGATTTTTTCTAGTAAATTGAAATAAATTTAAAAAATATATCTCGCAAAAACTATATATACAAAACACAAACTTTTTCTTATTAAAGGCTAGTATGGAGATCAGAAGGAAAGGGGTCAAGAAACAGCTTTACGAACAGCAGAACAAAGGAGAGGGAGCGATTTCTTGGGGCTTTTCTTCCCCTCTCTGACTTGCTTGCGCTGCCGCTGCTGCCCATTTGATTTTTTTTCTTGACCGGTTCCTTCCGAAGTGCGTATACCGCTTAAGGCTAGTACGCTGATCGGAAGGAAAGGGGTCAAGAAATGGCTTTACGAACAGCAGAACAAAGGAGAGGGAGCGATTTCTTGGGGCTTTTTTTCACCCTCTCTGGCTTGCTTAAGCTGCCGCTGCTGCCCATTTGATTTTTTTCTTGACCGGTTCCTTCCGAAAGCGGTATACGCACTTCGGAAGAAACCGGTCAAGAAAAAAATCAAATGGGCAGCAGCGGCAGCTAAAGCAAGCCAGAGAGGGTGAAGAAAAGCCCCAAGAAATCACTCCCTCTCCTTTGTTCTGCTGTTCGTAAAGCCATTTCTTGACCCCTTTCCTTCCGATCAGCGTACTAGCCTGAAGTGCGTATACCGCTTAAACTAATAATCACTAATTCACTTAGGCACTTTTTTCCTGGAAACCATGGTTAGGTTACAACTTTCCGTTTTCTAAGACGCTCCCCGTGTTGTCGTCCACGTTTTTTTCCGGCCACCATGGCCAGCGTACTGAGAAATCAATGCGTTCCGTGACATGCAGAGACAGGTCATCCGATGAATGTTTGGCTGGTTGTAATGAAAAAGGAAAGCTATTTATTTAGATTTTTTATGATCTGATTTTAGTTACTTGCCAAAATGGTCTCCTCCAACGAACAGAAGTAAAAGAGAAAATAGATAAGATGGCGGTAACCACATTCGCCACAAAACAGTTTGGCGAAAATGACGTCATTTTTGACAGATTTTGCTCTGCCAGAATTTTCTAATAAAATTCTAACAGAATTCTGGCAGGCCTGCTAGAATTATTCTAGCAGGATTCTAGCAGAACAATTTCCCAGTCACGGCGTTCTCGCAGGATTCTTACAGAATTCTTGCAGAGAAAAATTATTCTTGCTAGAACGCTGCCATCACCTTGCCAGAACTATGTAAGAATTCTCACAGAATTCTAGCTCAAATGCAATAACCGGTTCTAGCAGAATCCGGTTAAGGTAACCGGTTCTGTTAGAACCCTGCAAGAACGCTGCTAGAACTTTTCTGAGCCATGCCTGCAACGAGCTGAAAAGTAGGATACGTTTCATAATGCCTAACAAATCTATTCGCAATGTATGCCGAAATTGTGGGAGTGATGGTTTACCTGCGATAGTGTGTTTTAATCTGCCTGCTAAGTTTTGATTTCCGACGGGATCTCCAGATTGTCCTCGGTTCTCGGATTTTCAAAATGGTCGAAACTGAGACAAACGAGCGAAAATTAATCTTGTTGAAGTGTGATTTGAACCGGTAAACCGCCAGCCAATCAGTGAGCAGTATTTTCTGTTAGAAAGTTCTTGCAAAAATCTTACAGAATTCAGACAGGGTTGCTAGAATCATTCTAGCAGGAATCTTACAGAACCAATTCTGTAAGAAAATCTCGTATCTGGGTTCTGCTAGAAATTTGACCGGGATACAGCATTTTAGCAGAAAAATGTTCTGCCCTTCAAGCCGGATTCTGGCAGAACGAGCTCTGCTAGAATATTTCGTCCCGGACCAGAGTGTAAAGTTTTTTGCCTTTCTTACAAAAGAAAGGTTTAAGGTCGGTTTAAGGTTTGCTTTTGGAAAAACGCTTTTCTCAGAAATCTTAAAAAATTCGTGCACGGCGGGGAAGCGTCCCAAAAAAAAATCCTATTACTAATTTGAAGGTTATGATGCGCTCTTCCGATTGAATTTTGGCCCGAAACCCGGAACTCAAAGCCTGATTTTTTAGAGCTCTTTTTCTGAAATACTTGTGCAATGTCTGTATCCGTCATCACTGGAAAACCACTCGTAAAACCCACAATTTGTATATGTCAAATTTATAGCCGTGGGATCGGAGACGAATATTTTATTTTTCGATTCACAATTTTCGACCAGTAAATGTGGTCAAAGCCATTTTTAAAGGTATTTTTTGGACAATTTTACAGATAACACTGTCAAATTAAACGAATTCAGATTCAAACAAAAAGCCATTCGAAAACATGCGCCATACACTGCTTGGGCCCAAAATTTGAAGCTTTTCCAAAATGTACATATTTCCAGAGATATATCCATATTAGTGGTTTTCGTCTTATTTTTACCCTATTTTTTCCCGTTAATTTTTTGGTTTTATACAGAATCATATACTGAACATCAAATTCAAAGTCCCGGCTCGTTCTCGCTCGAAAGATCGACAAGTCGTCAAGTCGAAGCATAAACGCCAGCACATTTACGCTTGCGCGTGAAAGTGTTTTTTCTGACTTCTTATCAATATCGATACATATTTTTTTAAGTTAATCATAGACTATATTAATAAGTTTTTCTTAATTAAATATAATTGTCTTGCGACCCATAACGTACTTCTGAAATTAAAAAAAATGCATTCGAGGTTTAGTCTAAATAGATTCGAAGCTTTAGGTCAATTTCTCACTGGGTGGTATCATCATTATGTTTCTGATAAATCAATTGCACCAATATATATTTCGGAGTTTCATCATTTTGTAAGAAAGGCTCTATTTCATCTCTGGTGATATTAAATCGGGTTTTTTTACTAAATTCGAGCTTCTAAAAGCTTATTTTAACAACCAAGAGTCAGATCAACAAAGTCAAATAAGAAAAATTGTAGGACATTTTCTTAGTTTTTCAAAAATATTTTTTGCATGAACGCTTTTTCTTCATAAAGTATTTTATAAAACGTAATTTTCGATTACAAATTTCCACTGGCAACTAAAAATTTAGTTTTGTTTGACAATATTTGATATTTCTGCCAAAAATCCCAATTTGCCTATCTATTCGTCCATTTTGTATGACCAGTTAAAAAATTGTATGGAGACTTGTATGGAAAAACTAATGACGCCAAATGGTTTCTGCATGGACAAAATTTCATGCAAAACAAAAAAAAATACAAATTAAAAAAATACTAAAAAAAACTTGACTAATTCTAGAAAATTACTCAAAAAAAAAACTATAGTTTCTCAAAAGATACTCAAAAACTTAAGAATTGGGTACTAAAGCCCTATGCCAATTTTTATGTACATCGGTAAAAAACACGATTAAAAACCATTTCTGATCACTTTTTTTTTTTTCATTTTAATGCAACTTATTTTTTACAAGACAACATTTTTTCGATGGATCAACTATGGTCCCCTTGGAACGACCTGTCATGTAGGAGCTTTTCTGTCAAGAAGGACCGCGAGGTTAATTTTTTAAAATTGATTCAAAAATCCATTTTAAGCTCAGGGTCATTGTACTCAGAAAAATAAGCTTTATCGCTGTGAACAATAATATCAGCAATCTAAGCTTCATTTTAGGACCCAATTGAAGATTTTTGTTTTTTGTTTTTTGCTATTTTAATTTTGTTTTCCTTATTTTTTGTGGTCAGCTTTTTCAAAATGTTAATGTTTATTATTTGTTAGTTGTTTAGTTTATAATGTCACCCTAATTATTTTGTATAAATTGGGAAATCACGAAAATTGGTGATTGGCCATGATCTTTACTAAAAAGAATCATTGAACTTGAAAAAAGGTCCTCTTGGTTCTTGTGTAGCTCAGAAAAAGCCTTAAGTTATAAGATGAACTTAACAAAAATAAAGGCAAATAAAATTATTTAAACTCACACTCAGGATTTTATCACACACCCTGTGATAACTTTCGTTCTCCCTGAGAATGAAATCAAGAGAAAAGTTCTCGCAAACATGTTTGCAAAGAATTGAAAAGTTTTGAAAATATCTGTTTCACTCAAAAAAATTTTAAATCACACGATTAGGTTAATGAATTTCAGATTCACACATACGTGGCTTTTAAGTCTGATATCAAAATTGCACCGCAATCTTTCCAAAAAATTGCACCATTTCCAATATTTCTCAAATCAGTCTTGTTTACACCCCCTCACCACCAGCACCGAACCCCATTCAATCATTCTGCCACATCCACCACCCATCTTCCTGTACCATTCATGAAAACCCCACATCAGAGCTTGACTCTCCGCACTCTGCCCATCAATGAAACTTTCCTTCTCTCGCGACCACGTAGTAGGGTCGATGGATTTATTTATATTTAACATACTTGTAAACGTCATTTTGATATGTTTTTATTGGTAAAAGTACAGAAAATATTAAATCTAGATTATGTTTTCGTTAGATTTTCAATTAATATACTACGGGTTTCCAATGCAGATAGGTTCACATGAAAATTCACTGTATCAATAATATAAAGTAAGAAAACATGAGACAATTTCATATATTTTAGAATTTGCTTCAATAAAAAAACAGTTTCGCCGGGTATTCAAATTGAATTGTTTAATAAATAAATAAATTTAACAATACAACATATTGGGCTAATCGACCCTACCTCGTCATCGTTTTCTCGCGGAGAGTTCGAGAGCGTTATTCCACGTACTCACCGCTTTTGCCGGTCGTGGTTTGCTGCGATTGGTCCACGCCGGTCTCGCCGATCGAGTCGGAACTTGGCCGAGAGCAGGATTTATTCCCCTGTCCGAGAGCGTAGAAGGCGTAGTATCACTCAAGCAACAGAACAGAAAGGAACACAAACTCGTTAAAAGGAAATCAGTTACAAGTGAAGGAAAAGTGAATTTTCTCCGAGTGCATGAGCAGTTTAAATTTTAGTTCGAGAGTGAATTAGTTGGCGTGAAGGAATACAGTTTTTCACAGTTATTGGAGCAGGCAACTCCAAAGGAAAATATTTTGATTGCGGTTGCAAAGGATTTAAAGCCGACCTTTCCAAAGGTGAGTTTCTACTTTTTGATGACCCAGAAACGTGTCACGTAATGTTCACATGGTAAAAGTTTGATTTTCTTGTTCCATATTGTACAGATTGTTCTAGTAACTGCACTATCAGTTAGTATTAACGGGGGTTTCCCGGTGGAAATGTAGCTTCTAGAAGATTTTTCACTGAATCGCGAATTTTCCTTGAGAGAGCGGAAAACGTCTGTCAGTGTGCGTCAATGAGTGAGTGTGTGCGTGTGTTGGTGTGTGACAAAATGGCTACGTCATTCAAACTTTCACAAATACCAAAGTGCAGCTTTAATTTAAAGCAAAGTGCAAAAATTAAGAGAAATAATGGTAAAAATTGGAAAGTTTATAATTTGTATTTTCACAAAAAAGTTTAGTGTTCTCTTCAAGTTCTCTTCAGGAAATTCTTCCGTTGAGAATTTAAAATAACATGAGAAATAAAACATTTCAAAATATATTATAATTCTGGAGTTTTTTTTGGAAAGGTTAAATATACAAAATTTTCAGTTTTTGCTTTTTGGGTGTTTTTGAAACCGCCTTGAGTCAGGGGTATTAAAAAACTCCAGAATTCAACTTTTGGTGCTGTTGTTGTTTAAACTGGCTCATAAAGTGGTCTGGATAATTAAGGTTTTTTATCAGAAAAAGTCTCAACAATATTTACATTTGGTTACAATTATTCAAATTCAATGGTAACATTTCAAACTACATAACCGTGCGTCTCTAGTAAATTAAATTATAAGAACAAACCAAACAAAAAAAAAATTTGGAACTGTTTTGAACTGGTTGCACTTGTTGATTCATAGAAATATTAAAACCTTTAAAACATGTTTTTTCAGTCAGCACTTTGCTGGCTTTTTCTGTCAAATAAAAACAATCAATCAATCAATGTTAAATATGTTTTTCGAGGGCATTGGGAAATATTTGCAACGGCCTCAATATTACGAATATTGTATCGTACTTTCAGATTAAGGTTTGTTTTAAAGATAGTTAACCGAAATTTTATAGAAAATCTTTAAAAGTTTGTAGTGAATTATAAATATTTTAAATTTTAACCCTTCTGAAGCTCACATTTTTTCGGAAATGTTGTATCAGTAAATCATTTTGTTTTACAAAAAAACTTTCATTCTTTTGTTTTACGTTTGTATTGTTTCATTTAACTTTTTATGAGTATTTATCTTGTTTAGTTTATGATTGTTTCTGATAGTACTTGGTTTATTCTACCACCTCCTATCATTACCTTTTGCCTATTTAGCTGTTTCATATTTTTACAGCCACTTTTTAAATTTTTTACTTGTTGTTTACATTTTTGAACATAGAAAAATACCATTTTTATTTAAATTAAAAAAAATGAAGAGGCTTTGACAGTACAAAAATTTCTGCATATTTATTTGCACATAAAATCTAGAACATGATATTAAAAAAATCAGCCGAAGTTGAACCCAGAAAAAAATCTAAACAGTGGCTGAGTCACATAGGGAGCGTTCTTTTATTACGTAACGCGAAAAATCGGACTTTTAGACCCCCTCCCCCCCTCGTAACAAAATTTCCATACAAATTTTAAATATTTTTTATGGAGCGTAACACGGCCTCCAACCCCCCCCCTCCCCCCCTACTGCGTTACGTAATAAAAGAACGCTCCCATAAAGCATGTCCTACCTTTAAGCCTATTTTTTTAAATTTAGGCCGATGCAAATATTTTTCTAAGTTTTTGTCCCTCGGCTCTAGCCAAGGTCGAGGGGGAGGGACAAAAAAAAAAATTGAAATAAAAAGACATTGTTTTAACATTTGCATAGAAAACGTGCTTTAAAATGCATTTTACACTTGTTCAGTTGTTTTGCAATCATTAATTTTCAAAAAATGTATGATTTGACGAAAATACAAATTTTTGCGAAAAAAAAAAAACATTTTGCGATAATAAATATTGAAAATTTTCAAGAATTCAATAGATTTTTAAATTAACCCAAACACACTTAAAATGATTCAAAACGCAGCGGAATGCATTTTGAATTTATTTCAGCTGATTGCAGTTAAAATTCCATTGCAATTTTGAAGTTTTTTGAAAAAAAATTTGCCCTCTGATTTTTTGACCAAATTTTTGGGGACAAAAACTTAAAATAAAAATGGGACCAGCTTCAAAAAATTAAAAATTGAAAGAGCCATGGTTTCAACATTTGAATTAAAAAGGTGTTTAAAATTCATTTCACACCTGCTCAGTTGTTTTGCAACAATAAGTTTTCAAAACATCCAAGTATTGAAGAGATTTTTTTTTGCCGAAAAAAAAAACTATTGTCTACAAAAAATGGAAATATTTTTGATCGATTCCAGACATGCTAAATATGATTTTAAACGCAGGTTAGACTTCTAATTCCTTTGAAATTTTGAAGTTTTTTGAAAAAAAAATCGAAAAATTAAAAGTGAGAGTGTGTGCGTGCAACATGGAGTTAAACTTTTCAAAGTGCTATGGTAATCTTCACAGCAACTTCACAGAAAGTTTAACTCCATGTTGCACACACTCTCACTTTTAATTGCTCGATTGCCCCCTGATTTTTCGGACCGATTTTGAAGGGGGGCGACATAAACTTTGAAAAATATTTGCAACGGCCTTAATGTTAAAAAAAATAACAATTTGAATACATTTCAGATTAACATTGATTAGATATTGTTGTGCACTGGAATAGAATTCAAATCATACAAAACAAATACTGTACATAAAAAATCAAGATAGGTTAAATAATAAAGAAAAAAAAAACAATTAAATTAAAAAAAAAAATCCAACTGTGCGTGCGATGCCGTCATACAAAATGTAACACAAAATTGTTGCCACAGTGTGCGTATCATCGACCGTTGTTTCCACGACTACAAACAAACTCCGGCAATCAAACGCGCTCTCCCTCTCTCCGTACCGAGAGAGAAATCCCGGAGCGGAAAGGTTGACGTGTTCTTTTCTCCCCCGGCAACGGTTTCTGACGAGCCGCCGTACATTGCCGACTGTCTGTTTCAATCGTGAGCTCAAGGAGGTAACAGGTTTTACACACCTTTTTCCCCAAGTTAGAATTCCATATAGGCCACCAATTTCTCGAAATTTGTACAAACGCAGTAGGCTCGTAGATGTTCCGGGAAGGTGTTCAGCTTCAGGGCCGTACCCTTTGAGTGCATAGTTCGTGTGTGCGATATTGAGGGCAAGACGAAAAGTGCCAACCACTTTCTCGAACAAAGCCATATTTGGGTTATTACGCGGACCCGACTACTTGGACCCAGGTCCCAAAATGAGGTCAAAGAACCTAACGGTACTGTTTCTGTGTGTGCGGCGCAAAATCTACAATTTTTTGACCGCTAATCGAACGACGGGATACGCTTCGGAATTCGGGGGGAGGCGGCTTCGCTTGGCCCTTGCCAACGTGGTGGTGTCTGGGAGCAGTCAGTGTCTGACGTGGCCCATTTTTGTTTCTTCTGTTCACGCTTCACTTCTCATTCTTGTGTCTTGTGTGCACAGCGTTTGAGGAGAGTAGGGACGGGGAGTTGCATAGGATTGGGTTCAGATTTAAGGGCGTTTTTCTCGTGGACTTGACCTTGTGTACGTCACTTTCGGGAACATTCCAGAGTATCCCCATTAGACTAGGAACGTTGATAATAGAGCCTATAGAGTAGATAAGTTATGCAACGTGGCCTGGACATTCGCAAACTAACGCACGGTTTCTTTCTCTTCTTTCGCAGAGTCGCACCGAGATGAAGTCGCTGATACCGTTGGCCCTGGTGGTCGCGCTGGCCGTACTCGCGTGTACCGCCGCGGAGGATAAGAAGGAGCAGGACTACGGAACCGTGGTCGGAATCGATCTGGGCACGACGTACTCGTGCGTGGGAGTGTACAAGAACGGACGCGTGGAGATCATCGCCAACGACCAGGGTAACCGTATCACGCCGTCGTACGTGGCCTTTACCGCGGACGGTGAGCGGTTGATCGGCGATGCCGCCAAGAATCAGCTGACCACGAACCCGGAAAACACGGTGTTTGACGCTAAGCGACTGATTGGCCGTGAGTTCACCGACGCCACCGTCCAGGGGGACATTAAGTTGTTCCCGTTCAAGGTGTTGGAGAAGAACTCGAAGCCGCACGTGAAGGTGTCGACCAGCCAGGGAGATAAGGTGTTCGCACCGGAGGAAATCTCCGCCATGGTGTTGGGCAAGATGAAGGAAACCGCCGAAGCTTATCTGGGCAAGAAGGTCACGCACGCCGTGGTTACGGTGCCAGCCTACTTCAACGATGCTCAGCGACAGGCCACCAAGGATGCCGGAACCATTGCCGGGTTGAACGTGATGCGTATCATCAACGAGCCGACTGCGGCCGCCATTGCGTACGGTCTGGACAAGAAGGACGGCGAGAAGAACGTGCTGGTGTTCGACCTGGGCGGCGGTACCTTCGACGTGTCCCTGCTGACCATCGATAACGGAGTGTTTGAGGTCGTTGCCACCAACGGAGATACCCATTTGGGAGGTGAAGATTTCGATCAGCGCGTGATGGACCACTTCATCAAGCTGTACAAGAAGAAGAAGGGCAAGGATATCCGCAAGGACGTACGTGCCGTGCAGAAGCTGCGTCGTGAAGTTGAGAAGGCGAAGCGTGCTCTGTCCTCCAGCCACCAGGTTCGCATTGAAATCGAGTCGTTCTTCGAGGGTGATGATTTCAGCGAGACCCTGACCCGTGCCAAGTTCGAGGAGCTGAACATGGATCTGTTCCGTTCGACCATGAAGCCCGTCCAGAAGGTGCTGGAAGATGCCGACATGAACAAGAAGGATGTTGACGAAATCGTGCTGGTCGGAGGATCCACCCGTATCCCCAAGGTCCAACAGCTGGTCAAGGAATTCTTCAACGGCAAGGAACCGTCCCGCGGTATCAACCCCGATGAAGCCGTCGCGTACGGTGCTGCCGTCCAGGCTGGAGTGCTGTCCGGAGAGTCGGAAACCGAAGCTATCGTGCTGCTCGACGTCAACCCGCTGACCATGGGTATCGAAACCGTCGGAGGAGTCATGACCAAGCTGATCCCGCGTAACACCGTCATCCCAACCAAAAAGTCCCAGATCTTCTCGACCGCTTCGGACAACCAGCACACCGTCACCATCCAGGTGTACGAAGGTGAACGTCCCATGACCAAGGACAACCATCTGCTCGGCAAGTTCGACCTGACCGGAATCCCACCAGCACCCCGCGGCATCCCGCAAATCGAAGTCTCGTTCGAAATTGACGCCAACGGTATCCTGCAGGTGTCGGCCGAGGACAAGGGAACCGGAAACCGCGAAAAGATCGTCATCACCAACGACCAGAACCGTCTCACCCCCGACGACATCGACCGGATGATCAAGGACGCCGAACGGTTCGCCGACGACGACAAGAAGCTGAAGGAGCGCGTCGAAGCCCGCAACGAGCTGGAAAGCTACGCGTACAGCCTCAAGAACCAGCTCGGAGACAAGGACAAGCTCGGCGCCAAGGTCGCCGACGACGACAAGACCAAGATGGAGGAAGCGATCGACGAGAAGATCAAGTGGCTCGACGAGAACCAGGACGCCGAATCCGAAGAGTACAAGAAGCAGAAGAAGGAACTGGAAGATGTCGTCCAGCCGATCATTGCCAAGCTGTACGCCAGCAGTGGCGGCGCTCCTCCACCAGCGGGCGGTGAAGACGAAGATCTCAAGGATGAGCTGTAAATTTGCGATCGATCCTTTAGTTTAGCGTAATTCCTTTGTCCGTCAGTCGTCGATCTAGTTGTCGTGCTTCCCCGCCACACGGGGGACCAGCCGGTAGCACTAGAAAGATAGAGAGTTCCACAGTGAGAACGCGAGCGTGAATACGAGAGAGATCCGAGTGTTCGTGAACTAGGCAAGTTAGGTGTTCTCATCTCATTTTTCAGATGGGAGTTAAACAAAAAGAAAAACAAAGTATAATTTAATGAGCAACTGAATACACTTACGAGAGCGAAAGACATCGATTCGTCTTAATTTATTGTTTCTTTTTTTCATTATTCTTCTTTTGTTAATTTGCTTCGCTCCAGTAGAAGTGGCGAGGCGAGAAAAGATTTGTGCATTTGTCCCCCCCCTTCCCCAAATGTCTAAACTCCGATCCGAAAGCTTAATTTTGGTTCTATTCTTTTCTCACCCACCCACCAAAACAACCCCCCCAACAAATATCGACTGATTGTAATGTAAGTGTGCTGCTGAGCGCGAGCGTGATTTTTTTTCTGTTTTGTTCAAGACAATGCGATTCAGAGAGGAGGAAGTAAGTTGTAAAACGAGATAAAAATAATGAATACATTAAAAAAAGGTCTTAGGAAAACTATTAGCATTTTCAAAGAGTCGCGATTGAGAACATCAAACAAACAAATGAAACACACACACAAAGTGGAGTAAAACACACACACAACAACATTGTACGCGATGGTTCAATAAAGTTTTATAACTAAATGAAATCATTCGAGATTATTTTGTTGATTCGTTGTTTCTAAATAGAAATTTGAGAAATTCGCCTTTCCTTTAAAAGATGACTTTGTTATGTTAAAAGAAGCCATTTTTACTTGAATGTTTTAAAATCTGAGCATTACAAATGGATTACTGATCGGCTTGGTTTCTTCGGCAAATCTTTAGAACATACATATTTTATAAATATCTACTACTTTTTTTCATTTCTGACCACATTTCTGATAAAAGCACACGCACTTCATATAAAACCGATCAAGAAAAATTTCAAAAGGGCAGCGGCAGCCAAAGCTAGCCAAAGAAGGTGATAATAAGTTCCAAGAAATCGCTCTCCATTGTTCTGCTGTTCGTGCTGTTTCTTGGCCCAGCGTATTAGCCCAAACGTCTGACAATTTTTAAAACAAAAATGTTTGCTTTTCAGAGTTTAAAAGTAAAGCCCACACACGATTACCAGAAGGCCTCGGGAACATTTTACATCGGGTAATCGAATCACGAAGGTTTTTCTTTTTGTAGCTGTTTTATTTTTGATTGCCGAGTTTAAAGGCCAATACGCACCTCTCGAGAAAAGGGGTCAAGAAATGGCTTTACGAACAGCAGAACAAAGAAGAGGAAATGATTTCTTGGGGGTTTTCGTCACCCTCTCTGGCTTGCATTCGCTGCCGCTCCTGCAAATTTGATTTTTTTTTTCTTTATTCCTTCCAAAGTGCAAATACCGCTGAATGACTGAAGGAGCTATTAGACGATGCACGAAATGATTTGTTTACCTTTTTTTGATACCGTCAAACGTCAAACCATACAAAATTTCCGTCTGATCTATTCCGGGAGAAATCTGGAAAAAGAACCGGCAGTAATGTATCGATTAGACGTTTGCTGAGGGTTCCGAAAAGTTTGGTGGCAATGACACAAACTCGCATTGTTTGTGTTTGAAAGTTTAACAAACTCGTAAAAAAGCCAAATGTATGCAGGCTGACGTTTGTACAAACAAATCCAGACAAATATCCAAAGCAGGCAAACTGTCAAAAAGTGCGAGTTTGTTTGTTTGCTTGCCGTAGTGTAATAGCTCCTTGACGTTTCTGCAAAAAAATGCAGGCAAACAAACAAAGCAGGCAATGTGCTAAACTGTCAAAAGGTTTGTTTGTCGTATGTAGAGAGCCTATATGGAGAGGCGAAATGTCACTCTCAGGGTTCCAATCGAACTGTCAAATCGGGGTTCCAATCGAGCAACAAGATCACGCAAGAACAAGGTTGGAATCAATTTAAAATAATTTTGACAAAAAAACGAGACTTATAACAATCACAAGTATTGTAAAACTGTCGTTGATAATAATCTGGTTATGTTTATGCTTTTTCGGTACAAGAAAAGTGCCAGCACCAAAGAAAAACTACAAGTTTTTCAACCTTATATTTGAATGACTTTGGGTGTTTGAAATTTCTCCGAGAACATTTCATTTCCCTATGTAGGTCCCTAGTCGTATGTAGTCTAATGATAACTCCTTGAGCAATTCTCTAGGACAGCCATTCTCAACCTTCTTCTCAGCCATTCTCAACCATCTTATAGGCTGGTACCCCCTACCGTGTAAATCAAGTAGGCTCGGTACCCCCGTTGAGAATCGCTGCTCTAGGACAACAGCCACAATTCTGCACAAAATCGGCAGCAGAGCGTTCCCGTACTTTTCTGCACCAAAAGTTACTTTTCTCTCAGGCAAAGCTTTTGCAAAGAGAGAAGCAGAAGTAGCAGCAAAACCGTGCCCGTACTTTTCTCAGGGATCTGACACGCATGCAGTATCCTGAAGTCCCCACCAGAGGCGCTGTCAATATTGTTAACGTATGATTTTTGAAAAGGTCGTATGAAATAAATTTTTAATTTTTTCCCAAATTATGTTTTTTTGTTAGTTTCTACCTCGTTTTTTTTGTATATATGCTAGATAGGGGAACAGCATCTAATTCCAGCGTGCCTCTAATGTTGGCAGGTCAGAACTTTGACATTCAATTAAAGCTAATTAAAAGCGTTTTCAACTAAAATCGAGTGATAAATAGCTCAATAAGAAGTGAGCAAGCAAGTATCTATCAAAAAATTTGCAAAATTAGTTGCTTAAATAGTGAAAATCAGCCAATTGGATGGAGTTAGGAGCGAGAGCTTAACCTGCCAAACATATGAGAATTTCCCCTAGTTACAAGCGTTACGTTATTTTTTTTTTACATTTAACATTTATTAGATCAATAAAACAAAGTTCTACTTGGCCATTCAAGAAAAACAACTCAACTCGCTGAACTGAACTAAAAACTGGATAGCTTCAGTTTCCTTGAAACAAAATAAAATTTGTTTGATATTTCCTGTCCGTTGTATTAAAATGAATTACGCTTTCAGAATACTAGCTAAATTTCTGTCGAAAATGCTTTAAACTAACTGTGACTGAACACCAAAGTGCTAGTATGTCAACATTAGGTTCTCGATGGAATTATATGCTGTTCCCCTAGTTCAAATTCTAGATTAAACATAAATCTTTCTTAAGAAAAAAAACTGAAAAAAGTTTTATTTATGTAATTTATGTCTTGGTTCGATTTTGACTTTACTCGCTTTGTATGTGGATGACAGTCGTGTCGTAACCGTGACTTTTCTGCAGGGTTACCTTCTTAGTGCATCTCCAGTGCGGGTAGAAAACATCGAAGCAAATCAAATTTGCACCCGACGTTAACCTTTACCACGGTACCTGTCGCGATAGCAAATTTGCTCTCAGTTCTTCAGGGTTTCACTTTGCTACCCGCTATTCTGCTGGTCTGTTACCGACACTGAGCAAAACTCACACAGCGCATTGAAGTGTTTCGCACATGATCTGACCCTGCAGTAGAGAACACTTAAATATCAATCGCAAAACACTCGAAATTGCGGTGATTGGCCATGAAATAATTTCAATAGCCAAACACTTGAATTTTAAATGGTGTTGAAAAATAATAGTACGTACAAGCGATATACAGGTTCTCGCTTGCTAGTCGTGCACGCTACCACTGCGCCGGCCGGCCAGTTGAAAACGGGAGAGTTTTTTGTGCTACTCGTTCTAGCCTCGCTTCTAGTTATCGATAAAGGTCGCGCTAAAATCAATCAGTGAAACACATTAAATTCAAGTGGAAAATCACGTTGACTTTGAATAGTAGTTGTTTTGTGTAGATTTTAAGATCAATTTCAAGTGTTTTCCTAATCACTTTGAATAGTTCAAGACAGACAAATTCATGAGCAAAACACTTGAAAAGCTTGAGCCACCCAAATGACAATAACGTGTCGAAAAATACCAAAAAGTTAATCGCCCAAACACTTGCATTTGATAGTGATTTGGATTGATGTGGAAAAACAAACCAATTAGATCAGGGGTGCCCAACCTTTTGGCCCTACGGGCCAGATCTGATGTTTCTGAAGCAGTGGCGGGCCGGAACTAACCGAAGAAGTTAACACATTTTTGTTCAATTTTTATTATTAGGTTCTTTTAAAGTAAATAAATAAAAGAACTAGTGTTGCCAATAAGATTCCTATATCTTGATTTTAAGAATGAAAAACAAGGATAACATTCAAAAATTAGTTTTTTTGAGTTATTTTATTTTATGTTTGCTTAAAATTTTAGAGTTATTGTTTTTAACGATTGCAATTTTTATTAAAAAAAAAATTCAAATTTCAATGGTCGTTGCAATTTTTTAAGTTTAATTTCCTCAACACTACGATATAAAAAATCAATGAGACATGATAAAATTTATTCAAACGAAATTTGGATTCGAATATCCCTTTTAAAAAACAAACTTTTTTGCGTTTTGTGCACCTTTATTCAAATATTTTAAAAAATATTTTAAAATGATTTTAAACACAAGCTTAATTTAAAAAGTGTAAAAAATATGTATTAAATAATTTTTAATTCGTTTTCTTCCAAATTCAAGGTTTATGAAAAAATATATTTTTGGTTTCTTATTTCATGCCCCGTTGAGACATTATTTTTATATTTTTAAAATATTGGCCGCGATCTATTCTCAGTATGAATAATTTGCCTTTTTAAGCTTCATTAAAAAAACTTTATCACTGAAAAGTTGTTGTGAAAAAAATCATTAGCTTTTGCTTACTTATTTATTTAAAAATATAAAAAAAATCGATTTGAAGTAAACACAGTAAAAACCGAAAGATATTCAAATTTAGTGTCTTTTTGTACATTTTTGGACAACAATCCAAGTTTTTTCATAAATTTCACAATTTTACGAAATGGATCATTTTGTTTTCTTGCAAATTTTTTTTTAGATATTTTTACTATGTAGAAATTACAAGAATTAAATTCAAACATGAAGAATGTTGTTATAATATTATAAAATTTTATCTTAAGATTATTTTTTTAATTCAGACAATCAATTTATTTATTTAATATTTTATGAACAGCCTTACTGCCCACCATTGAAAAAACGGCTAATATCCACTTTTGACAAAAACGAGATATTAGCACCAGGTGATAGAGGATGTTCCAACGCATCTTCTGGAACTTGAATTTTGCTGAAATAATGTTTGGACTTGGCTGCCGATGCGAAAAACCAAACGGCTAATATGCCACTCTTATGGGAAATTGCCTTGACGCAGATTTTGTGACAAACACAAAAACGCGTTTTTCTCGGAATACTTCATTTGGCATAATAGCCGAATTTTCAATTATGGGCAGCTTAAGGGCCGGTCATAGAATTATTTTGAATAGCCGTCGCGGGCCGGATGAAATGGCTTCAAGGGCCGGATCTGGCCCGCGGGCCGGACGTTGGGCAGGCCTGAATTACACAGAAAAAAATATTTCTGTAAATTTACATTATTTATCATGTACTAAAAGGTATCATGATAAATGATGTATATTTACATTAGGTTCATTGGAAATTTACATTAGTTTTGAAAATTTACATTAGTTTTGGAATTTACATTACTTTTGAAATTTACATTAGTTCAAATCAACTAATTCTGATTGGCCAATGGGAATGAGAAGCTCGACTTGGATTGCAGTAGGAAAAGGGTGTGGCCTATGTTCTATTTTAAAATGAGTGAAACGGGCAGCAAAAGGAAATTCAGATTTTAAAAAGTTGTTTCACAGGTAGGGGCGCTTTCTCGTCGACGGCCAAGTGGAATAACGCTGGACTGGAATCGAACGGACGACGGGTAGGATGTTCGGTGTTACTGCTGCTACCCGCTGCCGACTGAGCCATCTTCACATTTTATAAACGAGCGGCTAAAGCATCAACTTGTTCAGGGCGAGGCTCAGGCAGTGGGCCAGCGAAGTATGAGAGCGATAGAAAGAGAACCAAATATAACTATTTTTAGTTCGGGTAGTTTTGAAGTCAACGTTTGGCAGAAATACATTGGATATATGATTTACATTGAATAGAAATTTACAGGAAGCCGAACACGGGTAGAAATTCATCAGATTTGAGTTTCCATGCTCAACGTTTCCATTAGATTCATGATTTACATTAGATTTAGATTTACATTAGAGTAATTTCCATGACTTTTTGCGCTTTACATCATATTTCAACATTACATTGAGTGAGTTTACATTAGAAACAGTAATTACGTGCTGTGTAAATTTACATATTTTTTTCTGTGTAGATCTATGATGTGGCTTTATTCAATCATTCATGTGTTTGGGCACTTGAATAAAAAGTGTGGCATATTTTTAGTGGAGGCAAATGGAATGATGCACGGAAAAAAATGAAAAATTACAAAAAAGATTTTTTTTTAAATAAAAAAAATAAAAAATTAAAAAAATTAAAAAATTCCAAAACATAAAAAAATTTAAAAAATTAAAAAATAGAAAAAAATAAAGAAAGTTAAAAAAATAAAAAAATATTGGAATTCTACAAAAAAATGAAAATAATTTTGATCAATCCCAGATATGCGATATGGGGCGACGTAAACTTGTAAAAATATTTGCAATCAAATAAAAAAAAATAAAAAAAACTTAAAGAAAATTAAAAAAAAAAGAAAAATTAAAAACATAAAAAAAATTAAAAAAAAAAATTAGAGAGAATTCAAAAAAAATAAATAAAAGCAATAAAAAAACAAAAAAGGTTTTTAACGCATTTTTTTTATTTTTGAATTTTGATTTTTTTGTATTTTTCAATTTTTGAATTTCGGAATTTTAGAATTTTGGAATTTTTAAATTATTGAAGTTTTGAATTTTTGAATCATACACAAGAGCAGACATACAAAAATCTCCGAAACACGCATTCAAAACTTTGCCCCTGGCTTGCCGGTACTTGTCGGGTATCAGCAAATGAGTACCCGACAGGTACCGACACATATTTTTCTTCTACTGATGAACTTGAGATCAAATTTGATACCTGCTTTGCTACGCGCGGTGGGAGACTCGGGGGCAAACTCGAGAGCAAATTTGGTGGGAATCAAATCGGGTAGCAAATGGTTTAACTTTCGTCATTTTCGAAAAATGAAATTCTTTGAAATTTTCAATAGGATTAAAAAGTTTAATAAACTTTTAGCATTTCTAGGCATGAATCAACACATAATTATTGATTTTGAAGGTAAACGAGAGCAAAAAGTGATAAAACATAAAAAAAAACATATTGCCCCCCCCGCGGTTGGCTTGTTTCGGTGGCAAATTTCCTACCCTAGCGGTGGGGATGACGGAACATTCTCTCTCTCTCTCTCTCTCTCTCTCTCTCTCTCTCTCTCTCTCTCTCTCTCTCTCTCTCTTTCTTTCTCTCTCTCTCTCTCGCACCTTCTGTTTTCCACGTTCACGCACACTCGCCCAAGGAAGATTCTTTTGTTTTCTCAGAAAACCGCAATGAAAAAACTCCGGAGGGAGATTAAGAACCGACCGCACATTACGTCCCAGCAAACTGAGTTGGGAAGTTTTATTTTGTGACGGTTTTTGAGGCTCTGACGCTCTTTTCTGGAGGGATGATTGTGAATGTGAGAACGAGAGAGAAAAGGAGAATGTGACACGGAATTGTATAACATGAAAATGGTGCTGAGAATTTCGCGATGGAAAGAAGATCAGTGAATGTTGAGAAATGAAATCTTGGGCATGACAATTGTAGTCTCTGAGAACTGATAGTTTGATAATTTTAAAACCCTGCTTATGCAGATATCAACTAAGTCATCAAATTTGGTGTAATTTCGTGTCACTATTTTAGATTAGTCGATGTTTTGGGCTTTCTCTATACGATCATCAACGCAACATTGTTAAGCTTATTAACTTGTTTTATTTGATTATTATACTTTTTATGTGATTATAAGCCGCTTAAGCGCTGATTAATAAATAACTGGATGAACTTAAAAGTGATTAAGTAAACTTAAATGTTTCAGAACATAATAGGTACTAAAATGGAATAAAACACATTTTCGCATAATAGAATTTCAACGAAAGGGGCAAAAACAGAACAGGGAATCTCACCAAAAAACGCATGCCTCTTTCAGGGGCAGCTACTCTATCAAACCTTCTTTCATACCCAGACAGGACATAACCTAATAACTTACCCACGACACCTTACGACGACGCGGCAATGTTGACCTTGAGCGCCGTCGCCAGCTCCGTCGAGGGAAACATTGCAAAATCCCCACGGGCGGCCCGGTGCGGCTTGCGGGCCAGATACTCGTTCATGATTTCGCACGCCAGCTGCTCGGCCCGGGTTTTGAGCTGCGACTGGGCGCGTTTGTGCTGATTTTCGTGGTCCACGATCGACTTGGAGACGCTGCCGTGGGCGGTCTTGGTGGTGGGCATTTCGGCGCCCCGAACCAGGGACATTATCCACTCGTGGCGCACCTTGGTGACCTCCTTGTCGAGCTGCTCGATGCGTTCGTCCTTGGGCTGGGGCACGTACAGGGGTTCGAGGTTGGCGAGGATTTTCTTGTACTCGCTGGCCTGCACCTTGAGCCGTTCGGCGCGCTCGTCCTTGAAGGCCCGCTTGAGCAGGGACAGCTCCTGGGCGATGTAGGGCGAGCTGGCGGAGATGTCTGAAGGAATTGGTTTGGTGAGAGTGAGTTTTTTGATTTTGAAGAAGGGTCGACTTACCGAGCGCGGTGGTTGTTTTGAGGTCTCCCTTTTTGGAGCTGTAGGATTTGAGCTTGTCGCGCAAGCTGCTCTTTTCACTCTCCAGCGAATCGATGTCGCTCTGCAGGTGATCCATCGTTTCTTCGAAGTCCTTTTCTTTTCTGGAATTGAACAAAGGGGTAGAATGAGAATATCTCATGTTGAAGATCACATCCAGCAATACTAACTGTTTGAGTTTGGCGCACACTTCGTCGTACATCTTCTGCAGGCGGGCCGTGTTGGTTTCGTGGTCCTGCTGCAGCACCGATAGCTTCTTTTCGGCGAGATCCTTGCGGATCTGCATCTCGGACAGTTCGTTTAGTTTCAGCTTGGCGGCCAGCTTGAGCTGGCGGATTTCCGCCTCGCGGTTCTCGAGCGTCGCGGTCAGTGTCTTCGTTTCCTCGAGCTGCTTCTTGACGGCTTGGGCGCGCAGGATGATGGGCGCGACGGGTTTCTCCTCGGTCTTGGGGTTGGACATGATTTCGTACTCGTGGTCGAGGAGATATTGGGCGAGTTGGCTCATGTCGGTGCTTGTTTTGCTGAGGACCGATCGGATGTTTTGCGCTGGGCCGAGGTCGTCCTGTTCGTAGACCTTCTCGCAGGCGTTGGACAGGATGTCCCAGAGTTGCTCGTGCGAGACGGACACCTCGGTTTCCGGGTCGGCCGTCACCATCTGGACAACCTGTTTGGCGCCGTAGAACAGCACGCTCATCAGCTTGTTGAGCGACTCGGCGGTTTTCTTCAGATTCTGCAGCGTGTTTGGTGACAGGTTGCACTTGGTGATGGAAGCGTCCTGCGGAAGGCGACGCTTGATCAGCTTCAGCTGCTGCTTGACGGCCTCCACGTTCTGGACGATGTACTGCAGCAGCAGACCGGAGTCGCTCGTTTCGTCGCCGCCCTTGATCATCGTCCGGATGACTGCGGCATCGGTGGTGATCGAGTCGCAGGCCGCCGAGATCGAGGCCGTGCAGTCGCGCACAATCTGCGTCTCGTTGAGTAGGTCTTCACCGGCTAACAGCACCAGGTACATCGCGTTGAAGAAGGTGACGCACTTTTCGAGATTGTCGGTTGACGAGTTCTCGTCCAGCTGGTTCGCCTTCAGCAGATCAACGATCTCGTCGACCATCTTCTCCTGGGCTTGCATCTCCGGCAGGGAGGCGCCGATCTTCAGCAGTGTGTCTGCAGTGCATGCGGTCAATCCGTACAGGAACTGGTGCATGATGCTCTGCAGGTTGTGCACGTGGTGAAGCAGGCGCGAGCGGAACCGGAACTGGTACACTTCGTGGCCGCCGACGATGGCGCTGCGATCGATCGTCGGTACTACCGAGAAGCGTTCCCGGGCTTGGCTAACGATGATGCCGGCTTTGAAGACGATACGGGACACGAGCAGAATCACCAATACGGCGTCGTGATCGCCACCGCGAGCCATGAAGATTTCCGGCATAAACGCGGTCAGATATTTGACGTGTTCGTTGGCTTGGGTCAGTTCAATCTGGCGCAGCTGAAGATCGATGGCCCGCGTGAACGCCTTCGATTCGGCAAACATCTGCTTGAAGTCGATCGTCTCGGAGATGGTGTCCTTGACCAGTTTGCTCGACTCTTGGTTGAGCTTTTCACGCAGCTCCTGGCACTGGTCGTTCAACCGTTGAACCAACTCGCGGAACTTGAGGATTGTCTGGTCGCGATCGACGATTGTCTCAAAGGCAGCTTCTTTTTCGCGCACTGCCTCGCGCTTGGCAGCGTGCGCCATGTCCAGCTCTTCACGCATGTCCATCTCCAACTCGTGGTTGCTCTCGACCAACTGCTCGTGAACTTCCTCCAGGGCTTCCAGCTCGGCCACTTCTTCCTCCAGAGCCTTGACCTTGTCTTCCAGTTCCATCTTCTTATCGGCCAGCTGCTCGACCATTTCTTCCGCACCGAGCGCGGCATCCACCTGCTCCTGCAGATCACCCAGCGTACCTTCAAGGTCGTCGATCTTGCTCGACAACTTCTCCTTGGTACGCTGCAGTTCGGCAACTTCGGACTTTTTAGTTTCCAGCTCCTTCTCCAGCTTTTGAATTTCATGCTTCTCGTGGGCCGACAGATCACGCAGACGAACCAACGTCTCCCGGAGACGAACGTTCTGCTGCTCCAGCTGCTTAAACTCGTACGTCGAAGCCCCGGTACCGCCGGTACCATCGCCAATAACCGTACCCTTCTCCTGCATCTCCGTCTTCAGGATCTCCAAGTCCAGCGTCAACTCCTCGATGCGTTCCTTGGCCGTCTCCAGCTCCAGCGCAAGCGTGTCCGCCTTCTCCTCCGCCATCTCCTTGTCCAGCGTGATCATTTCAACGTTCTCCGACAGTTCAGCCATTTCCTCGCTGTGCTGATCGCGCGCCTCGATCGCATCCTTGGCCTCCTGCTTGGCCCGCTGCAGATCGCGCTGCAGCTGCGAGTGCGCGTCCATGATCTTGCTCTTGAACTCCACCAGCTGATCGTACTGCGTTTTCAGCTTGTCAAACTCCCGAAGCCGTTCGCGATCTTCGGCGCGACGCACCTTCAGCGTTTCCAGCTTCTCGACCAGATCCTTGTTCTGCGTTTTGAGGTCCTCGATCTCCTGCTGCAGCTGCAGCAGATGGATGCGCTCCTCCGTGCCGGACGGGGCCGGCGAGGGCGACGTCAGCGATTGCCCCGGCGTGAACTGGGGCTTCAACGTCTCGACGAAGCCGGTCTCGACGAAGGAGGCCCGCTTCGACGTCTGCAGCGACTCGGGCGGACTGATGTGCGACTTGTGCAACGTTTCGTACCGATCGCCGGCCTTCACCATGGTCGGGATCGAGGAGACGGGCGTCGGGATCGAGGACTGGCCGGACGAGGCTCCACCGCCGCCGGGAGAGGTCAGCTGCGTTTTCGACCCGAGCGAGCTGGTGCTGCGGTTCAGCGAGAGGCGCGAGCTGTTTCCCGGGGGAGTAAAATAGTTAGTAGGGTCAACTCGCGGACATGGTTGCAACTAACAGAGTGAATCCCACGCAGTGGCGGGACAAACACGCGTGACTCGAAGCAAATAACAACACAAATCTGTGATCTATTGTACAGAGCAAGCGATAACATCAAGAACAACAGCGCAGCGGTAAACAGCCAGCAGTGCGGAGGACTAAGATATTACAGAGATTGAGAGAAGAGGGTATTAACCTGGATGATGAGAGTGTCATGGTCATGGAGGCTCGCTTCGACTGGGGCTGTTTGACGGGTGACTTACGACGTACACTGATTTTCCAAATGTCCACGGGATTCACACACACACACGGAGTTGAGGGGGGTTGTTAGATTTCGACCGGATGTGTTTGTGTGATATTATGGTGGTGGCGATTCGGGGTTTTGTTAGTTGGGACGGTTGAAGATAGATTGGAAACATTAGTTAATGGTATTCTAGCTGTATAACGTTATATGATAATGGTACAATGGAACCGATGAAATGAATCCAAAAAACTGATAAAAGACTTCCAAAAGGGATTCAACTCAACTCAAAACTAAACGAAAAGCAAAAACCAAGTTCTAATCAAGAGTCCGGATGTAACTTACGCCGTTGGTTTCGCGGCAACCATTCCCGTGCCCGGGAGCGATGCCAGCGAACGGACCGATCCAGCACTAATATTTGCGTTAGCGTGGGTTATATAAATTTCACAGAGATTAGAAATTAAACCAGGAGGGAAAAAAATTGTTCGATAGAAAACGGAAGCGAAGTTTTGAAATGATTAAGCTGGAACTAACAGAAGTCTGTATTGATAGTTTTGAAAGAAACATGAAGCATGTAACGAAACAAAAACGGAGATTCAGTGCAGAGGCGCCAATCGATTGCACGGTTTCTATGAGCTATGAGCTATTGATTACTATCGAGAATGCGAAATGGACACATTTTTTGTTCGGTAGTGCTTGGTGACGGACTACACATTCTGCTGCTAGAAAGGATGAGCGGTTTGATGAGCTTGAACTTGGCACATTTGAGGTTCGAAATCTCGCGAATGAAACACAGTTTAGTGGGTGCTGATCACTTACTTTGACTTCAAGGGCGCACGTTTGGCACTATTGCTCATGTTAATACAAATTTTGAGTGAGTTTTTTTAAAGATAATTTTGACAAGTTTTTGAAACGATTCACCAACGAACAATGTAAAGAGAAATGGAAATACAAAAAAAATGGATCAACCAAACGAAGTTAACGGCTGGCGATAGCTGCTAGAGAAAAAGATGCAAAAATGGGTAAGTTTGTATGGCGCAAAATGATTGATAGATACTTAGAGTTAGAAATGTTCTAGGGAAAGAGAGACTTATTCAGTGATTCTTCGAGTGTTAGTAAAACCTGCAACTAGCTTGCGCAGAACATTAACAGTTTACCTGCTCAACCGCGAACGTGGCTTCTCCTCCGGCGTCTGCACCTCCCCCACATCAATCTGGTTGCCACCTTCATCCAGGAACACCAGCTGCGTTGGCCGCACGAACATGCCGTAGTTTTCATCGCACTGCAATCAATACAAACTCCCAATTAGCAGAACATTCCAAGCGTCAATCATCGCCCCACCCACCGAAAAGTACGTCTGTCCCTTGATGGACCCGTTGTTCTTGCCCTTGGGCTCGTCCAGGATGACGCCGACCCACTTGCCCACCGCGAACGAGGTCATGCCGACGTACGCGATCACGCCGCGCACGTCCTTGCCGGACACCTCGATCCGCTGGCCAATCTTGAGCAGCCGTTCGCTCATCGTGGCACCCGGGGTGATTCACAGGATTACTCGAGAACCGGGGGCTGTTGTGCTTCTTCGGGATGGTGAACCGAATTCGGGCTTCGAGGTGGTACCGTTTTGCACTGAATGATGTTGATGTCATCAGTGGGCAAATTTGCAAACGTAAATTAACTCTTTAAAATTGCGTGCAATCAGCAATATTTACCTGTAAATTGTCACCAGCCACGCCAGGAACGGTGTTAACTTACAAGTAACGCGTAAAATAGCAGTATTTTAGCGAAATTCCACTAAATTTAACACATTTTGGTGAAAACAAATTGATTTCAGGTGAAAATTTCTGGCGATGTCACTTTTTGACAGCGGCCACAAAAACAACACCAACAAAAGTACACCAAGGTACTAAATTAGAAAAGGTCAAGCGCCTTTTTCAGAATGCGCGGTGTGTCGGAGGGTGGGAAATTTTATGAAAATGTTTTGAAAACACCTGTTGCTTTTATAATGCAATTATTAAAAAACTACCGAGTAACCTGTGGAGTATGTAAGAAACACCAAAAGTAACACAAAGGGAACACTGGCATTTCAAAAAATGATAAAAAATATTCTGAAAATGGCAAGACCGCGAAAAATATGAAAAGCGAGTACTCAATTAAGAAAATTATTAAAATTCATTTTTTTAAAGATAATTCTAGGACTTTTCCGGATCTCTCCCGGAAAGGATCCGGCAGCATTTTTTTTATGGTTTGACCAGAGAGAAGGGATTGACGTTTGCTGAGGGTGCCAAAAAAGGTAAACGAACAAATAAACGAATCACTTGGTGCATCAGCCAATATTTAGAGATTCGATCATATACAGTTCAGACTCGATTATCCAAATTTCGATTTTTTTACTGGACTTCGGATAATCGAATCACATAAAAAAAAATCATATATTTCTATTTTCGTACTGTTAATATCAAATTAGAGTGCAGCGACAAAGACAAAAACAATCTAAAATGTGAAATTAAAAAAATAGGGTAATTGTCCCTATTTTGGGCCTGGTACACTCAAACCCCGATGGTTTGACACCAACTGTTGTCAAACGAACGGGGTCACTTTTTAGTTTGACACCCCTTTTACACGGAGTTCACTAACACTACCAAATGTTTGTTTTGATAGTGTTCGTGAGCGCCGTGTAAAAAGTGACAGTTCGTCACTTTTTAGTTTGACTTTGACCAACCAACGGGGTACAAACTAAAAAAGTGTCAAACGAAAAAGTGACCAACCACCGGGGGTTGAGTGTACCTATTTTGGGTCTACCAAACTTAATTCAACGAAATTGAGCATTCTCGGATTAGTTTTCAAACGGACTTAAGAGCCATTGGTAAACACAGCTCTTTTTGCATCGGTATTCGACCTACTTACGATAAACCAATTTCAAAAATACTTGAGATTGTTCATCTACACGTCCTTCAAGTGCCAAAACTAACAATCAATGAAATTTTGTTTCAATTTGGAGAAAAAATAAAATAATTGTCGGAGGGCACGGTGGCGCTTACGGCTTTTTGAAAACTCACCCGAGATTTCATCAAATCTGGCAGGAATCTGCCACTTGATAATGATACGTGCAGTCATTATCTTCATTTTGGTGGGCAAGAATAATTCACTTTTTCCTCCTAATTTAGAAATAAAGCAATAAAAATAGCACTCTTTACTTTTTTCTTGGCAAATCGGTAGTTGCCCATCAGGTCGAAATTTTTCACCACTTTTGTTTACCGCTTGTTGACACTCAGCGTCACGGCTTTCAGCGCTCAGCACACCAATGAGAGTCGTCCCACCAATCTTTAACCACCGGCAATATGTTTTTATTGGTGGGTTGCACAATCCCATTGCAAAAACAATCACTAAACTGCCACCAAATCAATTAAATAACTGATTCAAGTTACCTCGCCCATCTCGGAGAGAATGGTTCATTTGACACTTCTACAAATTGTGACAGTGTGTGTACGCTACGGGCTTGTTATTTGGCTACGCAACAAATGTTCAATTATGTTTAAAACTCGTAAAGAATGATATAAATTATGTCCAAGCTAATTATGAACGTAATGCAAGTGAATTCAATCATTTCAATGTTGATTAGTGGATAACATCACAATGTTTTAGCATGTTTGTCGACCGAATTTGTGCGGCTGTACTTTACGAGCTGGGGCTGAACCGTAGGTCAAAAAAGTTCGCCATGTGTTTCGAGATTTCAACCAATCAGAAGGTAGGCCGAAAATATGCACAAAGAAGGTCGTATGCTAGGAGCAATATCCCCAAAATAGGGACAAAAAATGTTTTAGTTTCTAGGGCTTATATAAAAATATGAGGTATATTCGTCAAAAATGTGATTAAGTAAGAGCATAAGCATAAAAAACCAACTTATTCATGTAACCCAAGCAAGGCTGCCTATAGGCTAGTACCCTGATCGGAAGGAAAGGGGTCAAGAAATGGAACAGCAGAACAAAGGAGAGGGAGCGATTTCTTGGGGTTTTTCTTCACCTTCTCTGGCTTGCTTTCGCTGCCGCCGCTGCCCATTTAAAATTTTTCTTGACCGATTCCTTCCGAAGTGCATACACCGCTTATAGCAGCCTTTGAGAATACATCAAATTAAAAGTGCCCTCGGCTTAGTAGGCCCAAAATAGGGACAAATACCCTACAAAAAATCACAAATTTAGAGCTTATAAAGTTCAAAAAATAAAAAAAAAATCTCAAAAAATCAAATAAAAAAAACATAGGTTCAAAAATTTAAAAGTTCAAAAATTTCAATATTTTATAATGCTACAGTACAAATACAAAATTCAAAATAAATATAATTTCAAAAATTAGGATTTTTTCGATTTTTTTTTTAAAGAGGTTAAGAATCAAAGTTTTTAGAATTAAGGAATTCAAGAACTTGAGAATTGAAGTATTTTAAATTTTATATTTTTTAGTTGTTTTAACTTTGAATTCCAGAATTTTAAATTTATGCGCGCTCAAACCGAACTATCAAGTCACGAAAAGAATGTGCAACTTGCTTGACCGCGTTCCTTTCGATCTCGGTAAATACTCACAGAGAGAAGGGAAATAATACTCTTTGGTAATCGAATTACCGAGTTGGATCTATAAAAGTCCAGATTTATGTTCAAAAAAGACGAAAAATAGAAATACGATAAAATAATCGTCGTTTGAAGTCTCCGAGAATTGCCCAAATGCGAATTAAATTATCTTATTTAGACGATCTGTTATGTCTGTACATCATATCTTAAAACTCGCGCAGATTCCATCAAATGCCGGTTTAATCAGAATCACTAGAGTGAAATAACAAATGCGAAGACTGCGTGCCTGCCAAGCACCAATGCTATTAGAAGGACTCACAAAAAAGAAAAATTAAAATTATTTTCGCACACTTACAGGAGATTGCAAGGAAATAATCAATTTCATAAAAGATCTTACAGCTTCAAAAAAACTCCTTCAAACCTGTCTCAACCATCAATTTCATCGATCCGTTGCTCGAGCACGTCCATGTGCTGCCGCAGCCGGTTCATCTTGCGCAGGCAGCGCGAAACACGCCGCCGGGACACCTCGCAATTAGCCTTCAGCTTCTGGTTCTCCTTTTTCGTAATTTGGTATCTGTCGCGGTAGTAGATCGCGTACTGATACCACTGGTTCATCAGCTCATGGCCGTTGGGTTGGGTGTGCACTTTCGGCTGCTGCTGCTGCTGCTGCGCGGGAGCGTCCGGGATCATGCCGGGTTGGTTCTGAATATCTCCGAGGTGATTCCTGTGGGTGTTGCTCTTGTGGCGAGTGTGAGAATTCTTAAGCAGCAACAACAGTTGGGCCTCGAACGAGTTGCGGTCCCTGGCCGGGAACCAAGCACCTGCAGGTAACTTAGCGTTAGCAAATATAAGATCTAGTTTTGAAATGATTTAGTCTTACTTTTAATCGCCGACATAATCCGTGGAAAGTTGTCCCGCATGGTGCAATCATACTTGCCACTTTTAAGCCGGGAAAAACCGACCCGGCTCAGCACGGAATCAGCGATAAAGTGCCGGAACATTTCGCTCTCGTTGCCATGGTGGCGGATGGTCAGCACCTGCAAATGACAAAGCTGACAAGGGAAAATCCGTTTAGTTGTGTCGATCGAACCTAACTGGGCACATTATACCAGGCACTCGTATTGCTGCATAGACGAAATGGAATGCTCCAGGTCGATCATGTCCTGTAGGTTCTGGATTGGTAAGGTTAGCGCGGCCGGAGGACGTTCCGGCACCTCGAGCGAACCGCTGGACGAGTTGGAATATTGCTCGTCTGCTGTTTAAAAGAGTACATTTTCGAAGCGTTCATCGTCTAAGCTGCTTGGTCAGACTTACCGGAAGGCCAATGCTGGGTGCTGCCGGTGGACACGGTCCAACCGACCGGTTGGGCCGGCTGTCCGAAAAAGGTCGAATTCATTGGCACTTTGTTCGGAGTGAAATTTGAGAAAAGAGCTGTTGGAAAATTGGGTGCGGCCACTTGATTGTCAAAACCGGATGCGGACGTGAACATTTTGCGCCGATTTTCTTTACGGTGAACAAAAAAGCAACAACAACAATAAGGGAACGGACACAAAAAACTTAACATTTTAAAAATACTTACACGCAAATTCAAGACATCTTATTATGGGTTATGTTCAGGTGTTTTTAAATACCCCTGATTCAAGGCGGTTCCAAAAACACACATAAAGCAAAAACTGGAAATTTGGTTTATTATACCTATATATAAAAAAAAACTCCAGAAATTGACAAGACAGCATTTTTTCGATGAATCAAAAATGGTTTCCTTACTTCTAACTTACGTGAAATTGACCGAGGATTCCGAATATGACAAAATTGAGACCAAAAAGTGCCGTCTTCTTGGCCTACAGGGCAAAAACTAACGTTGTAAAATGTTTGTTCTAGAAAAATCGAAAAACTATGAGAAAAATTGCGATTGGCCAAAAAGTTAATACCGTAGGCTTATAGTCCATGAAATTCCCTAACTTTTGACCTATGGGAGTATGGGTGTTGGAGGCTGTTGCCAAAAGTTATTAAGGTTTAAAAAAATCAATTTTTAACAGTAATTTGCAAAAGCTATGAGAAAAAGTCAAACCAATCCTGGATGTCTATAGCACATTTTGAAGGGCTTCAAAAGACCTTTCGAATGCATCTAAGAGAGTTGGAATTGATGAAGTTTTACGGAAATGCGAGCAATTTTAAGATTTTTCATGTGTTTTGGACCTCAAACTTCAATGCCCGTTTTACCCCACTTCCCTTTGTCGTAGAGGGCTCATATTTGGCATGAGTTCATCTCATGTATAGACAAACAAACGCTGAAAGTTTCATCCAAATCGGAGCAACTCGATACGACCAGTTACACATTGGTGAAAAACTCGCTCTTAATTCTTAAGTTTTTGAGGAACTTTTGAGAAACTATAGTTTTTTTTTTGAGTAATTTTCTAGAATTAGTCAAGTTTTTTGTGAGTAATTTTTTAACTTGTATTTTTTTTGTTTTGCATGAAATTTTTCCCATGCAACAATCCCTGTGGCAACAGAAACCATTTGGCGTCATTAGTTTTTCCATACAAGTCTCCATACAATTTTGTAACTGGTCATACAAAATGGACAAATAGATAGGCAAATTGGGATTTTTGGCAAAAATATCAAATATTGTCAAACAAAACTAAATTTTTAGTTGCCAGTGGAAATTTGTAATCGAAGATTTGAGACTGTTTCTTTTTGGGTTAAAGATTTATCCCACATTAACTCAGTGCGGACGTTATGCATCGGCGGCCGTTACTGATCGTGTGGTCCGCCCTAGAACCGCCCTGGCGGACCGAGGGCGGGCCGCCTGGGAGGTTGAAATTTGACATTTGAAATTTTTCAATTTCGTCCGCCCTCCATCCGCCTTGGCGTGCCATGGGCGCATCGCCTGGGCGGTTCAAACTGATCGCTGAAATGTTTCAATATCGTTCGCCCCTCAATCGCCGCGGCGAGCCAAAGGCTGATTGCCGTGGCGGTTTGCATCTGAAGGAATTTATTTCGAATTTGACATTTCAGTCAGTTTTCAACGAGCTTCGGTGGGTGTTGTTATTTAATCGGCGGCTGCTGATTTTCGTTGTTAAGTTTGTGTTGGGAGAAGTGTTGTGTTGTTTAGATTGTTTACTTATGTAAACAAACAGTTGAAAGTGCGTTTGAAATAGTGATTGAAGGTTGTTTTGCAAGAATAATCGTTATTGTTGGTGTAATTTATGTGACACCCCCTTATAAATATTGTTGGCAGATGTGCAAACATTTGGAATCAAGTTTGGAATACTTAGAATTTGATATGTTTCATTGTTGTTATGATTTGATTTGTACTTATTTGTATGTTTGTATGGAAATTTGGTGTACATTTTGGTAAAAAGTATATCATTCCCAGGGAAACCTCTTGAAGAGTATCGAGGTGGCATTTACAAAGCGGATTTTGTGCCAATGTTTACTCAATTAATGTTAATGTTTTTTTGGGTGAATGTTAACACTCCAAAGGTTCGGGTTCAGTGCCAGCAGTGGAGGCAATTAGTGGTGCAGCAGCGATTTTTTTCTTTCTTTTGTTTGACGTTTTTTAGGTGTGCATGATGCAGGACATGGGTAGGAAGTAATTTCAATTATTTTCAATTATCATTTCAGCGGCAACAATATCATTTAAAATTTTGTTTAATTTTTTTTTACAGCTTCCTGGATCATTTATAAATGAACTGCTTGTAGTGAATGAGTGTGGCAGAGAAGAGAGAGAGAGAGAGAGTTCGTGAATCGAAATTAGAGAGCAAGAGATATCAGGTCAAGCGAGAGAGGCGTTGAAGATGTGTGCGTGAAGAAACGAGAAATAAAGCAGTCGTGTGTTTTGCTTGGACTTGAAACGACGTGTTGTTATTCCTGATCCGTAATATTGTGAAATTAAATGTAATATCGGGCTTCAGTCACGACATTGGCGCAGTAAAAGCTCCCGCCGCGGACTACGTACATTTTTTTCTTTTGTTTTGTGAAAATTAAGTGTTCCATCTAGATTACGGTGGTGACTTGTGACAAATTCCGAAGATGCTGCTTGCTGCCGAAGTGCGCCAAGATGGCGTCGGCGTTTTCTTGCAATGGCTAAGGAGTAAAATTGTGAAAGTCTGCAGCAGAAAAATGGTGCTGGTTTAAGGTCGTCGGTTTAAGGGTGATGCGATATTATGTGCAGGTAACTTTGAAGGAGCTCTTCGAGCAGGAGCATTTCGACCGAAATTTGTGGTAACACAGACATCAAATGTTTTGACAGAATTTTCCCGCAAAGGTAAGACGTTCAAACTCCTGGTCGATGTAGGACCGACCCCTGTGCACATCTTCTTCTGATATACGCTCTATTATCGGACCGATGTCAGGCTGATGTTGGACAGTTAATCAATGTGAATGTTGATGTGGAGTGACGATTAGACTTAATCTTGATGGAGTTCAGGCGCAATCAGTGCTCTGTATGAGTGATCTAAAAGTGATTATTTGTTTTGGTTCTGTTATGTACTACCGGTTTATTGTGGCTTTTACTTCACTGTCAGGAATGTTTGGGGAACCAACGTTCTGCTTGCTGGTGACTTATTTTGTTGACACATAATGTAGTTGTTTTGATAATGGGGCATTAAAGAATGCGATGCTGGTTAGCCATGGCTGAAGGCTGAATTTGCGTGTAGTGCGTGTTTTCTATATGATGGTTGTGTCGTAAAGTGTGAACGTATTGATTATGTGTCAATGGCTGTCAATGACAGTGTCACCAGCTACAAAAAAATGAGCAAGTGTTGAGTAAGTTGACTGAAATATCGCATTGAGTTCTAAGAGAATCAATTCTTTAATATGAAAATGTAAGAAACAAAGGCAAAAAAAAAATTATCACAATTAAAATGCTTCAATGGTTAAGACAACTTGTCAATAGTCGTTGGACTAAACATACTTTAAAAATATGAAGCTAATAGATAAAAAAAATCAGGGTTTTTTTTTTTACTCTGTGGAAGTAGAGCATAGATGTTGGATTTTTAGGCTTGAGTCCCCAGCGAGGGTAGAGCGGGGATGATAAATTTTGAGCTTGAATTTTCTTTGACGCTAGAGCGTTGATGATTAAATTTTTGAGCGTGAGTCCCCTGTGAGGGTAGAGCATAAAAGTTGAATCTTTAGGCTTGAGTCACCTGCGAGGGTAAAGCGTGGATGATGAATTCTTGAGCTTGAGTTCCCTTTGAGGGTAGAGCGTGAAAATTAACCTTTGCGCTTGAGTCCCCTGTGCAAGTAGAGCATAGATGTTGAAGCTTTAGGCTGGATGATGAATTCTTGAGCTTGAGTTCCCTTTGAGGGTAGAGCGTGAAAATGAACCTTTGAGCTTGAAAGTAGAGGATAGATGTTGAAGCTTTAGGCTGGATGATGAATTTTGGAGCTTAAGTTCCCTTGTAGGGAAGAGCATGGATGATGAATTCTTCAGTTTGAGTTCCCTTTGAGGGTAGAGCATGGTCAATAAATCTTTGAGCTTGAGTCCTGTGCGAGGGTAGAGCATGGACAATATACGTTTGAGCTTAAGTCCCCTGTGAGGTTAGAGCGTTGGTGATTACATTTTGGAGCTTGAGTCCCCTGTTGGGGTAGAGCGTAGATGATGTAACTTTAAGCTTGAGTCTCCTGTGAGTAAATGTTGAATCTTTAGACTTGAGACCCCTGTAAAGGTAGACCGTGAATGATGAATCATTGAGCTTGAGTCCCCTGTGAGGTTAGAGCATGGAAATAAACCTTTGAGCTTGAGTCCCCTGCGAGGGTAGAGCGTGAATGATGAGCTTGAGTTCCCTATGAGGGTAGAGCGTGAATGATGAGCATTGAGCTTGAGTCCCCTGCGAGGGTAGAGCGTGAATGATGAGCATTGAGCTTGAGTCCCCTGCGAGGGTAGAGTGTGAATGATGAGCTTGAGTCCCCTGTGAGGGTAGAGCGTGAACGATGAACATTGAGCTTGAGTCCCCTGCGAGGGTAGAGCGTGGATTATAATTTTTGAGCTTGAGTCTTCTGTGAGAATAGAGCGTGAATGATGAGCTTGAGTCCCCTGTGAGGGTAGAGCGTGAATTATGAGCATTGAGCTTGAGTCCCCTGTGAGGGTAGAGCGTGAATGATGAGCTTGAGTCCCCTGCGAGGGTAGAGCTAAATTATGAGCATTGAGCTTGAGTCCCCTGTGAGGGTAGAGCGTGAATGATGAGGTTGAGTCCCCTGTGAGGGTAGAGCGTGAATTATGAGCATTGAGCTTGAGTCCCCTGCGAGGGTAGAGCGTGAATGCTGAGCTTGAGTCCCCTGCGAGGGTAGAGCATGAATGATGAGCATTGAGCTTGAGTCCCCTGTGAGGGTAGAGCGTGAATGATGAGCTTGAGTCCCCTGCGAGGGTAGAGCTAAATTATGAGCATTGAGCTTGAGTCCCCTGTGAGGGTAGAGCGTGAATGATGAGCTTGAGTCCCCTGTGAGGGTAGAGCGTGAATTATGAGCATTGAGCTTGAGTCCCCTGCGAGGGTAGAGCGTGAATGATGAGCTTGAGTCCCCTGCGAGGGTAGAGAGTGAATTATAAGCATTGAGCTTGAGTCCCCTGCGAGGGTAGAGCGTGAATTATGAGCATTGAGCTTGAGTCCCCTGCGAGGGTAGAGCGTGAATGATGAGCTTGAGTCCCCTGCGAGGGTAGAGCGTGAATGATGAGCATTGAGCTTGAGTCCTCTGTGAGGGTAGAGCGTGAACGATGAGCATTGAGCTTGAGTCCCCTGTGAGGGTAGAGCGTGAACGATGAACATTGAGCTTGAGTCCCCTGCGAGGGTAGAGCGTGAATGATGAGCTTAAGTCCCCTGTGAGGGTAGAGCGTGAATTATGAGCATTGAGCTTGAGTCCCCTGCGAGGGTAGAGCGTGAATGATGAGCTTGAGTCCCCTGCGAGGGTAGAGCGTGAATGATGAGCATTGAGCTTGAGTCCCCTGTGAGGGTAGAGCGTGAACGATGAGCATTGAGCTTGAGTCCCCTGCGAGGGTAGAGCGTGAATGATGAGCTTGAGTCCCCTGCGAGGGTAGAGAGTGAATTATAAGCATTGAGCTTGAGTCCCCTGCGAGGGTAGAGCGTGAATTATGAGCATTGAGCTTGAGTCCCCTGCGAGGGTAGAGCGTGAATGATGAGCTTGAGTCCCCTGCGAGGGTAGTGCGTGAATGATGAGCATTGAGCTTGAGTCCCCTGCGAGGGTAGTGCGTGAATGATGAGCTTGAGTCCCCTGTGAGGGTAGAGCGTGAACGATGAACATTGAGCTTGAGTCCCCTGCGAGGGTAGAGCGTGAATGATGAGCTTAAGTCCCCTGTGAGGGTAGAGCGTGAATTATGAGCATTGAGCTTGAGTCCCCTGCGAGGGTAGAGCGTGAATGATGAGCTTGAGTCCCCTGCGAGGGTAGAGCGTGAATGATGAGCATTGAGCTTGAGTCCCTGTGAGGGTAGAGCGTGAACGATGAGCATTGAGCTTGAGTCCCCTGCTAGGGTAGAGCGTGAATGATGAGCTTGAGTCCCCTGTGAGGGTAGAGCGTGAACGATGAACATTGAGCTTGAGTCCCCTGCGAGGGTTGAGCGTGGATTATAAATTTTTGTGAGGGTGGAGCGTGAATTATCAGCATTGAGCTTGAGCCTTGTGAGGGTAGAGCGTGAATGATGAATCATTTGAGCCTGTGAGGGTAGAGCGTGAATGATGAGCTTAAGTCCCCTGTGAGGGTAGAGCGTGAATTATGAGCATTGAGCTTGAGTCCCCTGCGAGGGTAGAGCGTGAATTATGAGCATTGAACTTGAGTCCCCTGTGAGGGTAGAGCGTGAATTATAAGCATTGAGCTTGAGTCCCCTGTGAGGGTAGAGCGTGAACGATGAACATTGAGCTTGAGTCCCCTGTGAGGGTAGAGCGTGAATGATGAGCTTAAGTCCCCTGCGAGGGTAGAGCGTGAATTATGAGCATTGAGCTTGAGTCCCCTGCGAGGGTAGAGAGTGAATTATAAGCATTGAGCTTGGGTCCCCTGCGAGGGTAGAGCGTGAATGATGAGCATTGAGCTTGAGTCCCCTGCGAGGGTAGTGCGTGAATGATGAGCTTGAGTCCCCTGTGAGGGTAGAGCGTGAACGATGAACATTGAGCTTGAGTCCCCTGCGAGGGTAGAGCGTGAATGATGAGCTTAAGTCCCCTGTGAGGGTAGAGCGTGAATTATGAGCATTGAGCTTGAGTCCCCTGCGAGGGTAGAGCGTGAATGATGAGCTTGAGTCCCCTGCGAGGGTAGAGCGTGAATGATGAGCATTGAGCTTGAGTCCCCTGTGAGGGTAGAGCGTGAACGATGAGCATTGAGCTTGAGTCCCCTGCGAGGGTTGAGCGTGGATTATAAATTTTTGTGAGGGTGGAGCGTGAATTATCAGCATTGAGCTTGAGCCTTGTGAGGGTAGAGCGTGAATGATGAATCATTGAGCTTGAGTCCCTGGTGAGGGTAGAGCGTGAATTATGAATCATTGAGCTTGAGTCCCCTGTAAGGGTAGAGCGTGAACGATGAACATTGAGCTTGAGTCCCCTGCGAGGGTTGAGCGTGGATTATAAATTTTTGTGAGGGTGGAGCGTGAATTATCAGCATTGAGCTTGAGCCTTGTGAGGGTAGAGCGTGAATGATGAATCATTGAGCTTGAGTCCCTGGTGAGGGTAGAGCGTGAATTATGAATCATTGAGCTTGAGTCCCCTGTAAGGGTAGAGCGTGAATTATGAGCATTGAGCTTGAGTGCCTTGTGAAGGTAGAGCGTGAATGATGAATCATAGAGCTTGAGTCCCTTGTGAGGGTAGAGCATGGACAATAAACCTTTGAGCTTGAGTCCCCCGCGAGGGTAGAGCGTGGATTATGAATTTTTGAGCTTGAGTCTCTTGTGAGGGTAGAGCGTGGATTATAAATTTGTGAGCTTGAGTCCCCCGCGAGGATAGAGCGTGGATTATGAATTTTTGAGCTTGAGTCCCCTGTGAGGGTAGAGCGTGAATGATGAGCATTGAGCTTGAGTCTCCTACGAGGGTAGAGCGTGAATGATGAATCATTGAGCTTGAGTCCCCTGTGAGGTTAGAGCGTTGGTGATTACATTTTTGAGCTTGAGTCCCCTGTTGGGGTAGAGCGTGGATGATGTAACTGTGACCTTGAGTCTCCTGTGAATAGATGTTGAGTTTTTAGGTTGAGACCCCCCTGTGAGTGTATAGCGTTGATGATGAATTTTGAGCTTGAGTTTCCTTTGAGGGTAGAGCGCTGCTGATTTTTTTAGCTTGAGTCCCCTGTGAGTGTGGAACACAGATGTTGAATCTTGAGGCTTGAGTCCCTTGCGAGGGTAGAGCGTGGATGATGAATTTTGAGCTTGGGTCCCCTGTGAGGGTAGAGCGTGGATGATGAATTTTGAGCTTTAGATCCCTTTGAGGGTAGAGCGTGGACAATAAACCTTTGAGCTTGAGCCCCCTGTGAGGATAGAGCGTGAATCATGAGTCTTTTAGCCTGAGTCCCCTGTGAGGGTGGAGAGTCTTGAAATAACTTTAAGTTCTGAGGATAAATCGTGAATGTTAGAATTTTTACCTAAAATTTCTTGGGGAAGAAAAGATGGATATTATACAGTTTGAAATGCAGCCTGTTTCTTCAATGATATATTAAAACGTCTGCAAACAAAGTGATGTAAGAATTTGGTTGGAAAAGATGGCAAAGGAATTTCAGAATTTCATTCTGTTCAGAAGCGATATAAAAAAGCGAAATCCTGAACGATTTGAACGGATTTGAACTTAAACTAGTCCGTAAAGATGGTAAATAAAGGAAATGGCAGATTTTCAATCTCTAATAAAGTGAAATTAATAAAGAAGAGACGGTAGGCTCGTACCTACACGGCTTAAATTTGAGCTAATGATTAGACTTTACGAATGATATAGAAAAAGATTAACATTCATTATTTTTTTGACAAGTTGGTCAAAGAATTTTCAGATTTTCAATCTTTCGGAAGTCATCATTTAAGAATCAATAGGCTCATAACCTACAGGACTTAAATTTTTACAGGGACGGGAAAAAAACATTAATAATTTTTTGGACAGATTAGTAAAAGAATTTTCAGATTTTCAATTTATTGGAGGTGATGATTTAAGAATCGATAGGGACACTAAAAAATATATACATTTGCAGGTTGGTAAAACAATTTTCAGATTTTCAATCTCTTTGAAGTGAGGATTTTAGAATTGATAGGCTCATAACCAACACGGCTTAAATTTTAGCTCATGATTGGATTTCAGGGAAGATATAGAAAAGCGATTAATATATATTAATATATTAAACGATTTTTGGATAAGTTAGTAACAGGGTTTTGAGATTTTCAATCTCTTGAAGTAATGATTTAACCCCTTCCTGCCCAGAGCAAAATCGAGATTTTTTACGGTTTCCTTAATTTTCTACAGAATTTACCAAATTGGATGGAATTTGAATTGGAGGAATTGAACATCTTAAATAACACTGTGCAGGAAGAATGAGATCATTTCATTCATTAGTTTTCGAGAAATTTTAATTTGAAGTAAAAAAAAATAGTGGTGCTCTGGATCAACCATGGGCGATAGAGGGTTAAGAAAGGATAGGCTCATAACATACACGACTCAAATTTGTGATCATGATTGGATTACAGAAAAAAAAACATTTTTTATTGGATTACAGGGATAAAAAAAAATACATTAATAATTTTTGGACAAGTTGGTAACAGATCTTTCAAATTTTAAATCTTTTGGAAGTGATGATTGAGGATCGATAGACTCATAACCTATTCGACTCAAATTTGACCTTATGATTGGATTTTAAGGAAGATGTAGTAAAAGATGTTTGTTATGGATTGTTGGACAAGTTTATAAGAGAATTTTTATATTTTAATCTCTTTGATATATTTTGAGATATGATACATTTTCTGGGATGATTGTGAGTTATAATTTATAAGTCATATGTTTTATTAAACAATTAATAACACGAGAACTTTCGAGGTTGTCGTTTTTTATTTCTTTAATTTCAGGTAATCATATTGGAGTTTGGATTGGCTTCTACGTGTCACGAAAAAGGATACCGGAGAAGCATGTGCTGGAGCTGAATCTTGGGATGAGCAGTGTTTCCAGAATACCACAGATCATCAAGCTGGGAATTAGATTGCAGTTGAATATGTATTTTTGATAAATTGCTCAGGCTTTTTCTATCAGTGAACATGAAGGCAATAGTAAAAAAAAATTTAGAGTAGGGAAGAACGAGGATGTAGTGAATGAGTGTGGCAGAGAAGAGAGAGAGAGAGAGAGTTCGTGAATCGAAATTAGAGAGCAAGAGATATCAGGTCAAGCGAGAGAGGCGTTGAAGATGTGTGCGTGAAGAAACGAGAAATAAAGCAGTCGTGTGTTTTGCTTGGACTTGAAACGACGTGTTGTTATTCCTGATCCGTAATATTGTGAAATTAAATGTAATATCGGGCTTCAGTCACGACACTGCTTATATGTATTTATCTATTCTTCATTTGATTTATTTGAATGTTTATATCATTCCTATTCCTTGTCCTTTTTTCTACCATTCCTCCATACCATATATGATCAAATTTCATGGACTAACGACAGTTACTGAAAAAGCAATGGAATCATCTGAAGAATTTGTCTTTAAAAAATAATAATCATTCTTCCAGCTTCCGGGAATCTTCTTCAATTTTAATGCCCACATTTATCTATTCACTAGATGATTTATTTAAATGTTTATATCCTTCCTTATCCTATTCCTTTTCTTTCAGCAATGGAACCATCTGGAGCATTTGTCTTTTTAATTATAGTTGTTTGTTTTGCAGCTTCCCGGAATCATCTTTAAATTTACTGCTTATTTGTATTTATCTTTTCACTGTAAGATTTATTTTTATATTCAGATCTACCATTCCCCCATACAATATATGATCAAACAAGCTCTTCCCGGCAAACTTCGTCCTGCCCTTTTTTGGTTTCCTAACGTTTCATGCTTGTTTGATTATTCAGCATCCTGTGATCAAAATTTGATTTTACGTAACTTTTCCCATACAATCTGCAGCTTTTCCGGAATCGGTTCCAGAGTGGCCAAAGTGTCATTTAGTTAGCGTAAGAACCTTCCTTGGGCTTATACGAACCCAACGCAACAAAGAGCACCTCGATCCGACGCTCCGTATTGAACTGATTCGCGTTCGAACAAAACCGTCGAAATTTTTATATATATAGATTGAATGACAAGAAAGAACATGGGGTGTAATCTACTAGGATACTTTCTTCGGATTAGCTGCGCTTGTGTTTGATTAGATTAGAGTATGAATTGTTAACATTCAATACGTTGCCTATTTATATGTAAGTACCAATAATACATGAACATTTTAAATAATTTAGCTTTTAAGAATTAGTTAAAGAATTATTTTTATTTGCAGGAAATGGAAAATCTTCGCAACAAGTTTGCTTATCAATATATTATTTTGTTTCTTTATTTTTTTCATCATTTCACCTCAGTGAACTAACAACGCACGTAAGATGTATTGAGAACAAAATTATTTTGAAAATTATGTTTTTTTCATATTTTTGTTTTCTTTCTAAATTTTAGCCCACAAGAATCTACAAAGATCTGCATTTCTATATAAGGCACTTTGTGTTTTTTCCGTTTTAGATGAACTTGAAAAAACACTATCAGAATCCTGAAGGAACCTGAACGGGTATTCTGCTTGGGCAGATGAAATATGTGTGAATGGCGAATCGAGGGCGAGCCAAGGCGGTTGGGGCATTTTGGGCGGATGAACTTTATATAGGGGGCGGATCGGGGGCGACCCGCTGGCGGACCATCTTACAGGGGCGGCTGTACCGTATATGAAAGGCGCATCAAGGGCGAGCCAAGGCGGTTGGGGCATTTTGGGCGGATGAACTTTATATAGGGGGCGGATCGGGGGCGACCCGCTGGCGGACCATCTTACAGGGGCGGCTGTACCGTATATGAAAGGCGCATCAAGGGCGAGCCAAGGCGGTTGGGGCTTTTTGGGCGGATGAACTTTATAAAGGGGGCGGATCGGGGGCGACCCGCTGGCGGATCATCTTACAGGGGCGGCTGTACCGTATATGAAAGGCGCATCAAGGGCGAGCCAAGGCAGTTGGGGCTTTTGGGCGGATGAATTTTATATGGGGGCGTATCAAAGGCGACTCGCTGGCGAACCAACCTACAGGGGCGGCTGTACCGTATATGAAAGGCGCATCAAGGGCGAGCCAAGGCGGTTGGGGCTTTTTGGGCGGATGAATTTTATATGGGGGGCGTATCAAAGGCGACTCGCTGGCGAACCAACCTACAGGGGCGGCTGTACCGTATATGCAAGGCGCATCAAGGGCGAGCCAAGGCGGTTGGGGCTTTTGGGCGGATGAACTTTATATAGGGGCGGATCGGGGCGACCCGCGGCGGACCATCCTATAGGGGCGGTTGAACCATACAAAACGGCGTATGTGGGGCGGATGAACGGCGGGTGAAACATTTCAAGGCAAACCTGGGCAACCCCGGGGCGAGTCGCTGGCGGACCAACGTCACGATAAAAAAACTGATCGTGCGCCAAATTGTTGCAAATTTTATCCGCCAGCAGGTCGCCCGTGGTCCGCCAACTCAAACGCTGGCGGATCGCCAGAGCGGTTTGGCGGTCCGCCAGCGAACCGCCGGCGGGCTGCCCAGTCAATGTATTAATTAATACTTTTTTTTTGAAGTGTGTAATCCCACATTGACTGGGCAGCCCACCGGCGGTTCGCTGGCGGACCGCCAAACCGCTCTGGCGATCCGCCGGCGTTTGTTTTGGCGGACCACGGGCGACCCGCTGGCGGATAAAATTTGCAACAATTTGGCGCACGATCAGTTTTTTTATCGTGACGTTGGTCCGCCAGCGACTCGCCCCGGGGTCGCCCAGGTTTGCCTTGAAATGTTTTACCCGCCGTTCATCCGCCCTACATACGCCGTTTTGTATGGTTCAACCGCCCCTATAGGATGGTCCGCCAGCGGGTCGCCCTCGATACGCCTCCCATAGAAAGTTCATCCGCCTAAAAAGCCCCAACCGCCGTGGCTCGCCCTCGACCCGCCTTTCATATACGGTTCGTCCGCCCCTGTAAGATGGTCCGCCAGCGGGTCGCCCTTGATACGCCCCCCATATAAAATTCATCCGCCCAAAATGCCCCAACCGCCTTGGCTCGCCCTTGATGCGCCTCTCATATACGGTTCAGCCGCCCCTGTAGGTTGGTTCACCAGCGGGTCGCCCATGATACGCCTCCCATATAAAGTTCATCCGCCCAAAAAGCCCCAACCGCTTTGGCTCGCCCTTGATGCGCCTCTCATATACGGTTCAGCCGCCCCTGTAGGTTGGTTCGCCAGCGGGTCGCCCTTGATACGCCCCCCATATAAAATTCATCCACCCAAAAAGCCCCAACCACCTTGGCTCGCCCTTGATGCGCCTCTCATATACGGTTCAGCCGCCCCTGTAGGTTGGTTCACCAGCGGGTCGCCCATGATACGCCTCCCATATAAAGTTCATCCGCCCAAAAAGCCCCAACCGCCTTGGCTCGCCCTTGATGCGCCTCTCATATACGGTTCAGCCGCCCCTGTAGGTTGGTTCGCCAGCGGGTCGCCCTTGATACGCCCCCCATATAAAATTCATCCACCCAAAAAGCCCCAACCACCTTGGCTCGCCCTTGATGCGCCTCTCATATACGGTTCAGCCGCCCCTGTAGGTTGGTTCGCCAGCGGGTCGCCCTTGATACGCTCCCCATATAAAGTTCATCCACCCAAAATGCCCCAACCGCCTTGGCTCGCCCTTGTTGCGCCTTTCATATACGGTTCAGCCACCCTTGATACGCCCCCCATATAAAATTCATCGGCCCAAAAAGCCCCAACCACCTTGGCTCGCCCTTGTTGCGCCTCTCATATACGGTTCAGCCGCCCCTATAGGTTGGTCCGCCAGCGGCTCGCCCCCGATCCGCCCCCTATATAAAGTTCATCCGCCCAAAAAGCCCCAACCGCCTTGGCCCGCCCTCGATTCGCCTTTCATACATATTTCATCCGCCCACGCAGAATACCCGTTCAGGTTCCTTCAGGATTCTGATAGTGTTTTTTCAAGTTCATCTAAAACTGAAAAAAAACACAAAGTGCCTTATATAGAAATGCAGATCTTTGTAGATTCTTGTGGGCTAAAATTTAGAAAGAAAACAAAAATATGAAAAAAACATAATTTTCAAAATAATTTTGTTCTCAATACATCTTACGTGCGTTGTTAGTTCACTGAGGTGAAATGATGAAAAAAATAAAGAAACAAAATAATATATTGATAAGCAAACTTGTTGCGAAGATTTTCCATTTCCTGCAAATAAAAATAATTCTTTAACTAATTCTTAAAAACTAAATTATTTAAAATGTTCATGTATTATTGGTACTTACATATAAACAGTCAACGTATTGAATGTTAACAATTCATACTCTAATCTAATAAAACACAAGCGCAGCTAATCCGAAGAAAGTATCCTAGTAGATTACACCCCATGTTCTTTCTTGTCATTCAATTTGATCATATATTGTATGGGGAATGGTAGATATGAATATAAAAATAAATCTTACAGTGATAAATACAAATAAGCAGTAATTTTAAAGATGATTCCGGGAAGCTGCAAAACAAACAACTATAATTAAAAAGACAAATGCTCCAGATGGTTCCATTGCTGAAAGAAAAGGAATAGGATGAGGAAGGATATAAACATTTAAATAAATCATCTAGTGAATAGATAAATGTAGGCATTATAATTGAAGAAGATTCCCGGAAGCTGGAAGAAAGATAATTACATTTTAAAGAAACATTCTTCAGATGGTTCCATTGCTATTTCAGTAACTGTCGTTAGTTCATGAAATTTAATCATATATGGTATGGCGGAATGGTAGAAAAAAGGACAAGGAATAGGAATGATACACCCAACCGGCGGTCGCATGATTGTGATACATGGCGGCATGAAAGTATATCAGAATCTGCATGAAAACTGTCCTCATGCATTTTTTGCGATATAGGGGTATGACATTTTTGCCCGTTACCGACAATTATCGACATTACCGACAGCAGATTGATTGTATTGCAGAAAAAAAAATCTTAACAGAACGAGGATTGAACCATCAACTACTAGGTTGCTGATCCGACACGCTACCACCGCGCCATGGACGCTTGATGAATGGTGAGGAACAGAGCGCGAACATAATGTTCTCTCTAGAGTGTTGCTCGGGGACGCGCCAGCATTCTATGTGTTGGTGAGAACTGCAGATCGCTGACGTGTTTACACGCGGGCAAAAATGATCTATGGGCTTGCTGCAAAAAATGTAATAAAATATAACATTTTTTGCAGCAAATCCACTGTTGCAGATTTTGAGATATATTTTTCGTTTGGGTGTATAAACATTCAAATAAATCAAATGCAGAATAGATAAATACATATAAGCCGTTCATTTATAAATGATCCAGGGAACTGTTAAAAAAATCAAACACAATTTTAAATGATATTGTTGCCGCTGAACTGATAATTGAAAATAATTGAAATTACTTCCAACCCACGTCCTGCATCATGCACACCTAAAAAACGTCAAACAAAAGAAAGACAAAAATCGCTTCTGCACCACTAATTTCCTCCACTGCTGGCACTGAACCCGCAACCTTTGGAGTGTTAACATTCACACAAAAAAAAAACATTAACATTAATTGAGTAAACATTGGCACCAAATCCGCTTTGTAAATGCCACCTCGATACTCTTCAAGAGGTTTCCCTGGGAAAGGTATACTTTTTACCAAAATGTACACCAAATTTCCATACAAACATACAAAAAATAATAAATCAAATCATAACAACAATGAAACATATCAAATTAAAAGTATTCCAAATGATTGCACATCTGCCAACAATATTTATAAGGGGTGTCAATTAAATTACACAAACAATAACGATTATTCTTGCAAAACAACCTTCAATCACTATTTCAAACGCACTTTCAACTGTTTTTTTACATAAGTAAACAATCTAAACACACAACACTTCTCCCAACACGAACTTAACAACGAAAATCAGCAGCCGCCGATTAACACACCGAAGCTCGTTGAAAACTGACTGAAATGTCAAATTCGAAATAAATTCCTTCAGATGCAAACCGCCACGGCAATCAGCCTTTGGCTCGCCGCGGAGATTGAGGGCGAACGATATTGAAACATTTCAGCGATCAGTTTGAACCGCCCAGGCGATGCGCCCATGGCACGCCAAGGCGGATGGAGGGCGGACGTTGTGTCAAATGCCCAGGCGGCCGCCCTCGGTTCGCTAGGGTTCTAGGCGGACCACACGATCAGTAACGGCCGCCGATGCGTAACGTCCGCACTGATCAGTGCGGACGTTACGCATCGGCGGCCGTTACTGATCGTGTGGTCCGCCCTAGAACCGCCCTAGCGAACCGAGGGCGGGCCGCCTGGGCGGTTGAAATTTGACATTTGAAATTTTTCAATTTCGTCCGCCCTCCATCCGCCTTGGCGTGCCATGGGCGCATCGCCTGGGCGGTTCAAACTGATCGCTGAAATGTTTCAATATCGTTCGCCCCTCAATCTCCGCGGCGAGCCAAAGGCTGATTGCCGTGGCGGTTTGCATCTGAAGGAATTTATTTCGAATTTGACATTTCAGTCAGTTTTCAACGAGCTTCGGTGGGTGTTGTTATTTAATCGGCGGCTGATGATTTTCGTTGTTAAGTTTGTGTTGGGAGAAGTGTTGTGTTGTTTAGATTGTTAACTTATGTAAACAAACAGTTGAAAGTGCGTTTGAAATAGTGATTGAAGGTTGTTTTGCAAGAATAATCGTTATTGTTGGTGTAATTTATGTGACACCCCTTATAAATATTGTTGGCAGATGTGCAATCATTTGGAATACTTAGAATTTGATATGTTTCATTGTTGTTATGATTTGATTTATTCGTTTTTGTATGTTTGTATGGAAATTTTGTGTACATTTTGGTAAAAAGTATATCTTTCCCAAGGAAACCTCTTGAAGAGTATCGAGGTGGCATTTACAAAGCGGATTTTGTGCCAATGTTTACTCAATTAATGTTAATGTTTCTTTGTGTGAATGTTAACACTCCAAAGGTTGCGGGTTCAGTGCCAGCAGTGGAGGCAATTAGTGGTGCAGAAGCGATTTTTGTCTTTCTTTGTTTGACATTTTTAGGTGTGCATGATGCAGGACGTGGGTAGGAAGTAATTTCAATTATTTTCAATTATCAGTTCAGCGGCAACAATATCATTTAAAATTGTGTTTAATTTTTTTTCAGCTTCCTGGATCATTTATAAATGAACTGCTTATATGTATTTATCTATTCTTCATTTGATTTATTTTAATGTTTATATCATTCCTATTCCTTGTCCTTTTTCTACCATTCCTCCATGCCATATATGATTAAATTTCATGAACTAACGACAGTTACTGAAATAGCAATGGAACCGTCTGAAGAATTTTTCTTTAAAATATATTTATCTTTCTTCCAGCTTCCGGGAATCTTCTTCAATTTTAATGCCTACATTTATCTATTCACTAGATGATTTATTTAAATGTTTATATCCTTCCTTATCCTATTCCTTTTCTTTCAGCAATGGAACCATCTGGAGCATGTGTCTTTTTAATTATAGTTGTTTGTTTTGCAGCTTCCCGGAATCATCTTTAAAATTACTGCTTATTTGTATTTATCTTTTCACTGTAAGATTTATTTTTATATTCATATCTACCATTCCCCATACAATATATGATCAAATTGAATGACAAGAAAGAACATGGGGTGTAATCTACTAGGATACTTTCTTCGGATTAGCTGCGCTTGTGTTTGATTATATTAGAGTATGAATTGTTAACATTCAATACGTTGCATGTTTATATGTAAGTACCAATAATACATGAACATTTTAAATAATTAAGTTTTTAAGAATTATTTAAAGAATTATTTTTATTTGCAGGAAATGGAAAATCTTCGCAACAAGTTTGCTTATCAATATATTATTTTGTTTCTTTATTTTTTTCATCATTTCACCTCAGTGAACTAACAACGCACGTAAGATGTATTGAGAACAAAATTATTTTGAAAATTATGTTTTTTCATATTTTTGTTTTATTTCTAAATTTCAGCACACAAAATCTACCAAGATCTGCATTTCTTGTATATAAGGCACTTTGTGTTTTTTTCAGTTTTAGATGAACTTGAAAAACACTATCAGAATCCTGAAGGAACCTGAACGGGTATTCTGCTTGGGCGGATGAAATATGTGGGTAATTCTCCGCCAACTCACACAGCAGTTGCCCCGACCCTCTTCGATTTGCGTGAAACTTTGTCCTAAGGGGTAACTTTTGTCCCTGATCACGAATCCGAGGTCCTTTTTGATATCTCGTGACGGAGGGCGGTACGACCCTTCCATTTTTGAACATGCGAAAAGAGGTGTTTTCAATAATTTGCAGCCTGAAACGGTGATGAGATAGAAATTTGGTGTCAAAGGGACTTTTATGTAAAATTAGACGCCCGATTTGATGGCGTACTCAGAATTCCGAAAAACGTATTTTCATCGAAAAACACTAAAAGTTTTAAAATTCTCCCATTTTCCGTTACTCGACTGTAAAATTTTTGAACATTTCATTTTATGGGAAATTTAATGTACTTTTCGAATCTACATTGACCCAGAAGGGTCATTTTTTCATTTACAACAAAATTTTTCATTTTAAAATTTCGTGTTTTTTCTAACTTTGCAGGGTTATTTTTTAGAGTGTAATAATGTTATACAAAGTTGTAGAGCAGACAATTACAAAAATTTTGATATATAGACATAAGGGGTTTCCTTATAAACATCACGAGTTATCGCGATTTTACGAAAAAAAGTTTTGAAAAAGTTGGTCGTCATCGATCATGGCCGTTCATGGTCACCGGCGACAGACACGGACGACGAAACAAAGAGAAACGCAAAAGTAACTTTTTCAAAACTTTTTCGTAAAATCGCGATAACTCGTGATGTTTATAAGGAAACCCTTATGTTTATATATTAACATTTTGTAATTGTCTGCTCTACAACTTTGTAGAACATTGTTACACTCTAAAAAATAACCCTGCAAAGTTAGAAAAACACGAAATTTTAAAATGAAAATTTTTGTTCTAATGAAAAATGACCCTTCTGGGTCAATGTAGATTCGAAAAGTACATTAAATTTCCCATAAAATGACATGTTCCAAAATTTTTACAGTCGAGTAACGAAAAATGGGAGAATTTTTATAACTTTTTTAGTGTTTTTTTCGATGAAAAATAGGTTTTTTTGGAATTCTGAGTACGCCATCAAATCGGGCGTCTAATTTTACATAAAAGTCCCTTTGACACCAAATTTCTATCTCATCACCGTTTCAGGCTGCAAATTATTGAAAAACACCTCTTTTTTTCGCATGTTCAAAAATGGAATGGAATTTTGGGCGGATGAACTTTATATAGGGGGCGGATCGGGAGCGACCCGCTGGCGAACCAACCTATAGGGGCGGCCGAACCGTATATGAGAGGCGTATCAAGGGCGAGCCAAGGCGGTTGGGGCTTTTTGGGCGGATGAATTTTATATGGGGGGCGTATCAAGGGCGACCCGCTGGCGGACCAACCTACAGGGGCGGCTGAACCGTATATGAGAGGCGTATCAAGGGCGAGCCAAGGCGGTTGGGGCTTTTTGGGCGGATGAATTTTATATGGGGGGCGTATCAAGGGCGACCCGCTGGCGAACCAACCTACAGGGGCGGCTGTACCGTATATGAAAGGCGCATCAAGGGCGAGCCAAGGCGGTTGGGGCTTTTTGGGCGGATGAACTTTATATAGGGGGCGGATCGGGGGCGACCCGCTGGCGGATCATCTTACAGGGGCGGACGAACCGTATATGAAAGGCGGGTCGAGGGCGAGCCACGGCGGTTGGGGCTTTTTAGGCGGATGAACTTTCTATGGGAGGCGTATCGAGGGCGACCCGCTGGCGGACCATCCTATAGGGGCGGTTGAACCATACAAAACGGCGTATGTGGGGCGGATGAACGGCGGGTGAAACATTTCAAGGCAAACCTGGGCGACCCCGGGGCGAGTCGCTGGCGGACCAACGTCACGATAAAAAAACTGATCGTGCGCCAAATTGTTGCAAATTTTATCCGCCAGCGGGTCGCCCGTGGTCCGCCAAATCAATCGCTGGCGGATCGCCAGAGCGGTTTGGCGGTCCGCCAGCGGACCGCCGGCGGGCTGCCCAGTCAATGTGGGGAGTTAATGTGGGATAAATCTTTAACCCAAAAAGAAACAGTCTCAAATCTTCGTGTTATTAAATAACAAAAAAGCAATACTGTTTTGACTTGTTTTTATTGTTCTGTTGTGCGGGTTGTACGCGTATCGGTCGAAAGTTCTTGTGAAATTCAACTTTTTCGTGAAAATCTCTCGTTTTAGTGCCAATATTTTTACCATAATGACCGGATATCTGCAGATATCCCCAACGGTGGCGTACACAGTGTTGAGTATGTTTTTAAAAGCAATTTTCATTGACATTTTTGTATTTAACTTTGTCCCGTTTCACAGGTGAAATTTTAGCTAGTTCTGGAATGGCGGTCGATGAACCGGACAGTGCCAGGATCGCCGAGATCCTGACACCGAAAAGTCCGGCCAAAGCAGCTGCAGTACAGCCGATGGTTTCGATTCCGGTTGCGAGTGTCCCCACGGTTGTGAAAGAAGAATTTAGAGAAATAGATTCCGATGACCGGGCGTTGGTTCGGTACCCAATGTGCGTGTCTCACGAGGCGGTACCAAACGTGTTGAGCTTCAACGAAGACTCGACGTTGGTTTCCGGTCGAATGACCCCGTGCCAGTTCAACGAGATTGAGTTGGCACTGCTGCAGCGGGCAATGGCCAACGGCCAGGACGAGGTGTCGCTTCTGACCCAGTCGCTGTCGTTGTCGATGATGGAGGCCCAGTTCCTGCGGATGCATTTGAAGGAGTTTAATTTGAAGGCACGCTCGGTGCTGGAGCTGTTTAAGGTAAGTTATACTAGGGAAAATCAAACGTAGTATATATTTGCAATATCGTTCCAACGTTTCAGTACTGTGAGGGCACGAATGACCGCTTCTGTCGCTGCCCGGAGATTCGCAAGCGAGTCTACGAGATGGGCATACTCGTTCAGCGTAGCGTTCCGTAACGGCGATCTTCAAAACCCTTCCAATAAAAGTGCCACGCTGCGCGATGGTATCGAACGATCGATATTAAATAAATTTTATTGTTTTAATGAATTCGAGAGTTAAGCGGATTAAGGATACGTCCGGTGATGAGCGCCAGGTCCATCTCTTTGTCCAAAATGCAAAACAGGAAGGGATAGTTTATGGCCAGCTCGATGGGGTTTTTGTACAGCGATGTGAACCCTGTGAACGAAGCAAAGTATTAGCCCAATTAGGGTGGGTCTTCAGGCAGAACCGTCTTCTGTAGGAATGCTACAACAGATTCTTTAATTACGTTTTAGCTGCTGCAGTGACTGCGTTCGGATGTTGATGTTGATTGACTGCTCGATGTGCTTCGCGTAAATCAGTGGGTCTTCCGTCATGGGCGTGAAGTCGGCACGCGCTGGTTCAAAGATGTCGTTGATTCCCATCTAGAAATAAAAAACGAATTAGCCTCTGCGTAACAATGGGTGCCAAGTTATGTAATACAAACATTTTGCAAGTCGCTGGTCAGAATGATGTTCCCCTTCAGGTTAAACTTGGGCACGATCGTTTTGACCCACGACGGTGTCATCTGCTTCACGATATCCCTCAAATTGGGTACATTGTCACCGATCTGGAGCAATTTCATCAAATTACTGAGCCCAAACTCGTAGTCCGGCAGTATGATGATCAGCATGTAATCGTCCGAATCCAGCTCCAACTCCAGAACCGTCGATTGGAGTCGTTCGATGTACGCGTACTTAAGAATCGTGTTGTAGATCTTGTACGGCACCTTAACCGTCTCCGTTTCGCTCAGGTAGAAGTTGTGCTCGATCGTATCTTCGAGCAAACGATCCTGCTGGAACTGGTTCGATCGCTCGGCGGAGAAGCTCGGGAACGCAGCGAACGGAGACGCCGTGGTTACGTCCTGAAGAAGAAAGTTCTGCAAAAACCGCTGATGACTCGCCAGGTCGAATTCCTCCGGGTTTCGTTTACTCCGTAGCGTTCGCGTCCGATAATTCGGATGCGATTGACGTCGCTGCGACTGACTCAATCGTTGACCACGTTTTCTCAGATTTCGTCTCCGCTTCTCACCACCCTCGGCAGGTGCCTCACTCGGAGCTTCCGTCTGCTCTTCCGTGGTTGCCTCGGTTGCTTCTTCCTCTTCGGTCGTTGTCTCACCCTCCAACGTGGTGCTTTCACCGTCCTCGTCCGTGCCCACGGTAGTCGTCTCATCTTCGCCAGATTGTTGTTCCGACTCGGTTGTCACCGTTGTTTCTTCGTCCTCTTCCGACGAGCCCGTCGTGTAATCCAGCGTGGTGGGAATCGATTCGGTGGTGGACATGGTCTCTTCTTCCTCGCTGGATGTCATCTCGTAGTCCGTTGGGAACGTTGTGGTCTCCTCGGACTCGGTTGACATTGGGAGAATCGTTGTGGTGGTGGTGGTTTGCATGTGCATTTCCGGGATGTTGTCCAGGTCGTAGCCGTAGAATTTCAGTACGGATTCGTACTCAGGGCTTGAACGAACACGATGGCGAAATAAATAAAAGTAAAAAAAAATATCTACATGGTTTTGACACGATCCCTTGGGATTGCTTGATTCGAACATATTTATATTGATTTAATTAATTTGATGCTAAGCGTTGATTCAACAACAAAAAATTAAATATTTTATTCTTTCTTTAGTTAGCTGATAATTCGATGAGATTTGTAAACTTATTTAAGGGATACGGTGGAGATTATCAACTCCTAGGTAACCTGGGATTAATCTAATCTAATCTAATCTAATCTAACACAAACGCAGCCAGTCCGATGAAAGCATGCTGGAAAGTCTTGTGATTAGATTACGCCCCAAGCACTTTTCTTGTCATTATTAATAATTGCAGTACATCCGAGAACACCCGAAAACGTATTGCAAAAATTAAAGCGGCCAGCCCTACTGCGTTGTGTTTGCCGCAGAGAGGATTCTAAGAACGGATCACATTTCAAAGAATCTACAGGGAGGAAGGATGCGTGGACATACCGTACCAAACGCTCCAATTTATGATTGCATTGGTGTTGTGTAGGGTGTGTTAAGTGTTATAATACATAATTATTCATTTATATTCAATTTATATTGAGTTTTATAATAAATTACCTGCATACCCTGCTGAAAATAATATTTGGTTATGAAAGGAGACGATTAAAGTACAGATGCAGGCTGATAAAGATAGTTAAAGTTAAAAAAAATATTGACGATTAGACTTTAAAATAGGAAAAACTGCGTAGAAGAATTGAATAAGGATTTCACAAGAAATGAGTGAACGGAAATTAAGATTAGTAGGAGAAAAGTCAAATAGTTCGAAACAATGTTTTAAATTCATAAATTCTTTGAAAAGGATACACTGCTCAGGATGTCCCGGACGCGCAAAATCGTGAAACCGAGTCTCATTATATCTATTGTCGCGCAGGAAACTGGACAAAAACTAGAAGTGGAATTTTCAGGATAATCCTTCGCCGACAAAATATCACAGCAACAGCATCCACTTTTGATAACTATTCACCTAACGCTCACTGTTTCTCACGATTTTCCATTTATCGCGTTGAACGGTTCGAATTTCACTACTACAAGATCGGAGCTTGAATATCTACCCCCTGTGACAAAACGAGATGGCGATCCCCTGCGATGAAAAGAGGTACGATTTTGACTTGCATCCAATTTATCGCAGAAAGTTTTATGCAACCTATGCCCATTGAAAAAAAATGTCTCCGGAACGACGGAAAATGGAACAGCGCCGCAGCAAATGTCAAATGGCATGAAAACCCAAATAAAAACTTTTTTTTTTATTTGATTTTTTGTGGACAATCGTCTAAATTAGGTAAAAACTTCACTTGATACCCAAAATATGATCTTTAAATAAAATGTTAACACCAAATTTACACCGCAGAGTCACGCCAACTTCGCAAAAATCGTATCGAAATGTAGAGCAATAAATGAACGAACCGACGCGTTTCGTATACACGGAAAAACCTCCGCAACTCCTAGGTAACCTGGGATTAGACAATCATCACATCACATGGCGAAATCCAGTCTGCAATCTGCAAAAATCACCGTCTCCTCTAACGGAGCGAAGCGAATTGGATGAGATAATGTGATTTGTGTTTTGGAGACTCAAAACAAAACTTCAAATAAAATTGGCACTGGCCATTCGTTTTAACCTTTTTAAAATCTAAACCCTTAATCATTCTTGTCTCAGAATTTATTAAATTGTTCCAACTGCCAACATGTTTTTCCGTCTTTCCAATTGTTGCTCTAGATATTTACAATATTTTTGATGTGTTGATTTATCTAGGGCGTCCAATTTTCCCGGGTTTGAATTTCCCGGAAAACGGGAAAAATATTTTTGAAATCCCAATCTCAATACTCTACACTTCAATCTTAACAAGGATAGCAGTTTCTAGATAGCTTGATTTTTTTGTTTTTTTTTTGTGATTTGGTTTTAAATCTATTTTATTATTCATTTTGATTCAAATTAAATAAGTCTATAAAAATTTTTTTTGACTAAAAAATCTTTAAAAAATATTTTGAAATGTCTAAAATAACAAATAAAAAGACAGCAAATAAAACTATCTAGGTTTTTAAGCGAAGATGGCGTTCGATTGGTGAATGTCTGAACTATCAAAATCAAGCAGTAGCACCAACATTAGAAAAAAAATGTGGCCGTCATGCCATGGCACACTTTTTTCGCAATTTTGGTACCACTGCGTGATTTTGACATTACGGGCGTTCACCATTCGAACGCCATTTTCGTTTAAAAATCTGGATACCAGCCAATATTAAATTTTAGATGAGTTAAGACATTCATGTTTTATATAAAAAAATACTTTTGAAAAATATTCAAGCAACTTTCTTGTATTCTCTCTGATCGAAACAATCTATTTTTATATTAGCTCGAAAATATCCCATTTGGCATAAGAGCCAATTACAATTAAAAAATAATCGTTGGAATATGTTTTTCAAAGAGTTAACATTCAGTTCGATTAGCTTTTTTAATCAACTTTCTGTTTCTTTGTTGTCACCGAAAAAAAGAAAAATCATTAATAAGATACCTCATAGCACAATGATATAGATTTTCCTTTGCCTGTTTACTCAATAAAGTTGTAATTGTTTCGGCTGTTATGACGTATTGAAAACTAACCAGAGAATTGTTTTCTGCATTATTTTAACATAGATATTTGTAAAATTTAAAAGATTAAGTTAAAAATCTTGAATTCAATTTTGTTAACTTTATTATATTTTTCCAGCACATTTTTTTCAGAAAAAAAATAAAACATAACCGGACCACAACCACATAGGCAAATCAATTCTGGCACGCAGGGCCAAAAGGTTGGGCACCCCTTTTATAAGGCATTAAATAAACCCTGGATATATGCTTAAATTTTTTTTGCTCATCTATTTCCACAACAAAACCTGAATTTCCAGATCAAAACATGATATTTTTTCCAAATTTCGGGAATTCCCGGGAAAAAATAAAAAAATCCCGGGAATCGGGAATTCCCGGTTTTGGAAAAATCCCGGGAATTTTGTCCCGGGAATTCCCGGAATGGACGCACTACATTTATCTGAAAATATCGGTAAAGTGCTTTTTGTCTGCTAATCTAATTTTAATATATTGAAAAAAGCAAGGGACCATGTTTTCACGGTTTATACGGCTAGAGTTTTGTTTGAATAGGTCCTATAAACATATGAAACACAATAGCTTATAAGACCTTTAAAAAAAATCTAAACTTTTTTATTTTAAATGGCAGCACTGCTAAAAATTATTAGTCTTTGCGAGGATTTACTGTCTTCTTCAACAAGTAAAAAAAAATCAAAGTAGAGCAATTCTCCCCAAAACCGCACGATTTGAAAAAAATATTAAATTTCATTGTAGGGGAGAGTGGGGACACTTGATCCCAAGCTTGTATTTCTTCAGCATGTGGGTACAAAATTGCTTTGTTCTAGAAAGTTGTGCAAAATTGACACAAAATTATTGTAGAGAACAAATTTAAAAAATATGTTTAGATTGAGTTACACACATTTTTCCAAAAAAAAAAATGCTGCAAAAAACCTACATGAGATATTTTTTTCTCTCTGTTTTGATATGTATAACGTCATGATTCGAAATCCGGACACTTAGTAGCATATCATTTTTGTTATAGCTTACAAAAAATCATGTAATAAATTGGAAATGAAGAAATATCAGCAGGATGTAGTATTAACAGTCAGTTTTAAGAGAATGCATGCAAAATATGCCTTTTCTAACAATTTTTCATCAGAATTTGAAAATTAAAATGACTTGTTGTGTTTCGAATCCCGTACACTGATAAAAGCTGATTCAAAATCCGGACACTTCTGCTTCGAATTCCGGACACTCGTTTTCGCTAATGAATCGCACAAATTTGGGCTGAAATGTTAGTGAATGGCATTCTTTAGGTCTCAAATAAGCTATTAACATCAAAACAACCGATATTTTATATAAAAATTTGCTTGAATTTAAGGAAATCAAAACCATAAATTTCTGCTTTTCCTTCCCGGTGCTTCGGACGCCTATGAAATATTTCACGTGAAATGTTTCGCATTTTTGGTAATCTTATAATTTCATTGTATTTAATTCTTTTGACATTAACTACAGCTTTCAAACAAACTTTAAATGAAAGTGGATGTTAGAATTCATCAAATAACTTATTTTTGACATTTATAATTCGAACGTATATCCAAATAATTGATAATACAAGATGAGGTGTCCGGTTTTCGAAGCGATTTGAAAATTCCTTTACAAAAATATTTTTTACATGGCTAAGTTTATCAATATTACCTACGAAACCCTTACGTATTTGACATTCAATTTACAATCAATTGTTTCAAAAAGTGCGTTTGGGGAGACTTGATCCCTGCATTTTTACAGTAACTGGAATCAGCATCAATCTTAATTAATTGGTTTGGTTTTTCGTACATGAATTCCTTTAAAATAGATGTATATATGGATGACTTACTGAAGTTTGAATCATTTTTCAAATGTTTTGTAAACAAAAATTACCAGCTTTTGTAAACGTGCTCAATTTTGGTCTAAAAAAGAATATTTTAAGTTTTCAAATATTTTATATACTATTCTTGTTATATTTTGAATGAAAACGTTCAGATTTTATGTGAAATTGTTGTAACTGACAGAAAATCAATAGTTTAAATGAATAAGAAACATTTTGCTTAAGATTTCTTCAAAATGTTGAAACGGGGATCAAGTTACCGCTAACATTTTGAAAATGCCGATTTAAAATATTTTTTTTGCAATTCCGTCATGAAACTACTCACTTTTCCTGTCATTCTTGAACGACGAAATAGCCTACTTTTCTGTACCAAAAATAACAGAATCGAATAGCAACACTTTCCAAAATAAATGCTGAAAAGTTCTACTTTTCAGCACTCAAATGGGTGCTGAAAAGTTGAACTTTTCAGCACTTGTTTCGAATAGTAACACTTTTCAACATTTTTTTGATTTAAACGATTTACTGACAAAATACATGAAAATTTGACATAAAATTTCACTCAGTGTGAGTTTTTTGGAATTGCAAAAAATGTTGTATGGAACTCGTTGCAAAACTTGATTTTTTCAGCACTCTTCGTATTTATCCAACTCGGTGAACCTCGTTGGATAAATGTACGACTCGTGCTGAAAAAATCCTCTTTTTGCAACTTGTTGCATAAACTACTATTTCAAAACGCTTGGCATGACTCGAAAAATTTAGCTGATTAAATACCCTTATTAGCCAAACATAGTTGAATGTTTAAGCTTTCAATTCATGCAAAAAGTTTATAGTTTACTGGGAAATTAAGAGAGTTATGTGCGATACAAAAAAAGTTATCAAGTGACGCCATTCTGGGAAAATTCATTCCGGATAACGTCCTTTTCAGGAAATTCGATTCCGAGAATTGTCATAGAATCCTTCAAAACCTACCGAATCGTGATGTTCTCGCTGCTCAAGCTCAGCCCGCTGAGCAAGTTCTCCTTCTGATAAAAGTAACTTCGCAACCGCCGATGAATGTCCCGGTAGCCCACCCGCAGAATATCCTTATCGTACGGAACGACCAGATTCTCGTGAATTTCTGCTGCGCTCCGCCCATCCGCTCCCTCGTACAGCGCCACCAGAATGCTGGCCAGGGCACACGGCGAAAAGGCAATGTTGTTCTTGTTGCCCTTCGAGTGTAGGTACAGGATGCGGAACCCGAGGTGGTTCGTTTTGTCGATCATCGCATCCAGCGGGGTGATCTTGGGTCGAACCTCTTGGACTGGACCACCGGACGGTGATGGTGGTGGAGCCGGAACGGGTTGTGCTACCAAGGGTTCATCAACGCCCAGGTTTATGCTGTAGTACTGGCTGGAGCACACAGCAAGCCCCGCGACCAGGACCAGGACGATTCCGGAGATCATCGCGATCGACACTCACTCATTCACTTTTTGGAAGGACACGCGCGACTACGCGAGACTAAGAACCTCGGCATCAACACGAGACGGACTAACCTGTTTCTCGGTCGGGGAATGTATTTTATAATATTCGACGACTTCTTGTCTTGACTCGCGGGGGCTTCCACGCGTTCTTCATTGATTCGGCGTTCGATCGATTAGAACTAAACGTTGCTATCGCCGGTTTGTGCCATCTCATCTGGTCTCTTTTATGTTGGCTGAGGAACGTCGTGTGCCAAAAGAGTCGCAGATCTTTTGTCGGACAAACACCTCGCTCCGCGAGCGGTCATGGAACCAGCCGTGACTCGATGGCGCGGAAATGGTCGTCGAGCCGAGTCACTAGACTTGTTTTCGCGATTAACCCTCTACCGTACTGGGATGTTTACAGTAACATTTTATAAATGGCATTATTCATTTCTGGAGTTTTTTTTGAAAAGGTCCAACAAACCAAATTTTCAGTTTTTGCTTTTTGGGTGTTTTCGAAACCACCTTGAGTCAGGGGTATTAAAAACACACAAAAAGTAAAAACTGAAAATTTGGTTTATTGGACCTTTTCAAAAAAAAACTCCAGATTTGTTTGTATAGTTCATTTCGGGAAACATTGTTTGGAAACTTGCCAACACTGAAAAAAAAAATTAAGGAAGCTTTGAATCATCTGCTAAAAAAATCAAAAATCAAACCATCCACATTAATGACCCCGGGTCTTTTGTGGTCTCTATTGCAAGTTTCTGCTCGAACCTAGGAGTCCGAAGGCTTGAATGGGGAGAGCACCCAAACCTCTTTCTACTCCAAGGAACCTTCCACCCCAGTGTTTGAACTGACGACCTTTGGATTGCGAGTCCAATCGCCGCCAGCGATTCCACCGGAGTAGGCTTGGTTTGGTGTGTTGTTTGTACTTATGGCATGGAGACGACTCCTACACCTGGAATGACTTAACGGCCTAACAACCAAGGCCGGGACCGACATTTTACTTCCTCATCCGATGGAAGGTTGCAGCAGATGGGAATCATCTGCACGTTCTTTAAATCTAGATTTTTTTGAAAAGGTCCTATTAGCTATTTTGTTTCATATGTTTATAGGATCTATTAAAAATACTCCAGAAATCTAGATTAAAATTTCAAATGGTCCTATCTGCATAGGAAACCCACGAGGGATAGGTTGTTTTGAAAATTAAATCTAGAAATGCTCTTTAATGAAAACAATGAAAATTTGATTTGTTTCAGAGAAGAAAAAAATCAAATTAGTGTTGGTGGTGGCTGTTACGTCGTATTTCAAACTTATAGAATTTTTACATTTTTATTACAACTTTTATGATGTAATATTGCTTTAATTTTTACTAAAAAGTGAAATTAATCTGGAAAGGAGGTACCATGATATTTTTACTGTGAAGTATTTCATAATTTATTTTTTAACAGAAATATCAACCATGCAAATTTTGGCACATTCAGGGTTGTAAAGACAATTTGCAGTGCCAATGGAGAGGGCAATAAATGGGAGGAGACCCATTATCATGCTTCTTCTTTTCGGTTCATGTTCTACACACCATTCGATATAGCCATTCTGTAATAATGCCGGGCTGGGATTCTTGATTTACCTGCTGCTGTCTGTGCACAGTCATTCCGCATTGAGAAGGTATGTTACTCCTACCGAATTTCGGTAGCAGCACATTGATGGACACCTTCAATGGGGGTTCGCTGGTTTAGGTGTTGTAGAGTGCGGCATGTAGCATCAGGGTTGTGACTCTTTTATAAATTGATATATTAGATTTTTGGCGATTCTATCGATGGCCTAATTTCAGTGAATGGATAGAGTACCGTTGGAAAGTTCTATAAAGAAACCATAAACTACGAAGGGAGGTGTGGTGTACATGTCTTAGCAAAATTTAATGATCAGGTGAAAAAATAGCCTTCTACAACCCAACCCCACCGGGCTTCGACCTAAAAATTCGTCAAAAATGTTTTTTTTTCCAATTTTGAATCTTCAAATAGCATGGCACTCCACAATTTCTATTATATATTGGGTTTGCTGATTTACTTGTTTCATGTGACTTCGTCAATGTCTTGAAAAATATTTTTTTTCTGAGGTCAATTTTTCTAACTACTTTTTACTCTACTTTTTATATTATTTGTATTTTGCAAGCAGTGTTAACTTTTCGGCTTTTTTTATTTGTAATTTAATTTTTACACGTAAACTTGACTTGACGTTACCTATGACAATTTTGTCCGTTACCGATAATTAATCGACATAACCGACGGCTGTTTGAATGTATTTCGAAAAAAAAAACACTCTTAACAGAACGAGAATCAACTCTTGGTTGTTAATCCGATACTTTCTCACTGTGCCAAGGACCGTTCATACATATTCTTCTCTCTGATCAGTTGCTTGTATTGGTGAGGACTACAGTTCGCTGAAATGTTTACATATCGGGAAGAGTTGGTACATTTACGGGCTAAACTGCAAAATCTGTTCTAAAAGTTATGTTTTTTTCATGTGAGTATATAAAATGTAATGATGCATAATGGCTTTATTTTACACAAAAATGCGTCAGACAAATATCTTTTTTCGATTTGTGAAAAAAAGAATTAGGGTAAATACACTTTTGCTTTGTAATATTCAATGATTTTTGTAGTTTTATTATTCGCATTTTATGCTGTCGTTCTCGCTGCATTCATTTTCAAGAAAAGTGTTTGAACATTGCACAGTGTTCGGAATGGCAAAATTAAGTGGAATAAATTGATAAATTGAAGTCCTAGCCAAATGGTGTCTTCAAAAGAGTTGTTGTACTTAATAAAGACAAAAACTAACTTTGTTGGATGACGTTGTAGGGCTTTGGTGTCTTCGGCAAAGTTGTAGAGGAGAAAATTTCATGAAAGTTTGTCGAAGGCACCACATTTGTAGCTCTTAATCTACTCGCGATATACGCCATTTTTGCAAAAATTGTCCAAAAAAGAACTTTTTTGGTGATAACTCAAAATGATAGCATTTTAGTGGCATACTATGGTTTGAAGAGTTGTTTATGACATAAAATAACACATCTTTGCCGAAGACAGCAAAATGTTTTGAGCCTTTATTGAAGAGTTATAACCATTTTTATGTGATTTTGAGCCTATTTTCAAGTTGCTATGTTTTCAAAATGGCGCATTTTGGCGCAAAACCGAACAATGCACCAGAAAGTACAAACTTTCAACTACATTTGCTGAAAATATCTCCGTGTCTATCCGTGTCTATTTTTAGATATCTCGATTTAAATTTGACGGTTTTTAAGCAATTTATTTATGTTTTAAAGCGGAATCTTATTGAAACTTTGGCAATAATCGGTAAATTGATCAATTTTTATGGAAAATACATTGTTTATGCTTAAAATTATGACACACATTCTAAAATTATGAATAAAAACATGTTTAGCCCAAAAATAATGTAAATTAAAATTTTAAATAATTGTTTGTATTTAAAATTAAATATTTCCTTTTATATTTGGTCAGTTTAGAAAGGTTGTCGTATTTTTTTCATAGACAAAGTATTTTCCATAAAAATTGATCCATTTACCCTTCAATTCACCGATTTTCAACTCGTATTCAATATGATTTCGATTAACATTTATAAATAAATTGATTAAAAACTGTCAAATAGACACGGATAGACACGGAGATATTTTCAGGAAATGTAGTTGAAAGTGTGTACTTTCAGGTGCATTGTTCGGTTTTGCGCCAAAATGCGCCATTTTGAAAACATAGCAACTTGAAAATAGGCTCAAAATCACATAAAAATGGTTATAACTCTTCAATAAAGGCTCAAAACATTTTGCTGTCTTCGGCAAAGATGTGTAATTTTATGTCATAAACAACTCTTCAAACCATAGTATGCCACTAAAATGCTATAATTTTGAGTTATCACCAAAAAAGTGCTTTTTTGGACCATTTTTGCAAAAATGGCGTATATCGCGAGTAGATTAAGAGCTACAAATTTGGTGCCTTCGACAAACTTTCATGAAATTTTCTCCTCTACAACTTTGCCGAAGACACCAAAGCCCTACAACGTCATCCAACAAAGTTAGTTTTTGGTTGACACCCTGGAAGGTCGTCACCCTGTATGTCAATAACTTCAAAAGACAGTCCTTATTAAGTACAACAACTCTTTGTGCATTGACCAAAGTGACACGTGGGGAACAATGAGACATTCTATGAAAATCAATTCATTACATTTTCTGCAATCATGTTTTCGTAATGTTTTATTAAACGTAACTTAACTATACAAGTTTTAAGCCATGTTACCAACTTCAAGTAAGTTTAAGTAACGATAGTTGTACTTAAAAAATATTTACATAAGTGTCATGAAAACCTTGTATTTGAACTAAAAAACATTAAATAAGGGTCATTCCAGGGCAACTGAGTACACTATTAGACTCGACCTTCTCCGATTTGGACAAAATTTGGAGGGAACGTTCATCTATCGATAGCTGATAAAAATTCCAAGTTTGGTGCTGATTGGACCCTCTCTATTTTTGGCACCGCTTTCTTTTTTGACGATTTTCTAAAAAACTTTTTTTCTTTTAATTATAAATTTGAAGACTTTCTACATGCTGCATTTTGTTGAAAATTGTCCAAGGAATTCAATAAAAATAAAATGTTAACTCTTAAATGCCCCCTTATATTATATTTTCACGTTTTATGAATAAAAATTCAGTTTCGACCGATTCCTTGTATTTTTATTTGTTTTATTTTATCACCATCGTGTTCCCCGGACAATTTTACATAATAATCAAAGTTAACCTCAAATTAAAATGAACTATTGGCGAGATACAGCGATTTTACTGAAAAAAAGTTTGATTTTGCGCAGCACTCGGAAGTACATGGTGTACTTTTCAACAAAAAGGGATGAATCCCGCATAGTTCGGTTTTTATATGTGTGAAACTTTTTCGAATTTGAATTCATAGGATAGAGTGCTGTGCAAAATCAAACTTTTTCAGTAAAATTGCAATAGCTCATTTAAATTGGAGGTTAACATTGATTTTTATGTAAAATTGTCCGGGGAACACGATGGTGATAAAATAAAACAAATAAAAATGTAAGGAATCTGTCAAAACTGAATTTTTATTCATAAAACGTGAAAATATAATATTAGGGGGCATTTAAGGGTTAATATTTTATTTTTTATCGAATTCCTTGGACAATTTTCAACAAAATGCAACATGTAGAAAGTCTTTTGCTCAAATAGTTTCAATGTTATGATTAAAAGAAAAAAAAGAAAATCGTCAAAAAAGAGAGCGGTGCCAAAAATAGAGGGATGGCCCAATCAGCACCAAACATAGGATTTCTGGTAACAATCAATAGATGAACGTTCCCTCCAAGTTTGGTCCAAATCGGTGAAGGTTGAATCCAATAATTGTATATTTTTTTGTAAAAACTTCATAAATAAGTGAAAAGTCATGTTTATCTTATGATGATTTACAACGTTTTTTGAAATGTTTTACGAACAAAAATCAAAGTTTCTCACATGGGCTCAACAGAAAAGAAACAATTAGACAGCTTGGGATTGTGGGTACCTATGCACAAATTTTTTTTTGGTCAAACCAATGAAAGGACATTGCATTCCAACTCATGTCCTCTGAAATGACGAAAGAAACAGCCAATCTAAATGTGTTGTATTCATGTCATGCTACGAGCCAAATGTATTATTTTCCTTTAATTTACTTTTACACCCCAAAATCATAATTTTATGAATAATGTTTCAACCACGTAAACACTTTACTGACAATTGTCTCCCCCTCCCTTTTTCCCTATGTGGACTAATTGTTCATACAAAAAGCATGGCTCAAATCCCAAACATTTTCATTTTGAATTGGATACCGTAAAATGCATTTAAAAAATGATGGTGTTTTGAGACATTTTGGCCACTTTTGCAACTACATATTTTCAACATCAGTGGCGTGTATGTCAGATTCTTGCGCAAATTGTGCAGGTCTTCAGAGTTTGGCTTTTTTAAAGTTGGGCTCAGCTTACAGTGCAGAGAGGGACGACATAAACTTTGAAAATTATTTGTACAAAAAGTGAGAAAATCACTGTAACTGTCAAAAAAACACTGTGACTGTTCTATTTCTGAGAAATACATTTTTGGGAGAATGGAATGCTGGGAATGGTATACTGAAGGAGCCATTACACTACCGCAAACAAACTCACACTTTTTCGTGTTTGACAGTTTGCCAAACTCAAAACAAACGTTTGGTAGTGTTAGTGAACTCCGTGTAAAAGGGGTGCCAAACTAAAAAGTGACCCCGTTCGTTTGACAACAGTTGGTGTCAAACCATCGGGGTTTGAGTGTAGTTCCTTAAGGAACTATACTTTCTTTCCTTAATTAGAAATTGGCCTTGTTATAAAAACAAGACACAATGTTTTTATTGAGATTTTAGTGCAATTTTTCGGAACAAAAAAATTGTTATCAATTTCGGAATCTGTTTTTGATTTGAATAACAAATCACACGTAATATATTTTTACATTTTTACATACATTTATTTCGTAACAATATTGCAGTTATACCACAATTCTATAACAAAAAAAAATCCCTGCGCAATTGTTGTACAGTTTACATAACTCACACTTTTAACTAAAAACTCTTAAATTAATGCCTAATGTCAGTAAGCTTAAAAAAAAACAAACTCGACGCTCCAATTAAGTAATTCCGTTTCACGTTTGAAATAAAAAACAATCGCGTTTTCTAAACATCTACACCGATCAGTATGCAACTAATTGTATCGTAACTATTACCTATAGTACTTTTTCGTTTTTTGGAAGACTTTATTTTGCTCACTTTCATGAAATGCGGCACTGTGGCAATCCGTTTTTGTTTTTCTTAAGTTTAGATGATTTTAAGATTTTGTGCAATCGATTTTATGAATTCAAGAGGAAAGCATCAAATCTGTATCAGAATTTGGCTGTTGACTCGGGATGCAGGATTGATGGTGTCCTCTAGACTTGTGAAGGGATGCGGGCAGGGGTCACACACGTTCACTACACTGTTTTCCAATCACGCGGACAATACTTTTAACAATTTGTTTCTAAGGTATATACTACAAGGTTGGAGCTCTCGGGAGATCCGCCTAAGGTACGTTCAGCTTCGGGGGACAGTCTAAGTGTTTTTTTTCTTTACAATTAGGATTTTGAGGGGTATGAGCAATGAGATGGTCATCAGAGGTGGGTGAAATCTGATTTGTTGATGCCGTGGCGTTTGGTAATTTCGACCTGGAAAAATGGGAATGAGCAAATTTTTATGGCGGATCTAACAGAAAAGGGTTATCATTTGGTAATTACTTCTCCGCCGTTCTCGATGTGCCTCGCAAGTGCCCGCTTAATGTGTTTGGCCACCGGTGGGGAGAAGAGATCCGTGTTGATGTAGACGTGATCGTTGTCCAGGTAGATCCGCTCCGTACCCTGGTGGCCCAGCCAACGCAGGGTGAGACTTACGGTGTAACCCACGATGAATGTTAGGACGTAGCCAAGAACCACGGACCACAGGTAGGATAGTCGGTACAGGTAGAAGTAGTCCGAGTCTGGACGGTCTAACCGCTGGGCCATCACCATTGGGGTGATTGTGGTGGAGTTGTATCCGCCGAATTGGCTGCAATGCTCTACGGAAAAGTCCAACATTTTGAGCGGTGGCCGAGGCTGACCAAAACCAACCCATAGGGAGAATGCAATCCCTGTAACTAGACCCACGATTGCACCCTAAAAAAGATAACATTAGGTAGATGTCAACTGAAAAGAACTTCAAAAGATCCTACCCTCTGATTTGCTCGCTTGGTGAACATCCCCAACGAAAACAGCGCAAACAGTGGTCCACCGATGACGCCGAAAATTGTCAACGAGGCTTGCAGAACCCCTCCCATGAACTGAGCTACGAAGGCTACCGCTAAGCAGATAATTCCGTAGATAAAGGCCATGACCTTGGTTGGAAAGCTGGACTGCATGTCTGGCAGAGGTCGTCCCTTGATTTTGGCGTACAGTGGCTTCAGATAGTCCTCCAGTGTAACGGCAGCCAGTGAGTTGAGTGCAGCCGACACCGACGAAAGACTCGCCGAGAAGATCCCCGACACAAACAAGCCGGGAAGACCCGGCATACTGCCCATGGCGTCCACCACAAAGAGTGGCATGGTTTGGTCACGGACCTTGATGCGACCCTGCTTCAATGGATCGCATGTGCTGTAGAAGTAGTAGATCGCCAGTCCACTGAACGAGGTACTCAAACTCAGCAGCGACAGTATGGGCCAGTTTAGCCAAAGCGCTTTCTGGGCAGATTTGAGATCCTTGACGGTTTGAAGTCGCTGAACCTGCGTCTGGTTGACGGCGTACAGCGACAGGTAGGTGAACATGCCTCCGATAACCAGCGACCACCAGGTGTGTCGCGTTGTTGGGTCTGGATCAAAACTGAAAGAAAGTAAAGAACGATTAGTATCTTAATCAAACCATAAACCCATAAAAAAGCCTCACTTCCACAACTCCAGCCGTCCACCCTTTTCGGCCGCCTCCCAGATCGGTCCCAGCCCGCCGGCTTTAACCGCCGCACAGATGATGACGGCGTAGATCGCCGCAAACATCAGCACCGACTGGAACACGTCCGTAAACAGAACCGCCTTCATGCCGCCGATCGTGGAGTAGAACGTACACACGATGCCGATCGCCAGGATCGAGTACGTCTGGTCCAGCCCGGTGACCGCCTCGAGGGCCAAGGCCGGCGCGTAAACAGCGATTCCCATGTACAGAATCATCTGCAGCGTGTAAGCTAGCGACGCCACAAGGCGGGTCTTCTTGCCGAAGCGCATCTCCAGGTACTGGTAGGCACTGCAGGCCTGAAGCTTGAAGAACACCGGCAGGAACAGGTACGCCGCGATGGGGGTGGCCAGCCCGTACGAGATGTTGATCACCACGAACTGGGTGCCGAACTGGTAGTTTTCGTTCGAGACGCCTAGCAGCGTGATGGCGGACATGAAGCTGGCCATCAGGCTGAACGAGACGGGCCAGATCGACATGTTCCGGTCGGCCAGCAGGTACTCCTGGAAGAGATTGAGGTATTATTTTTACCTAATTTATACGTATAATTTGGACAATTATTATTCAATTATTGAAAACTTTATAACAGTATTTCGAGGCTGTAGTGCTATTATGTCGTTTGTCGCTTTTTGACGTTCCGAGAAAAACGCGTTTTTATGTAAACAATAGCAAACACGTTTTGTTTGGTTAACCGTTCTGAGCATTGTCCCAAAGTTTGGTTGAATTTGGTTGCCAGAGTCCCGAGTTATAATTACAAATGTTACAGTAGCCGAGCTTGTAGCTACTTGTGTCAAATGCGTTCTGACCTCAAATCTCTTGGTCAGTTGTCGCACTTACATCAATTTTCAGGGTGTGTCAAATCGCACGACAAGACTCCCCCTCCCCACTATGTTACGTAATAAAAGAACGCTCACTAAGCTAAGTTTATCAAATCTCTAGTGCCATCTTCTATCTATATCTATCTTCTTCTTCTATATATAAGCAATTCTCTGAGATTTCGGTCATGCGATTTTTTTTGTATTTTTGAATCCGGCTGAAACTTTTTTGGTGCCTTCGGTATGCCCAAAGAAGCCATTTTGCATCATTAGTTTGTTCATATAAATTTCCATACAAATTTGGCAGCTGTCCATACAAAAATGATATATGAAAATTCAAAAATCTGTATCTTTTGAAGGAATTTTTTGTTCGATTTGGTGTCTTCGGCAAAGTTGTAGGTATGGATAAGGACTACACTGAAAACAAATGATACACGGTAAAAAATTGTGGTTTTTAATTTAACTTTTTTTCATTAAAACTTGATTTGCAAAAAACACTATTTTTATTTTATTTTTTGATATGTTTTAGGGGACATAAAACGCCAACATTTCAGAAATTTCCAGGTTGTGCAAAAAATCTTTGACCGAGTTATGAATTTTCGAATCAATACTGATTTTTTCAAAAAATCGAAATATTGGTCGCAAAAATTTTAAAACTTAATTTTTTGATGTAAAATCAAGTTTGCAATCAAAAAGTACTCTAGTGAAATTTTCATAAAGTGCACCGTTTTCAAGTTAAAGCAAGTTATTTTGCTTTTTTGAACATTGTTGATACGACCTTTAGTTGCTAAGATATTGCCATGCAGAGGTTAAAAAACAGGAAAATTGATGTTATCTAAGTCTTACCCAAACAACACACCATATTCTAATGTCGATATCTCAGCAACTAATGGTCCGATTTTCAATGTTAAAATACGAAACATTCGTGAAATTTTCCGTTCTTTTCGAAAAAAATATTTTCATTTTTTTTTAAATCAAGAATAACATTTCAGAAAGGCGTAATATTGAATGTTTGGCCCTTTTGAAATGCTAGTCTTGATTTGAAAATTTTCAAAATATTATTTTCGGAAAGATCGGAAAATTTTGGCCACTCTGGAACCATTTCAGGAAAATCTGCAGATTGTATGGGAAAAGTTACGTAAAATCAAATTTTGATCACAGGAGAATAATATAATAATAATAACCCAAGTAACCATCCTGCACTAAAAGAAATCATTAATAGGCTGTAAACCAGCATTCCACAGCTAATCTGCATTAAAACAGCTAATCTTAGAGCAAATCAGCTGTAAAGCAACTGCTCTAGCATATGCTGAAATGCAGCACATTTAATGCTGCTACCAGCAACACTGCCTAATTTTTTCCCATTAAACTGGCAACACAGTTGAGATGTGAAAGAGAAAGAATGATGAAAACAAAAACAAAATATCTCTGTCTCGCTTATCCCTCACGAAAACCAAACAGCTGAGGAAAAAACGGAACGGCTGTCAGTCGCAGCTGAGATTAAATCCAATTTCGATATGTTGCACGATTAATTTTATGTTCAATGATGTGAAATTGCGACAAGAATTGCGGTGTAACCAAGGTGTAACATAATAAAAAGGGAATCATCACTTCTGCTGGACAGATTTCTTTGACTTAGAGGGTGCAGGTTGGCATTTTTGGGGCCAGTTCGATATCAAATGCAAACGGCAATTGTCGATGTTTAACTTGTGATTCCACCGTAAGAACCACAATTTCCCAAGGAATTATTGCTTTCAAATGATTCTCCGTTGAGAGTTCGGCATGCTGCCCCGAGGTTGCAACACACCGTTGATGAATCTGTCCAAGTCCGTCGTTTGGCTTCCTTTTTATGATTATTTAGTCTCGAGAAAAAGTTAGTACATTCCAGTACGAAATGCAACTTACATATACTACTGAAACTGCGCCCGAATCTCACCGCTTATTTAGGGATGACGGCAAGCGTGCATGATTCGATCAACGTAAAACATCAACAACCCGTGCCTGGCATCAAATCTCCAACACCAAGCTTTTCATCAAATAAATTGTTCCCCTCCCCCTCTCAGCCATTTCCTCCCATCAAGCTGTGCCGGTAAAGAAGTAAACAAACCGAAAATAGAACTGAGGAAGGAGGACAAGAGAGAGTGAGATGACAACATTTTTGCATCTCATAATTTTTTTTGACGTTTTGCAGGGCCGGATCAAGAACAGTAGGGGCCCAGCTCTAAAACAGAAATATAAAGTCCAAACTCAGCTGCAAATCAGCTGTAAAAGCGCTTTTCCAGCAATTTCCAAAACAACTCAGCTGTTATTACCTGCAGGTAAAGCGCTGTTAGTGCTGAACAATTTCTACTTTTAGTGCTGATTGGTTACTTGGGAATAGAATAATAAATACCTAAGCAAATACGTTGTTATGGTTTCGTTTGAGCAACCTGCCAAAAATGTATGAAATTTCGTAATTTTTGTTCTCGTGGATCAATTTTACTTTTTTCCCAGGTATTTAAAAACGTAGGTTTTAAAGAAAACCTAGATGAATGGGTATCAAAAGATCGGAAATTTTATGCCCTTTCCGATTCCAAATAGGTTGACTTGTAAATCGTGGACCGGTTCGGATGCCGGCGGATTTTCCTACGACGTAATTCCGGGTTGGTACAAAATTCCAACGAAAAATCTGTTCTATCGATACAAATACCCCCAAAACGGTGTTATACCCACTCCAAAATGTTTATTTAGCAATTCTATGGTAATATATTGACATTTAGTTGAATTAAAAGTTTGCAAAATTAAGTTTAGATAAGTTTCATATAGAATTTCCAGAGTTATATAAACTTTTATACTAAGTAGTTAGTAAACTTTATATTCAATCCAAATTCTTTTTTTAATCAGTCAAGGATGCCTATTTGGAGTTGGGAGACTGGATTTATGGTGATTTGTCAACACATAACATTATTTATGTTAATTTTTCGAAAGGTGTACAAACTTTTTTTGCACCTTTTTTATTTTCGTAATAGTATTTGTTATATAACTTTTTATAGAAATCATCTTTTCATGAGCTTTTTGTAGCAAAATGTTTGGCATGAGTTTCTGAACAAAACGTAGTACTAGGTTCCTGTCAAACTTTAAATTTTTCACATGTTTCATCACAAAATGTGCATAGTGCCCAAGGGGTGTAAATACTTTTTTCACATACTGTATATTTATGAAAATTTTGTTTTTTTTTTCTTTTCAGTTAACAATATAATGATAAACAATGTATTTTAAATACCTAGTTAACAATCGATGGCACAAGTTTTTTTTTTTCAAAGAAAATTAAAATTTTCAGCAAATAATATTTTGTGTGCCCTATGATTTTTCGAAAAAGTGTCCACGTGGTTTATCGATAGATATATTTTTTTACATAACTTATTTTTATTAGGTCCTTTTAGGTACTACGATCAGGTTAGAACCGGGATCATAAGGATGAATAGATGTTGAACAAGTTTCTGTTAACTTTAAATCACAGAGTATTCGGAGCATGCCCAACACGTATTTCCACCGCATAAGATCTCCAAAACATGAATATATCCTGAGATCTTGTCATAAGCATTTGAAAATGCATTTTTAAAATTCATTGTTGTAACTTGTGGCCCTTTTTGGACTAAATTATTATTGATGAAGTTTGATGAAATGAAATATTTTATTGAAGCCTCCTGTGAAGAGATATTTTTCATAAATGGTCTAATATTCGAGAAATGTTGACTCTTGCTTAGGGGATGCCTTTAACCCCGTATTTCCTTACAACTGAACATCACGCGATCATCGGCCGATACTTTTCGAGCTACTTGTGTTATGTATGCCAAGCTAGGCATGTTTTCAAAACAGAATCGGAACAAAACAAAACAAACCAAATTGAAAGCAATTGAATTTTTGTTTGATTCTTGCAATGTTGAATTTTGTTTTAGGCTGGTACAAATTTTATTTAAAGTTTTTGCCCCCTTCAATGTTGGACTGAAAAATCAGGGGGCAAGAAAATATTTTTCAAAAAACTTCAATATTTTTATGAAAATTTTAGTGCAATTAGTTAAAATCAATTTAAAATGAATTCCCCTGCGTTTATAATCATTTTTAGCATGTTTGGGTTGATTTAAAAATCTTTTGAATTTTTGAAAATTTTCGATGTCTACTATCGCTAAAGTTTTTTTTTCGCTAAAATTTTTGTTTTCGTCAAATTTTACATTTTTTGAAAACTTTTATAGCAAAACAACTGAACTAGTGTAAAATACATTTTAAAACACTTTTTCCATGCAAATGTTGAAACTATGGCATGTTATTTTAATATTTATATTTTTTTATTTTTTTGCCCCCCCCTCGACTCCGGCCAGAGCCGAGGGACAACAACTTTCAAAAATATTTGCATCGGCCTTATCCACTAATTTCTGTTGATCGCAAACATTTTATTTGTTTTCAATATGCGTCAAAGATACTGGTTCTATTTTAGCTTTTCTACTTCTAAAATCACAATAAAGTGATTTTTAAGGCCGCAATGATAGTGTTATAATATAACTAATTTCTAAGAATCGCTTACCGTCGTAGTTTTCTGCTTTCCGCCGGAGAACCTGTAGTAGACGCCGATGCCGGCCGACACCATCAGCATGGCGATAAACACGACGTAGTCCCACACGCCGAAAGAGGCCATGTTGGATGCTTTGGGATGCCACAAATCCTACCTACTCCCAGTCGCCACCGTGTCGCACTGTAAATATATAATTTTAGAGCAAAGAAAACATTCCATTAATTTGGGCGGGAAAACAAGGAAAACATTGTATGCTGTGGAATTTTGATTCGCGAAAACGGGTGCGTTCCGCGTTGGTTGAATTTTGTTGCAGTTTCAAGTGTTGGTTTGAGAGCGTTTAAGGTAGAAAGTCCACAAATAAATTGCATTTTATATGTGGACTGTCGAGAGGACAATTTTCAAGTTTGAAGATAACATTTTACTGTACTGCAATTCCCCAAGAAAACAAGTTAATTGAAATCACGCTCTTTGCAAGTGCTTCTATCAAAAGGGTCAAATAAATCAAGGTCTACGAAGGGCTTCTTCTACTCCCAAAAATAAAACGCATTTTACGAAGACCTATAAATAAGGAGCGAATGTGAGTCGCAATAGCACCAAACACTGCAAATATTTTATTCAAACCAAAATTCAGAATGCTTGCTATGTTTTGCACCGATGTGGCCCACTCTCCACTGGAACGATTTCGGATTGCTGACTCGGTTAAAATGTCTATTTTTGCAAAACCCAGCCAAGCGCTTAAAACCGTGGCGTGGGAATAAACACATATTGTTGCCATTTGGCGAAACTTAACGCCACGTGCAAAGTGGCGGTTGAAGGTTTAATTGGTCGACCTGGTTAATATCTTGTTAGGCAATGAATCGATACCAGCTAGAAATTATTACAAGATTCTATTCAAGTTCTTCGTGAAACATTTTTATTGATATTTATACAAAAAATCAAATAAACTAGAATATCAGAATATGAGCATTTTGTGGTACCAAATGCCTTTGATAAACACAATCAATCGTTTTCCTCAAACAGCTGAGTCGAAAGTCCCATTCCCAGTGTTGCATCATTCAATTGATCTTAAACGCCACCAATTTGGCTGATACAGCTCTGATAGAAACAGACGTGCAGTTCCTTTGTCACCATGAATGAGCGTGTAGACCAGCTCTTGGCACCGTGGACATCGTGCGGCGCCCCGAATTGCCCAATATTAAGTGAGATTGTCAAGAAGATTGTAAAACGCTTGAGTGATGAGTTGCGAAATTTAGACCGTGTAGGGTAAAGGGACATTTTTTCTTCCCCTATAATTAAAGTGCCAAGTTGGGTTTTGAAGGCTCAAGATATGATTTCAACAATGATTACGCAGCAATCAAAACTGATTACAACTTGCCAAAAATATATTCTGTCTCAAAAAGCTAATGGACAAAGATTGATGACCACCAATTAGGCTATAATTTGGCTGAGAAAAAGCAAATTTGACTTGTCGCAATGAGTATAGTACTGCATCATTGTTGCAGCAGGCATGATTGCAACAGCGGAAATTATGTCTATTTACATTACCCTCAATGATGTCCTGATAACGCGTCATAAAGGTCGAAAGATGCGCGACAGTTGCATTGTTTTACAAAACAGTTACAGGGATTAATTTCTGTTGCCAACCGCAAACTATTTCAAACAAACACTTATCGCTGGTGTTATCTAAGTTTTTCGAAGATTGATAACGACAACACGTGACAAACTACATGCAACAACTAACCTTTTGTAAAACATGTGTACTCACTTGGACTATCGAGGTACACTATCAGCTGTTCTAGTTGCCAGAATTTGGGTTACAATTTGACAACGACCTTGAGTTCATTTGTACATACAAATAACTAGTGTTTGTTTTGAGAATTACGATTTATAGTTGAGCAGAATACATCATTCAATACTTAATTTATCATTTAAAATAAAGAAAAATAAAAAATGCCATGGATTTAACATTTGATTGAAAAAAAGTACACAGCAAAAAAATTTTAATTTAGCTGCGTTTAAAAGGCCCGGGCGAAAAAATGTTTGGCCTTATTGTACGAAATTTTATGTTATATTACATGTAGAAAATTGCAACTCATTGGTGAGGGAACCGAAATTCCAAGCTTATATTGAATATAATACTAAGGCGCCATCCTCTTCGTGTGTGATCGGTTTGAAACCCGCAAGTTTGAATATTTTTTGCGTGCGGAAATAGTGTGCATTTATTGTGTATTATTAAATGGAATTTCTCATAAAGGTAATTTGCACATTGTGCATGCTTCTGCATGCGATTTTGCCTTTATTTTTTTTACTGTGTACAGTACACGAATACTGTAATAGTCTATTATGTATTTTTCAACCGTTTTAAAAATACTTTGAAACCTTTATTTTTTTTATTTCTTAAAAACTTCATTAATTTTTACAACGGCTTTTTTGGTTATTCGGTTATTTTTGAATGAAAAATTATAGCCAAGTATCATGGTCGTTTTGAATGTGCGTTGTTTGTATTTGTTAAAAAATTTAAAATTTTGAAACAATTTAAATAATTCAAAATAGTTTCGTTATCGAAGCCTTATTTTGTTGATGCAATCAACAGTTTGATCGAAACTGTATTTTATTTTTCCCAACTTGAGGAGTTCTACGAAAAACTTTACTTCTCTTGTTTCATGTTTTTGCCTTCCTCACCTTACTGAGGAAATGAACTTATTAGATTGACCTCGTAGACCCACCTTCACGTATACAAATCGACTCAGAATCATGTTCTGAGCAAATGTCTGTATGTCAAAGTTAATGCCGTTCCCCCCCCCCCCCTTCAAAATTGGTCCGAAAAATCAGGGGGCAAAAAATATTTTTTCAAAAAAAATATCAAAATTTCAATAAAAATAGAAGTCTAATCAACTGAGAACAATTTTAAATGCCTTTTTCTGCATTGATGATCATATTTAACATGTTTGGACTCGTTTAAAAATATTTTGAACTTTTATGAAATTATAATGTACAACACCGCAAAAAAAATTTTTCTCTCAAAAATAATATTTTCGTCAGTATTTAGAAATTTTGGAAATCAATGATTGCAAAACAACTGGACAGGTGTATTATGCATGATGCACACTTTTTTCATTCAAATGTTGACACCGTGGTCTGTAATTTCAATTTTTAGCTTTTTTTTTATTTGATTAAATCTCCAAAAATACAATTTAGGCTATAAACTTACCACATACAGCACCGCTTCAAGTAAGCACGCAAATTTATGCCATTTACTGGCCAAAAAGATCAAATTTATTGCACTTTTGATCATAATTTATATTTTGACCATTTCTCATCATTTTGGTGGCACATACATCTACACGCAAGATGAGAGGTTAACTGCTTAACGTGAAGACTTCCATCATTGTCATGATTTTTCGTTCAAATATATAAATTTTGCGTCGCATTCAATATTTTGACAAAATTCCTTCAACAAGTTGTTTAGAATAGTGCCCTACACATGCTGATTCCTTTTGGTAACAATTATCCCATTCCTTGTAAAGTTATGGAAATCGTCATTAATCAATGATTGCCAACTAGGACGTCAATGACTGTGCCACAAAATTATATAAATTTTGAAGCACATTTGATTTAGATCAAAAAATCTTTCAGTGTCTTCAAGAAGGCAACAACCAGCACATGCTAATTCCTTTTGGTGCAGATATTCGTTAAATTGAATTTAATACAGAATATTTTATAGTGATGATCAATTTTCTTCGAAAATGATCAACGGCTTCACCTTAACGGAAGTCGCCATCAATATCTTTTCACTTGCGCTAACGATTTCAATGCGCTTAAGATATAAAATTGCTTCCAACTATCGGCAACATGTTCTTTTGCACTTTAGTTAGTCACTCACTTGAAAAATAATCCCGAAACTGGTAAATAATTAGCAAGCGCCATAAAAAAAACTAACGCGCCAAGTCTTTTGACGCTTCAATGTTGACGACCTATTCCAATCGAAGGCTGAAGAAAACCGAGCAAGAAGCGAAGGCAAATAAAGAACAAAGGGTGGCCACCAACACCACCAGGCAGCGCCTGTTGGAGTGAGCCTGCGATGCCAGGGAATTTTCTCTACAAATGCTACTTTTCGTGAGTGTTCGCTTAAAATAACATAAATTAGGGTAGCACTAAGGAGGCCCAAAAGAGCGCTGAAAGAAAAAAAGAATTAAGCTGAAAATAGGAAAATGGGCGTGGCCCAATGCACTCGACTGATTAGAATGCATTTGGGAAATATTTTTTTTAAATGCTTGTAAAAGGAATGGCATAACTTTTAATAACAGGGAAAATAAACAGAAATGTTCACAAAAAGTTGCTTTGCTCGTTGGTGTACTTGGTTTTAGTAAATTTCAAGGAACACTCCAGATTATCCAGCTCCAGCATCATTCAAACAAGACCGCTTATTAGGCTTAAAATGGGTATATTTCCCCTAGCTACTAAGTATCGGTGTCAATGTATTGTCCGTTTCTCTCGAAGGTACACGCCGCGCGGCATTTCAGAATGTGCCGCAGACACTGTTGCCAGCGATTTTCTGCACTTTTGGTGCAATAAAAAACATTTCCGGCAGCAATGCCATGCAATTAGAAGAAGAAGATCAACAAAAACAAGACGCACAGTATGGGATTTGACAGCGCGCATTTGCCGAAAGTGCGGCGCGTCGTTTTGAGGCTGGTATGCCGCGTGTCTTTTTCGGGAATACGCGCAATAATACAGTCCAAACTCGATTATCCGAAAGCCTAGGGTAAGTTGCATCTCGGAAAATCGAACCACGAAAAAATTTTTTTACTTGTTTAAGATAGCGGCCAATATGGCGGCAAAATATTGACAAAATATTGGAAAAAAGCTTTTTATTATTTAATATGTATTCAACTATTCAAATTTGTCTAAAATGGGGTCGTAGAACTCAAATTCGATGTTTAAATCAAGAAAAATAAAAAAAAAAACCTTTTTTTTGTTCGTGATTTGATTTGATTATCCGAAGTTCCATACAAACCTTCGGCTAATGGAAACTTCGAAAAATCGAGGCTTCGGATAATCGAGTCTGTGGACTGTAATAAAATTTGAAAATAATTTATTAAATTATTCATATTGGAGTTTTAGTTAAGGTATCAAACAAAACAATGTTTTTTGCTTATTTAAAGAAGCATAAAAAAAATTGCAGGATCTTTGAAAAAAAAGTTACTTAATCCACCATTCGGTGGTTAGCGCCTTTCTCACATCCATAAAATAAGTACTTTCAGTCAAAATAGCATAATTGCCTTTTAACAGGTTTAAAGAATAAAGGTTCATCAACGGTTGACAACCTTAGTCAGATCTTCAATCTTTGGGTTCGTTGGAAAGGTCTTTTGATATCCCATACAACGATGGGTCGCATGCTAGATCCGGACAAAGTTTTCATCAAAATGTCTGAGATCCAGCATATGAAAAGTGCTAAAATATCGCTTAAGTGCTCATAACTTTTGATACGGTTATCAAATTTTCAATCTTTTGGGCTCATTGGAAAAGTCTTTCAAATACCTTTCTTAAAAAATATAAAATAACGAGTTTCTTGCAAAAAACAACACTTTTTTTTTAAATCTTCCAGACTTGAGTCTAAAATGTTTTTTAGAATAACTTTTGAAGTACTTTACCAAACATCTTGATTTACATCTAGAATGAGACCAAAACGGCCAAAAACCTTTCATCCAGTCCGGAGATAATCGAGTGACAATTTTTAGATTAACATCCCTACCCTATACACACACAGCTATTTGTTCAGAACATGATTCTGAATCGATATGTATACGTGAAAGTGGGTCTAGGACATTGATTCTCAACGGGGGTACCGGGCCTACTTGATTTACATGGTAGGGGGTACCGGCGTAGAAGAAGGTTGAGAATCGCTGGTCTAGGAAGTCAAATTAAGAAGTTCATTTTTTAAGTGATTTTATAGCCTTTCCTCAGTAAGTTATTTTGATTTTTATAATTTCATGGAGACATTCATTGTTTTTGACCCAATCAGTCAATATTCTACACTCTCGGCAAACAACCGGCTTGAGACAGCGTGTTTTTTTCGGCGTAAACACATCGCCCATCAACATTTAGTCAGTCTACAGTAGAGTACTAGCGTGTTGGCTACATTCCTTCTAAATTCATTCAACAACACTCACTCTCACCCTCCCCCCCCCATCCCATCGCTTGCCGTCCCTTCTTTGCGTCGGCGCCTCGCCAATCAGTTCGGTTCTACTCTTTCTGACGTCGACAGGCGACGACGACCTTGCCCGCGAGCTCATGGGTTTCACAATCAACAAAACTCTCCTCCCGTATGATTGTGCACGTGACGTCACAGAGCCGACTGTTTTGACCGTCGTCGAAAATCAATAACTGGGCCAAGTTCTTTGCGTTCATTGATTTTGATTCGAACGAGTTCTTACCTCTCCTACGTCCAGAACTTCCAGTCCCCGGTTATGCAACAACGCCGCTGGGGTGTTCCCTGGGTTCGACTTTGACCTGCACAGTTGACGACCTGCGGTCGTCGCGACGACTAAGCGATTTGTGTAATGAGTGACGATCGTCGGCGAGGTGTAAAACAACCAGAAACGCTTCACTCGCACTAGCATGAAACCGCACAGACTTGCGATGATAAGTTTGAGGTTATGATTTTGATGTTGAGTTTCATTTTCGTTTCTCCGTCTCAGCTGATCGTGACAGCGATGAAAGCAGCATAATTTTCGGTGATTTCTCTTCACTTGTTTGGCTCCCCTCTGTTGTTGGCACTTTCTCACACTTTTTTTTCGGTTGGCGTCTTCAAGTGACCGTAACTCTCGCGGGTTCGGACAATTAAAATCCGCGAAAATCCCCCGCCCGACGTACGTTCGTGAATCACAAATGCCTCGTTGATACAATGTTGCAGTGGCGAAATTACTCAAGAACAAATTAAAATTCACACAATTTTTTACCCAACCGAACTGCCAAAACTAAAGAAGAAGGAAACGAGCGAAGGTAAAAATAAAATTCTACTGCACTGAACCCGTATAGGACAGTGTGCGATTAAAACGTAAGAAAGACACAGACCACGAGGGGGAAATTCACGGTCTAACCACGGGGAGAGCGCGCCTGCGACTGACTGGTGGAGGTACTCGGCGCGCTCGTGTTATAACTGTCTCACGATGACTCGCGAGAGTGCTGCACTGTGCTTCCTTTTTATAGTTTTTTTTCATCTTTTTGTGTTCTTATTTTGTTTAATATTTTTAAATTATTTTATAACTTTGATGTTTGACAAATATTCAAAAGGGTTTTGTTTAATTTGAGTTTTGTTTGAATATTTTGGTCGCGGGTTGAAGTTGGATTGGTTTGCTGTCCATAATTTTATTCTCATTCTCTTCGTAATTTCATTCTCACATCCATGATAATGTAGCTTGTGAGTGACTCGTTGGTTCATTTCATAATTGAGTGATATTTGTTTGTACCGAGTTTAATTTAATACCACAATTCTGGAGTTTTTTTTTGAAAAGGTCCAATAAACCAAATTTTCAATTTTTGCTTTTTGGGTGTTTTAGAACCGCCTTGAGTCAGGGGTATTCAAAAACACCCAAAAAGCAAAAATTGAAAATTTGGTTTATGAGACCTTTAAAAAAAAAACTCCAGAATTGCACCGTTTTATACTCATCTGCAAGGTATTGCGAAAAATAAGGCTATAAGAAAAAAAAACAGATTATTCGCTCTACAGCATTGCCTTGGCGTTCTCGATTGCAAGATTCCCACTCGAAACTAGGTGTCCGAAGGCTTGATTGTTGAGGCAATTGCAAACCTCTTTTTACACCTAAGCTTCCATCCACCCCGGGATTCGAACTGTCGACCTTTGGATTGTTAGTCCAACTGCCTACCAGCGACCCCACCGAGGCAGGGCCCACTGGGAGACGAATCCTACATCTGGATTGAGCTAACGATCTCACCCTCTAGGTTAGACCGGGGCCAACATTTACTTCCCCGTCCGACGTAAGGCATGGTCAGACAAATCTCGTCTCGAAAAATGCCACCGGGACCGTCTGGGATCGAACCCAGGCCGACTGGGTGAGAGGCAACCACGCTTACCCCTACACCACGGTTCCCGTCTATAAGACTGTCGAGATTAAATAATAATAGTCTTTTCAATTATGGGATTAAAAAATTGGTTTGATGGTTGATGGAACTTACACAGCAAAAAATCCGATGGTAAAAACGCATGCAAAAACACTGCACATCACCTTTGTGAAAAAGACACATGCATGTACATTTTTTGTAAACAAAAAAAAAGTTGCAACAGACGAGAATTCAAACCCGGCACAAACAGTAAAGACTGACGCCTCAGCCCGCTCGGCCATCAGACCGTTGAAGAATGGAAATGATTAACACATATATGAGCTTGAGATTTCGGACAAGTAGGTTTCACATACTCATGGGCTACATATTTCTGGGTGTAATATTACATAGAATTTTAATAAAATAATACAAAATTTATTTTACACCCAGGCATTTAACACGCAGTAGTACTACTTTTTTGCTGTTTATTTGAAAATTGTTTTTTTTTGTATAAGGCCGTTGCAAATGTTTTTCAAAGTTTATGTTGCCCCCCCCCCACCATCAAAATCGGCCTGAATAATCAGGGTGCAAAAAAATATTTTTTCGAAAAACTTCAAAATTGTAATGAAAATTAAAGTTTGATCAACTGGAAACCACTTAAAATGCATTTTCCTGCTTTTATAATCATATTTAGCCTGTTTGAACTCCTTTGAAAACATTTTAAATTTTCATAAAATACCAATCTACAGTCCGACGAAAAAAAATTTTTCGCGAAAAAAAAAAATCCGCCAATACCTTGAAATTTTGAAAATTAATGATTGGAAAGCAAATGGACACGTGTAAAAGCAGTATTGGTATTCTCGCGCTCTCGCGAGAAAAAATGCTCTCTCTCGAGTTCTCGCCGCGAGTCTGCTGAGAGAAACTCACCGATTGCCCGTGCTCTCCTCCGTTCGCGAACGGGATAGCTCGCGAGCCAGAATTGCCCGTTCGCAAGAAGTTGAACGTGTTTGAAACAAAACCACAATAACACAACGATTGAAATTACACCTTTATACCATCGCCTGGTTTGCATTCATAAGCCTAATCAAAAAATTGCTAGCAAAGCAATTCTCTGAGATTTCGGTCATTCGATTTTTTTTTGTATTTTTTAATCCGGCTGAAACTTTTTTGGTGCCTTCGGTATGCTCAAAGAAGCCATTTTGCATCATGAGTTTGTCCATATAATTTTCCATACAAATTTGGCAGCTGTCCATACAAAAATGATATGTGAAAATTCAAAAATCTGTATCTTTTGAAGGAATTTTTTGATCGATTTGGTGTCTTCAACAAAGTTGTAGGTATGGATATGGACTACACTGAAAAAAATGATACACGGTAAAAAAAAATTTGGTGATTTTTTATTTAACTTTTTGTCACTAAAACTTGATTTGCAAAAAATACTATTTTTAATTTTTTTTATTTTTTGATATGTTTTAGAGGACATAAAATGCCAACTTTTCAGAAATTTCCAGAATGGGCAAAAAATCTTTGACCGAGTTATGATTATTTGAATCAATACAGATTTTTTCAAAAAATCGAAATATTGGTCGCAAAAATTTGTCAACTTCATTTTTCGATTTAAAATTGAATTTGCAATTAAAAAGAGCTTTAGTGAATTTTTGATAAAGTGCACCGTTTTCAAGTTATAACCATTTTTGGGTAACTTTTTTGGATATAGTCACAGTTTTTCATTTTTTAAAAATAGTGCCCATGTTTGCCCACTATTGAAAAAAATATTTTTGAAAAGCTGAGAAAATTCTCTATATTTTGCTTTTTCGGACTTTGTTGATACGACCCTCAGTTGCTGAGATATTGCCATACAAAGGTAAAAAAACAGGAAAATTGATGTTTTTTAAGTCTCACCCAAACAACCCACAATTTTCTAATGTCGATATCTCAGCAACTATAGGTCCGATTTACAATGTTAAAACATGAAACATTTGTGAAATTTTTCGATCTTTTCGAAAAAAATATTATCAAAAATTTAAAATCAAGACTAACATTTCAAAAGGGTCAAACATTCAATATTACGCCCGTTTCAAATGTTAGTCTTTATTTAAAATTTTTGAAAATATTTTTTTCGAGAAAATCGGAAAATTTCACAAATGTTTCATATTTTAACATTGTAAATCGGACCATTAATTGCTGAGATATCGACATTAGAAAATGGTGGGTTGTTTGGGTGAGACTTAGAAAACATCAATTTTCCTGTTTTTTAACCTTTGCATGGCAATATCTCAGCAACTATGGGTCGTACCAACAAAGTTCAATAAAGTAAAATATAGAAAATTTTCTCAGCTTTTCAAAAATATTTTTTTCAAAGGTGGGCAAACATGGGCACTAATTTAAAAAAATGAAAAATTGCGACTATTTTCAAAAAAGTTACCTGAAAATGGTTATAACTTGAAAACGGTGCACTTTATCAAAAATTCACTAAAGCTCTTTTTGATTGCAAATTCGATTTTATATCGAAAAATGAAGTTGACAAATTTTTGCGACCAATATTTCGATTTTTTGAAAAAATCTGTATTGATTCAAAAAATCATAACTCGCTCAAAGATTTTTTGCCCATTCTGGAAATTTCTGAAAAGTTGGCATTTTATGTCCTCTAAAACATATAAAAAAATAAAAAAATAATAATGGTGTTTTTTTGCAAATCAAGTTTTAGTGACAAAAAGTTAAATAAAAAATCACCAAATTTTTTTTTTACCGTGTATCATTTTTTTTCAGTGTAGTCCATATCCTACAACTTTGTTGAAGACACCAAATCGATCAAAAAATTCCTTCAAAAGATACAGATTTTTGAATTTTCATACATCATTTTTGTATGGACAGCAGCCAAATTTGTATGGAAAATTATATGGACAAATTATTAGTTTGATGCAAAAGGACTTTTTTGGGTATACCGAAGGCACCAAAAAAGTTTCAGCCGGATTAAAAAATACAAAAATTTAAATTAAAGAAAAAAGACCGATTCCGTAGAGAACTGCTCAGCATGGGACGAACGGCTAGCTTGAGGCGCACGCGGCGAGAGCGAGAACGGGAACGAAAATGCGAGCGCGAGCGAGAAGAGAAAAAATACTACAGTTTTACAATAAAAAAAATCAAGCAATAAAAAAATACAAGAAGTTTTTACAACTGCAGATTTTGCTTAAATCTACCTCCTTTCACGAGAAATATTTAAGAAGAATCTTAATAAATATGAAGTCTAGGAAATAATTTCCTCAAATTGAAGCTTTGTGCATCCATTTATTGTGTCAAATGTGGAACTTTTGCATCAATTGTTTGTACCTACATGCAGTTGTGATAAGCCCAACATAAGCAATATTCCAATTTCCATCTTGAGATAAATTTCCATATACATTTTTTTTTCAAAAATATAGCCTGTAAACTTGTTGCGTTTGTATTAATTTTTATTTTTCAATACATTTGAATAATTATACAACTCTACATTTTTGCAGTTGATGTCATTATACGCTTCGATTTCGTCAAGGTATGATAGATGTGAGCTCCCTGAACATGCTCCAATCAACAGATTTGAGTTTAAATGACGAAAACTACATTTAGCTGGAGACGCAATTGAATTTCCTAAAAAATCATTGATTTTTTTCTTCAGATCAGCAAGCAAAGTTTGTTTGATCTAGGTTCATTCAGTATTTTTTCTATTTTTTTGTTTTGGTATTTGTAATTAGAAGCCTAAATTGTCACCTTTTTTTTGCAACGTGGCTAGTTAAAATAGGTTCAACCGTTCCGAAGATGTTTTTATTTTTGACGACAAAACTATTAGAATTTTTCTAACAAAACATTTCCCCATGATAAAATTGGACAAATGTTTGATTTTTTGAAAATATTTGGAATACAAACACTGTAAAAGCTTTTTGAACAGTTTTGTATCATCATTGAGGCCATTTTATGTTTCAGTGTGGTCCTTATCCATACCTACAACTTTGCCGAAGACACCAAATCGATCAAAAAATTCTTTCCAAAGATACAGATATTTGAATTTTCCTAAATCATTTTTGTATGGACAGCTGCCAAATTTGTATAGAAAATTATATGGACAAACTAACGATGCAAAGGGCATATGGAAGGCACCAAAAAAGTTTCAGTCGGATAAAAAAATACAAAAATTAAAATTCTGAAAAAAAGACCGATTTCGTAGAGAATTGCTCTAAAAATAACTTGCAGGTTGTTATGTTATCAACAGGATCAGTATGACAAAAACCCTCCGCACGGCTGGGACCTTGCCCCCATGGAAAGCATGGGACGGTCGGAGGGCTTGTAATGCACTTTACCAATACGGAAAGAGCAGGGGAGCATTTGTTCCCCATACTAGCGCCAGTCAAAGATGTTACACATTGATCTTTGCCGAGTGGTGTCTGGAAATATTAATAGTTCTTTATTAGTTATTTGAAGAATATTTACAGTGCCACAGTTTTGAAGAATAAATCCAGACGGAACCGAATGATCGAATGCTTCCTGTCGTCGGAAAATTCGGAGCAACTGCAGCGTACCTAGCGGCCGGGTTGTGTGGCGTAATGGAACTCCGATTTCGATATGATGGTATCCACGGCGGAGCTGGTCAAAGGACAAGCAGGACAAACTCGTTACTGGCCAATTGCGACTTATGCTGGCGAAGGTGATCGAGGACATCTGACGGCGGTTGCGGAGTCGTCCTCTTTAAAGCTAAGTACTCATGCATGATAATCGTATTACAGGCCTGCCTTTCTGGTCATGTTGAATACGATTAACTGCAACTCTAACCACTTTAATTTTCAGCAAAATTGACAAGACTTTTGACGAACGTGACAGGACAGGGGACTGTAAAACATTTTATACAAGTTCCGACTTTTTTATGTGGGAAAATTTTGCCCGACGTGTGTTTCTTTGCATTTGTTAATTAATTACCTTTGCTGATTGAGTTTAAACCTCAACATATGAATTCATTTTAATAATTTTGCCTTTGTTGGAACAGTTAAGGGTCACATAGTAAAAGTCCGTTGGTGTGTGGATAGTGTACCCCGTTCGCTCGAGTTCCTTGGGGTCAGTTCTGTAGGTTTTAACAGTCTCGACAGTTAAAACCCACAGTACTGATTTTGGGAAGCTTGTGCGAATGGGGTTTTTAATGAACATTGGGGGCGGCGATTGAGCACGAAGTTTCGATTTAGCTTATTTACATCATTACACGATTACATACTCTCACAAACACAATCTCATTTTAACCTACCCAATCATGTCCTCAGGATCAGTATGACAAAAAGCATTGATAATATAAATACATAAAGTGGATGAAGCCTTGGTTGATACAACATTTTAAAGGCTTATTTTTAGGCAACTAATAAACATATAACTAAGTTTCAAGTTTGAAAACTGTTTGAATACAAACAGTTCTGTCACATATTCTAAAAATATTTCACTGTTTGAATATTTTTTAGTCGTTTGAAGTAGGTTATTTAAAATATAAAATTATTTAAACTTTATTTGTTTATTCAAATTTCCTTATCATTTATTTTCACGAAAAAATATTGTAGGTAGAGTGTACAAGAGCGCAACAAAAGTGAACCACCCTAAACCATCCAACGCAGCGCGTGCGATTATCGATATTTCGGTCTTTTTCGGTTGTTGTATTCGCTACGGGAAGCGTGCGCACTCTGTGAGTTCACCACGAAAGCATTTGGGCCATGATGATCCATAATGAAGTACCCGATTCGAGTGCTTGAATGGAAACGCTTCATTATATTTTTTTTTAAGTTTAATAGGGCGAATCTGCGTTTGTAAACAAGCAGACTATCTCTTTTGCTCATGTGACATTTCACGTCAAGTAAGGGAGGGTTAGATTGCTTGTTTACAAACGCTGATTCGCCCTATTGAAATGTTACCATGGACCCCTCAAGGTGATGGGACTCAGGGAGAGTGTGAGCTTGAGTAAAAAACGTTTGTCTTGTTCAAATGACTACACACACGTTCAAAATCACTCAGTTTTCCTTAAAATTGAACCTACTCAGAAATGAGTAAAGGGGGCTTCCGGAAGATTTGAGTAAATTTCACTCAGAATACTATGAAAACTTGTTCGATTTTGACGAAAGCTGAGTAATTTTGAACGTGCCTGTACAGATCGTTTTATTTGTTACTGTAAAGAAAATGTTTCTCGTAAATTGCTACAAAACATTTAGCATTTCCTATTTTATATTGTTTAAGGCGGCGGTACAAGGTTTGAACATTCTTGCTTTCTGAGTTTTGTAGGTTGTATTGGTTGTAAGGTATGTGGCAAAATTAAATGTTACGGTTTTTTTTTCTTTACACAAATGCATTTGTTGAGTGGGAGTATCGGCACGTTAGAGTAGTACATTGCGGTTTGGGGTCTTACGTGTTCGAGCTTACAGCTATGTTTAATGTTTGCAACTTGTAATAAATAATAGTTTTTGTTTTATTAAAGTGTTGTTTCTTCTCAAAAACATGTGTAAAAAGTTCCGTTTTTTTTTCTTACAACCGCATCGAATGAAGGTTTGCAATTTTTGAACAGTAAAACAAATCGTATTAAGCGTATATCCAATTGAATTATCATTTAGGAGTTAAAATATGTACATAAAAAAGGGACCAACTGTAAAGCGCGTGCGGTTTACGAATCCTATAATCACTTGGCAGTTTGACTTTGACTCCAGCAAACGCGGTTCTGGGCTCGAGAAGTGATTGCATGAATTGGTTTATTCTAGACGTTTGTTTTTCCTTTTCTACAGTATGCCGGGTGGCTACAAATGCAGTTTGGTTTTGCCCCTCATTTTTTTTCTTCTTCTTCTTGCAATTAAATAATACTTTTTTCCGATCGCTGCTGCGCGCGGGCTACACAGTAGTTTGCTCTAAACGTTTGTGGATTTTTCAAATTTTACAAACACATTAAAACTTTGTTTTTTGTTTAAGAGAACGAAAATAATATAAACTACAGCTAAGTATGGCAGTTTGCGGCTTCCTTGTTGGTACTTTTTGTTGTTGCTCTTAAGTTGACGTTTGTTGACGGTGGCAGATTGTCGTTTAAAAGTAGTAGATTCCTTCTCTAAATCCTAAGCTCCAATTTTCACTAGTTTAAGATTTGTGTGTTTTTTTTTAATTCGGATGGAAAATAGTTTTAGGTTTGTTAAGAAAGTTGTTCACAATTTTTGGTTTTGAATAACGGACCTGTTTGTTCGCACAAAGGGGACTCATTCATCGTTTAGTGCACGGATTCGTTTTTAGCCGGATTCAGAAAATTGTTCTATACTAGCGTATTTTAGAATAATCGATCGACTTCCGGAGTTGACGTATAATACTAATTTCAATATAAGGTTAAGTAGGGCGTGTGTGTGTGTGAAGTGTTTTCGTGTTCGTATTGCTAAATTTGAGTATTTTCGTCGCACCTAAAGTTTGAGATTACAGAAATTTTGTACTTTGGTAAACTTCTAAAAAACGTCACGTTGGAAAGCACTTTAGTTATAGTTATGTTCGAGGCACCGTTTGAAAAAATAGTCAACAGAAAATTGGAACAATGGAAACTGCAAGCACGTGCAACTAACTAAAATGGAAGCACACGGAAGTATGTTGCGGTTAATGCTAGCCGATTATAGAGACACCAAAAGTAATATCAAAAGCTGCCGGATTGCTCACTTCGGCTCAATAAAACTGAACCACGGGACACAATCGGGGACCGGAAGCGAACTGGAAGTGGACCGAACCTGTCTGCCTGCCTGCACCTATAGCAATAAATTACTCGTTACAAATTATGATTCCTTTCTCGGTCAGTCTTTAGTTGCTATTCGATTGGCAGCGACGGTCGATCCACTTCGCCGTGGCTCCCGCAATCCATGCTTTCTTAAGGGTAATTCTTTCCCAGAGCATTTAGTTCTAGAAAATATGCTGTTTCTACACTTGAAGCACGACTATAGTGTTCGGCGAAACCCCCGTTAGGGCTATCGTAAAGTTCAAATAAATACTTTTCAGGGCTTCTTATTAAACTAATCTAAATGTGTGTGTGTGTGTGTGAGTTTTGTTGGCACCTAGTGTTTTGTCAGTGGCAGCTCTGTTAGGTTCATTTTTTTTCAAATTGCGTTTTATTAGCAAACGCAAAAATGACCTCGTCCGTGGTGTGCGTTTTGCGCGGTTGATGATCACTTAGTCTTACTCCAACTCTAGGAACAATCCACTGCGGGACACCGAACAGGTGCCGCAGTAGCCGCCGCAACGTGCCCGAACCTTTTTGTACGGTGCTTCCAACTGAAAAAAAAAAATCAAATTTCGTCAAACTGATCCTCGAAATTTCAACCCAAAACCCAACCAATTCTTACCCGTATCAAAAAGTGTATGACCGCGTTCTGGCCCTTGGTTTCCCACTGGGTGCGGGGTCGTATCCGGAACGGCGTCCCCTCCAGGTTGATCGAGAAGTCACCCTGCGGGCAGAGGCCGGTGTTGCTGTAGCAGTCGCCCGCCGAACCGAACGCCTGCGGTTGGCCGGACCGATCGGTGAACCGGTGGTCGTCCTCGACGACCTGCAGCGTCCCGATGTTGAGCCGGATCTTGCGGTAGTGCGTCGCGCCGTAGCTGATGCTCTCGTCGACCCAGTCCGCGGACGAGGGCGCGCAAACGCCGGCGTTCGCCGCCCGCCGGTTGATGTAGATGGCGTAGTTTTCGACCAGGCCTGGGTGGGGGAAGATTTGTCATTGATCGTTTACGATAGTTAGTCTTTAGCAATCCGAATTCCCATATAGTGGATAATACAAGATTTTGTTCACTTTTCTGCTTGATGTTTAAAAAAATCATTCGCTCAACAACTTGATCTTGGTGGTCTCTATTTCAAGTTTCCCACTCGGTTCTTGGCGTTAGAAGGCTTGAATAGTCAGACAATCCAAACCTCTTTTACAAACTATCCTCCTTCCACTCCGGGATTCGACCTCTGGGTGGCAAGTCCAACTGCTGACAGCGACTCTACCATGAAAAGATGATTTCACTATTCCACCCGAGCAGGTGGAAATAATTGGAAAAGTTCAAGTTCTGTCATGAAAACGACCAGATTAGCTGTTATAATAACACAATATAATAACAGAGGTGATTTTTCCGAAATTAACTCATTTGTTTCAAAAATCATTACAAGAAAATCCGAAAACAGAGAAAAAAATGTTCCAAATAACTCAATAAGGTGATATATGTTTTCGCAATGGTCAATAACTAATTGTGATATCGATTTCTAATTACAGTCCAGACTCGATTATCCTAAGCCTCGATTATCCAAAGTTCGACTATCCGAAGGTTGGTATGGGACTTCGGATAATCGAATCATGACCAAAAAAAAAGTTTTTTCCTATTATTTTATTTTCTTACTTTTAACATCAAATTCGAGTTCTGCGACCCCATTTTAGTCAGTTTTGAATAGTTGATTGCCTATTACATTACAAAATGGATTTTTTTCAATTTTTGATCACCGCCATTTTGGCCGCCATGTTGGATTTAGCGCTGTTTAAAAGTCATACTTAAGCTCGATTATTAAAAAAATATTCAACATTCGTGTTTCGAGTATCCGAAGTGATTTTTTCTGAGGCCTTCGGATAATCGAGACTGTATTGTATTAGCTTATTATAAAACCATTAATATTTGGTTGGTTCCAATCACATTTATTGCATATTTTCAAATGCTGAACAAAATTAGTAAACATTAGCTTAATTTTGTTCAACATTTGAAAAAAATGTAAAATTGAGCAGAGATTTTTTTTTTGAAAGTGTCCAAAGTTAAAATACAAAAAAAAACAAAATATTTCGTTTTGCACTTTTAGAAAACTTTCGAACAAATTACACTGACCTACAAAAAATGACAAAAATTACTGCGTATTAGGGTGGTCCAAATCCGGACTTTTTTGGGGCTACCCCCTGAAATCAAAGATTGACCCATCACTAGGCTAAATTCCAAATTTGAGCTCATTCTGACCACGGGAACCTCTCCCTCCAATCGCTTAAAGTTTGTATGGGAAAAATCGTCAAAATGTATGGAGAAAAGCAACTGTTTTACTTTTTTATCTGTGGAAGGCGCCATAGTTATCCGATTCTTACCATTTCTCAAATGTAGAACCTTCATTAAATTTAGAACAACTTTCCCGAACACACCATATTTTTAGGATTTTTTCCCGCGAAGTTATTAGCGCTCAAAACTGACCATTTTTGCGCGGCTAGCTGTAAGGGGCTACCTAACAACGATGTTTAATTACAATTCGTACACGCACGTGCTCTCTCTCAGGTTCAAACTCTCTCACGAGCTTGCTCGCCTGCCTGCCTACCTGCCTGTTTGCCTACAAGCGCGCGCGCTGTTTCTCTGCTTGGACTTTTGTCGTCGTCGTCGTTTTCGTTTGCTATCCGCTGCGCTGCGTTCCTGGCATGTTTTTTTTTTATAATTTTCAACTAAAATAGCAGGTTTGTTTTGAGATATATTTAGCATATAAATTCTTAGATCACGTCAATTTTTTTTTTAAAGTGCACCGAAAAAAAATTGAATAAAAGGCAGCTTAGGCTTTGGCTTAGGCTCATTTAAAAGATTAAAGCAAATGAACAGGGTTTGTTCGTTTTTCCAAACATTACAAGCAGTTGTTTGTATATGCTCATTAGAGTTATTTTAAAAAAAAATCTTCAGGTAATACAAATTTTGTTTTTTTACTCTAAATATCATCCAACCAACTGCTTGTCCATTCGAAGGCAATTTGATTCCAGATATAAAACTAGCTAACTCAACAATCTCTATTTTTGAGGCTTTTCTTTTAGACATCGTTGCACTTTTTGGATGTTTCGATTCATTGTTTAACTTCAGCTGATCTGTCAATAACGGAGTAGCAGCTCATTGGCAGTCAACCATGCTCATGCTCATGCTGCTCATGCTCGTTGCACTTTTTGGATGTTTCGGAATCTGACATAAACTTCTAATAATCGTCAAAAGCAAAATATACCGCAATTTGTTGTAAGGAAGATTGTTATATTTTCGGCAGATTAAAATATTTTGTATGGAATGAAAAATAGTCGTGATCATAGGGCTACGAAAAAACTTCAATTTTTTTTTTTAAGCTTGTTTGATAGTATACAAAAGTGGAAAAAACAGTTCCCATAATCGATGAATTGTCTAAGTGTATTGTTCTTTCTGAAATCTATACTTGACTAAGTTAAAAATAGTCTTTTATTTTTTCTAGAATAGTTAAAATCCCAGTCTTGAGTTTGATATGGTACCATTTAAAAAAAAAGAAATAAATTTAAATTACAATATCCCAATTTAAAAATTTACTCAATAATAACAGATGGCAATTCATGGAGGAACTAATTTATCGAAATTTATATTCTCTCACACACGCTCTGATAATATGATATCTATTGTTAATCACATATTACATTTAATTTTATATCTCGAAATAAATATCGAAATATATCCTGAAAATTATAATAAACATGCCAGGAACGCAGCGCAGCGGAACGAAAACGATGACGACGACAAAAGTCCAAGCAGAGAAACAGCGCGCGCGCTTGTAGGCAAACAGGCAGGCAGGCAGGCAGGCGAGCAAGCTCGTGAGAGAGTTTGAACCTGAGAGAGAGCACGTGCGTGTACGAATTGTAATTAAACATCGTTGTTAGGTAGCCCCTTACAGCTAGCCGCGCAAAAATGGTCAGTTTTGAGCGCTAATAACTTCGCGGGAAAAATCCTAAAAATATGGTGTGTTCGGGAAAGTTGTTCTAAATTTAATGAAGGTTCTACATTTGAGAAATGGTAAGAATCGGATAACTATGGCGCCTTCCACAGGTAAAAAAGTAAAACAGTTGCTTTTCTCCATACATTTTGACGATTTTTCCCATACAAACTTTAAGCGATTGGAGGGAGGGGTTCCCGTGGTCAGAATGAGCTCAAATTTGGAATTTAGCCTAGTGATGGGTCAATCTTTGATTTCAGGGGGTAGCCCCAAAAAAGTCCGGATTTGGACCACCCTACTGCGTATGCATTAGAGTGTAACAAAAATGACTTTTTGGCGAGCATTCAAGTGTTTGTTCTGGTGGGCATACTAAGCCCAAATCAAAAATATGGGCTTCATTGGACGTAACAGGAGCTGGCGCTTTGCATTTGAACTTTAAATGGAATTTAACCCGTAAAAAAAGATTTTCTCAAAAATGTTACTTTTTGAGGCATTTTGGCCACTGAAGCGTTTATTTTCAACATCATTGGCGTTTAGGCCAGATCCTTGCGCATCTTTCGGTACAGACCTTCAAAGTTTGACATTTTTCGAAAAATCGGCCCCGGCAAAAAAGATATGCTTCGCGACTCGCGACGCTTGAAAGCTTTACATTTTAATTAGATTTTTGATAAAATTATCCCTTTTTCATTTTTTTGTTTTTTTTTTTAAATTGTATTTGAAATTCATTTTAAAGAAGGGAAAAACCTTCAAAATATGTAGGGTAGGGTAGTCATCAATGAGACACTTTTGGTTTTCAACTTTCAACGATTTTTCTATTTTTTTAATCAGCGTGTTTTAATGCGCTTTTTGTTGCATTTTCTTTCTTTTAATGTGTTCTAATATTGACCAAAATATGAGATCGATCCGACATCTACAGCCAGAGTTATTCAACTGTCTCATTGTAGACGCACTTGGCAGGAACAATGAGACAGCTGGGGAACAATGAGACACTCTACGAAAATCAACATTTTTCAAGTAAAACATCATGTTTTTGTATTGTTCCATTGCAGGTGACTTGCCTTGAACATTTCAGGGCAATTTTGTCAACATGAAACTTTTATTAACAAAAGTTACACTAAAAAGTATTTAAATTTTGTAAAATCCATATATTAATAACAAATAACTTTATATTGTTGGTTAAATGAAGTTTAAACTCTATAAATATGCCAAAAATCACTTTTAATTCATGTTTTGAAAGATTTCCATCGATTTTGAAAAGTTTATCGAAGAAAAATCAATGTGTCTCATTGTTACCCATGGGCTGAAATGAGTGGGGAACAATGAGACAGCCCTGGATTCTGGATATATTCAAAATTTTGGCCAAATCTAATGAAAGGACATTGTAGCCCAACTCAAACCCTATGGAACGTCGAAAGTAATTTGAAGAAATATTAGTTTTGGTGTGAATGGCAGCCTACGAGCGAAAAAGTATGTTTTGTCCATAATTTACTTTTACACCCCAGATTCAAACATTTATGAATAACTTTTCAAAGGAGCGTCCATAACCAAAGCCACAAATATGGCAGACGTGTATCTAGTAGACACACCTTTCCCCCAAATATGAGCCTGATTGGTTGAAACTACGACTTGTGAGAGCCATTTTATCATTGTTCCCCGTGTCTCATTGATGACTATTCTACCCTACTCTTTAAATTTTCGACAGTTGAGCTTTTTTAATGCAATTTTTTCATCTTTTATTCAAAATTTAAGAGCGAGTTTTTCACAAATGTGTAACAGGTCGTATCGAGGTGCTCCGATTTGGATGAAACTTTCAGCGTTTGTTTGTCTATAAATGAGATGAACTCATGCCAAATATGAGCCCTCTACGACAAAGGGAAGTGGGGTAAAACGGGCATTGAAGTTTAAGGTCGAAAAAACACAAAAAATCTTAAAATTGCTCGCATTTCCGTAAAACTTTATTGATTCCAACTCTCTGCATCTACATTCGAATGGTTTTTTGAAGCTCTTCAAAATGTGCTATATACATCCAGGATTGGTTCGAATTTTTCTCTTAGCTTTTGCAAATTACTGTCAAAAATGGATTTTTTTAAAACCTTAATATCTTTTTGCAACAGCCTCCAACACCCATACTTCCATAGGTCAAAAGATAGGGAATTTCATGTACTATAAGCCTACGGTAATAACTTTTTGGCCAATCGCAGTTTTTCTCATAGTTTTTCAATTTTTCTATAACAAACATTTTACAAAGTTAGTTTTTGCCCTGTAGGCTCCCATAGCGGCACTTTTTGGTCTCAATTTCACGTTAGTTAGAAGTATTGAAGTTGTAATTTGGATTTAGAAAATAATTAAATAAAACATTTTTGAAAAAAGAAAAAGATGTTATTTACCCTATGATCAATACGTCAAATGCTGTATCAAGTAGGCGAAAACCTGTTTTACCCCTAATCCAACAAATTGTTAAAAAATATTTTAATTCATTCTAAATGGCATTTTTTCCAATCAAATTTACAACTCCAATACTTCTAACTAACGTGAAATTTTCCTAGGATTCCGAATATGACAAAATTGAGACCAAAAAGTGCCGCTGTGGGAGCCTACAGGGCAAAAACTAACTTTGTAAAAAGTTTGTTATAGAAAAATCGAAAAACTATGAGAAAAACTGCGATTGGCCAAAAAGTTATTACCGTAGGCTTATAGTCCATGAAATTCCCTATCTTTTGACCTATGGAAGTATGGGTGTTGGAAGCTGTTGCAAAAAGATATTAAGGTTTAAAAAAAATCCATTTTTAACAGTAATTTGCAAAAGCTATGAGAAAAATTCAAACCAATCCTGGATGTATATAGCACATTTTAAAGTGCTTCAAAAGACCTTACGAATGCATCTAAGAGAGTTGGAATTAATCTAGTTTTACGCGAATGGGAGCAATTTTATGATTTTTCATGTTTTTTGGACCTCAAACTTCAAAGCCCGTTTTACCCCACTTCCCATTGTCCTAGAGAGCTCATATTTGGCATGAGTTCATCTCATGTATAGACAAACAAACGCGGAAAGTTTCATCCAAATCGGAGCACCTCGATACGACCTCTAGAACAAACCGAGCAATATTTACAAACACTGCCTCTTAACCTAAAGTAGGGGAAATCTCTCAATAGATTCGCATTTTTGCCTCCTTTTTTAATCTGAAGAAGGTAATTGGATTTTGATGTTGTTAAGTTTTTTAATGCAATTTTTCCTTATTTATTATATTCAAAAATTCAAATTGAAGAAGAAAAAATCTCTTCAATAAATATGTACTTTTTACCATTTCTGCACATTTTTCCTCTGTTGATATTTTTTGCAATCAAGTTGTTAAGGCAATTTTCCTTTCTTTTATTCAAAATTTAACTAGAATAAGAGAAACAAATATTTAAAAAAAACTTAAGTGCAAATTAAATTGATTTTTTTTTTAAATAATGGTAGAGAAAATACATAAAAATAATACATTTGTCAAACATTTAAAGAATGGCAAAATGTAAATCTTTTAAAGATTTTACCTTCTGTAAGTTGAATTTTAAATAAAAGTAGGGAAAATTTAATAAACAACCTCAAATGTTTAAAACGTACATCTTTTGTGAGGTTTTTACTTCTGTAAGTTGAATTTAAAATTAATGAAGGGAAAATTTCATAAAAACGCAATTGTCAAATATTTAAAGAAAGTGGGTTTAGGTTAAATACTAAATAAAAGAAGGGAAAATTGTATAAAAAAATTAATTGCATTTTTAAAGGAGTGCAAAATTTACATCCCTTTTAGTTTTAATTGGGTTTTGGAAAAGAAGGTAAAATAGCATAAAAATCGTGTTGCAAAATGTTTCAAGTGCAAAATGTTTCAAGAAGGGCAACCACAAATTATACATCATTTCATTGGTTAAGGTTTGAGTTTAGAAAAGAAAAAAAAATGCTTACAAAAATTACTTGCAAAATATTTGAAAAGGGCAAAAATGTATAGATATTAAGAGATTTTTTTTGAATTAAAATTTTGAATAAAATGTATGAAAAGTTGCATTAAAAAGGTTTATTGAGAATACTAAAAATGGGAAAATACATCTATTGATTTTTTGAAAAATAATCATCATCTGTAAAAATATAATAATATAAAAAAAAATCTTTAAAAAAAGAAAACAAAATCTAAAAAACAAGAAAAAGTAATGATACAAATCAAAAATAGCTAGTAGGGGAAAGTGGGGCAAGTGTAACAAGCTAAGGAAATGCTCGTTATAACCCCTTAAAAAGTTAAAAAATCTGTCGGATTTTATTATAATCATCTTATTCTAGGTCTTGACTAAGACTTTGTTAGAAAAAGTTTGAAAAAAATCCTGTTTTTTAATGAAAAAAAATGATTTTAAAATTTTTGATTTTTCGTTCGTTCTACTCAACTAGTGGGGCAAGACGAACAACCCGTTGGGGCAAGAGGAACAATGCATGAAAAATCATGTAAATTTGCTAACAATCGAACTGTTATCACTTAGATACATCAGATTAGAATGTATTTGAAAGGTTTCTTCCATTTTTAGATTAAATTATAATATTTTACTCTAAATTTTATCGTTTTTACGAAAAAAAAAATTACTTCGACGATAAATAGTAAATTTTCATAATATCACTATATTTTGTATGGACATTTTTTTAACAATTGTTTATCAGTTTTAAGTACTTTCATGTATTTATTTCCCAATAAAATATATTGTTGCAGCAATTCGTAATTTTTCCATACTAAAAATCCATATGGTACACTTGCCCCACCTGAACAAGATTTTTTAAAAGCCCTCAACAAAAATAACCAAAAGTTAAATCATACTTTGTAATAACTGCATGTCATTGGTAGGGACACTACTGATCTTGGAAAAATAGCATTTTGATAAAATGAGCCTTAAAACGAGCCCTAAGCCTTATTTTGTACATTCCAAATATTATAAGAAAACAAAGGTTTTGAAAAAACCTTCATTAAATCTCATGCCCCGTGGCGTTTACGTCGTTTTGGCGGTTATGTGGTAGTAGAACCAGCTAATTGCATTGTTAGCAACAATTCCTCATACTGGAAATAATCAAAATTGTAAAAATTACGGCCGTACGAGCGATTGTTCCTCTTGCCCCATATGGTCGTCTTGCCCCACCTTCCCCTAATAATTATTCCAACAGTCCATTATGGCTAAGAGCCTAAGGCTACCAACGTACGGATTTTTTCCTTACCGCACGGATTTTCTACCCTTTTCGCGAATTTTTAACAGGCCGGATTTTTTGTACGGAATTTTTCGCAAAAAAATAAACGGATTTGTCCGGAATTTTAATAACTTTAAAAAAATAATTGTTTTTTGATTTGTCCAAAGCTTTTGCTAATTAGACATGTTTATGTCACTGTCAGATCGAATTTAAAGGGATAACTTGGATCGTTTTCCAGGGATTTCTAATTTCAGAGTGGATTATCAATAAATGTTATTTGCAAATTCTTTACAAAACATTTTTATTCAATAAAAGATCCAAAGGCTTTCTAAGCAAATTAGCAAATGTAAGCTATTGTGTTGCACATGTTTATTGGACCTTTTCAACAAAAAAATCTAGAAATGCTTTCGTGAAAACACTGAGAATAATATTATTCGTAAAAATCAACTTGACATTCCGTAAGCTTTAAAACGTTTAACAAAAATAAATAAATACTAAATTGAAGATTTAATTCAGCAAATCACGGTTTATTTTGTTAATATTTTTAACCGTGCAAGTCATAAGCACTCTGATAGCAAAGTGAAATTTGTATGCTGCAAATTCAAAATTTATCCAAATAATTCCTTCACAGTTTTTCTTATACCATGGTGAGATTTCCAAAAAAGTGTCCACGTGGTTTCCCGAGCAGACGGAAATAACTTTGGAATAAAATTTTTTGATAATGGAAAATACCAGGCAAATAACATTTTATGTTATTTATAACAGGATTTCGTGCTTGCAATTTCATTAGGGCACATAACTTTTGTAAACAAGAGTATGATTTGTTTTTGTTATTGGATTGTTTTTGTAATAACAGACTATTATTTTTAAATTATCTTTCGAACAATTCTTTTTCATTATTTTTCGTTATTTTGACAAATAATCTTATCATCCTAATAACAGTTGGAGTAATACTTCCATAACAAAAAATGTTATTCCCAAGTTGTTTTGGCTTTCAATCAATATCAGACCAATAACAAATTTTGTTATGATAACATAAACTGTTATTAAACTCTTATGCAAAAATGGATTTTTCAAGAAGATTCCATTACACTTTTTGTTATTTTAACAGTATTTTTTATTGAAATGGCATGAATTTTGTTATTACCGTCTGCCCGGGTTATGGATGGTTCCTTACCAATTTAGTGCAACAGTTCCCAATACTCACCCGACTTGAGCGTCACGTACTCGGCCGGCGCGTTGCTCGTCATGTTGTGGCAGTACACCGACACCGGGCGGCCCTGCACGCTCAGCGTGTACTCGCCGTCGGCACGCGTCCGCCGGATGCGCTGCACGTCCGCACAGCTGAACGCGACCGACTTGCTGTACCGTTGGCGGCAGTCCTGGGCCGGTTCGCACTTGCGCTTCTGGTAGGGGCGCGTCTCCGGGCAGCGGATCGACTCCGTCTTGGTGATCTCATCGTAGCACTTGACCGACCGGCGCTGGAAGCCGTCGCACTTGCACTGCGGGGAAGATTGAGGTTAGGTTAGCGGGTTTTGGCTTGGCGGTTTTGAACGGGGGTTGCAAATCCGGAGGAGAAGGGGACAGATTGTGTATGTGGTTTGTGGATGGGGTTAACCTACTCTGTTCCATCGTCCAGTGCTCCAGCGGCAGGAGGTGTACGTTTCACAAGGTTTCACGTTGCTCGGCTTGTGCTTGGCGTCGCAAACGCTTGCCGCGGCGGTGGTGCGACCGTTGCTACAGGTCACGTTGCGCGTCGCCAGACCGACCCCACAGCCGACCGAACACTGTAGTAGCGGTTTCACGGCACGGGTGTCACAGGAAGCAGCGTTGGTAGCAGTAGCGGAAGTAGCGCCAGCAGCAGCGACATCGACAACAGTCAGCGCGACATCACAGGTTGGATGAGTTGGATGAGGTTGTGTTGGATGAGATGAGCACATTGATGTCATGAGGTGGGGGATGAGAGTAAGTTTACATGGTTTTTTTTGGTTTCGGGGGTTGCAAACCAGGAGTTCGTGTGGTCGTGGGAAGAGAAACAGAACGGAGAAATTCAGTTTAGATACATCACACTACGGTTTCGGAAAAATTTGTCACGCAGGGTGCATCGTGCATGGTCATGCAAGCTGGCCATGATCGGTTCCACGAGAATTCATCGAACCGACCAGGGACAGAAGGATAACTCAACTATTGCTAGTAAAGAGAGCAGCCCACCTTTGACCACGGGGAAACCTCCCACCGGAACTGGCAGGGTTTGCACTTGCGGACCAGCTTCTTGGCCGGGGGGATCTTGACGTGGGCACAGTTCTTGGCGTCGACCTTGCGGCCCGTTTTGACCGGGTGCGGATTGTCGGCGGACTTCGGGAACAGACGCATACAGACACGCTCGCCGGTACGGTAACCGTCGCCACCACCGCACGTCACATTACACTGCGTAGAGAGAGATTGGTGTGGGGGTGGGAGAGGAAAGAAAACAAAGAAAGCAAAACGAAAAACAAAAACAAAAATACAAATATTGAGTTGAAAAGCGGTTAGAAGAGGTGTGAAGATGTGTGGACGACACGCTCTGGACAATAAACGGGACAATGAAAGTCTCTGGTTGGCCAGAACAATCTTTGTAATAGTACTCGATAAGAGGAAGGAAGGAACGAGATAATTACAGGCTTCCAGTTAGTAATCCTCCATCGGAAGTGGCAACACGACTCCACCTCGGGTGGTTTCTGGTTCAGGGGACACTCGTTACTTTCCTTGCCGCGGTGGTCTTGGCAGAGCACCTGGCGGTAGCGCTTGCAATCGTCATTGCACTAAAATGAAAGAGAGAAAGGAGTGACACTACTAAGCTAATTTAATTTTAAAAATTTTCTAACAAGGATCTGTTGTTAAGACTAGCTTTGGAAAAAATGAAGGACACACGTCAGACCATCAGACAACATGCAAGAAATCTAACCAAATGAGATACAGCAGATCCAATTGAAATAAAAAGAATCTGATAATTTTTTGAATTTTGGATATGGAATGTGTTCTAATTAAGGACTCGAAAACAACCGAATATTTTGTCAAAAGTTAAGCCAATTTACATGGACCAATTGTTTTGTTTTTAATATTAAAATGTTTGTTAGTTTATGATTTTGTGTTGCATTTTGTGCGATTTATTTAGGGTGGCCACTCATTGTATGTTTGTAATTATCGATTTACTGCACAGTAAAAAAACCATGGTAACATTACATCTGGGAATGAGTAGATCTTTAACGTCAGTTTTTATTTTATTTTACCTGATCTGCCAAATTTACACGAACACACCACACCTAATCGGTTCGGAGAGTTTGGTATGGTACGACCACGCATCCTTTCTTCCCTGTAGATTCTGTGTCATTTTTGTTCGAATAGTGCACATGTTTGCCCACTTTTGAAAAAAATATTTTTGAAAAGCTGAGAAAATTCTCTATATTTTGCTTGTGAGCAATTCTCTACCAAAACCGGAAATGGATTTTATTTGTATTTTTTGATTTGGCTCAAACTTTGTGGCTCGGTTGTTGCCTTCCCTATACCCAAATATGCTATTTTGTGTCATTGGTTCACCCATAAAAGTCTCCATACAATTTTGGCAGCTGTCCATACAAAAATGGTATGTAAATATTCAAACAGCTGTAACTTTTGAGTGATTTTTTTGATCAATTTGGTGTCTTCGGCAAAGTTGTAGGTATTGTTGAGGACTTTTGAGAAAAAAATAGGTACACGGAAACAAAAATTTGAGGATTTTTTTATCAACTTTTTTTTTACTAAAACTCAATTTCCCAAAATACGTATTTTTGATTTTCGAGATTTTTTGATATGTTTTAGGGGACAAAAATCCGCAACTTTTGAGCCATAGAGAAACATGGTCAAAAATTCTGCCGCCAAGTTATGAATTTTTGAAAAAATAGTGATTTTTGGAAAAAAATCGAAGTTTCATGTAAAAACAAGTTTGACATTATTTTTTAATGCAAAATTGAATTTGCAATCGAAAAGTATATATAGCCACCGAAAGTTTGATTTTAGCGAAATATTTGCAGTTTTTCAATTTTTAAAAATAGTGACCATGAGTGACTATTTCTAAAAATATTTTTTTGAAAAGTTCAGAAAATTTGCTATAAAATTGTCTAAGAGACATTGAAGATTGGACCTCTGGTTGCTGAGATACAGCGGCTTAAAGAAACAGAAACACGAAAATTGAAGTTGTCTAAGTCTCACCCAAACAGCCCACCATTTTCTAATGACGATATCTCAGCAATTAATGGTCCGATTTTCAATGTTAATATATGAAACAATCGTGAAATTTTTCGATCTCTTCGGAAAAAATATTTTGAAAATTTTAAAATCAAGACTAACATTTTAAAAGGGCCAAACATTGAATATTACTATTTTTTTCTCAATAGTCCTCAACAATACCTACAACTTTGCCGAAGACACCAAATTGATCAGAAAATTCACTCAAAAGTTACAGCTGTTTGAATATTTACATACCATTTTTGTATGGACAGCTGCCAAAATTGTATGGAGACTTGTATGGGTGAACCAATGACACAAAATAGCATATTTGGGTATAGGAAGGCCCCCACAAAGTTTGAGCCAAATCAAAAAATACAAAAAATAAAAATGGTCGAAATCGGTCGATATCGTAGAGAGTTGCTCTTGTTTGAACTTTGTTGATACGACCCTTAGTTGCTGAGATATTGCCTACAAGTGTTTAAAAACAGGAAAATTGATGTTTTCTAAGTCTCACCCAAACAACCCACCATTTTCGAATATCGATATCTCAGCAACTAATGTTCCGATTTACAATGTTAAAATATGAAACATTCGTAAAATTTTCCAAACATTCAATATTACGCCCTTTTGAAATGTTTGTCTTGGTTTAAAAATTTTGAAAATATTTTTTTCAATTTTTTGCAAAACCTCGAAATTGGCATTTGATGTCCTCTAAAACATACAAAAAAATAAAAAAAAATAAAAATAGTGTTTTTTGCAAATCAAGTTTTAGTGACAAAAAGTTAAATAAAAAATCACCAAATTTTTTTTTACCATGTATCTTTTTTTTCAGTGTAGTTCATATCTGTACCTACAACTTTGCCGAAGACACCAAATCGATCAAAAAAATCCTTCAAAAGATACAGGTTTTTGAATTTTCATACATAATTTTTGTATGGAAGCTGCCAAATTTGTATGGAAAATTATATGAACAAACTAATGATGCAAAATGGCTTCTTAGGGCATACCGAAGGCACCAAAAAAGTTTCAGTCGGATTAAAAAATACAAAAAAATCGAATGACCGAAATCTGAGAGAACTGCTCTGTTTTCTTTTTTGTATTACATTTTCGAGTGTTTTCGGATGTACTGCAATCATTAGACGTAAATCGGTCAGTTTTTAGGTCGAAGTCGAAGTACATTAGGTCGAAAAGACAAATGGTTGGATGCAAAGAAGTTCTAAAACGTAACGTTGGAAGGACACATGGTCAAATGAGGACAAACGGTCGAATATGGATAAAAATTCCAATACATAATTAGTCGAAAGTGGACAATAGCTTACAATCTTCAAAACTTGTTTTACAAGAGCGAATCTGACTTCAAATTTGTATGTTTTATGAATTTTATATTATTTCAAATCTATGTTTCTGTGATTATAAATTATTATGACATGATCAGCTTTTTTAATATTTTGATTGAAAATAATCTGATTTAAGCTTTGATTGTAAAATAGTGGTTTATGCTGCAAGTGGCAAAAAGATTTTTTTTCAGCACGAGTTGTACATTTATCCAACGAGGTTTACTAAGTTGGATAAATACGAAGAGTGCTATAAAAATCAAGTTTTGCAACAAATTGCTTACACATTTTTTGGTAATTAAAAAAAAACGCTTTTTGACTCAAATTTTATGTCAAACATCAATGTGTAAAGAAAAAAAAACACTGAAAAATTTTACTTTTCGATACTAGTTCTAAAAAGCTCAACTTTTCCGAACCCCATATCAGTGCTGAAAAGTGCCGAAAAGTGTTAATTTTCCATTCTATTATTTTTGGTAGATAAACGCAGGCCGATTCGTCACTCGAGAAGATCAGGAAAAATAAGTAGTTTCACGACGGAATTGCAAAAATCAATTGTTGTTGTAAAGTCCAGACTCAATTATCTGAAAGCGTTGGCAAAATTTCACTTCGGATAATCAAAACGGATAATCGAATCACAAAAAAAAACATTTTTTTCGTCTTATTTATGATTGTCGACCCCTAAACATCTCTAAATAGATTTAGAATTTTTAAATCCAAACCGGGACCGTGGTGTAGGGGTAAGCGTGATTGCCTCTCACCCAGTCTGCCTGGGTTAGATCCCAGAAGGTCCCGGTGGCAAATTTTGAGACGAGATTTGTCTGATCACGCCTTCCGTCGGATGGGGAAGTAAATGTTGGCCCCGGTCTAACCTAGAGGTTAGCGTTAGGTCGATAGCTCAGTCCAGGTGTAGGAGTCGTCTCCCTGGGTCCTGTCCCGGTGGAGTCGCTGGTAGGCAGTTGGACTCACAATCCAAAGGTCGTCAGTTCGAATCCCGGGGTGGATGGAAGCTTAGGTGTAAAAAGAGGTTTGCAATATCCTCAACAATCAAGCCTTCGAACATCAGGTTTCGAGTAGGAATCCCGTAATCGGGAACGCCAAGACAATACTGTAGAGCGAATTATTTGATTTGATTTTGAAATCCAAACCAATCAAATGTGAAAAATATCCGAATCCGAAGTCTCATACAAACCTTTGGATAATCGAAACTACGGATAATCTAAACTTCGGTTAATCGAGGCTTCGGATAATCCAGGTTTCGGAAAATCGAGTCTGGACTGTACAGTCATGCCCCGGTTTTGCACGCCTCGGTTTTGCACTGCCCTGTTTTTGATTCGTTCAGCTGCCTTGATTAAGCACGGTCCAGTGCTTAACTGAAGCACAGAGGTTATAGGTTTTTGTCTATATGGGAGACATTGGCTTTATTCGTATGAAAAATCATGCAAACATCAAAATATTATAGTGTTTTGGAATCGGGATGATGTCAGCTATCAATTGAAATTATTATTTCATGAAAATTTTCACAAAATACGTACTTTTCCTGCATTTTGAAAATACAATGTTTCTCGAAAAAATACTCAAAATTATTGTTATTGCAATATGGGTATCAAATGATTGGAACTTTTTCATACATTTCGAATGTAAAATAATTTTCACAAAAATACGTATTTTCGAAAAAAAATACTTAAAATTTAAGTTTTTACAATATGGGTATCAAACGATTGGGATTTTTTTTATACATTTTGAATGTAATAACAACATATTTTGAAAACACTCCAAATTTTTCACAAAACTACGTATTTTTGAAAAAATACTCAAAATTTCAGTGTTTACAATATGGGTATCAAACGATCAGGACTTATTCATACATTTCGAATGTTATAACAACTTTTTTTAAATACTCAAAATTTTGTCAAAACTACGAAATTTCGAAAAAATACTCCAATTTTCAGTTTTTTACAATATGGGTATCAAATGATCGGGATTTTTTATACATTTCGAATGTGATAGCAACATATTTTGAAAACAATAAAAATTGTCACAAAACTACGATTTTTCAAAAAAATACTCAAAATTTCCGTTTTAACATTGTGGGTATCAAACGATTGAGATTTTTCATACATTTCGAATAAAATAACAATATTTTATGAAAAAAAAATTGAGTATTTTTCAAAATACAGGAAAAATTCCGTTTTTTTTGTGAAAATTTTCATGAAATTATAATTTTAATGGATAGCTGACTTCATGCTATCCATTATTTATTCTACTCGAACATAAGTCTGTCAACCTTTTGAAGTGCATTCTTGAAGTTTTAGTATCTAAAAGATTTTATTATCAGACTTTAGCAATTTTTTTTACTAGTCTTCATCAATATCAGTAATTGTGATGAATATCTTATCTGAAAAATCTCATTTAGATAAATACAGATCTATTTTAAGATCTCAGATCGGTCTCATAATTGGACTTTGGTTGGTTCACTGGCTTAAGGAATCATCCATAAACCACGTGGACATCTTGAGGGAGGAGGTTTATGGATGGTCCCTAAAAAAATGATCCGTACCTTTTGCATGGCTTTTAAGATCTGTTAGGGTGGTCCATAAAATTTCCTTTTTCTACATATTCCACAATTTTTTTTCTAAAAATCAGAATCTCAAATTACTGAGTTGAGTGGCCACTCTATATAATTTCAAAGAATTAGTTTTTTCTTCGATTACGCGGACTTAGCGATGAATTTTGCAAATTTAGCCGCATAAGCTGTTAAAACAAGCACAGCGCACACTCATAAAACCCTCCAACGGTACGTACCTCGCCCCACTGGCCAAAGTTCCACTGCGGGCACCGGAAGTTGCCGCAGTTGGTCTTCTCCATTGGTTTTTTCTCGTGGTGACAGTACCGATCGTGCACGGTGGCGGACTCGTTGTCGGTGTGACAGCACTGCACCTTACGCCAGCGCGTGCCCCCGTTACACTTGGCGTTACACGGCGTCCAAACGCCCTTGCACCACTTGTACGGATGGGGCTGCTGCAGGGATTGCGACGCGTTGCTGAAGCTGATGTCATTGCGGGATGCGTACTCATGGTTGTTGTCGGAATGCCGGATGACCGAGGGCCTGGTTTCCTCGCCCGAGTAAGCGTACGTGGATTCTTGCTGCAGGTTTTCCGGGAGGGGAGTTTATTGAAAAGAGTAGTGTTATTAAAAGTGCTTCAGGAGTTTTTTTTTTTCGAGAAAATCCTAAAATAAGAAAAACTTTCAGGTTCATTCTGCTTGTGTGAAATTTGGAAAGAAAAATGTAAATGAAACGCTCAAACGCACACAGAAAGCAAAAGATTTGGGAAAATTCGATCACGAAACAGAAAGTAAAAGCACACTTTTTAAGGAATAAAAAATAAACAATATAAAGCATATAAATAAAAAAACAAGATGAAAAACAAACGAGTAAAAAATACCTTCTTCTCGCAGGGTGGCATGGTACAGTTGACGAGCACGGCCACCGGCCGGGTGCCACATAAAGCCGCGTTAACGCTTACATTGTTTAGTACACAGTGGATAGCATACCGCTGTTGGCCTTCTCCACAGGTCACCGAACACTGGACGGTGGATAGACGACGACACATATATGTAAGGTTGTTTGTGTTGTGTTTATGGAGGTGTAGTACACGAGGAAATGAGAGAAAGTATGAAATGTTGTGACAAGGAGGTGAAATTTGCCAATAGTGAAACCATTTGAGATGTTTAACAAGATTCAATAGAAAATGGTTCAGTATTTACAATAGTTCATAGTTATGGCATGGATATCCCGTTTTATGACGGATGTGTAGGATATTGAACGCAACGATAGAGACAGAGAAACAGGGAAAGAGAAAAGATATATTGGTTTAGAACAGTCTGTAAAACATGAAACATCTATGGTTTTGTGAATAAAGAAGTTGCAACTTCGAAAAGCATTTTGGAATAGTAATTCGATCTGGAATTTCAGCAACTTGCAACTCCTTTTTTCGAGTATAGTTTATATTGAAAGAGTTGAACATATTGCAGTTGATTTGTAAAATCTATGAAGCAAGTACAGTGTAGGAACATTGAGATCTATTCTAAATACGAGGTTGTTTGTTGCACTTGAGCGGTTGACGGTATTATTTGCTTGTAAATCGTCCGATTTCTTTTTTTATTTTTTTTTTGCATTTTGTATACATTTTTAAAAGGCAGTTTTTGTAGATTTTGCTCGGTTTGTTCTAGAGGTCGTATCGAGTTTCCCCGATTTGTCTTCTTTTTGATTGTTGAGCTTGATTATGACCCCAAACATGCTCTAAAGTGGTTTGGAATATGTAATTCCACGATGGCGGCCAAAACTCAAATTTGAATAAAAAAGGATCGCAGAACTCTAATTTGATGTTTAAAGTAAGATTATAGAAACATACAAAAAATACAAAATTTCTGTTCATGTTTTGATTATCCGAATTCCCATTCAAACGTTCGGATGATCTGGACTGGATTCGATTTAAACTAAAAATAGTTGATTTAGTCTAATCAAAATGATTAATATATCTGGAGTTTTTTGTTTTGAAAAGGTCAATAAACATTTTTTTTTTGTTTTTGGGTGTTTTTGAATACCCCTGACATTAGGCGGTTCCAAAAACACCCAAAATCGAGAAGCAAAAATAGAATCTGTAACAAAGTCTTTAACATTTCAAAAAAAAATAATACTTTGAAATTTCCATTTGACACGGGAACCATCATATTAAAATCATTAAGTTTCGCGAAAATTCCAATCTTCCAAAATATTAATATTGTAAAAAGGCCTAATTTTTTAGATAGAAAAAATTAAACAATATTTATTTACCATTGAACAGCCAAAAAAGATCTTCTAATTGCTTTTATAATTCTACCTTCAAACAAATGGTAGTCAAATTGTTAACAATAATAACAATAACAACAATGTTAATAACAGAGTACGGAATATGTATTAATTTTTAGAAAAAAACTCGAGGCTTCAAAAAGCGATATCTGTTTTTTAATATGTGTCTCTATTGTAATGGAACTTTTACATCTGTTGAATGTAACTTTTTCTTCTTTCTTTTCAGAACATACTCAACGTCAGTTTATAAAAATTTTGTTTGAATAAAAAAAAATATTTTTTTTTGATTTTTTGTACATATGAGCAACTCTCTACGAAATCGGCCGATTTCGACCATTTTTTTTGTATTTTTTTTTATTTAACTCAAACTTTGTGGGGGCCTTCCCTATGACCAAATAAGCTATTTTGCGTCATTGGTTCACACATACAAGTCTCCATACAATTTTGGCAGCTGTCCATACAAAAATGGTATGTAAATATTCAAACAGCTGTAACTTTTGAGTGAATTTTCTGATCAATTTGGTGTCTTCGGCAAAGTTGTAGGTATTGTTGAGGATTTTTGAAAAAATAGGTACACGGAATTTTTTTTAATATTTTTTAATTAACTTTTTTTTACTAAAACTCAATTTCCCAATATACGTATTTTTTGATTTGCGAGATTTTTTGTTGTTTTAGGGGACAAAAATCCGACAACTTTGAGCCATACAGAAACATGGTCAAAAAATCTGCCGCCGAGTTATGAATTTTTGAAAAAATAGTGATTTTTGGAAAAAAAACGAAGTTTCATGCAAAAACAAGTTTGACATTATTTTTTAATGCAAAATTGAATTTGCAATCGAAAAGTACCTCACAGATTTTTTGATAAAAGGCTCCATTTTCAAGATATAGCCACCGAAAGTTTGATTTTAGCGAAATATTTGCAGTTTTTCAATTTTTAAAAATAGTGACCATGAGTGACCATTTCTAAAAATATTTTGTTTTTAAAAGTTCAGAAAATTTGCTATAAAATTATCTAAGAGACATTGAAGATTGGACCTCGGGTTGCTGAGATAGAGCCGCTTCAAGAAAAAGAAACACGAAAATTGAAGTTTTCTAAATCTCACCAAAAAAACACACAATTTTCTAATGACGATATCTCAGCAACTAATGGTCCGATTTTCAATGTTAATACATGAAACATTCGTGAAATTTTTCGATCTTTTCGAAAAAAATATTTTGAAAATTTTTAAATTAGGACTAGCATTTTAAATGGGCGTAATATTCAATGTTTGGCCCTTTTAAATGTTAGTCTTGATTTAAAAGTTTTCAAATTAGTTTTTTCGAAAAGATCGGAAAATATCACGAATGTTTCATGTATTAACATTGAAAATCGGACCATTAATTGCTGAGATATCGTCATTAGAAAATGGTGGGCTGTTTGGGCGAGACTTAGAAAACTTCAATTTTCTTGTTTATTTTTCTTTAAGCCACTGTATCTCAGCAACCAGAGGTCCAATCTTCAATGTCTCTTAGAAAATTTTATAGAAAATTTTCTGAACTTTTCAAAAAAAAATTTTTTAGAAATGGTCACTCGTGGTCACTATTTTTAAAAATTGAAATACTGCAAATATTTCGCTAAAATCACACTTCCGGTGGCTATATTTTGAAAACGGAGCCCTTTATCAAAAAATCTGTAAAGTACTTTTCAATTGTAAATTCAATTTTGCATTAAAAAATAATGTCAAACTAGTTTTTGCATGAAACTTCGATTTTTTCCAAAAATCACTTTTTTTTTCAAAAATTCATAACTCGGCGGCAGATTTTTTGACCATGTTTCTCTATGGCTCAAAGTTGTCGGATTTTTGTCCCCTAAAACAACAAAAAATCTCGCAAATCAAAAAATACGTTTTTTGGGAAATTGAGTTTTAGTGAAAAAAAAAGTTGATAACAAAATTTGCAATTTTTTTTCCGTGTACCTATTTTTTCTCAAAAGTCCTCAACAATACCTACAACTTTGCCGAAGACACCAAATTGATCAGAAAATTCACTCAAAAGTTACAGCTGTTTGAATATTTACCAAATTTTGTATGGACAGCTGTCAAAATTGTATGGAGACTTGTATGGGTGAACCAATGACACAAAATAGCATATTTTGTCATAGGGAAGGCCCGCACAAAGTTTGAGCCAAATCAAAAAATACAAATAAAATCCATTTCCGGTTGTGGTAGAGAATTGCTCATATAATCTTTAAGTTTATTCTATAATTTTGTATATAAAATAGATTTCGACGGTTTTGTTCAAACGCAAATCAATTCAATAGGGAGCGGCGGATCGAGGTGCTCTTTGTTGCGTTTGGTTCGTTTAAGTCCAAGGAAGGTGCATACGCTAAAAAGTTGGCTACCCTGAGGGGTCACTGGATCTAAGGGGTCTGATTGAGTCATATAAAAATGCCGAATTTTGTATCACGTGATTTCTGTAGTTATTATCATGTTTTTCTTTTGAAAATAAATATTACTTACATTACAAGGCTTAACTCTTATTTATAAATTTTCAATCAATCTTTTGAACTATTTTGTTTTAGTAAAAGACGTTAAAGTTGAAAAGAAAAAAAATAAATTCATTATTTTAATTAAATTTTTTTATGGGTTGTTGCGATTCTTTTCGTTTATTTTTTTGCAAACCAGGCTTTTAATTTAAAAAAATCTCTTCCCCCACTAATTTTTGGTTATTATTCCGAGGAACAAATGTTTGAAATCTGAGTATAATTTATACAGCATTGTATTTGCTAAAAAATCCTGTGTTTTTTTTAAAGCTGGTGATGCTCCCCTTCTTTTAAAATTTTACTCTTAAAGCATAAGAGCAGTTCTCTACGGAATCGGTCTTTTTTCTTTAATTTTAATTTTTGTATTTTTTAATCCGGCTGAAACTTTTTTGGTGCCTTCGGTATGCCCAAAGAAGCCATTTTGCATCATTAGTTTGTCCATATAATTTTCCATACAAATTTGGCAGCTGTCCATACAAAAATGATATGTGAAAATTCAAAAATCTGTATCTTTTGAAGGAATTTTTTGATCGATTTGGTGTCTTCGGCAAAGTTGTAGGTATGGATATGGACTACACTGAAAAAATTGATACACGGTAAAAAAATTTGGTGATTTTTAATTTAACTTTTTGTCACTAAAACTTGATTTGCAAAAACACTATTTTTAATTTTTTCATTTTTGATATGTTTTAGAGGACATAAAATGCCAACTTTTCAGAAATTTCAGAATGGGCAAAAATCTTTGACCGAGTTATGATTTTTGAATCAATACAGATTTAAAAAAAAAATCGAAATATTGGTCGCAAAAATTTTTCAACTTCATTTTTCGATGTAAAATCGAATTTGCAATCAAAAGTACTTTAGTGAAATTTTGATAAAGTGTACCGTTTTTAAGTTATAGCCATTTTTAAGTAACTTTTTGAAAATAGTCGCAGTTTTTCATTTTTAAAATAGTGCCCATGTTTGCCCACTTTTGGAAAAAATATTTTGAAAGTTGAGAAAATTCTCTATATTTTGCTTTTTCGGACTTTGTTGATACGACCCTTAGTTGCTGAGATATTGCCATGCAAATGTTAAAAACAGGAAAATTGATGTTTTCTAAGTCTCACCCAAACAACCCACCATTTTCTAATGTCGATATCTCAGCAACTATAGGTCCGATTTACAATGTTGAAACATGAAACATTCGTGAAATTTTCCGATCTTTTCGAAAAAAATACTTTCAAAAGTTTTAAATCAAGACTAACATTTCAAATGGGCGTAATATTGAATGTTTGGCCTGTTTGAAATGTTAGTCTTGATTTTGAATTTTTGAAAATATTTTTTTCGAAAAGATCGGAAAATTTCACAAATGTTTCATATATTAACATTGTGAATCGGACCTATAGTTGCTGAGATATCGACATTAGAAAATAGTGGGTTGTTTGGGTGAGACTTAGAAAACATCAATTTTCATGTTTTTAACCTTTGCATGGCAATATCTCAGCAACTAAGGGTCGTATCAACAAAGTCCGAAGAAGCAAAATATAGAGAATTTTCTCAGCTCTTCAAAATATTTTTTCAATAGTGGGCAAACATGGGCACTATTTTTAAAAATGAAAACTGCGACTATTTTCAAAAAGTTACCTAAAAAGGTTATAACTTGAAAATGGTGCACTTTTTCAAAAATTCACTAAAGTACTTTTTGATTGCAAATTCGATTTTACATCGGAAAATGAAGTTGAAAAATTTTTGCGACCAATATTTCGATTTTTTGAAAAAATCTGTATTGATTCAAAAAATCATAACTCGGTCAAAGATTTTTTGCCCATTCTGGAAATTTCTGAAAAGTTGGCATTTTATGTCCTCTAAAACATATCAAAAAATGAAAAAAAATAAAAATAGTGTTTTTTTGCAAATCAAGTTTTAGTGACAAAAAGTTAAATTAAAAATCACCAAATTTTTTTTTATCGTGTATCAATTTTTTTCAGTGTAGTCCATATTCATACCTACAACTTTGCCGAAGACACCAAATCGATCAAAAAATTCCTTCAAAAGATACAGATTTTTGAATTTTCACATATCATTTTTGTATGGACAGCTGCCAAATTTGTATGGAAAATTATATGGACAAACTAATGATGCAAAATGGCTTCTTTGGGCATACCGAAGGCACCAAAAAAGTTTCAGCCGGATTAAAAAATACAAAAAAATCGAATGACCGAAATCTCAGAGAATTGCTCATAACAGACAGAACATTTTATTTGCATTTATTCGCCAAAAATATATGTGCAAAAAGTATAACAATATAATAACAATAAATAATAATTAAAATTTCCCCCCAACCAAGAACAGAGACAGTACCATGCGTCTCCATGAATTCCCAAAACAAAGAAATGTGTAAATTTAAATAATTACTAATAAAAAATGCCACCATTTACTTCAACCGCTCAAGCGCAAACCTACAACCTCAAGGGGGGAAATTTAGCCAGTAGATTTAGATTCACAACGCCAATTTAGCTCCACGAATGTTTAACCGAAAGTAAGGCAAAAGAGCTCCACAGCAAGGATGGAAAAAGAAAGAGGCAAACAAAAAAAAAAAACTCGACTCTTCTAGCTACCGGTGTCAGTTCTCCTGTGAGCCACTCGGGGCAGCTGTCGGTATTGCAGGCCCGGTACGTTTCCTCCCGCGGCAGCTTGGCGCAGAAGCTCTCGGCGATCGACGACCCGTTCGGCGCGGACAGACAGGCAACGGAGCGGTTCTGACGGCCACCACCACACGTGCGGGAACACTGTTTACCCCAGCGGACGGACGAACGCACGGACATGAATTCCCACAATGAAGGACATACATTTAACGGACACACAGTTTCCGGGGACGTAACACAACAACACGGTTCCGGAAACAGGACGAAGAGAGAGATAAAGAGAGAGAAGAGAATAATGGAACACAGTTATTGAGGTGTGACAAAACACGGTTGGTTGATGGTTCCGCCGTAATTTACCAGATCCCAGTCGCCGTAGCTCCAGGTCGCATCCGGACACGTTCCGTGGCATTTTTCCATCGTTCGGGGTGTGGGGATGTTCGAGCAGAACGTCGAGTCGACGGGGTTCGTCTGCTGGGACTTGAGGAACCGCTGGATGCACTGGTACTTGATGTGTTTGACGCCCTCGCCGCAGCTGTTGGAGCATTCGGAACTTAGCGGTTCCCACCTGGAAGAGAGGTTCCACGGTTTAAGTATATTGTGCTGGTCAACCAAGCGTCTCCACTTACTCAAACTTGCACTCCATGTTGCACGGTTCGTTGTCTTGCTGAGGTTTTGCACTGTTTCTGCAGAATGAACCTGACTTTTCCTTGCCCGTTTCGATGTCGTAACATCCAGCCGTTCGGTGCCGGCGTCCGTAGCAGCTTTGATCGCACTCGCTCCAGTCGGACATCTTCCACTGGTAGTTTGGAATGCTGTTCTGACTAGGGTACTGTGGCGTATAAATCGGCGTCGCCTTGGACACTTGTTGCACCTGCTGCTGCGGCTGGTATCGATCAATCGGAATCGTAAAGCTGTACTCGACAATGTTCTCGCTGACGGGGCGCATCTTGTTGTGCGAGTAAATCTCCACGATCAGGTCCCGCTTCAGTGGCCGTCCAAAGTCCGACTGGATGGTCTCGATCGGCTCGTCCGGACCATTGTATTCGAGCATGACGCCGGCAAAGAGGCGCTTCTTCAAGCCCGGTATGATCGGGATCTTGGGCGGGTTGAAGATGTACTCGTTGTCTTCGTCGCGCAGAGCTGTAAAAAGGTATTTTGTGAGCAGATTTTTTTTCATGGAGTCGCACAATCACTCACCCAAGTAGTTCCCGTCATCCTTGTATCCTCGTTGGATCAGCACAATATTCGTTGCGCCACGAGGAATTCGCACGATCTTCTGCACGTACCCAAACGTCTTCTTCATGTAGTGAATGTTGCTGTGCGGGAACACCCCGTTGACGTCGCTGCAGGTATCGTTGCTACCGCGACAGACGCCACACTTGTCCAGCTTGGCATCCGATTCGAACACGTAATCGCAACCCGCCTTCCGGCAGTGCCCATTGATGCACATGTCGTACGACTCGTGCGGATGGGCACAGGCGGTCCCATCCTTGACCTTGTCCCGCAGCAGGAAGTAGTTGTTGGAGTTCTTAACCCGGCAGTACAACTTGCACTGATCTTCGGACTTGACGCCGTACTTCGGAACCCACTTGACGTTCTTCTCCAGGCCGGGAATTTCAAAGTTGTTTCCGTCCAGCTCCTGGCACTGCTCCTCCCGGTAGTCCAGCGCACTGTTTGGACACTCGTGCGTGCTACATGATCGGTACTGCATCCGCATTCCGATGCAGTACTTCCCGCCATTGGCCGGCGGTGGTGAGTCACAGACGCGCGTCGAAATCTGAACCCCGGTGCCACAACTTCGACTGCATTCGCTGAACCTGTTGTTAGCAAGATCTGCATTAGAATCTCCCCTTTACCAATTCACCCTCTCGTTATACTCACGGACTCCACTGGCCCCAGCCGCCGTCCTGCGGCTGCAGCGCCTTCCGGTTCACGTGCACACACTGGCCCTTCTGGCACCACTGGTTCTCGCCGCAGCTGGTCCCATCGGCCCAGGGCATGTGCTGCGTCCGGCAGCCGAGCAGCTCGTCGCCGTTGTTGCACCAGAGCCGCTCGCAGACGGGCATGTACGAGCAGATGCGCGACCCGTTGCCGAACACCAGCTCGCACTGCTGGTTGTTGGTGAACTTTTCGCCGGCCAGCTTCGTGTGCGACGAGGACGGCTCGATCAGGTCGGTCGTCGGTTTGTCCAGCATGCAGGCGGCGTGGTTTTGTCTGGAATGAGGAAAATTTGAAGTAAGGTTAATGGAGACGCAAGATTGGTGTTGATTTGCTGTATTTATCGTATCTGAAATGTAATAAAATAAAATACGGTTCAGACTCGAAAGTTTGTACGGGAAAAAACTGTATTTTTTATACTTTTAACCAGTTTTATAACCAGTTTTCTTTAGAATTTTTAAAATTGAAATGACTTGTTGTGTTTCGAATCTCGGACAATGATTAATGCTGATTCGAAATCCGGACACTTTTGCTATGAATTCCGGACACTCGATTTTTACTATGAATCGCACAAATTTGTACGGAAATTTTAGTAAATTGCATTCTTTAGGTCTCAAATAAGCTGTTAACATAAAAACATTCGATATTTTATATAAAAATTTGCTAGGAAATCAAAAGCATAAATTTCTGCTTTGCCTTCCCGGTGCTTTGGACGCCTATGAAATATTTCAGTGAAATGTTTCACATTATTGGTTAACAAATATTTTTATTTTTATTATTTTGGCATTAACTACAGCGTCCAAACAAGTTCAGTATTATGCAAACATATATTCAAATAATTGATAGGACAAGATGAGATATACGGATTTCGAAGCGTCCGGGAATTCGAATCATGACGTTACTTAAGTAACCCTATTCTCTACCAAAACCGGAAATGGATTTTATTTGTATTTTTTGATTTGGCTCAAACTTTGTGGGGGCCTTCCCTATGACCAAATAAGCTATTTTGCGTCATTGGTTCACCCATACAAGTTTCCATACAATGTTGGCTGCTGTCTATACAAAAATGGTATGTAAATATTCAAACAACTGTAACTTTTAAGTGAATTTTCTGATCAATTTGGTGTCTTCGGCAAAGTTGTAGGTATTGTTGAGGACTTTTGAGAAAAAAATAGGTACACGGAAAAAATATTGCAGATTTTTTAATCAACTTTTTTTTCACTAAAACTCAATTTCCCAAAATACTTTTTTTTTTATTTTCGAGATTTTTTGATATGTTTTAGAGGACATAACTCCAGGGAGTCCTTGGATGACCCAGGACATCCTAACATATTAGCAAAGTAGTCTACCACACTCACTGAAGCTATGCGGGTATGTTCCGTTGTCAAAACCGGTCGACATTTTGCTTGTTACGGTAGTAGACCCATAGATCTTAACTCCAGGGAGTCCTAGGAGAACCCAGGACACTCCAACACATCAGCATAGTAGTCTACCATACTCACTGAAGCCATGCGGGTATGATCCGTGGTCAAAAACCGCCGACATTTTGCTTGTTACGGCGGTAGACTCACCGGTCTTAACTCCAAGGAGTTCTCGGATGACTCAGACCATCCCAATAAGTTGTTACAACATTGCACTGAAGCCTTCCATACTCACTGAAGCAGTCTGGGTCGGATCCGGTTTCAAAACCTTGAAGTTTCGACTTGTTTCTATAGGATGCCTCTTGCACAAACGGTTCAAACGGATAAAAACAAGAGAAATCATGTTTCAATCATGCTAAAACATATCAGAATTTATAGTTTTTGCTAATACGCGTCGAATGAAGTCAAGAAAATCGAAATCCATAATGAAACAGAGATTTTATAAAGGATTTTAGAAATAGCAAAAATACGATTTTTTGTATATTTTTACTCAAAATGCTCAAACTGCAACAGCATGTAACTTTTGAACCCCGGGGTTTAGAGAGTTGGTCCAGAAGACTTTTTTTCATGTCTCGGCGAAATCTTTCGAAAAAAGTTGGTCCTGTTCGTGTACATCCTTGGACAAAATTCGCCCATTCTCCTTTTTGTTTAAAATTTAAAAATGGATATAGATAAGTCCACTTAGGTAGACATGAAGCTATTCCGCTTGTAGTTATTGTAAAAAATTACAATTAAAAGTTTTAAAGAATTGTGACAAACCATCTTTTTACTCGTCCATATAAATTTGTTCAGAAAGAGTGTCAACGTAGCACAACTACGAAAAATTTTGCACCACCTTTTTTTATTAATTTAGATACGTTCATAAAAATTTCAATATTAAAGTATTCTACGATGCAATAAACCCCGCCAAATGTCTCAATTTCCGTGCAGTATCCTACACCTACATCGGGACCGAAATCAGCATGTAATCAAGCTGGGGTCCAATTCAAACTCACTAAAAGAGACAAAGCACAAGGATCGGCGTGTTTTTGTGAATGAACAAATTTACACCTTCCAGACACAATGCACAAGCTGTTGATGATGATGATGACCACCGATATAAAGAGAACAATGTAGTTCGGTCATAATCGTAAAATATCCATTCTTTAGACGGAAAGCTTCCCTCTTGGGGTAGGGAATGTGCAAGCTTTATATGCGTCATTGGTTAGGGTGGTTCTGTGAAGGTGATTTTTATTGATTTTCTGATTGAATTTTTCATCTTAATAAACAACTTTTTTAAGTTCGATTGCAAAAAAATCACCTCTAAAAGTTGCATCAAGAACGATCGCTCAACAGAACCATCGATTTTATTACCTTCACGGGCAGTCCAAAATGCATATAATTCAGTCAGAATAACGACCGCAAACATGCCATAAATTGCCGTTCTACAGCTCAAAATTTGTAGGTCACTATTTTTTTTTGTTTTGGGGCCGACCAATATACGCGCTCGTACAATTTTCGGGGAGACGCAACCCGGGAACCCATAAAACTCATTGAAAAATTTATGACACCAGATTGTGTAAAATGATAACTCTAAACAGCACAGAACCTGCCCCAAGTGTGTTTGTTCGTCCGTCACACACAGTATGGATTCTCCTCGTCAATTCAAGTCGCGATCGGTTGCGATCGTAAAAAAAGCAAACCCCTGTAAGACGACAAACACGGCCTGGCCGAGGACCACACTTTTGGACATGCCAAGTTAGTGCAAGTGTGGGGAACATAAATATTCATTGTCTAGGTCGGGGTTTTTTTATGTGTATTTTCGCAGCCGGCTGGTTAATAATTCCTTCGTCGAGGGGGAAAGTCGTAAAATTCAAATATTAAGAACGTCTGTTGTTGGTAAGGGGGGAGCTTACAAAAGTCCAAATGTTTACTCCGCATTAATGAACGACATCTGAAATTGAAAACCAAATGAAGTCACGAAGTCGGAACCAGGGTTAATGGACGCTCAAAGAAAGTCACGACAGTTTAATTCTAATATTTTTCCCTCGGTGAAAAAAAAAACTCTTTCCCATAATAAAATCTAAAAAAAAGAAGAAAATTTAACTGGCACAACGACCTCTCACGCAGTTTTACGAGTCGGCATAGAACGTTGATTTATGTTGGCGGTTATTTAAACAGTAAGGAAAATTCCTGGCATTTTGAGGGCGGAACCTCACCGCTTAGCTTTGTCTACCGGTTCGCTTTGAGGATCCACCCGGGAAATGGCCAATTAGAAAATGAGGTGACATACTTCGGCACATTCCACGGTGGTGTGGCCGTTGGTGACAGAAGTGTGATTTTGACTTATTTCACAGATCACTAACAAAACAATTAATAAAATATTACAAAAATACAGTCCGTACCGGATTATCCGAAGCCCTCTTCAAAATTTAGTTTCGGATGGCGGATTTCGATTATAATCGGATAATCGTGTTTTTTTCAAAAGGTAGTCATGCCATTTTTTTTTGTTAGTAGTTGAAGTGGTTGAAGAGTTTGTTATCTTTTTCGTTTTTCTATCAACCCCTAAATGACGCCACCCATAAAATGCGACAGCTCGGAATGCACCACGACCAGGCCACGATTCCGTGAATGCAGCCACCGCTACCACGTTCCAAAGTGTCCAGTCAGTGGGCACCAAAGGTTAACAAAAGAAATGCCCCCAATTTCCACCCGATGCCGTGACTTCCGACAAAGGGGTCATCCATCAGCTCCGTTTAAAGAAATTCGTTTTAATGATTACACAGCAAAAAATCCGATGGTAAAATCGCATGCAAAAGCATGTAATATTGTATGAGAAAACGTGTACACAAAAAGCATGTACCGAAGAAAAAAATCAGGTCTGCTTACCCCAAAAATAACATCAATCCAGCGAGAGTCACATTCAGGTTACCAAGTCCGCGCCCCAACCCGCTCGGCTAACTCGCCGCTGTGAAAATGATCGGATCAATTTTCAATGTAACAGTAGGTTTTCCGTACATTGTTAACTGCATATCTCGAGTATATCTCGAGCCACAAAATATATGCGCCAGCATTCTCGCGCCAGTATACGAAGCTCAACTTGACAACTTGTCGACTTGGCGACGAAGCGTCAAAAGTCGATGCAGTATGATTTTTTAGCGATTTTTCCGAATAAAATTTATGCTGAATCGTCATATTTACGAAGATGAAAACGATGTCCGGCCATAAAGTAAAACCTATACCTTTCATTAGTAAGAAAGTCAAAAAGGCAAAAAGTAAATCGTTCTAAAAATTGATCGGGATTGCCGATAGATGTCAAATTTGTTTCAGATGCTCACTCATGGTCTGTACTATGAATGTAGAAAGAAATTTCGGATAAAATTAGAAACGAAAAATGTTGGCGAAGGTCACCAGGTGGGCTTTTACTCCAGAACCAAATTATGAATCTCGATGAAAATTTGGGAGGTTGAAGAGCTCGAAAAATGCAATTTTTGAGACAAATAAAAGATATGACAATGAAATAATGTGACCATATTTTCATTTGGAAACTGTGTTATTCGATGAAAAGTCTTATCACATCCGAAAACAGATTGATATTTCGAAATTTGAGCGGCAACTTGCCCAGGTTCAGCACATGAGCTTCATCATGCAAGAATCAAAATCGGATTTAGGGGAGCTGAGAACGACGCGACACAAAATTTGGTAAAATTTTACCACACACGAACATCACTCGATCTCCACGGAATTTATTTCCTCAAAATTCGAGGGTTGGAGATAGACGAGTTCTGTCAAGATGAATCGATAGAGCGGCAAAAATCGATGCAGTGTGAGTTTTTAACGATTTTTCCGATTAAAATTCATGCTGCATTGTAATATTTACGAAGATGAAAATGATGTCCAGCCATAAAGTAAAACCTATACCTTTCATTAGTAAGAAAGTCAAAAAGGCAAAAAGATGAAAAAATTCGACACGTAGTTTATGGTAGAGCCTTGATGCCAACATTTATCCCTTTATTTTCTCTTTTGTTGATAATAAACGATTCGCTCCAGGTGATCATCACCGTCATCAGATACCGCGCGGGAGCGGTGTTGATGTGACGTTCTTTGAGGTTCCTAAAGAAGGAAAAATAAGCGATAATAAAGAGAGGCCCATATCTTTCTCGCTTTCTTGTGCTGCGGTTCGGCCCATCAAAAGTCGGACATCAGAAAGTGCATCTCTCGGGCACACTCCAAAGGGACCGCCGCCTCGGCGGTGGCACAGGTGTAATTGATTTTGATAAAACGTCGTTTTGATTTGAGCACAGATAAACAAACATAACATTTTCAATCGTTTGGGGGAGCTGACATAATTTAAATGGAGTTTTATTGTTATGGTGTGGAAATTTGATAAAAGTCTTGAGTTTTTGGTCTGTTGACCTGAAATCCTCTCCAAAAGTTTGCAGGCATGTTCAACATTGATCAAGTTAACGTCAGAGTTGGTCACGATGTCTACCTTATTAATTCTGCCTTATCAGGTCAGTAATCCGATCTTGGCATGGGAAAAGTCGTTGTGCTCGTCCTCAGAGTGACATTTTTAGTTCACCAACTCACCTGAACTTTATTCGGCAGCGAATGAAATATTGGAAGTAATTTCGACAAAATTTCTCAACCCTTAAAAAGAACCGCTGCAAGATCTTATCCAACCTCCGCAACACCGTTATAGATCGATATCGATTGAAAAATGAATCCATCTTGGGCGGCATCGTTGAGAAAACAAAAAGTCCCCCACCCAACCTCTAAATTGGACATTTTGGAGACAAAAAAAAGAGCCATCCGCGAGCACGTCTAATTTATGCATTTTTTCGGTGCCGCGATAAAATAAAACACGCCGATCGGATCGCGCGTTTCCTTGAGCATAAACCTCCCGAAAGCTGGCAATAAATGTTGCCCGCCGCGAGCATCGATGCAAAATTGATTAATTATGTCAGTTTTATGGACGGAAGATTGGACAATAAATCAAAGGAAAAGTTTAAGATCAAGCGGGCAGGTAGTTTGTCTGCAAAATTTAAAGAGGGGTTGTGTCACATCTTAATCGGTTTTGCGAACAAATATTTGGCTGAAAAGATGCTACCGAAGAAGACACCAAGCAAATAACATGTTTATTAATGGGAAGAATTGTTTTGTAATATTTAAGTACTAATAATACCTGGTTGGCAGAATTATGATTATGTTATGCATGTTATGCAATTGTTTTACTCACATAACAATATTCATTTCTTATATCTCCTAGATTATGTTCGATTTAGAAAAGATTTTTTTTTGCTTTTTTTTAAATGTATTTTTCAATAAATAGGCTACCGTCATCAATGAAACTGGGTCTGGGTGTGAGATTGGGTCATACCAATTTCAGCATTTTTGTATGACCTTATCTCACCCCCAGACCCAATGTCACCCTTGATGACGGTATTTTAACACTTTTTGCCGATTTTAAATTTCGGAACAACATATCGAAAATACATAAAATAAAAAAACGATATTTTCATGACTTTATTGATATTTAAAAAAAATAGGGTAGCGTGACTGTTACAACGTATTTAGCACTTTGTGATGCTTTGTACAATTTTGTTTAAAACGTTGAAAATTGGGTCTGAAATTTAGTTTTATCTATGTTCTTATATTTATGAAGAAATCAGACTAAAAAATTGATTCCCCCAGAGAAGACGGAAATAACCTGGAAATATTTTTTTTTGATATTGGAAAATACTAGGCCAATAACATTTTATGTTATTTCTTTGTTATTTCTCTCAAGATTTGTAATTCGGCGTTATGAGTTTTTTTTGTTATTGGATTGTTATTGTAAACACAGACGTATAACACTTTTAGTTATTCTGCGAACAAATTTTTGTTATTATTTTTAGTTATTTTAACAACTTATTTGATCATTTCAATAACAAAAAATTTTATTCAAAAGTTGTTTTGGCTTCCAATCAATATCAGACCAATAACAAATTTTGTTACGATAACATACACTGTTTTTCAACTCTAATGCAAAATGAATTTTTCAAGAAGAATCCATAACACTTTTTGTTACTTTAACAGTATTTGTTATTGAAATGGCATGAATTTAGTTATTACCGTCTGTTCGGGCCCTCTTTCTTTAAAATAATCTCCAAATTTAAATCGCAAAAAAATATTTTGTGCAGTACCCTAGCTTATTATGAACTATCTGAGTTAAGTTTTTGTATCTGGAATTTGTAATCTAGAGAAATCTTAAAAATAGTAAAATAATTTCTATCAGAATTTATTAAGCGCTTTGCAAATATTTAGAAACCTTTATTTGAACTGTAGATAATTCTAAAAATCTCGGAGCTTTTTTTCTTATTTAATATTTTTTGAAGTTAGAAGGAAAACTTGATATGAAAATTGCAATGGTCTGATGAAAATTAGAGAATTATTTATTTATTTATTCCCCAGCCAACTGCTTTTATGGTGATAAAAATTAAAACCGTTTAAATTTGTTTCTTATTAGTTTTTTAGTTACACCGTCACAAAAATATGCACAGACTGAATTGAATCTAAACTCTTCATTCTTTTTTAAAGCTAAGCTTAGACATATCGTTGATAAACTTTACAGAGACAGAATTAAAACATTATATAAATCTCAATCTATAAAATACACAAAAAATATTGTAGAAAATCAAATGACACAATATAAGAATGAAGAGGAAAACAAGTTAAAACAATTTTAAAGAAGAAACTAAAGATAAATACTATAATAAAAATTATAATTATAATTTAAAAATTATATTAATTCAATATAACGCCCTTTTGAAGTGTTAGTCTTGATTCCAAAATTTTCAAAATATTATTTTCGAGAAAGTCGTAAAATTTCACAAATATATCGTTTTTTTTAGTTGAAAATCGGATCTATAGTTAGAGACCAAAAGTTTATAGAGATATCCGTGATCAATAAACGAGGGGTACTTGAGAATTTGTCTATATTTTGTTCAAAAATGAAAAACTGCGACTTTTTTTCAAAAAAGTTACTTAAAATGACTACAACTTGAAAAAGGGTGCGCTTTATCGAAATTTCAGGACCAAAATACTTATCAAGAAATGCCTCCATTGTAAAAAAATTCTCCAAGAAATTTGCATCAAATTTATATTTTACAAACAAACTTTCCATTTCATCCGTCCAATTCCCAAGAGTCGAAGTCGAATCAGCCGAAAATAACAAAAACGAAAGATTTCCCGTGAGATCAGGCGCCTTTCTCTAGCCCCTGGTTTCAATCATTAGCGCACATAATTAGGGCCACATTGAAAGCTCATTTCCAGCGCACCACATGGGGGCTCTCTATTCGCCTTCCAAAAATCGCAGGAAAAAAACACACATTCATCGAAATTGAAACGTTGTACTATCATCGTTCAACTCCACATAGTTGGGCGGTTTTTCTTGAAAGCCACGCCAATTGTGGGGTGTTCGATTTGGGTGGCGCACACCCATTACGGTCCCTCCTCCCCCCTCGAGGGGAAGTATCTTTCCACCAAAATAGCAGGGTGTAGATTTAGCGAAAAATATAATTTCATTAATTATCTCCAATCATAAATTGGCAGCTGCCCACTTTTCGACCGGATGGTGTTTCGGTTTGGTCGTGGTAGGGGAGCCTAGTCTACATTGGTAAATTGAAACCAATTGAATTAAATAAATTTTCCTATTCATTTCAATCATAATTTTTAAATTAAATTGTTTTATGTAAACGTAAAAAATTAAGATAAAAAAGCTTTAAAACCCTCTAAAATAGTTCCACAATTGACACATCTCACCTAGTTTTATTTGTCTAAAGCTCCAATCCGGTGGGAATCATGATTCATTCACATCACACGCTGATCCATTCCAGGGGGCGAGGGGAGGCCAGGAAAGATAGTTTGTAATCAACGCGATCAGCGCGCTTTGATCGATGATTTCGATATCATAATTTATCAACATTTTGAGCTGCTTGCGTATGGGGGATTAGATGAAGTGAGGGAGGGAGGAGGGCCTAATACGCACCACAGCTACGCCCCACGAGGGGTCTTGGCGCGGGCAGGGTTGTAAGTACGGCAAACACCTGGGGAGCGTTAACAACGTGGGTCATTTTTTCTGGGCCGTATAAACTTTGTGAAACTGTTTGGATGTTTAGAAATCGATCATAGGGGCGATTTTATTTGACTGATTTGTTTAAAATCTGAATATCATTTTTAAATACTTAGCGCAATACTGCAATTTCTGTCAATTTCATTAAAATATAATTTGTAGAAATCTGTTTCATAAGGAAGCATTGTTACACTAGATTAAGAGCAAATTTTAATGATGCCTCAATCTTGAAATGATACTTGAATTGTTTTTATTTAATTTAAATTTGTTATATCATTTAAAAATTTTAGGACATGATAACAATTTTCTATTAGTTTAAACATGACATTCCAGAATCAAAGACGCTTTCATATAACATGCTGTCCATACAAAAATGGTTTGTAATTTTTCGAAAATCTAGATCTCTGGAAGGGGTCTCTGGATCGATTTGGTGTCTTCAGGTTCTGATTAGGACAATCAAGATTAAACATAGTTACACTTTAAAAAATTCAGTGGAAAATTAAGGCTTAGGCCCGGAAAGGATTTTATTATATCTTTTTATTTGGTTCAAACTTTGTGGGGACCTTCCCTATCACCAAAGAAGCCATTTTGTGTCATTGGTTCACCCATACAAATCTTACTACAATTTTGGCAACTGTTCATACAAAAATGGTACGTGATACTCGAAAATCTGTAACTTTTCAAGGATTTTTTTGATTGATTTGGTGTCTTCGGCAAAGTTGTACGTATTCAGGAAAATAGGTACACTGATTTTTTTTTATGATTTTTTCACAAAAAATCAATTTCCCAGAATCAGTATTTTTTAATTTTAGTTTTTTTATTTGTATGTTTCAGGGGAATTTTGCGCATTTAGAAGTAGGGGAAAGTGGGGCAAGTGTAACAAGCTAAGGAAATGCTCGTTATAACCCATTGAAATCGTTAAAAAATCTATCGGATTTTTTATAATCATCTTATTCCAGGTCTTGACTGAGACTTTGAGTTTTTAGAAAATCCTTTTTAATTTTCCGTGCGCTCAACTCAACTAGTGGGGCAAGACGAACAACCCGTTGAGGCAAGAGGAACAATGCATACAACAACATGTTAATTCTAATCTAATCTAATCTAACACAAACGCAGCCAGTCCGATGAAAGCATGCTGGAAAGTCTTGTGATTAGATTACGCCCCAAGCACTTTTCTTGTCATTATTAATAATTGCAGTACATCCGAGAACACCCGAAAATGTATTGCAAAAATTAAAGCGGCCAGCCCTACTACGTTGTGTTTACCGCAGAGAGGATTCTGAGAACGGATCACATTTCACAGAATCTACAGGGGAGGAAGGAAGCGTGGACATACCGTACCAAACGCTCCTGTTTACAGTTTCATATGTGTTTTGTATGATGTGTTAAGTGTAAAATATAGTGTGGTTATATAATCAAATAAATATAATAATGCAATATAATGATCATTTAATAAAATCCCTTCACCTATATATAATAACCAAGCACCCAAGCACACAAACAGCGACACAAAAGAAATGAAAATGAGCATGCAAAAACAAGACAGCGCGTCCCCGTGGTCAGCGCACTAATGATGCCATTATTTAATTATAATAACCAAGCACCCAAGCACACAAACAGCGAAACAATAGAAATGAAAATGAGCATGCAAAAACAAGACAGCGCGTCCCCGTGGTCAGCGCACTAATGATGCCATTATTTAATTATAATAACCACTCACCCAAGCACACAAACAGCGAAACAATAGAAATGAAATAAGCATGCAAAAACAAGACAGCGCGTCCCCGAGGTCAGCGCACTAATGATGCCATTATTTAATTATAATAACCAAGCACCCAAGCACACAAACAGCGAAACAATAGAAATGAAAATGAGCATGCAAAAACAAGACAGCGCGTCCCCGTGGTCAGCGCACTAATGATGCCATTATTTAATTATAATAACCACGCACCCAAGCACACAAACAGCGAAACAATAGAAATGAAAATGAGCATGCAAAAACAAGACAGCGCGTCCCCGTGGTCAGCGCACTAATGATGCCATTATTTAATTATAATAACCACTCACCCAAGCACACAAACAGCGACACAAAAGAAATGAAAATGAGCATGCAAAAACAAGACAGCGCGTCCCCGTGGTCAGCGCACTAATGATGCCATTATTTAATTATAATAACCACTCACCCAAGCACACAAACAGCGACACCAAGCTTCCCTGCACCGTGCGGTACACGCGGTTCAACTGTACCTCGGGTTTTCATACAACAACATGTTAATTTGCTAATAATTGAACTGTTATCACTTAAATACATCAGATTAGAATGTATTTGAAATGTTTATTCAAAAAATATTTTTTAACTTAAATTTGATCGTTTTTATGAAAAAAATATTTCTTATATGATAAATAGTTAATTTTCATGTTATCACTATATTTTGTATGGACATTTTTTATAACAATTGTTTATCATTTTTTAAGTATATTAATGTATTTATTTCACAAGCAATTCGTATTTTTTCCATACTGAAAATCCATATGGTACACTTGCCACACCTGCACATGATTTTTTAAAAGTTCTAAACAAAAATAACCAAAAGTTAAATTATACTTTATAATAGGTGCAAGTCAAGCCTTATTTTGTACTTTCCAAATATTACATGAAAACAAAGGTTTTGAAAAAAAACTTCATTCAATCTTATGTCCAGTGGCGTTTACGTCGTTTTGGCGGTTATGTGGTTGTAGAATCAGCTATTTGAATTGCTAGCAACAATTCCTCACACTGGAAATAATCAAAATTGTAAAAATTACTCCCGTACGAGCGATTGTTCCTCTTGCCCCATATGGTCGTCTTGCCCCACCTTCCCCTATGGACCAACATTTTGCCGACGAGTTATGATTTTTTCTAAATGCTGATTTTTGCAACACTTTTGCACGTAATTAAACATTTAAATTTAAATGCGATTTGATGTAAATTTGCGACAAATTAAACGTAAAAACATGATTTTACGTGTGATTCAACCGTTTACGTCGAATCTCAAGTTTACATCAACTGAGTTTAAATGTGATTTATTTTTTCCGTTTCGAATAAATTCACATTTTTTCTGTGTATTTTTTATGTGAAATCAAATTTTTAATCGAAAAGTACTTCACAATTTTTTTGATTTGTTGTACCGTTTTCAAAATAAAGCCATTTAAAGTTCAAGTTTGTCTGAAAAATTCCGTGTTTTTTTCAATATCGAACCGAACCAGCGATTATGGCTGAAAGGCTTGTTAATAAAGATAACTAACTAACTTATTGATTTTTTAAAGCGGTATAAAATATTTTTTTCGAAAAAATCAGAAAATTTCCTACAATTTCGTTTACTAAACATTGAAGATTTGATCACTGGTTGGTTAGATACAGCGGATAAAAGAAAAAAGAAACAGGAAAATTGAAGATGTTTAAGTCTCAACCAAACAACCCCCCATTTTCTAATGCCAATATCTCAGCAATTAATGGTCCGATTTTCAATGTTAAAATATGAGACATTCGTGAAATTTCCGATCTTTTCGAAAACATTATTTTGACTATTTTCGAATCAATACTAGCTTTTCAATATTACGCCCTTTTGAAATGCTAGTCTTGATTAAAATGTTCAATGATGTTCAAAAGATGTTTTTCATCAAAAAAGTTCAATAGCCATTTGGAAATTTTCATATTTTTGCAATAAACTTTGTTTTAATATTTTGCTCAGATTTGGATGAAATTCGATTTTTCGAACCGAGGGGGACGACTTAAATTTTGAAAAATATTTGCAGCGGCCTTAGTAAATCCTCATTAAAATAAAAAAAAAAGTGAAATCTGGTGTACTTCCGCTAAGAATCGGTCATAAAAAGACAGCAAATACTCACTCCAGGTACTCGGTGACGAAGTTCCGCGAACAGTTGGACCACGACCACGGATGGGTGTTCTGGTCCAGCATTCGGGACATGATGTTCTGCTTGCCGCTGCCTTCACCCCGGAACGGGATGCATCGGACGTCGTCGTCGTGGGGCATGCTGAGTCTGAAATAGAAATAGGGAACTCGATTATTAAATTGCAAATAGCATGGTAGACGTTTAGACAATCTATTGTTAAAGCAAGTGTAATCGCTATAGATGATTCCTTCAACAAAGCATGGATCAAACGTCATTTTCTAATCTCCCATTCAATTATGGTCCATCAATCGAAATCCTTCAACATATTATTATACCGCAATCATCCCTCAATTGACGCAGTCCATAAAGTTTGGCCCAATCCGCACAATAATGGCTCAATAGCAGTCAGAACCGGCAAACGTTTCAACGTTTTCGCAGATCCCATACTAATGACCCATTTTTACCCTGGCAGTCCCGCATTGCATTCAACAATTCCTGCCCCCCCTCCTCTAATTATACTCCTTGCAGAAATGCATTGCATCATTATAGAAGTAATCAATTTTATTAAATTTCGTCTTATTTGATCGACACCGATGGACGACTTCAATTTAAACGATGCCTTAAATTTATGGCCCCAAACCCGAACCGCAGAGAAATGATCGTTCCGTCAGAATCCCTTAGAGATTGATTTAAAAGGTTGACCTGCCATATTGCCAAACGATAATTTTTTTTTCGGGACAGGCCCCTGCCAAACGTCAACGTGCCGCCGCCACTGCTGCCAAATATGGCCCCACGAGGAATCGCTCGTCGTTCAAATGCACCGAGAGAGAGAGATGAAGGATGATAATTGCACCGCTTAAGGTAAGCGATTGTAAGTCGAACCTTGGCGGAAAATTGCACTGAGATTTCATCCTTGCAAAAAAAACATTATTTCTTAAGATCGAATCGATGAAATGACTTAATTGACCAATGGTTCAAGTCCCTGGTAACCCTATCGCAAATCAAGGATCTGATCTTGGACTCTTTCTCCAGTGTGGTTGTCGTCCGCGCAAGCAGCATCCACTTGGACGATTACTTTGAGCTGATGTTGAGAACTGCTCAGTGTGCAGTGTGTATCGATTACAGTCGATAATTTGACGTGATGATCGTTTTGCCATTTCGGGGCGGTCTACCGTGAGGGGTTACTTAATTTTATTTAATGGTAATTTTAACGGTCGATTTAAAACGCTAAAATGTGCGAGCAAACGATGGGACGCGATGAGCACTTAAGAGTACAGAATGGGTTCTTGATGGAATGTGGACATTTTTCAATTTTGTCGATTTTTAGAATGTCATCATAGTCTTTTCTTAATTTTAATTTTTGTATTTTTTAATCCGGCTGAATCTTTTTTGGTGACTTCGGTATGCCCAAACTTGGCAGATGCCCGAGCATGGGTAAATAACAAGGGAAATGCGTAATAATACCTTTCTCTGGTGTCAATACCAAATTTTGGTATTCCTGGACCCTTTAAAATTTGTCTTAAGGATTATGCAAGAGCAAAATGTGCTATCATACCAATTAAAGGTATTGTTTTGATATTGCAAAATTGCAGAATTTGCCAATGGTCGAACACCACATATTGATATTCTTTTGGTATTACAGTGTTTTATCAAATTCCTCTGAAAATTTGGGAAAATTTTGACCAATTTCAAACTTGATTTCAAACATTTTTGATATACCCCCTAAAGAAATGACTTGGAATTGTGGAAAATTTTCTAAGTCAGGATGGCACATTTTGGTATTATTTTGGTATTAAAATGTTTTATCAAATTCCTCTGAAACTATGGGAAAATTTTGACCAATTTTGACAAAATAATTTATTTTGCGCTTAAATGATGTCTCAAAGCGAATGCTTTCATTGAAAACCGGAAATTTCAAACTTGATTTTAAACATTTTTGATATACCCCCTAAAGAAATGACTTGAAATTGTGAAATTTTTCTAAGTCAGGATGGCACATTTTGGTATTTAAGTGTTTTATCAAATTCCTCTGAAACTATGGGAAAATTTTGACCAATTTTGACAAAATAATTAATTTTGCGCTAAAATGATGTCTCAAAGCGAATGCTTTCATTGAAAACCGGAAATTTCAAACTTGATTTCAAACATTTTTGATATACCCCCTAAAGAAATGACTTGAAATTGTGGAAAAATTTCTAAGTCAGGATGGCACATTTTGGTATTATTTTGATATTAATATGTTTTATCAAATTCCTCTGAAACTATGGGATTTTTTTTTATAAATTTTGATGAGATAATTAATTTTGCGCTAAAATGACTTGAAACCCAAAAATGTTAAAGCTGATTTTCAATTTTTTTTTATATACCCACTAAGATTTTTTTTTCTAAACGTTGAAATTTCTTTAAGTTGGGATAACCAAATACTTTGAAAAACGAGTTAATCGACAGATTATAGAATTTTGGTGAATTTCAATCCAGTTTCATTTTAATAACACTTATTTTTCAATCTTGTTATTTTTCAGAATCTTCAAGAACTTCAAGCACAGGCCGTTCATCAATGACAAATGCATTCAATGTGGTGAAGAATATCACTAAGAACAACATGGAATCATCAGGTGAGTATATTTGGCTGTTGCTTATGGATCATTTCCGTTTTTTCACTAACTGCAACTGTTGCACTAAAAATGGTATGAAAATACCAAATTTAGGTATTTCTTGTGCAAATACCAGCGACCAAAATGTGCTCTTGGTTGCCCAGTAATAGATGGTAAAATACCATGAAATCATACCAAATCATGTATTTGGAAGACCATAGGAATACCAAAATCTGATTTTCCAAGGGCGCGGGAATACCTAAAAATTAAACCATGGCAATACCAAGTTTTGGTATTCAAGCAATGTTCAAAAATCCAGAAGACCTCAACTTGGTATTGAAATGGTTTTATTTTGAGGTATTATTTTACCCTTGGAATAACATGGTTTGGTATTGTTGTGCCCTTCCACATACTAGACTTTGGTATGATTTCATGGTATTTTACCATCTATTACTGGGCAACCAAGAGCACATTTTGGTCGCTGTTATTTGCCCAAGTAATACCAAAATTTGATATTCCCGTGTTATTTACCCCTGCTCGGGTGTCCATACAAAAATGATATTAAAAATTCAAAAAGCTGTAGGGCTTTTGTTTATTTGATTTGGTTAACCGCGGTGGATTTTCTTGAAATAATTCGAGCTGTCAAAAATCCACCAAAGCATATACCGGTGGATACTTTTCTACCACAGATTTTTGTGCGATCAATGTGGTAGATGCTTTGGTGGATTTTTGACAGTTCGAATTATTTCAAGAAAATCCACCGCGGTTAACCAAATCAAATTAACAAAAGCCCTTGTATCTTTTGAAGGAATTTTTGATTGATTTGGTGTCTTCGGCAAAGTTGTAGGTATGGATGGATATGGACTACACTGAAAAAAAAATAAAATAAAAAATATACAAGGTTAAACATTTTTTGCTGATTTTTAATCTTTTTCAATTACTGATATGTTTTAGGGGACATCAAATTCCAACTTTTCAGAAATTTCCAGAATGGGCAAAGATCTTTGACCGAGTTATGAATTTTTGAATCAATACCCACTTTAAAAAAAATCGAAATACCGGTCGCAAAAATGTATCTACTTCATTTTACGATGTAAAATCGAATTTGTAATTAAAAAGTACTTAAGTGAAATTTTGAAAAAGTGCACCATTTTTAAGATATAGCCATTTGTTGATACTAGAGGTGGGCAAAACCGCTCTTTTGAACGGCTCTTTCGCTCTTTTTTAAAAAAATTGATAAAAAGATTATTTTTCAGAATGATATGGTTTTAAAAGTTATTTCACATTGGACTTTTATGAATAATTTGATCTCTTTGTCAAGATTTCTACTCGAACCAAAACGTTGAAATAATTGAATGGCATCCAAACTTAAACCTAGGATTTTGAAAAGATCGCGGTCAATTTTAAAATTGCGTTTATTTTTGCCAAAATAGAACTAATGCATTTTATCCAAAAATCTTTTTTTTTTGCATTACGTAATAAAAGAACGCTCCCAAAAACTAAGGATTTAGGGTAATAGATTTTTTTTTAATATTCCAACGCCCAAGGCTCCAAAAAAGTTGGAACGGTAACTTCAACTCAATGGTTCTCGGGCATAACTCAACCAATCAAGATGATTCTTCTTTCCAGTGATTTGTTAGGATGTCTAGATGATTCTAGACCTTTGCAGAACTTAATTTGATCAAATCTGTAATTTTTGCGATCAAAAACATCGTTCCAACTTTTTTTTTTCACGTGTAAAAAAAAATCGCCGAAAATTCCGCGGAGGCAGTCGTTTAAAAAAAGTTGGAACGATATTTTCGGTCGCAGAAATTACAGATTTGTTCAAATCAAGTTCTGCAAAATTTTAGGATCATCTAGACATTCTTACAAATCACTGGGAACAAGAATCGTTCCGATTGGTTGAGTTATGCCCGAGAACGGGCGTGTTGAAGTTACCGTTCCAACTTATTTGGGAGGCTTGGGCGTCCGTGTAAGTTGGACATGCGTTGGGCGTTCCAGTGTTAAAAGAGATGTAAATTGAAAATCGGTAAAATTGATTTTTTTCTTGTTCATTTTTTTCTAATCAATACCTAAAATGGTGCTCAAGACTCCAAATCGATCAGATCAGAAAATTCTTTGGCAAGATACAGACGTACCATTTTTGTATGGACAGCAGCCAAAATTGTAATGAGACTTGTATGGGTGAACGAATTACACAAAATGGCTTCTTTGGTCATAGGATCATAACGTTTCAGCCAAATACAAATTACTAAAAAACCGGTTTCCGGAATTAGGGGAGAATTGTTCAACTGAAAACATAATTTTACCATGTTTATTATAAAAATATGATGTTCTTCCCACTGGCGGTACAAGGCTCTGACATTTCTTGTTAAAATCAGATTTTAGGTGTTCAAGTTTTATTTTTACGTCATCTGTACCATCAATAAGGTTGCTTATATAGTCTTTGAAAAAAAAATCAATGTTTACATTTAGTTAGCTAAATTTAAACATTTTTCTACAAAATACATATAAATTTTAGGTAAGATTGCTAAAAAGTCAGAACTAAATCTTAATTAGTTAAGACTAGTTTTGTTTATAAAATTCAAAGTAGTTGTTTATAATATTATCGATTCATATTGCATTTTAAACTGATTTCATAGCACGAATTTGTTTTCACACTTCTACTGAAAATGCATATAAATTTTGAGATTTTCTTAATTATGTTTCAAAAACACATAATATCTATTATTTACAATTTTTGATGCCTTTTCCTAGTGGATAATTGCCCAAAGAATCCGAAAAAATACATTCCTTATTTCGATTTGAAATCATGTTCATTGAGTAAATCAAGTCACTTTGAGAATATTAAGATAGTGCTGTTCATCAACACTTTCTTAATTATGGTTAACTATCTTTTTAAACCATTATTTTTTTTAAACATCTTCTAGAAGTACTTTGAGCACTTATTTACCTTCTCTACCAGTGTAATTCCATGCCATTTCGTACGTTTTTTTGTTCTCTTTTTTGCGGAAAAATCTCAAGACTATCAAAGTCACTCACGTTTTACGGAACTTTGGATATGGCTTAATTTTGATTTTTTGTTTTTGCCGAGCTACCGTGGCCGTGAGGTTACGTGTTTCGCCTTGTAAGCGGAAGGTTATGGGTTCGATTCCTGTCTGGCTCGGCACAATCAGATCCCTTAAAAGAGCAAATCTGCTCACTGGGAATACTGACCGGTAGGGGTTGGGTTTCGACTAACGACGTGCTGGATTTCCAATCCAGAGGTCGTGAGTTTGATTCTCGTACCGGGATGATGAAGTTATAAAAATGTGAAAAATTGAGAAAAAGTAATATTGATTTGAATTGGCCTAATGTTTTACAAAACAATATTTGGAATCATCACCCAAATTATTTGACGATTCTTTGACTGTACAAAAAAATATTTCTGTATTTTATTCAGGTTGGAAATGAAATTTTTTATTGTTTTAAAAATGAAATTTTTTTTTTAGATTTTTGATAAGCCATGAATTGATTCTTGATTTTTTTCTCACTATTAAGGTTGCTTTCCATTACGATTTGATTGCAAAATTATTAATCTAAACCATTTTGAATAATTTTAAAATTTCCCGAGAATTCAAGGGAAATTTGTTTGTAAACATATAGTCCAGACTCGATTATCCGAAGCCTCGATTATCCTAAGTTTCGATTATACGAAGGTTTGCATGAGACTTAGGATAATCGAATCATGAAAAAAAATATTTCGTTTTGGTTGAATTGGTTGATTGCCAATTAAATTACAAAATGCATTTTTTCAATATTTTATCTCCGCCATTTTGGCGCCCATCTTGGATTTGAAAATTCTAAACCACTGTAGAGGGGTCATGTTTAAGGTCGACAATAAAAAATAGACAACGAAAATTACGCAATGAACGAACGCAATGATAGATTATTATATGGATAGAAGGTTCAGTATTCCAAAGAACCCAAACAATGTTACAATTAGTCATTACACGCCGTTAGATCTATTTGGACTTGTTTACGATCACAGTTTGGATAAACAATTACATTACCATATTACACCGAAACAACTACATTGTATTTCCCTAGAAACGACTGACCAATTCATTTTCCCTCGGGTAGTTATTGGTTCGTGGAAGTGCTTCCAAATCTATAAAACAACAAAAACTTAACCAGACCAACTTGACGACTCACAGGGGGCGATTACGTATTCCGCTGGCGCTTCCAGTAATTAGTAGCTCACACCCGCCGTACTCATCATCTTGCCGGCCCTAAAAAGGGCGCCACAGCTTAGACGTCCGGACCCGGCTCATAAAAAAAAATAAAAAATGTAATAATAGCGCATGACACTTGTCGCGCCCCGCTCAGTGGCCATGACCACTAAGTGAACCGTGCACGAGCGCGAAAGGGACAGTTCACGCCCCATAAATAACATCACACTCGATCTAAGCCCGATTGTTATTGATTGAAGTGCGCGCGCGGTCAGGCAAAACAATGAGACAAGCGCAAGTCTGTTGACTGTCTGTCCCGTCCACCCTGTCTGTCTATGGCGGGGATAGGTTGATGTATCAAGTGACACATCAGCTGAGCCGGTTGATTGTTTCTATGTCAAACACGCGTTAGTCGTTAATTGACTACTGTACTGACGGAACGACTGTCGCTAGAGAGTCGTTAGATCACGTTTTTATTCTGAACCAGAGACGGGAGCGGAAATGGGTCTAACTGGGACGGTTCAATATCTGGAAGGTGGTTGGTTGATATAATCATCTCTGATCCTAAGGGTAATCGCTATCCACTGTGTAATATATTTATCATATAAATTAGCCTCCAGTTTTTGTTTTGTTTTACTCTGCGGTGTTAATCATCCGGGAAGTACTTCGTGGCTGGCCAAGAGTGTGGACCTATTTATCATGTACCGCACGTCCGCGATCAAACCCACGGAATGAATCATTTATCTTTCCGCCGAGTGACGGCCGAGGGGAATGGATGAGCTGGAGGATAAGTTATTGTGATTGGTAATGACCTCCAATTACATGGTGGCGTCCTGTTGTGCTACTGGTGGTCTCGCTCTCTAGGAAGAACCGTTGCAGGGCATATTTCACGGTGATTTAGTTTATTGTACTAGCCTTAGTGATGTATTGATAAATTTTTCAACTTTGTAAAAAAATAAAATAAAAAGAAGCAAACTTACACGTGTCCCAGCTCGTGCGCGATCGTGAACGCCGCCGACAGCCCGTTGTCCTGGACGATCGCACACGAGGACCGCTTGCACATGGTGCCGAGCTCGGCCAGCCCCAACGTGTCACACTTGGACTGGTGGCGGCAGATTTGCTCCCGCGTCAGCAGAAACGCCGTATCGTGGTGGAAGTTGGAAGCCGCCTTCAGCTTGCAGAACGCCTGCAGCATCTCGGACGCGGAAACGCCTGAAAGTATACCGACGGTGATTTATTAGTAACGGGCTGAGTCACCAGCGGTTAGGAATGTTAGTGAGAATTTGAACAACATTTTTCACATTCTGCGAACTTCAATCAGCATTCTTTACGCATGTTATGATTTATGTCACACTTGGGTGTAGGTTATTAATCAACGCTTGTCGTACATTTCCACAGGGTAATAAATATTAGTTTTCAACTCCCTGTCCCGAATGGTCATTGTTTTTGGTCTCCGCGACCGGTCAGTTTGACAACCTTTGTGGTTCACCAGAACAAGCGCCAACATCTGAGACGCAACGTGTCAACAAGCTGACTTATTACGATCGCTCGTTTGCGTTATACCTAGCTCTCAGCTGCGTAGACATTCCTCACAGAGTAATGGTGCCGGCTGCAAATGCAGTTTTCTATGTGCCAGCAGATCAAAAGTCTACCCCAGTCTAGACTGGGGCCAATTAGTCAATTAACTTCACCGTAGACCAGCGCGCAGAGCGCAGACAAATCGACTGAAATGTCTGCGCGAATGCTACTTGTTTGTAAAGTTTGTCCGATTTTAGTTGCTGTCCACGCGAAGAAAACCCGCTGACAACGAACATTTCGCAAAATTCCTTAAAACAATTTCAAAATCAATCATACTTTGTTGCTCGCGAGTAATCTATCTGCATTTATTTCGTATTAATCTCCTTTTGGACAACCAGAACCTAGCCGTGGCTTTCCACCGATAAAGTTACAACTCAACGGGAGTTCTTCGTGGTCGCGACGAGAAAATCGGAGGACCAGTCGGTGCCAGCGGCCAGTCAGCAACAGCTGCCGCTGCGCAGTGGGACCTATTACAGTAGTTAAGATAGTAATCATTTTTACGGGTAGAACCGTGCCAATAAAAATTCAATTATTATTGCAAATGAGTTACTGGCGGGTGTCCCGAGGCGGTGGAGGTAATAGGATCGATTCTTGATGAAGCAATTTTGCTTTACTTGGTATTGAATTATGATTAACTATCAACATACTTAAACCAAGAGTCGTGATTTCAGCGATTAGGTCGAGTAGTTCTCTACGATTTCCCAAATAGATATTTTTTTTATGAAGCTTTTTTCATACATTACTGACATAAGTGATGACAGTTTTTTACTTTGACTCGTTTTAATATTTACGTAAGCTTATTTACTATCCTGGATTCTACCACACTGAAAATAAAAAATATTTTCAGTTATGAGCCATGTATTTAAGCTCTGTTAAAATATTAACGAGACTGAACCACAATGAAAAATCAAGTCTGTCATATAGAAATTGCCAAAAACCACCAAAAAAGCTATTTTTCAACATGTTTGGTCAATATGGAGACTTTATGGAGCAATTCCAGCTCAAATCAGGAATTTTTCTGATACTTTCGTACCCGACCCTCTCCGATTTCAATGAAACTTTGTAGACATGTTATCCTAGGCCTATATAAGCCATTTTTGTGCTTATGGAGCAAATAGTACTCGAGAATAACATTTGAGAAGGGCGTAAGGTATTTAAATATGTTTGTATTCTTTAATTTAAAAATTACTGTATCTCGAAGCCGTTGCGTCGTATCAAAAAGTGGTCAAAGACAAACTTGTAGGAAATTGGACGGGCTTTCTGAAACAAAAATACACGCCACATCTATTAGATTTTTTTATTTTTAAGTCTAAAACTTAAATTTGAAAGTGATGTCATGATTTTTTTTCGTTCAAAATTTTTGAGGAAATAGCCTAAAATGTTACTAAAAGACTGACGAAAAATGCAGGATGGTATGTCCAATTTCCTACAAGTTTGTCCACTTTTTGATACGATGTGACGGCTTCGAGATACAGTAATTTTTAAATTGCAAAATACTAAAATATTTAAATACCTTACGCCCTTCTCAAATGTTATTCTCGAGTACTATTGGCTCCATATACACAAAAATGACTTATATAGGCCTAGGATAACATGTCTACAAAGTTTCATTGAAATCGGAGAGGGTCGGGTACATAAGAACCAGAAAAAATCCTGGAATTGCTCGATGTAAAATTGTCTGGGGAATCGAATCACACTATCGGTTTCTAAAAAAAATTTGACATTTAGACAATTTTTCAAAAAACAGTATTAGTAAATGATTTTTGTATTTTTTTAGGAGAGGCATACCATTCTGCATTTTTCGTGAGTCATTTTGTAACATCTTAGGCTATTTTCTCAAAAATTTTGAACGAAAAAAAAATCTTAGCATCACCTCAAAATTCAACTTTTAAACTTAAAAATTGAAAAATCTCATAGAAGTGGCGTGTATTTTTCTTTCAGTGTATTTTTTTCAGAAGGCCTCCTACAAGTTTTATTTTGATATACAGTATTTTTTAAATTATAAAATACAAAAATATTTAAATAACTTACTTTTCGAGTACAATTGGCTCCATATACAAAAAAGCCTAGGAAAACATGTCTACAAAGTTTCATTGAAATCGGAGAGGGTCGGATACAAAAGTACCAGAAAAATACATGATTTTAGCTGGAATTGCTTTATGTCAAAAGAAGCAATTTTAGAACATTTTTTTCCATACAAGTCTCCATTCAATTTTATGGACTGGGCATACAAAATGAGTACTTAAATATATGAAAATCTGTATCTGGTAATGACGGTGACAAGTTTAACGGAGATTGACACTTTTTCGCCAGACGTCAGCCTGACATAAGCCATTGAATTTGTGCTATGAAATGTTTTCAGTAAATCCACCAAAATTGTATGTTTAAGAATGCAACTATGCATGCCAACAAAATTTCCAAAATATTTTTTAAGCTTGCTAATTAAATTTGCATTCGGAAAGAAAATTTTCAAATTTGGTCTGAAATACGAAATTTTATTTGGTCTATTTGTAGACCTTTTTAAAAGTTATGCTTGATTTTAAAATTTGAAATTATTATTAATGAAAAGACATTTCACAAAAGTTTCCGAGATATCGTCAGGTGAAAATTGCAGGTTTATTAGGTCACACTCAGAGGAATTAATTTTCATCGATTCGATTTTTTTGTGAGTATGTATCTCAGAAACTAATTGTCCGATTAAGATAAAGAGAGGAAATGATAGGAAATTTTCTTATATTTTCAAACATATTTTTCTCCGGAGGTGCTTTTCTTAAAAGAAGTAATGTAAATTTGCTATAACTTCAGAACGGTTCATTTTATATGAAAAATGTTAAATAGTTTCGATTGCAAATTTGATTTTGATTTTGAAAACGATATTTAGTAATTCTTACCAGATTTTTAATATTTTCCAAAAAACACGACATTTTTAAAATTCATATCTCCTAATGGTTCTGCACTATCACCCACTATGGCTCAAAATATGTCGTTTTAGTACCCTCAAACATATAAAAAAATTATATAAAAAATTATAAAAACATATAAAACATTTAAAAAAAACAATTTTGGTAATTCAAATTTTAGGGATAATAAGTGGAATAAAAAAATGTTTTTTCTGTATAACATTTTTTTTCGAAAAGTCTTAGTCCATCAAATCGATCATAAAATCCTTTCGCAAGATAATAATTTTTTAAACGATCTCTCACATATAATTGTTTGAAAAAGCTCTTTGTTGTGAGCTTGTAACGATTTATTTTTAATACTTTAAATCGTTATTTCCGTTTCCCAACAATTCTTCAGACAATATCTTAATTTAAATTTCAGATGAAATTTTCTGATAAACTGACTTGTTTCATAACTGGAGTTTTTTTTAAAAGGTCCAATAAACCAAATTATCAGATTTTGCTTTTTGTGTGTTTTTTAATACCCCTGACTCAAGGTGGTTTCAAAAACACCCAAAAAGCAAAAAACTGGAAATTTGGTTCATTGGACCCTGGGTGATGAATAGTGGTTCGCAAAACGGCCTCAGTTTTGAACTGTCAAAGTGGAACCAATTTACTGTTCGCCCAAATGAGAGAGTATTGTTATCGATAATTTTTTTTTTTAGCAAGAATGAAAAATGTTTGGCTTTTGAAAACCTAAAGTTGAAGTCGAGAAATGTTAATAAAGTTGAAGGCAAGATCGTATTTTTTTTAAATTATGAATGGAAGTCGTTTATGGAGTCGATGCGGTTGTATCCATCCAGAAGCTGTCTTTATCGTTTGGGTCCGTTTGAAAACCTACTGGTTTAGTGAAAATCTGCTCTGTTTGTTGGATCAGCTTCGCTAGAATTAGCCATGTTTATTTGCTTGACCAGAAAGGTCTGCAGGATTCCAAAACTAGCCAGGGAATTAATCTGCGACATCGCAGAAGGACACTATCGCCGAAGTTCTTCGTCACCCGTAAAAATGAAAAACCTCTTCTAACCGATCAAAACTTGAAAACACACACAATTTTAAAGCAAAAAATGTCAAAAACTAGACAAAATAAAACGCATACTACTGATTATAAAACAGCTCATTTATCAGTAAGAAAAACAGTCATGCATGTGCTTGAGCAGCTTCCTACTTTGTAGATGTAAACAAAGCGGGATCATTCAAAAATCACGTTACGCATTCTCTCTTTTCATCACCCAGATTGGACCTATAAAAAAAAAAATAATAATAATAATAATAATAATAATAATCACAAAAAACTCGAATTTAATCTCATGATTTTTTATTCAAAATCTCGCAGTAACGAGATGTTTACTCTCTTTTGATTTTGAGATGTTTACTCTCTTTTGATTTTTGTATCAATTTAAATTTTATAGTGAAAATAGTGAAATTTTATCTATATTTCTTCTGCAATTGTCTTCTACTCGGAACATCCCGCAATTCTCAGCCCGTGGGATTCAATTTCCCATAATTTGCATCAATTTCCCAATCCTCACCGTCGTCGCACGGTGTGCTACGCCGTAGTGAGTCTCCCTCCGTCCGGAACCGCAACCAAGTCGCGCGTGACAATCGCAATAAACATAAACATAACAAATTTGGTTCGCGATAACAATAAATAAATTGAAAAATGTTTGCTACTACTCGTACAACTGCCACAATCCGCGGGCAATAGATCTCTCTCTCTCTCTCTAGGAGCTTACCTTTGCTGCCGTTTTGATCGAGCTTGCTGCTGGCGGCCAGATCCTGGTGGAGGTACAGAATATGCACCACGGCTATCTTAATTGAATTCCCAATGCTGGCATCGGCGTAAATGCTGGAGACCTGTTGGGAAAGAGCGGTAGAGAGAGAGGTGAAAAAACAAAGAATTATTGGTTCACCAGCAAAGACCACAAGACGTGGAATATAAATATCAAACTATTGGGAAAGCGATGCAAAAGGAGGGGGGAAGTTTCGGGAAATTTATGGTACAACCGATCGACAGATTCCGATACCGTCGCCGGAACGTGCAGCGGCAGCACTAACGGTGCAACTTAACCTATATGCACTGGATGCTGCTGCTGCCATCTGTACGTGAGAGATCGGAATGAGTTATGACGTGCTTTGGCCACCACCACCAGCAGAACACAACGTTGGAAGTAGTACTAAGTATTATGCTGTGAGCTAAAGTAGCTGTTCAATTGGATCAAGATTAGTCCCCTGTACACGGTGCGCGAGCTGTGATTAATCAGCGGGAAAACAGACACCATCGGACTGACGGACGGACGACCTGTGGCTTGCGCTACTATGTATGGCGTGTACAGACCGCTGAACGACAAGTGCTTCTGTGGATGAAGAACGAAAGTGCCCGTGGCCAAACTGTTTCGCGTGGTAATTGCGTGAATAATTGAATTTTTCTGATGGACTTTTTTTTCTTGGTTTATTGGCGGTGAGAAAGTGCTCTGGAGATCATTGATTATCCCTTAGCTTAATATCGTCAATCTCTGTTAAAAATTTCTTCATTATATAACTTTATCATCAGTTCAGTTCCCAAAATCAATTTGTTCGTGGTTTAGAATTTCATGAACGCTTGTGCACGATTTTGAGGTTTTCTCCGTGCATACTTTTTTCAAAGGAATGTTATCAACATACGGTCAAAAGTAACCATAGAAAAATGATTGTTAAACATTGGAAAATCACACCTTAAAAATTATTCTCAAGTTACAGTCGTGCCTCGGTTTAGCACCGCATATGGGGGATACAAAACCGAGGCGTGCATAACCGAGGCACAGAGATTATGGGATTTTGGCTATATGGGAGACATTGGCTTTAATCGTATGAAAAATCATTCAAACATCAAAAAATTATAGTGTTTTGGAATCGGGATGATGTCAGCTATCCATTAAAATTATTATTTCATGAAAATTTTCACAAAATTACGTATTTTTCCTGTATTTGGAAAATGCATTTTTTTCTCAAAAGAAACCAAAAATATATTGTTATTGCAATATGGGTATCAAATGATCAGGTTTTTTCATACATTTTTGATGTACAGTCGACTCTCTGGCTGTCGATCTTCTCGATATCAATAGTTCTCCATCTATCGATGATTTCTTCAGTCCCTTCAATCTGCATACTTCAATTATCTTCATTCCTCGATATTTTCATTTGCTTGAAGGATCTCTTCGTCGACGGTCCCTTGGATTCTGTTTGCTTTAAAAATCTCTTCCGGTTGTCAATAATTTCACTTTCTCATGGCTTGCATAGACATTTTTCTTGGCGAAACGAAGCTTTGAAGGGTGTTTGACATTAGTTTGTTTTTGTTTGATGGACGTTGCCATGATTCTCTCACATAGCAGGGTATCAAGAAAAAAATATTTTCAATCGACTCTTCATTTTGCATCGTTCTGTAAACTGATGATTCTCTTCCTCGGCGATCCCTTGGATATTGACAACCAGAGAGTCGACTGTAATAACAACATTTTTCGAAAAAAATACTCAAAATTTCAATTTGTACAATATGGGTATCAAACGATCGGGATTTTTTCATACATTTTGAATGTAATAACAACATTTTTAGAAAATACTCAACATTTTCACAAAACTACGTATTTTCTCATAAAAGACTCAAAATTTCCGTTTTTACAATGTGGGTATCGAACGATTGGGATTTTTCCATACATTTCGAATGAAATAATAATATTTTTTGAAAATACTCAAAATTTTCCCAAAACTACGTATTTCCGAAAAAAATACTCAAAATTTCCGTTTTTACCATGTGGGTGATAAACGATCAGGATTTTTTCAAACATTTTGAATGTAATAACAATATTCTTTGAAAATACTCAAAATTTTCACAAAACTACGTATTTTCGAAAAAAAAATACTCAAAATTTTCGTTTTTACAATGTGGGTATCAAGCGTTCGGGATTTTTTCAAGCATTTCGAAAGTTATTAAAAAATGAAAATACTCAAAATTTTCACAAAACTACTGTTTTTGAAAAAAAAAATGATTTGATTATTTGATACCCATAATGTAAAAACTGAAATTTTAAAAAGTTTTACAAAAATACGTAGTTTTGTGAAAATTTTGAGTATTTTCTAAAAATGTTGTTATTACATTCGAAATGTATGAAAAAATCCTAATCGTTTGATACCCATATTGTACAAATTTAAATTTTGAGTATTTTTTTTTTTCGAATAAACGTAGTTTTGATAATTTGGAGTATTTTCTAAAAAAAATGTTATTACATCCGAAATGTATGAAAAAAACCTGATCATTTGATACCCATATTGCAATAATAATAATATATTTTTGGATTCTTTAGAGAAAAAAAAATGTCTTTTCGAAATACAGGAAAAATACGTATTTTTGTGAAAATTTTCATGAAATAATAATTTTAATGGATAACTGTCATCATCCCGATTCCAAAACACTATAATTTTTTGATGTTTGCATGATTTTTCATACGATTAAAGCCAATGTCTCCCATATAGCCAAAATCCCATAAGCTCTGTGCTTCAGTTAAGCACTGGGCCGTGCTTAACCGAGGCAGCTGAACGGTGCAAAACCGGGGCAGTGCAAAACCGAGGCGTGCAAAACCGAGGCATGACTGTATTCTATTTTTCTTAAAATTTCAGGTGAGAAAAAAATCACCGCTCAGAAATATTAAAAAAGGTTATAATTTAGACGTTAAGTTTTGTTAAAATAATATTTTCATAAAGGGACCATCCAAAAACCAAGTGGACACCTTAGGGAGGGAGGGCGGGGGGTTTGCAATTGTCCGAGCTCCATACAAAAAAAGATTTTATTTGTAAGGGAATTGTCCACGAGGGGGGGGGGGGGAGAAGTTGAGATTTCCAAATAAGTGTCCACCGGGTTGTGGATGGTCCTAACAAGAGTAAGAAAAAATAAAATAGTGAGCAATCCCCTATTTTTTACGTTTTTTTTAGCACGTACGAACGAACATGAACACAGGTTTCAAAACGTGAAGCTGGTTTTCTTTTCCTTCTTCTTGGTGCAAACCTGCCAAAACGCGATCGCTATGTCAAATCATCGCGCTACGTAGACCAAAACGTAAATTAATAAATTTGGTAATTATAGTAATTTTGGTCATTTCGGTCATTTTGGTCATTTTGGTCATTTTGATCATTTTGATCATTTTGATCATTTTGATCATTTTGATCATTTTGATCATTTTGATCATTTTGATCATTTTGATCATTTTGATCATTTTGATCATTTTGATCATTTTGATCATTTTGATCATTTTGATCATTTTGATCATTTTGGTAATTGAGGTCATTTAGGTCCTTTTGGTCCTTTTTTGCCTTTTGGTCTGAACTTTTTGGTAGGTTATTTTGTTAATGTTGGTCATTTGAGTCATTTTTATCATTTTGGTCATTTTAGTAATTTTGGTCATTTAGATCATTTAGGTCATTTTGCCTCGAATAAGGGTACTCGATTTTGACCCTACGTAGGGAACAGCACTGAATTTAATTTAATTCTTTTTTATCTGATTCTTTTGCAAGAATGAAAGCAGGCCAAGTGCGAATGATTCTGATGATATCCCTTCAGTTGACGCTCAGGCGAGGAACATCCTGGAAGGAGCGTCACTGACTACGTCCGTAGTCCTGTTAGATCTTTCTTGATCCGGACAGTATAGCTCTGGTTCCTTGCAAGTGTCCTATTTTCTTACCTCCACGTTGGCTTGGTTTTCATGATGACCTAGCTGGTGGCCTGTGGAAACGGATCGTAAACCTTTGACCAGCGAGGGTCAGAGTCGAGACGGCTAGAAGAAAGGGGCGCGACAATGTGGGAAAGGGAAGTAATTTGTGATTGTAGACGGTATTGTTTTGATTCGCAGTATGTTGAGTCAACTGCTGTGGATGTACCTGAAACATCACACAACGGGGTTTCTCTTCCTTCCGTTTTTATCTATCATCTATATTCTGTTAATTTTGTTTCACTGATTCTCGAACGCAGCTTCTGTTTACTATCCTCCATTTGATTTCGATTTTACTTATTTGATTCTCTTATTTCTTAACGCTTTTCCACTCTATTTTACTAATTGATGATGCTGCAACAAACTGTCTGCTTTCCTTTAATTTGGCAGCGATGTCAATTTTGTTTATCATGTGCCTTTTTTTTTTTTATTTATCTATTTCAATAATTTCTCATCTTCCCTGTAAATTGCCCATCATAACAATAATCTAAACTTGTTTGTTATCTCTTTTCATTAACTATTGTTAATTTCTTTATCTTCTTCATAAATTACTATCTTTCTTTTACTATTGATTCTTTACATAGTATATTTCTTTCACTGTCCATTGTTTTGAAACTTCACCTTTTTCTTAAGCAAGTGAGGTTCGAGCCCTGACTCAATTTATGAAATGATTAAAGGATTAACGCAAATATTACTATTGTACTTTTGAAAAACTTTTATAAAATGCTTAGGACCAAAAATTGTAACAAAACACCGCGACAAAAGAAATAGCAACAGATAAACAGACTCAACAATAGGGAAGATTTCAGGAGAAAACAATACACAGTAAATAACAACTAGTTTTTGAATTCAAACTAAAATAAAACAGTTTTGGCTTTATGAAAGTTGATAGGCACACTAGGTTAGGTTAGGCGCTTATACTTACATCAAACCCTACGTAATGTACCACCCCCGGCCGAGTTAAAATGCGTAACCGGAAAAGAAGGTGTGCATGCCTGGCACGAACACTCAAAGCGTGTTCTAGCGTGCTGCTCGTACTGACTCAGAGCAAGGGTGAGATGTAGGTGTAAGGGCAGTGCGTGTTCGTCGGGAACCTGGTGCATAAGATCGGTCAAGGCCCGTTCTTACACTGAAAATTGCGAATTGCGAATTGCGAATTCTTTTGCAAGAATGAAACTACATCATAAATGTAGTAGTTGTCTATGATGTAGTACCGTCATCAGGGGTGGCATTGGGTCTGGGGGTGAGATTAGGTCATACAAATTTCAACATTTTTGTATGACCCAATCTCACCCCCCAGACCCAATGTCACCCCTGATGACGGTAATGATTTTTCATTTACATAAAATTATCAAATAAAACATAAATTAATGAAATAGGTAAATCAAGGGTTAGCATAACCGCTCGATGCACCCCGTTTTGTTTTGCCAATTTACCCCCGACGAGTCGTAGGAGTACATCAGAGAGTGTTGGGGAACAAATTCATTTACATGCAGAATTGATTGATTGCGATCGGATGTCTTGGAGGTGTATTTATGCGCGAAACGCAACGCAGACACGGGAGCAAGTGAGCAAGTCAAGCGAATCTTGCGAGTCAGTTAGTCGTAGGTAGGTGCACAGGTTGATGATCATGGGTACAGCTTCGAACCCGCGATCAGCTGGTTAGGAGACTGTGCGGAATTGATTAACTGTGGAGGTGGGCAAATTTATTGACTTGACACATTTATTCTGCATGTGTTGTGTTCGTTACGACGTTATGTAACAATTTGTTGCAAACGCGTTTTGTTTTGACGGCTGGGGGTGACAAATTGTCGTTGAAAGTTGTTTGAAGATTAGTTTTTTTTTGTCAGGAACTTACGATCGACATCAGCGTCAGCACGTACGACTTGAGCGTATCCCGGTGGTACTCCTGCATCTTCTTGTCGACGGCGACCAGGACCTCGATCGTGTACTCGTTGTTGGCGATGTGTGCCGTACTGCGCTTGGCCCGACTGTGATGGGTGAGTCCAACGCCGTTGGTCAGCTGCTCCAGCTGCTTGTTGTGTTGTTCTGTAAACAGAAAGGAAAACAAATCTTCATGAAGATTACTCGCTCGATAAGTGTGTATATCTTTGGGTGCAGATCTTCAGGCACCGAAAGTGCTGATCGGCAAACTTCTTCGCGCGCGCGCAACAGGTGTCATTGAACAGCTCATAATCCATTCAGAAAGGGCGCAAACTTGTTTTCATTCATAACAATCAACAAAACAAGTCGGAAAGCAAGCAAGCAAAAAAAAAAAAACATTCCCTTCTGATCATGGACTGAGGCCTGCCACCAAGCCGTCGACTTGGCTGACTGCGTCTCTCTTGAGCTGTGGATGCTGAAGTGCTGCTCACTCCGAGACTCGTAAAAATTAAAATATTATGCTAATCAAATTAACGATTTTTAATGTTCCACTCCCTCGGCTCGGCTCGTTTTTTTTCGACTCGACCTGAGCAATGAACACAAAATGACGAGAAACACCCGCTGCCAGGCTAGTTAGCATAAATAGTGGCAGACACTTGGTCTAGCTTCGTCACCTCGAGACGACGGTGAGACGTTGGGGGACCTTTTCTCGGATTGTTGGATCAACCTGTTTGGCCGCGGCAGGACCGAAGAACGGTGCGAGACTTGCGGTGGTGATTGATGGCAATGGTTCAGAAATGAGGTGGAAGCCGGTTTGATAGAGACACATGACGAAAGATGATTTTTTTGTTGTAAGTTGGAATTGCAGAAATTCCACACCTATAGCTTGGACTAGAAGTGAGAGACAGGCTGGTATGTGAGATATGTTAGTTTTGAAAATCGAATCAAGGTTCAAGATCATCAAGGGTGATAACGTGATTTTAGGAATAAATTAGGAAGGCGAATGATTTATTTTCACCTGTAGAATCTCGGAATAATAAGCTAGAAATTTGAACAGTTCCAAATCATTTAATGAATTAATGAAAATACAATCGACAATTAATAAGGTAATTTGAAACGATGACTTTTTTTTAGATTTTTAGTACAGGTAAAAGTTTGTTGTTATTCAGCTGCGTGCAAAATATCTGAGCGTCGAATAATCCTCTAATTATTTTACAAAAGAGATTTTTTTTGTAGGTTTTTTCGTTGCTTTGTTTGGAGAAACATGGAATTTTAAATTTAAATAACATTCCCAAATTTGATTAATTATTTTCAAAATTAATACCTCACAATCCTGGATATTCACTATTTTTGCACATGTTAGGTTAACATGCATTTGATTTTTTCAATCGTTTTTTTTTTGCGAAAAAATCTTAATATATTCATGTGTTGAGGAGAGCTATGGAAAATATTGAACATAGATGCATTGGGATATACTCAGCGATTTTATTCATAATCAAATCTTAAACGAAAGCATTTTTCTGTGTGTGTGTGTGTGCAACCAACCAAACGGGACCACGCGGTCGCTTCTTACAAATTGAGTTGTTTCCATGTATTTTTAGCTCTCATTCTATACATGCAAATAACTCGCATAGGCATTTGGAAGGTGTTAGCTCTGCCGAGCTTCGGTGACCCATTTCTACGCTGGCTAGCCGAGCGCGAGGTACTTCAGCTTTGTCGACAAGCCCCGCCCTGAAGAACGTTTGGACCAATCGGATTCAAACGTTATTTAGAACTTCCGAACCCTTGTCAAATGGACAAGGACCCAGCGCGTATATAGTAGATGGTGATAACAGTATTCCTAATTCCAGTCATAGCTCACCAAGTCGCTATGGCCTAGTGGTTAGCATTTTTGCTTACCAATCCAAAGGACGGGGGATCGAACCCCGATTCGAGCGACTTTGATTTTTCGTACATGTTCAGAGTTTCAAGATTTATATTTTCCTATACTTTCTCGTTGGGAGCAGATGGGAATCGAACCCAGGACCATTCGCTTACAAAGCGAACACCGTAACCAGTCAGCCACGGCCGCTCCATCTTAAACGAAAGCATTTTTCTTGACGAAAAAAAAAAAAAAAAGAAAATTTGATGGTATTAAAGTTTTCAACCATTTGCTCAATACAGTTTAGACTCAATCATCCGGAGTTTCGCTTATCCAAAAGTTTGTATGGGACTGCGAAATTTGATCACTTACATTTTTTTCGCGTTTGTTCATTTTCTTCAAAGTTTATGAGTTTTTTGAATGAAATACTAAATTTTTTACAAAATAATACATCGTTTCGCTTTGTTTGGCACTGTATTACAAATTATGAAAATTGGAGTATTTTCGAAATAGGACGGTAATTTGTTTAAAAAATGAGTATTATACTTCATAAAACTGAGAAAAACGCAAGGCAAGTTTGTCCCCGCATAAGGCTAGGTGTTTTAAAAGTTTTCACGAAAAACTGGATATCCTCCTGATTTCTAGAACAAAATACTGGATGTTTTAGACTCTTTTGAAAGTGAACAAGATTTTGAACCAAACTGCATCAATTACTCAAAAATGATGAAAATTCACATTGGACATTTATGCGATCAGGGGCAGTATACAAAACATAAAACTCTAATAAAAGTGAAAAAGCATGCTTCGTTTGACACACACATGGCAAATAATAAAAAAGTTAGTATTTTAAAAAAAATACGGTAAGTTGGGAAAATTTGAATATTTTCAAAAAAAAAAGTATCCTAAATTTTGCTCCGTTTTCTCCCATATTGCAAATTATGAAAATTTTTGTATTTTCGAAAAATTACGGTATTATGTGAAAATTTTAGTTCATTACAAAACAAAACTCTAGTAAAGGTGAAAAAAAGATACAAAATTTCACATCGATTGATGCTAGGGCGTCCAAATTTCCCGGGTTTTGAATTTCCCGGGAAATTTTTAAAACAGTAATAAAAACCATGTTTCATTATATTTGTCATGTTTTTCGAGCTGAAATCATAGAATTAGCTCAATACTATTCATTGGAGGTAATCTACAGCTTAAAAGATTTGTTTTTGCTCGTTGTTATGGTTTTTAAATGCACCAACATCGAAAAAAAATCTTTTAAAATGTCTAAAATTACAACTAAAAATACAACAAATAAAATTATACCAGCCAATATAAAATTTTAGATAAGTTTAGACATTCATGTTTTATATAAAAAAATATTTGACAAATTATCATAAAGCCACAACCTTCAACTGGAGAGAATCGGGACTACATTCTGAAAAGGTAAAGGAGATTTTAGAGCAATTCATTTGACGTACGGTGTATATACTAATTGTTTTGTTCTGTTCTTGTTTTAACCGAAATCAACAAAAAAAAAACAAACTTAATCCACCTATGTGGTTGTTGCCTTCCTCACGTTTTACTAACATTTGGTGATATGATGGGTTTGGACACAAAATCTTTCTATCTTCAATATATATACAAAATTTCGACGGTTTTGTTGGAACGCGAATCAATTCAACACGGAACGTCCGATCGAGATGCTCTTTGTTGCGTTGGGTTCGTATGGTAAGTTCGTGAGTCCAAGGAAGGTTCTTACGCCAAAAAGTTACAACTTTGGCCACTCTGGAACCGATTCCGGAAAATTTGCCGATTGTATGGGAAAGGATTAAATCAAGTTTTGATCACAGGAGGCTGAATAAGCAAAAAAGTCAAAAACGTCAACAAACGAATAAAGGCAGAACGAAGTTTGTCAGGAAAGGCTTGTTTCTCAATAAAGAAATACACAAATGTCACTTAAGAGGCAGTATTTGTAAACATTGCTCGGTTTGTTCTAGAGGTCGTATCGAGATGCTCCGATTTGGATGAAACTTTCAGCGTTTGTTTGTCTATACATGAGATGAACTCATGCCAAATATGAGCCCTCTACGACAAAAGGAAGTGGGGTAAAACGGGCTTTGAAGTTTGAGGTCGAAAAAACATTAAAAATCTTAAAACAGCTCGCATTTCCGTAAAACTTCATCAATTCCAACTCTCTTAGATGCATTCGAAAGGTCTTTTGAAGCACTTCAAAATGTGCCATAGACATCCAGGATTGGTTTGATTTTTTTCTCATAGCTTTTGCAAATTACTGTTAAAAATGGATTTTTTTAAAACCTTAATATCTTTTTCCAACAGCCTCCAACACCCATACTCCCATAAGTCAAAAGATAGGTAATTTTATGGACTATAAGCCTTCGGAAATAACTTTTTGGCCAATCGCAGTTTTTCTCATAGTTTTTCGATTTTTCTATAACAAACATTTTACAACATTAGTTTTTGCCCTGTAGGCCGTCATAGCGGCACATACTGGTCTCAATTTTGTCATATTCGGAATCCTCGGACAATTTCACGTAAGTTAGAAGTATTGGAGTTGTAAATTTGATTGGAAAAAATGCCATTTAAAATGAATTAAAATATTTTTTAACATTTTGTCGGATTAGGGGTAAACAGATATTCGCCTACTTAATACGGCATTTGAAGTTTTGATCACAAGGTAAATAAGATCTATTTTTTTTTTAGTTTTATTTAATTATTTTTGAAATCAAATTTACAACTCCAATACTTCTAACTTACGTGAAATTGTCCGAGGATTCCGAATATGACAAAATTGAGACCAAAAAGTGCCGCTATGACGGCCTACAGGGCAAAAACTAATGTTGTAAAATGTTTGTTATAGAAAAATCGAAAAATGATGAAAAACTGCGATTGGCCAAAAGTTATTTCCGAAGGCTTATAGTCCATAAAATTACCTATCTTTTGACTTATGGGAGTATGGGTGTTGGAGGCTGTTGGAAAAAGATATTAAGGTTTTAAAAAAATCCATTTTTAACAGTAATTTGCAAAAGCTATGAGAAAAAATCAAACCAATCCTGGATGTCTATGGCACATTTTGAAGTGCTTCAAAAGACCTTTCGAATGCATCTAAGAGAGTTGGAATTGATGAAGTTTTACGGAAATGCGAGCTGTTTTAAGATTTTTAATGTTTTTTCGACCTCAAACTTCAAAGCCCGTTTTACCCCACTTCCTTTTGTCGTAGAGGGCTCATATTTGGCATGAGTTCATCTCATGTATAGACAAACAAACGCTGAAAGTTTCATCCAAATCGGAGCACCTCGATACGACCTGTTACACATTGGTGAAAAACTCGCTCTTAAGCGGTCATAACTTGAGATTGAGCGTTGTCAGATCTTCAATGTTTTGGACTCATTAGAAAAGTCTTTTGATTACCTATGCAACGATCGGTCGGAAGAAGGATCCGGACATAGTTTACATACATTTAAGTGAGATCCGGCAACAAAAAAGTACACAAATATCACTTATGTGCTCATAACTTGAGACAGGGATGCCAGATCTTAAATGTATTGGACTCATTGGAAAGGTCTTTCAATTACCTATCCAACGATGGATTGGATGATGGATCCGGACATAGTTTAAATACATTTAAGTGAGATCCTGCATCAAAAATGTACATGAATACCACTTAAGTGGTCATAACTTGAGACAGGGTTGCCAGATCTTCAATGTCTTGGACTCATTGGAAAGGTCTTTCGATTACCTATCCAACGATGGGTCGGATGATGGATCCGGATATAGTTTACATACATTTAAGTGAGATCCGGCTTCAAAAAAGTACATAAATATCACTTAAGTGGTCATAACTTGAGACAGGGTTGCCAGATCTTCAATGTTTTGGACTCATTAGAAAGGTCTTTTGATTACCTATGCAACGATGGGTTGAATGATGAATTCGGACATAGTTTACATGCATTTATGTGAGATCCGATTCGCAACTCTGACACTTTTTTATACGTAACTTTTGAACTACTTATCGGATCTTCAAACAATTCAATAGTGCAGTATGGGGCACCAAACCGGATCGAATGCACTTAATTTGACTCAAATCGGATCAGCCAGTGCCGAGAAAACTTGCCAAGAATTTTGAGCACCAAGGAGAATACGCACACACATACACACACACACACAGACATTTGTTCAGTTTTCGATTCTGAGTCGATAGGTATACATGAATATAGGTCTACGAGCTGTTTTTCAAAAGTTCATTTTTCGAGCAGGATTATAGCCTTACCTCAGTGAGGAAGGCAAAAAATCAAAACATTAAGCAAGAAAATACTAAAACGGCTGTCTTATTAAGATACATTCGTCTTAATTTGCTTAATATTTTCAGGAAAAATAATTTAAAATAATCTTTTTTTTTTTAAATTTGAAATCATAAATATACATAATCTTTAAAAAAAATACATAAAATTAAACATAAATTTTTTATAGCGCTAGGCAACATACGGATTGGTAAATTTCATCAATTTTCCTTTAGAGGTAAAATTAATACTGATATATGCTTAATATTTCATTTTTATTTTTTAATCGGTGTTCATCTAATTCCACAACAAAATCTGAATTTTCAGTCCTTTTTTTAATTTCGGGAATTCCTGTGACAAAATATAAAAAAATCTCGGGATTCGGGAATTCCCGGTTTTGGAAAAATCCTGGGAATTTTGTCCCGGGATTTCCCGGGATGGACGCACTGATTGATGCCTATTATGTAAATTATGAAAATTTTAGCATCTTATAAAAAAAACTCTTATAATAGTGAAAAAGCATACACTATTTGCTTCGTCTCAACATATTACAAATCAAGAAAATTTGTGTATTTTCAAAAAAAAAAACCGAATGGTGAAAAAGTGTACAAATTTTCGCTTCGTTTGATACCCATATTGACAATTATCCAGATTTTTTAGCAAAAATCGCAGCGCAGTGGTACCAAAATTAGGAAAAAAGTTTGGCTGTCATGCCATGGCACACTTTTTTTTTGTAATGTTGGTACTACTGCGTGATTTTGACATCTCGTGCGTTCACCAAATATAACGCCATCTTCTGGATTAAAAGTATTTTCGAAAAAATAAGGTATTTTGTACAAGTTTTCAAAAAAAAAATGTTAGTATTTATTAAAAAAATAATAATAATAAATGTGAAAAAGCATTTTTAATTTTGCTTCGTTTGTTATGGAAAAAAATGTATTTTCGAAAAATACGGTATTTTGTGAAAAAATTAGTATTTTACAAAAAAAGACACAATTTTTCCGTGATTCGATTATCCATAGCAAGGTTGCCAAGTTGAAAATGAAAAAAACCTGTCCAAGTACCGATGAAAATCTGGCAGACGAAAATGTTACACTTTTGAATGGGAAAGTGGAGGTGCAATATGTTTTTTTAAGTTTGTCGAATTTAAATAATATTATTGGTTTTTTCGACCTCAACAATTTTTATTAAAAAAAATATTTTCCAAAATTTGGGTTTAAGTTAAGTTTAAGTTCATTTTAATCAAAGAGTTGTTCAAATTGGCAGAAAATTCAAAATCTGTCAAAATAAGTTTGACACCCTCTTTACACAGGGCTTACACTTACTACCAAACTTTTGATTTGACAGTAAGTGTGAGTGTAAAAAGTGACATTTCGTTCATTTTTAGTTTGATTTTGTCAAACCAACAGGGTGAAAAAAAGTGTTAAACGAAAAAGTGACCAACCACCGGAGATTAAGTTTTTCTGTACTTTCTATGAATACCTTTAACTTTAGAACTTATAATTACATCAAAACCAAGTTTCAAAATTTTTGAGAAGCCCTTGAATAAAAAAAAACTCACAAGCCCACAAAGTGCACAGCATAATTGAATGGGATTGAAAGGGAAATGAACTGCGATAAACTGTTAATGTTTTATTTTCCCAACACCATCAATCGACGCCCGTCTCCCCCAGTTTGATTATTGACCAACGACATGCCTCTCTCTCGAGGCGCCCTTTTCCTTCCAAAGTGGCCACTTCCTGCGGCGTGCTCGAGTCTGGTCTAACTCGTGTGGTGTAATTTGATTATATTTTAATTATCCATTACAGTAATTAGCATGCACTTAACGGAGAACGGAGCAAATTACGGAGAGCATTAATCCCTGTTGGTGCTGCAGCGGTCAACAACTCAAAAGATTATGATTTTCTCCACTCGAGGGGGTGATGTGGTGGAGACGATTTATCTTAAAGTGGCCGGTGGTTACTTCGTGACCGTTGGACATCTGATACGTGTGAAGATAAATACTACTAGTCACACGTCGTTGTCTGCGGGACTTAGAAGGAAAACTAGTCTGGGCCTGCTCTTAGATGCATGTGATAATGATTATGATAATGCTGTGGGTAAGTGGTGGTCAGTAGACTGCAGCAGGTGGTGGTGGTCTGCAGCAAAACATTATTGCGACATGGCACGGAAAGTTCACATCAGTAACACCTTAGCGATGGAGATTGTACACTGAGGGAAAATTGTTTTTAGAACGCCTTTGAATCTTTGAATCTTTGAATCTTTGAATCTTTGAATCTTTGAATCTTTGAATCTTTGAATCTGAATTGAAAATCTTTGGAATTTGAAGCTATTTTCAAATCAATTTTCCACCGTGTCACGAAACATATCAGCATCATTCATGCTCACGGTACATACTTCTTCATTTTGTACGCGTTTTCTAAACGATTAGTCTCGGACATCGCCGTTGCCGTCCTCTTCGGCGTAGACGCTGTGTGCGCCGAGATGACTGATGTAAATTTTATGGCCAATGCATGCAGTAAATGTTCACACCTTACTATTTACCAGCATAGCTATGCTGACCGAAGGAAAACGTTGTGCTGGGAGTCACGTCAACTTGCACCTCGTTAATAAAAGTGCCATGTCTACCGTTGAGAAACGCGCGCGTAGGGCTTGCCAGCTAGAACCAAACCTACAGAAGGTGACGATCCCATGAGTTAGTGACCTTGACGGGGGACCCGTATTCGGTGTTGTCAACATACGGAGACCTGTAATTGAGATGCAACTACCAAAGCGCTAAGACACCCACCCACTGTTGGCCGGCTGTTTATCGGAACTAACCAATCTGAGGTCGTGCTTTGGGGATCGCCGCAGTTGCGCAAAACGGTACTCTTCGTTGACATCGACGTTTGGGTTTGTTGAACAAACTTAGATTCGACGGTGCGCGAGAGATGGGCTCGAAACCGATAGTCGCCGCGACGCAACTCCGTGTTACGATCAGAAGCTGGAGATTTTGTTTCGGTCTGAAGGACAATCAACCCGAGTTGACATCTGAACGCAAATACGAAAGGGTGTGTAGAGCTTCTAACCACAGTAGTTGCCACTCAAGCGAGAAAGACTTCAACGTCACAATCTTACAAGTGACGAACCTGCTAAAAATGTCTAGTTGAGTGGAAGAGTCACAGTAGCTAATTCTCCGCCAATCAATTCCAAATCTGTGCGAATTTCAATCGCAATCGCGACAAACAGGTTCAACGCCCAAGTTCAGCGCTGAACGCACACCACACAAATTTGCATACGTCGCTCCACAATCCGGTAAAGACCCATAATTTATGCCGCTAATTTGTTGGGTGCAACCCACCCTAATCGTGCGCTAATCAGCGCGCGCCTGATGTTTGTCTCTAACTGTTAAGGCTTTGGGCAGTTTGATTCAGTCCCCTCGGCAAGAGTGAAAGGATCACGGTTGAGACTGGTCAATCGCCCCAGGGCACCACCACCGACATGGAACCGGCTTGGGGGGAGGCTACGCGCGGCCAATTTGTTAACTGATAAGGTCTTCGTGGACTCGGAGTAAAAACCTGAAGGCACGTGCTGCAGCCACCAACTTTTTTGATGGATATTTATGATTGTGTGTTGATTTTGTCACTTTGACATGCCAGCCTGGCATTTCTGGCGGTCCGGCTAATTTGCCAAAGCTGCTCACCAGTCAATCAACGCAAACGCACTCCGGGCCAATTCGCCGCGGTCATGTCTCGTGCCGGGGTGTCAAGCTCTTTTGCGCGCACAGCTGAGAGCTTCACGTGAATGGAGAGGCACTTGATCATCGCGCGGAGATGTTGGCGTTTGATTGCACAATTTTTGCATACATGACACGCCGCGAAAGGGGTATCATGCTTGCACACACATGTGCGGTTGAAGGGGAGATACTTGTTGATCCTGACCGTTGGGGGTCAAGAAGAGAATGTCCGCGGGATACTTTTGAAAAGTCCATTGGCTATAGTTCAACTCATATTTATGCGACCATTTATGTTGCTTTGATTAGTCATTGTTGATGAACTGTACTGTAACTTCAACTGAAATTATGAACTTTGTCACTAATAAGAGATGAAGGATTCTAAAAAATCTAGTTGTTTTGACGTCTGAGCACAGAGTAGTCTTAGAATTATTCCGGCACGACTAAGGGACCGTTCATCAACCCCGCGTTTCTCAAATTTGAACTGAAAAAAAAAACTAACTTAATCCACCTATGTGGTTGGAGCCTTCCTCACTTATTATCAACAATTGCTGATATGATGGAATTGTACAAAAATTTCATCTATTTTTAAGATCCAGAATAAAAAAGTACATAAATATCACTTAAGTGGCCATTCCTCGAGACAGGGTTGCCAGATCATCAATGTTTTGGACTCGTTGGAAAGGTCTTTTGATAACCTAACCAACGATGGGTTGGATGGTGGATCCGGACATAGTTTACATACATTTAAGTGAGATCCGGCTTCAAAAAAGTTCATAAATGTCACTTAAGTGGCCATGTCTCGAGACAGGGTTGTCAGATCTTCAATGTTTTGGACTCGTTGAAAAGGTCTTTTGATAACCAAACCAAGGATGGGTTTGATGGTGGATCCGGACATAGTTTACATACATTTAAGTGAGATCCGGCATCCAAAAAGTGCATCAATATCACTTAAGTGGGCATATCTCGAAATAGGGTTGCCAGATCTTCAATGTTTTGGATTCATTGGAAAGGTCTTTTGATAACCTAACCAACGATAGGTCGGATGGTGGATCCGGACATAGTTTTCATGTCCGGCTTTCAAAAAGTACATCAATATCACTTAAGTCGGGATATTTCGAGCCAGGGTTGCCAAATCTTTAATGTTTTGGAGTCGTTGGAAAGGTCTTTTGATAACCTAACCAACGATGGGTCGGATGGTGGATCCGGACATAGTTTACATACATTTAAGTGAGATCCGGCTTCCAAAAAGTACATCAATATCACTTAAGTGGGCATATCTCGAGACAGGGTTGCCAGTTCATCAATATTTTGGACTCGTTGGAAAGGTCTTTTGATAACCTAACCAACGATGGGTCGGATGATGGACCCGGACATGGTTTACATACATTTAAGTGAGATCCGGATATATGTGAAAACACATTTTTATACATAACTTTTGAACTACTTATCGAAACTTCAATCTGTATAAAACTCGATCTATGGGACCCTAAACCAAGTCGAATGCAACAGGTTCGGGTCAAATCGGTTCAGCCAGTGCCGAGAAACATGAGCTAGTTTGTTGGTCACATACACACATACACACACACATACACACAGACATTTGTTCAGTTTTCGATTCTGAGTCGATATGTATACATAAAGGTGGGTCTACGACGTTTTTATACAAAGTTCATTTTTAGAGCAGGATTATAGCCTTACCTCAGTGAGGAAGGCAAAATGCTGGGCTAGTCAGAATAAACAAAAGCGGTAGATTCTACAAAGACTGGATGTGTAAGAAAAGTTAAAAGGACGTAAGGTCGAAAGGACAAGCGCCGAATGCCAAATGAAAGGAGTTCTTTAGGAATGAATGTTGTATGAGTGTCGAGAAATAATCTGAACTCAAAAGCCAAAACAGAGTTTGGATCTCCTTTATGCGTTATGGGAAATTCTCGTATGATCCATCAAATTTGATGAATTTCAACTCTATAAATAACTTATTTTATAAAACTGTTGATAGAATCTTGCTATTTCACATCTTATTGAGCTTTTTATCATTCGATTTCAGTTTAACACGCTTTTTATGAGCTGTAATTGAACGTTAAATTGCAGATATGGCAACAATAGAGGCACGATGGAGTAAGATGCTGTTCCCATAAATCCATTTTGTTTTACTTTTTAGAGTATTCAAAAAACTTTTTTTTTACATTTTACTTGTATGCTTTCAAACTCATCTTTTTTTTCTTCTACATTTTTGTATTTCCTTTGTTTGTTTCAACCATGAGCCTTTTTTTTAATTTATCTTTCATATTAGGATCCGACGTAATTTCTTTGCAAATCTTTTGTTTTAGAAATAAAGGTTTCCCAAATATAGTGATTTTTTTCATTCTTTCTGAGTAAACAATTTTGTTCATTTAATGATTTTATGATAAATATTCTGATTTAAAAAAATACTTTTGTGAGCATTTTTATTATTTCAAAGAAACTATCTTTATGTAATATTTCTGTATGCTTTGCCATGACTTCACACATGAGCAGTGCATGAAAAAGTTGAATTGGAAATTTCAAGAAATAAAGAAAATGATAAAATCAATTAAAAAATTCTTTTGACTTTTTGTTAAGGCCGTTGCAAATATTTTTTGAAGTTTATGTCCCTCGGCTCTGACCAAAGTCGAGGAGGGGGGGACAAAAAAAATAAAAATAAAAAAAAAGAAATAACAAGCCTAGGTTTCAACATTTGGATGAAAAAAGTGTTTTAAAATGCATTTTCAGGCGTACAGTGTCTTTCCAATAAAATGTTTTTAAAATATCGAGGTATTGATGGAATATTTTTTCGCAAAAAAAAAAAGCTTTTTGTGGGACTATACATTGGTATTTCATGAAAATTTAAATTGTTTTAAAAGGAGTTCAAACATGATAAATATGATTTTAAACGCGGGAAAATGCATTTTAACTGGTTTTCAGTTGATAAAACTTAAGTTTTTCAAAAAAATATTTTTTTGCCCCCCTGATTATTCAGGCCAACTTTGAAGGGGGGGGGGACATAAACTTTGAAAAATATTTGCAACGGCCTTATTGGACATTGAAAAAAAAAACATCAAAATTTTGTTGATTATTTTTTAATAAAAATGTTCTAAAAGATAGTTAAGCTTGGTCATAACTTCTACTTGTGAAAAAAGTCATGTTCAAAAAAAAAAAAAAAAAAAACAATTAGGTGGCTACAATTTGAAAACCGTGCACGATATCGAAATTTATGCAATGTACTTCTCGACAACAAACTTGTGTGTGTGTATGTGTGTGAAGTAAAAAAAAACAGCGATTTTCCAAAATTATGATTTTTTGAAAAATTGGCAGCACTGCCAATTGATTTTGACCAGCTTCTGTCTGAACTCAAAAGATGGCATTTTTGTCATGTAAAAAAGTTTTCAAAAATGTTTATTTTTCGCGATTCTATTTTTGTGTAAAAAACTAACTTAATCCACCTATGTGGTTGATGCCTTCCTCACTTTTTACCAACATTGGGTAGTATGAGTGGTTTAGACACATATTTCAGCTTTTTTTTAGGTCCCGAAAAATAAGTACACAGATATAACTTAAGTGGTCAGAACACGAGACAGAGTTGTCAGATCATCAATTTTTTGGACTCGTTAGAAAGGATTTTCGATTACCTAACCAACAATGGGTTGGATGATGGATCCGGACATCGTTTACATGCATTTAAGTGAGACCCGCCTTTAAAAAAGTACATAAATATCACTTAAGTGGTCATAACTCGAGACAGGGTTGCCAGATCTTCAATGTTGTGGACTCGTTGGAAAGGTCTCTCGATTACCTAACCAACGATGGGTCGGATGATGGATCCGGACATCGTTTACATGCATTTAAGTGAGATCCGGCTTCAAAAAAGTACATAAATATCACTTAAGTGGACATAACTTGAGACAGGGTTGCCAGATCTTCAATGTTTTAGAATCATTGGAAAGGTATTTCGATTACCTAACCAACGATGGGTTGGATGATGGATCTGGACATAGTTTAAATGCATTTAAGTGAGATCCGGCATCAAAATTCCAGCATCCGATTCGCAACTTTGACACTTTTTTATACGTAACTTTTGAACTACTTATCGGATCTTCAAACAATTCAATAGTGCAGTATGGGGCACCAAACCGGGCCGAATTTAACTTGTTTGACTCAAACCGGATCAGCCAGTGCCGAGAAAACTTGGCAAGAATTTTGAGCACCGAGGGGAATACGCACACACATACACACACACACACACACAGACATTTGTTCAGTTTTCGATTCTGAGTCGATAGGTATACATGAATATAGGTCTACGAGCTGTTTTTCAAAAGTTACTTTTTCGAGTAGGATTATAGCCTTACCTCAGTGAGGAATGCAAAATGGATTGACTTGTTTAAGAGTGTTAATTTTTTTAACAGTTCTTAGTATTATCTTTACCGAAGACACCAAATCGATCAGAAAATCAGTTCTCAAGATACAGATTTTTGAATATTTTAGGCTTTTTATATGAACGTTTGTTGAAATTGTATGGAGACTTGTATGGACAAACAAATGGTAATTTTTGTGCCCTTTTTTCCCACTGTGCAATAATGCAAAATGACTTCTTTGGTCATAGGAAAAGAACACACAAATTTAATCAAAATCAAAAAATATGAGAACAAATTTTTCTTAAAATTTCTTCGTTTTTTAAAGAAATGCTTTGAGCCAAAAATTAAGAAAAGAACAACTCAGGATAAAGAAAGGTTTCATTTTTTGTTTTTAAACAATATTTCAAAATGTCAAAGTTTGATTACTAGTTTTGTTTGAAAAGAGAAAAATATGCATCGGAAATAAGCTTGAGAACATTTAAATCTCCGTAGACAATAATTAAATTTTGCCCCCTAAAATAAAAGCAACAGGTATTTTTGTCAGTGTTTTCTATTTTTTGTTTACTTTTAAATTTAACGACAATGATCTCCCAGCTCCTTACTGCACTTACAAAACCATAAACTAAATTGAATTGAGTGATTCTAACAATTTTAATGGGATTTCAAATAACTTTTAATCCAACTGCCTACCAGCGACTCCGCCGAGGCAGGACCCAGGGAGACGACTCCTACTCCTGGATTGAGCTAACGACCTAATCACAACCACTAAACATCACGATTAACAAAAAATGCAATTGAAATCGGCAAATATTGTTTTGTTTCCCTTTTTTGCCTTCCTCACTGAGGTAAGGCTATAATCCTACTCGAAAAAGTAACTGTTGAAAAACAGCTCGTAGACCTATATTCATGTATACCTATCGACTCAGAATCGAAAACTGAACAAATGTCTGTGTGTGTGTGTATGTGTGTGCGTATTCCCCTCGGTGCTCAAAATTCTTGCCAAGTTTTCTCGGCACTGGCTGATCCGGTTTGAGTCAAACAAGTTGCATTCGGTCCGGTTTGGTGCCCCATACTGCACTATTGAATTGTTTGAAGATCCGATAAGTAGTTCAAAAGTTACGTATAAAAAAGTTTCAAAGTTGCGAATCGGATGCTGGAATTTTGATGCCGGATCTCACTTAAATGCATTTAAACTATGTCCAGATCCATCATCCAACCCATCGTTGTTTAGGTAATCGAAATACCTTTCCAATGATTCTAAAACATTGAAGATCTGGCAACCCTGTCTCAAGTTATGTCCACTTAAGTGATATTTATGTACTTTTTTGAAGCCGGATCTCAATTAAATGCATGTAAACGATGTCCGGATCCATCATCCGACCCATCGTTGGTTAGGTAATCGAGAGACCTTTCCAACGAGTCCACAACATTGAAGATCTGGCAACCCTGTCTCGAGTTATGACCACTTAAGTGATATTTATGTACTTTTTAAAGGCGGGTCTCACTTAAATGCATGTAAACGATGTCCGGATCCATCATCCAACCCATTGTTGGTTAGGTAATCGAAAATCCTTTCTAACGAGTCCAAAAAATTGATGATCTGACAACTCTGTCTCGTGTTCTGACCACTTAAGTTATATCTGTGTACTTATTTTTCGGGACCTAAAAAAAGCTGAAATATGTGTCTAAACCACTCATACTACCCATTGTTGGTAAAAAGTGAGGAAGGCATCAACCACATAGGTGGATTAAGTTAGTTTTTTCTTGACATTCAGCAGATATTTCAAACATTAGCGTCAAATTTCGGTTCTTCTGGAAGGGACTACTTAATTGGAGCCTAACATTTCAAAAGGGCACAAAACTTTACTTTATCCCTTTCACTCGAATGACAGTTTGCATACGGTGTGAGAGGGATACACTCTTGTTTACAAAAGCCCTAATGAAATGGAAAGCACAAATTTTATTACGAGTTCTATTCAGATTCAGAAAAAGGGTTTCCATGGCATTTGCCAACCAATTCATTTTTATGACCCGATTCACACCGGCTACCTCTTCAGAACCCATTCAATTCTGAACACACTTTACCATGATCACCATTAAAATTCTCCACCGAAGAGCATGTTCGTAGTAGAAAGAGTGCACATAAGACAAAAAAAACAGAAACCCTCGCAAACAAACAAACATCTCGTAACGCGCTCCATCATCGACCCTGTACAGCGGTCCATCTCACCATTTCCCAACCCCAGAAGAGAAAAAAAAGAGCAGCCATCAACGATCATTCTTGATCTCGTTACGTGGCTTGTCGATCTTTCCACCTTTTCCTTCTCTTTTTTTTCTGAGCCGGTGCGTGCTAAAGTGTCTGCACAGAGAGGACGCGAGGTACGCGTACTTGAGTGCCCAATTCTCAAGAGATGAAATTAACCCGAAGAGTATAAATACCTCTCTTTGGTCAAGCAAAGCAGAACAACCAAACGACAACAACAAGCATCAACAATTGATGGGGGTCGTTAACATACATTCGCTGCCGCTCAGCCACCGCGGCCAAAGTGGACAGTTGATCACGCCGCACGAAAGGATCAACGAACCCCTCTCAGCATCGTGTTCTGCCTGCCGTCAATGCTTCGAGCACTAACGAGCAGTAAAGGTGACAATCGCTCAACCCATCAAGTTCACCGAAAATGCATCAAAATGCACTCTTCAGATCGCCATTCCAGATTGGCTGATGTTTTGACCTCCCCCAAACTCACTCTCCTCTTTCGCCCCGTTATTCTCGCAATGCTTTCTTCTGCGCTCCGCGTTTCCGTGAACTTGCAACTTCAAAAGAGTGTGTGCTTTTTCCCTCGTCCCTTCCACATCCGTTCGTTCGCTCCACGATCGCGGCTTTTCGGTAGAATTCAGCTGTTTTTCGCTCGTTTCTCTTCGGGCCGCTGCTTCTTGAAGGCGCGCGGAATCGTGATCCGATCGTTTGCACGATATTACGTAATTATTCAATGTCAATGACACGGTACACTTCTGCGCGCAGCGAGGCTTTGCTGCATTGTTGGCAAAGGCCGGAGTGGATCGGTTCTGCATCGCGGCGGCGTCTGTAGATCGTGGACGGAGGCTGCGCGCGCGGTTGCTTTTGGGGGCATTTATCGGTTGTTTTTGGCATGTTTTCGATACATTTTATGCGATATGGGGTTGAATTTGGGGAAAGAATATGAAGATGAGAATGGGATGCGATTTGGCTTTCTCGCTAATGGAGTGCCGTGGGACTTCATTAGTGTTTTGGGAAGATAAGAACTTTTTTTTAAACGACTAAAAAGGACGCTGCAACAATGTTACAATACGGAAGAATCGCTTTAACATTATAATAATTCTAAAGTTTTTTTGAAGGTCCTATAAACATATAAAAGAAGCTATATAACATAGGACGTATACAAAACTCTAGAGTTGTGTAATGATTACAACTTTATGAATCATGTTAAATCAATTAAATTGAATGAGGGGTGCATAAAATTCTTAGTGTAAATAAAGGTTTCCGTACCTTCACACTTAGGAGACCCGGGAGGCGGAGTCTTGTCGCCTGTCTACACGCCTGTGGATTCGTTGACGAACCCGCAAGGTTTAAGAGGGCCACATTATAAGGTGTTACGTCGATTCCGTTTATTTTCGGAAGGTTGCTCTAGACCCTAAATTTATACCTCGACTAGCATTCATGATAAAACAATCAAAATCCATAAGGTTTCTTTTATTCTCAGGTTTCCTCATAATATATCATCATCTTAAAAAAAAATCATGATACAAACACAGTCTAGACTCGATTACACTACTCGACAAAACAAAACTTGTGTCACGGGAAACACGATATCTCATCGGTTCCTCAGAGAAAATGCTTCCCCGAATCCGATGCAATCGACAGAATTTGATTTTATGTCCACGCGGACTGACGCGAAGTTGGTAAATTTTTCAACATAAAAAATCGAACAATTTAAAAAAACCATGCGTCTCCTCCCAATTATATGAGCCATCTACAAGAATATGGAAGCGCCTGGTGCATAGTAGGGAGACAATAAAAAAAATCAACATCAGAGATACCCTCTGACTCGATTCCTAATGCAAAAATGAGTATCTGTGCCAATTTTGAGCCAAATCGGTTAAGGCTAAGGCGCTAAGGGGTCGCTTTTCATCGTTGAAGTTTATATGGGGGAAAATCACGAAAATGTATGGGGAAAAACATCGTTTCAGTAATTTTCTGCTAGGTGGCGCAGGTCTCCCCCAAAATTGTCCAAGTGTGAGACTCTTGTAGGAAATTTAATTGATCCTGATTTTTGGTGATTTTTGTGGAAAAAAATATTTTCTTATATACTTCCTATATACCCCTTGTATACTACTTTCAAGTATATACGCCGATTTCTTTTCATCGCATGAGTTATTATCAGGATCAACTCGGATCGTCTTGCACCCTTCTACAAAGTTGTATGTAGTTAAATTTCCTACAAGAATCTCACATTTGGACAATTTTGGGCGAGACCTGCGCCACCTGCTGCAAAAATCCTGAAGCGATGTTTTTCCCCATACATTTTTGCAATTTTCCCCATATAAACATCAACGATGAAAAGCGACCCCTTAGCCTTAACCGATTTGGCTCAAAATTGGCACAGTTACTTGTTTTTGCCTAATTAATCAATCCAGGGGGTATCTCTTGCGATTTTCCGAAATTTTCAATTTTTCTTGTCACCCTAGTGCTCGGGGGGCTCGGGGGGTCCACAGCTAGCCTTTGTTGTACTATTATAAAAAATTAATATTAAAAGTTTAAAAATAATTTATTTAAAAAACATTTTTTTTAGATTTATTTGTTTACTAAAATTTTATGTATCTCCAAGGTCTATGGGTACTTCGGGATGTCCATGGTCATCCAAGGACTCCCTGGAGTTAAGATCTACGAATCTACCGCCGTAACAAGCAAGAGGTCGTCGGATTTTGACCCCGAATCTTGTGCATCAGTGCATACCAACGCCCAAGGCTCCAAAAAGTTGGAACGGTAACTTCAACTCGCTGATTCTCGGGCATAACTCAACCAATCAAGATGATTCTTCTTTCTAGTGATTTGTTAGGATATCTAGATGATTCTAGAACTTTGCAGAACTTAATTTGACCAAATTTGAAATTTTTGCGATCAAAAACATCGTTGAAGCGAGTTGAAGTTACCGTTCCACCTTTTTTGGGAGGCTTGGGCGTCCGTGTAAGTTGGACATGCGTTGGGCGTTCCAGTGTTAAAAGATTTTGTCATTAGAAATTAATGTTTTGTAATTAGGCCGTTGCAAATATTTTTCAAAGTTTATGTCAGCTTCAAAAATGGTTCGAAAAATCAGGGGGCAATTTTTTTTCTAAAAACTTCAAAATTTTAATGCAAATCGAAGTCAAATCAACTGAAAACAGACTTAAATGCATTTTTCTGCATTGATAATCATATTTAGCATGTTTGGGCTGGATTAAAAATATGTTGAATTTTTATGGAATTTCAATGCACAACATTTTAGTCAATACATAAATATTATGGAAACTAATGATTGCAAAACAACTGGATAGGTGTAAAATGCATTTTAACCCCCTCGACTTTGGTCAGAGTCGAGGGACATAAACTGAAAATTTCCTCAAGTCTAGAAAAAATTAAAAAAAAAAAATGGAAAAAATGTGTTTTCCGTGAGGGTGCACGATTTTAAACCAAATTGCCTACTTGTTTTTAAATATAATATTGAAAACATTAGTGAAAAACAAAGCCAAAGTTGACCACAGGAAAAATGACTTTTTTAAAAACATTGGCAAAGTCGCATATAACAAGTCACACTTCCAACCTCTTAAAAATTTAAGAAAATAAATTTTAAGTGTGCTTCTTTCCAATGCTTTTTAAAGATCGAAATTGGTTGAAAAATTGTTTTTTGGCAAATTTTAAGATCGAAGTATAACCCCCAAACTACGATTTTTTGTAGATCCAAGATGGCGGCCAAATTGCCGGTGATGAAAAATTGAAAAATACATTGTTTTGTTTTTTGAAGTGCCAGGACCGTGGTGTAGGGGTAAGCGTGATTGCCTCTCACCCAGTCGGCCTGGGTTTGATCCCAGAAGGTCCCGGTGGCAAATTTCGAGACGAGATTTGTCTGATCACGCCTTCCGTCGGACAAGGAAGTAAATGTTGGCCCCGGTCTAACCTAGAGGTTAGGTCGTTAGCACAATCCAAGTGTAGGAGTCGTCTCCCTGGGTCCTGCTTCGGTGGAGTCGCTGGTAGGCAGTTGGACTCACAATACATAATGCATTATTTATAATTGGTATTTTTTTGCTTCTCCGACATTGTAACTAATGGTGGGCTACCCCAGCATCAGTGAGACCCCCCTCTTTGCCTCAGGGTCGGCATGTTAATCCGGAATCGGAAAGGGAAACACTCGATTGGACCAACGGACAAAACAAGCCCACTTTATTCCGGAAACTCGTGTTTTTATTCGGCAGACTCAAGCTGCGTGGCTACCTCACTTACTAGTTCTCCCACTTCCTTACTAGCTAATCCTACCTCACACGTCCTTCTTCCTTCTTCTTCGTCGGGGCCCCTTTCCGGAACTGCTGCTTCCGCTCACTTTCAGCTCGCGTTCCTCGAACAACGGCTACACGCCTCCACCGACCTCCGGGACTCGGTCTACCGGGGCGGGACACGTCTTCCTCTCTTGTTGTGCGACCACTATGGGCGGTCAGCTGCTGCTCTCGTACTCGACCCTCTTCTGCGCCACCTGCCTCGACGCTCCCGAGTATGTTGACGGACTCTGGGACTACGGCGGACGAATCCACCGGTCTGCCTGGTTTCCGGCGTCGGTTGGTGTAACGGCTGGCGAGGCTGGCGTCTTATCTCGCGACGGTTGGTCCGCAGACCAAAATGGCGGCGTCGCGAGGGCGGTTCCCACACCGGAACGGTGTCGCGGGCGATCCTCGTGCGTGAGCGATCGTGCTTGGCGGTATGATGTACCGCGCGGGGAATACCGCGGGTGTCGGGTGGCTTACGGCGGGCGAATGCGTCTGTGCCGGCCTGTACGCGAAGCGTACGAACACCGAGGGGTTCTGTGGGCACAATGGGACGGAAATTAGCGATGGCGGAGGGAGGTTGGACGGCGATAGATCGGGAAGCAACGGTATTTACCTGGATGTCCACAAATCAACGCAGGCTCCTCCTGCTTGCGTCCGGATCTCCAGATCGTCGGACGGCTTTTCTCCGGGATGGCGTCTACCGGATCTTCCACTTCACTTCTATAATTTCACTACTTCGTGACGGTGATTTTCACGGATATCGACCGTCCTCTTCAAGATACCAGGCAAAGTGACCGTTGCAATGGCGGGGTTTTCCCAGCGATCCTCAACCTCCCCCTTCTGGACTCCTTTGTCCCATCGTCCCATCGTCCTGATCATCGCCGCTACCCAAGGCGGGCGTTTGCGATGATCTCGTGCGCTCCTAGCGGTGACTAGCGCAACTAGCGGTGCAGCGTTGGTAGCGTCCGTAGGGGCTGGACAGCTACGCTAGTAGGTCGTTATGCCCGCAAGCCTGCTCAAGTGCTCCCTCCGTAACGTGCCGCGGAACAAACGATCGCACTAATCTTGGGATGCAAATACCATAGGTTACACTCTCCCCTCGCTCGGGTAAAAAAAATATTAGAACTAATATTTTTTTTTTAACATTTTTCGTTTTGCACTGAGCACTATATACGAACCGCTTACCTCTGAACCACGAGACAAGAACAAAGAATTGACTGCACATCGTTGTTTTAACTCAAAGTAACCAGAAATATTTGAAAATTGAGTCCGTTGTACTAAGTCAAGTCAGAATACACAAGTTCACAACACTTATATCAAGGGTAATGGGCGGGGTCATAAGTTATCATCGTCAACCTAAGTCGACTCCTCTCAGTTTCAAGGCCGAAACCTGTTACTGACCATCAACGTATATTTCAACTCCGGTCTCCAGCGATCTCCATTCTTGATATATTAACCGACATTGACAACATTTAAATTACAATATTTACAAGTCAAATAAATAAATAAATAACAAATTAAAATATTTACAAATTAAAATTATACTCAAGCATGCAAATTTTTATAACTTTTGATTTTTTTAAATTTTTTTTTTATTTTCAAATTTTCTGCTGCATGCAAATTACAAATAATACCATGGTAATAAATTAATTAATTCCGGAATAAACAAATTCAAACAAATATCGCGATCAAAAACCTATTCGCATCAAGCGACGGTTGAAATAATTCACTACGTGAGTGTCGGAGATCTCCTTTATCGAACCAATTCGTGCTATAATCTTTATCGTTATCATTCGTATCAGTGTGTGTGCTGCTTCTTCGGGTTTGCTGAGTGACCTGAACCTGTCAAACTACTATTGGTGATAAAAAATGTGGCCTGTGCAAGATCGCGATGCGGTTGTTTGTGAGAAAATCGGCGATTTGTGTAGAAATGGGAATTTATTTTATTATTTTCCTGATACGTATCAGTTTAAAAAGGTACCTTTATAATCATTTGAAGTTTTATTCCCGAATTCTACCCCAAAAATCCCATATCTCTCAAACAAGCTCATCAGAGATGCAATATGCTCTGATATGAATTATGCAATGCTATGCTTTTGGTAAGTATGAAGTGCTCAAATTTCACGGAAGTGCGTCCACTAGGTGAAAAATTAAGCGAAAAAATCCTAGTTATAAATTGAAAAAAGCTAAATAGTGATGCATGGTATATGACAAAAATCTTCTTGCAACTTCATGGTTAGCCAACTCATTTGCTCACTCCTCACGACTCATTAACATGTTCTTTCACACACACTTTGAACTCCGATGCAATTTTCCTTCCACATTCCCTTCTCGTAGTGCAACTTTAGAAATATTCTTGATAATGTTGCCTGAGAGATGAATGGAACATTGTGCACCGATAAAACATAAAATTGATTCACAAACACAAAATAACACTCAATTACGACACTTTAAAACTTCCACTTAAAATTTGATCAATGATTTCCTAGGATGCACTTTTCCATACTGGTGCTTGCGATGCGTGGGCGTTCATGTGTCAATGAACCCATTGATGAGTGACACTCGGTTCATTCATGCGCTGTGGATTGCGCAAGGCGACTTAGATGAGAACTCCTGATGAATGAATTTGCGGAATCACATCTATATCGACCTTGACCTCCTCTCAGATGAACCTCTGTCCTCGAACTAAGCCATGTCCCTCTTTCAGAGATCATGCTTTCAAATCCGCCGCTGAGAAGACTCCCAGTGAGCGACCATTCATGTCGGACACTTCGTAGGAACTCGTTCCCTTCTTCGCGACGATGATGCACGGGACGTACGTAGGCCCAAGCTTGGCATTGAAGGACTTGTTCGCCGCCGACTGCTGGAAGGATCTCTTAAAGACGCGCTGTCCAACATCGAACACCGGTGAGTACCTTTTGTGCCTCAGATCATACTGCCTTTTTGTACTCTCGTGCGCCTTCTGCAGGTTCTCTTTGACCAGCTCGTAGGTCTTCTTGTTCACTCCATGCATGCGTTCCATACGCTCTTGCTCGGTGAGTTCCTCATCGTCCTCGAGCTGATGGTCCATTCCTCGGGTCACCGCTTCGTGCCCGAACACTACTCTGTGTGGCGTAAACTTCGTTGTTGCGTGGACCGTGTTGTTCAGGATGAACTCAATCTCTGAGATTTTAGTATCCCACAGCCGTTGATCTTGCCGGACGTACGTGCGGATCATCGCGTTGATCGTACGGTTCAAGCGCTCGGTGGGATTTGCTTGGCTCCTGTGACGAGCGTTTGCCCAATGCTGGATTCCATACCGTTTCAACAGGTCCTGGAACTCCTTCGACAGGAACGTAGTTGCGTTGTCGGTGATGATGTACTGGGGCACAGACAACTTTCGCAGCCACTGCTCTTCCAGAATGCTGCACAGACTAGCAGACGAAATCTTCCGGACCGGAGCAAGAAGGCAATACTTAGAAAAGACGTCTAAGACGACCAATAAGTGTGCGTTCCCTTTCTTGCTACGCGGAAGCGACTGTATGTAGTCCATGCAGACAATCTGGAATGGCCTAACCGCTACTCGTTGTTGTCCCATCATCGGCTCAGTAGACACGGTCGAATGTTTTGTCTCCTTACAGGTGTCGCACCTGTTGATGTACTTCTTCAAGTCTGCGCTCATTCGAGGCCAGTAAAACCTCCTCTTGAGCTTCTCAATGCACTTTTCGAAGCCGATGTGCAAGCAGCCGTCGTGCTCTTGCCGCATGACTTGCTCTCGTGCTGATTCTGGTACACACTCCTTCCATTCAAATCTGTAGTCCAGCACGTCGGACTTGGACGACACAAACTTGAACAGCTTCCCGTTCTCGATGCGGAAGTCCAGATACTTCTCCGGATCGTCCTCAACAGCATTGTACAGATTCCGGTACCAGTTGTCGTCATCGCCCACGTCGAGCGTCTCAATCGACCGCGACAGCGCGTCGGGTACGATGTTCTCCTTTCCCTTTCTGTGCTTCACCTCCATGTCGTACTGCTGGAAGGTTATGCTCCAACGACTCAGACGCGACGACGACCTCCACTTTGCTCGCATAATGAACGTGAGCGCGGATGAATCGGTCACCAGCGTGAAATGAGTGCCCTCAATATAGCAGCGGAACTTCTCGATGCAACGGAGCGCAGCTAAACCCTCTTTCTCCGCAGCATGGTAGTTCAACTCAGCACCCTTCAGCTTCTCTGAGTGATACGCGATCACCCTCTCCACACCATCGTGAACCTGTGTCAGAACTCCGGCTATCGCGGTGTCGCTTGCGTCCGTTTGGACACAGAACGGTAGCTTAAAGTCGGGATTGGCCATCACTGGAGCTGAAATCAGCCTCTCCTTGATGGCCCGAAAAGCTAAGTCTGCTGCTTTAGACCACACCACTCGCTTCGGCTTGTTCTTTAGCAAGTCCGTGAGCGGCGCAGTAAGTTCGCTGAACTTATCGATGAACCTACGGTAGTAGTTGACCATACCGAGGAATCGTCTCAGCGACCTGACCGAGTTTGGGGCCTCATATCCTAAGATAGCTTGGACTCTATCTGGATTGGGCCGCATTCCTTCTCGCGACAGGATGTAACCGAGATACGGCAATTCGTAGCAGCAGAACTTGGACTTTTCGAGGTTGATGCGCAAATTCGCGTTTTTCAACCGCTCCGCAAGTTCTGTCAGTTTCGCAATGTGGTCGTCAAACGTGTGACTGGCCACCACAATGTCATCTAAATAGACAAAATGGACGGCTCAAGTGCCCCGAATCCTAAGACTTTGTCCATGAGCTTGCTTAAGGTTGCCGGGCTGTTGATCAGTCCAAACGGAAGTCGCTTGAACTGGAATAATCCCATTCCGGGAATGGAGAAAGCGGTGTACTTCCTGCACTCCTCACTCAACGGCACCTGCAAGAACGCCTGGCTCAAGTCTATGGTGGACAGGTACTTGAACGGCCCCAGATGACTCAATATTCTGTTCTGATGGGGCAGAGGGTACGCATCCCTCTTGGTGCGCTCGTTCAGCTTACGAGCATCGAGACACAGCCTGATCTCCTCGCTGTCTCTCTTCTTGACCGGAACGACCGGCAACGCCCAATCCGACTCCGACGGTTCGATGATTCCGTCCCGGAGCATCTTTTCCACAGCTATATGAATCTTCTTTTGTATTTCTGGGCTCCACGGATACGGATTCTTCCGGACCGGTTCGGACTGTACGAACTCCTCCTTCAGCTCGATTTTGTGTTCCAGCAGGTCCGTCTTTCCGACGACTCCTTCGCTGGCAACGAGAAACATCTTCTGTACATCTTCCAACTGTTTTTTTTGCTCTTCTTCTAATTCTTCTTCTGCGTCTTCTAGATCTTCATCGACCTGCTCATCAACCACCTCGACGGATTCCATCGTTGGCCTGATGCCGAACTTCTGCCAGAAGTCGTAGCCGAGGATGCACTTCCTGTTCAGCTTCGGCGCGATCATCACGGACAGAATCTTCGTAACACCATTGAACGTAATCGGTATGTCACTACACCCAATCACCTCTAAACTCTCACCTCCGGCTGTCTTCAAATCAATATTCGTGGGTTTCAACTTTAAACTTAACAACTTCACTAACTTTCTTCCACCAACACCTAAAACTGTGCGCTGTGCACCACTATCAAGAAGTCCAACAACCGATATTCCCAACATTTCCACTCTTGCAAACGGCCTACGATCGCCGTTGCTCACTGTAACAAGCATCGTTGCCACTTCAGCATCTTCTTCTTTCTTCTCTCCATCAACCCTCGAATATCCTAGCTGTTGGAGTGCTTCCGACGCTTCGGTATCTTCGTGAGGTCTTCTGGAGCTTCCCGTGAGACTGACTCGCCTCACTGAGCAGTCTTTTGCATGTTTTTTGCTTCACAATACGGGCAATCTTTCGTAGAAAACCCCGGAAAACCACACCGCACGCAGAACACGCTCCTCTCCTGCCGGCATTCCTCATGGCCATGACCTGCAACGTGACAATTGAAGCAAATATCCCGTTTGACCGGAATGTACGCCTTCACGATCCGCTGTAAGGCACTGGTTCCACTCGAACCTGCAGCAGTGCTGTTCTCGCGATTCTGGGTGTTCGGTTTCGGTTGAGCCCTCTCGTCAACCCTTGGTTTGTTCTCCTTCTGATTTCCGTTGCTCTGCTGTATCTGCTGTTCTGGCTTCCACGAGCTTTTCTGATTGTAGTTTCCGTTGCTGTTGTTCTTGTTGTAGTACGGACGGTTTTGTTGGTTCTGACCTTGCTGTTGGTAACCACCCTGCGATCGGTTTCCACCCTGGAAACGATTCGAGTTCTGGTACCTATTTCCGGTGTTCTGGTACGACGACCGCTGTGTTTGCACCTCCTCCACGTGCGCTGATCGCGGCGTGTACTTTTCTCCCTTCTGATACAGCTTCCAATTGACAGAGTCGAATCGCTTACCGAATTCCTTCATCGATGGAATCGTCTTGATTTCTGCGGCTAGCATCGCTATTTGGCAGTCCTCGCGAGTATTGCGGAAGAGAACGTCAAACTTCCGTTTCTCATCCCACGGATTCGTCATACAGCGGAAGATCCGGACCATGTCCAAGTAATAGTCCTGGAACTTCTCCCTGGACATTTGCTTGCGATTGTTGGCCTGCCGCTCATAGACGTAATCGATGTCGATCGGCAAGAATTCGCTCTTCAATTCATCCACCAACTTCTTCCATGAACCCAGTTCATTATTCCCGTTCACTTCCATGAACCAAGAACGTGCTTTCCTCGTGAACAAATGATGCGCACACTGGAACAACTCGGACTCCGAAATGTTCTCTGAACGAGCGTTGAACTCCACCTCCTTCAAAAACTCGTTCAGTTTCCTCCCGTTGTCCATCCCGTCATAACGAACCGTCCACTTATGCACCGGTAAACTCCTACCAAATCCGGTTTTCTTTTCCTTCGGTTCATCCTTGCCGGAATGAACTTCCTCTGGTTTGTTATGTTCATTCTCTGAGTTACCGAAGCTTCCCAATGAACTATTTCTTTGGTTGAGCCACGCGAGAAAATCACCTGGATTCTGCTGGCTTTTACCCTCGTCCTTTTTGTCCTTGTTCGCGTCTACTCCAAGTTGCGTACTGTTGGCTGGCTTGGCCTGTACTTCCGGTTTTTCTTTCTCCACCTCTTTCTCAGCCTGTTTCGCTTCTAGAACTTGAATGTGTTCCAACAACTTGTTGACCACGTTTATTAGTTCCACTTTTTGTTCTTTCCACTGTTCAAATTCAGCTCTTTCCACGTCACCAGGTTTTCCAACACTTTTTCCATCACCACTACCAACTCCACTACCAACTCCACTACCATTTCCCTTACCATTTCCACTAACAGATCCAGTTTCACCAACAATTCCAGCAATTTCCTCTCCATTATTCTCTTCAGTACTATTCCAAGATTCATTATCTTCTTCCGCTCCTTTTCCATTTCCTTTTTCCGCATCCTGTTTCTTCATTATTTCCGTTAGACTCTGGTTAATGAGTGCTAACTCTGCTTCACGTACTTCGGGCAAATGTGAAGAAATAGAAAAGAAAGTATTTAGCAGCTTCATACACGCTCGAGCTGTTTCTGCTAATGAATTCAGTTCATCATCCTTGGTGGTGTATGTTCTCAAACGTTCCAAGCGGAAAACGCAATGCAGAATCCTAGTCTTGAATGACTGTTCTGGTGCTTGCTTGGATTTCCGGCTTTCCAAGTGGGACTTAATCTCACTCACTTTCAACTCACACGCTTCCAATTCATCCAACACTGAACCATTCATTTGCTCATACACAACATGTTTTAATTCTCTCTCTTCTTTTAGGCGATTACGCAACGCACGTTCGGCTACGCTGCGCGATGAATCAAACGGAATGTCGCGGATCTTCAGCTCATGTTCGAGTTCATCAACGGTCAAATGACCCGTATTCATCCCGCGATACAGTGACAACAAATGGACCATATCCATCTTGGGTGCAAAGAAAATCAAAGATTTTGTAATTAAAAAGAAAATTAATTTAAAAAATACTAGAAATGAGCAATCTCAACTACAAATTAAGAAAAATACCTAAAATTGATTCGCTAACTGAGATAATTTGATAACCTATTGAATGAAACTGTTCATTGATGAACACCAACTGATCAACAATGAATTGAAAAAACCCAGAATTGAATCACGCTCTTGAATGAATGAGCAAATAGCGAATAATTGTAAAAAAAAACCTAGTGTTAGTCGAAACTTTTGTAATCGTACTTTTGTACGGGGAATAAATCACTTATTTTGCCTGGTGTTTTCACTCAACTAGTCCGAAGGAAACGACACTCCACCGATACGAATTCTATTCCGGAATTCAAACAAAATTTTACGAAATCTCCAACCAATTACTTTGCCAATGTCTGGTGGTCGTTCCTCCTAGCGTAGACTTCCAAAACCCCTCCTCGGAACTCAAAAATTCAAATATTAGCGTCACTTCTGTTTGTATTTTGACGATTAGACAACTTTTGCACCTGAATAATGGGCGTTTTCCCAGAGAAGTGGGCAAATCGTCTAAAGTCCTCAAGTGAACCCAAACACGAAACAGTTAAACTAATTTCTAGTTGGGCGCCAAGTGTAACTAATGGTGGGCTACCCCAGCATCAGTGAGACCCCCCTCTTTGCCTCAGGGTCGGCATGTTAATCCGGAATCGGAAAGGGAAACACTCGATTGGACCAACGGACAAAACAAGCCCACTTTATTCCGGAAACTCGTGTTTTTATTCGGCAGACTCAAGCTGCGTGGCTACCTCACTTACTAGTTCTCCCACTTCCTTACTAGCTAATCCTACCTCACACGTCCTTCTTCCTTCTTCTTCGTCGGGGCCCCTTTCCGGAACTGCTGCTTCCGCTCACTTTCAGCTCGCGTTCCTCGAACAACGGCTACACGCCTCCACCGACCTCCGGGACTCGGTCTACCGGGGCGGGACACGTCTTCCTCTCTTGTTGTGCGACCACTATGGGCGGTCAGCTGCTGCTCTCGTACTCGACCCTCTTCTGCGCCACCTGCCTCGACGCTCCCGAGTATGTTGACGGACTCTGGGACTACGGCGGACGAATCCACCGGTCTGCCTGGTTTCCGGCGTCGGTTGGTGTAACGGCTGGCGAGGCTGGCGTCTTATCTCGCGACGGTTGGTCCGCAGACCAAAATGGCGGCGTCGCGAGGGCGGTTCCCACACCGGAACGGTGTCGCGGGCGATCCTCGTGCGTGAGCGATCGTGCTCGGCGGTATGATGTACCGCGCGGGGAATACCGCGGGTGTCGGGTGGCTTACGGCGGGCGAATGCGTCTGTGCCGGCCTGTACGCGAAGCGTACGAACACCGAGGGGTTCTGTGGGCACAATGGGACGGAAATTAGCGATGGCGGAGGGAGGTTGGACGGCGATAGATCGGGGAAGCAACGGTATTTACCTGGATGTCCACAAATCAACGCAGGCTCCTCCTGCTTGCGTCCGGATCTCCAGATCGTCGGACGGCTTTTCTCCGGGATGGCGTCTACCGGATCTTCCACTTCACTTCTATAATTTCACTACTTCGTGACGGTGATTTTCACGGATATCGACCGTCCTCTTCAAGATACCAGGCAAAGTGACCGTTGCAATGGCGGGGTTTTCCCAGCGATCCTCAACCTCCCCCTTCTGGACTCCTTTGTCCCATCGTCCCATCGTCCTGATCATCGCCGCTACCCAAGGCGGGCGTTTGCGATGATCTCGTGCGCTCCTAGCGGTGACTAGCGCAACTAGCGGTGCAGCGTTGGTAGCGTCCGTAGGGGCTGGACAGCTACGCTAGTAGGTCGTTATGCCCGCAAGCCTGCTCAAGTGCTCCCTCCGTAACGTGCCGCGGAACAAACGATCGCACTAATCTTGGGATGCAAATACCATAGGTTACAACATTTTTGGAATTGTATGGAAAAAAACGCGAAACTACAAGTTATTTCCAAGATTTCTGAAAGAACTTGGTATGAATCTATCTGAAATGGAATTTCATTCAATAATTGAAAGAACTGATCATAACTGACGGAAACATTGGGAAATCCCGCTGAACCATTCAAAGCTCCAAGTTTATTTAGTTTTTCAATGTTTTTCTTAGCTCGTTATAATACCACCCGGTAGGACATTTCTCAACTTCACTGAACATACAACAATTATTCCACCTGACCAGCAACTACGGCCCGGCAGCAGCGCGAACCGACAGCTTGGGCAAATATTTTTATACACGTGCTTGGGTCAACTCCGCCGTCGCTCTGTTTGACAAGTGCTCGAAGAATGGTCCGCTCTTCTCGGCGCAGGCATGATATGTTTAACAGAACAACATTCGACTTCTTTTCGGTCGAAATTTAGCGACTTCTGCTGCTGTTGCTGCAGTTTGAAGGATAAAACCAAATCCAAACTCGAGCTGACAAAGCCGACACGCGAGACAAGTTTGTTGACATTTAATTGAGTTTGCGCTCGCGCGCGCGCGGTGCGTTTAGCGGTTCAGTGCAAGCGAACTGGGAGTTGCGAAAAGTTTGACACATGGCTTGTGTCAACTGTCACAACTCGCCTCAAGGTGTTTTGCGTCGCGGCGTTTAAAGGGCACAAATTGTGGGTGTTATTTTAATGGGAAATTTGAATAGTTCTCATTAAGGGAAAAGGGAATACAACAATGTCCTAGTTTAGTAGTTGTCACGCTCTAGAAACCCTCCCGGTACTGACGGACTGGTTGCGGTGGACGGATTGCGCAATGGCCTCATAAATCTCCGAGGGTAAAATTAGTGGGTAGCCATTACATTACTCTGAAGAGCACGTCGCCGTTCAGTTCCATATGCAGAGTGGAGGAAAAAAATGGCGCAAGATGCTGAACTGAGCGATTGTTTGTGCCCGGGGGCACGTTCTGCCAATATACAAAACCGCTGTGATGAGTGGGCTCCAAATGGTCAGCATCTCGCGAATGTTTATTTTGAAATTCGATTAGGAACAGCTGATTTATCGGGATGAACCAGTTTCGTGGGCTAAATACTCTAAACTGATCGAGAATTGTCGATGATTCTGAGACAGCTTCATCGCGATTTCGCCCGAAAGCACGCTCAACGACGTAGCTTGAATCATCATTAATTACAATTAATAACATAGCTGTCCCGACCCCATGATCAATTTTGCTACTACCTCAGGAGACCGCGATCGCGGGGCGTTACAAGGACTCGCTCGATCTTATCGGAACTTAATTTTATCGTTTCATTATAACCGCCGGAGATAAGCCCCGAAGTCTCTATCAGGTTGAAACAACCGACCTGCGAGCGAAATTTCCCATCATAATCACCGTCATCGGGCTCATTCGTCAACTCTTCTTTGGAGATCGCACACGTCCCGTATAACGGAACGAGCCATTTTTGCATTTTCCCTGAATTGTTCACTGAGATGGGATGCAATTCCTGAGAGCATCGGAAGAAGACAGTCTCCCTAGCACGTATAGGGGAGTTGGGGGTTCATTAGGGCGGTCCGCGTTGACGTCAACTGTCCCAGAACTTGAGTGATCCGATCACACCCCGACTCACCCTGCAAGTCACAGGCCCCAAGTATGTCGTTTACAGCCCCAGCGAGGAAGACACGCCTTGCGCACCACGCCCGTCGGTCTACGCGCGCATATCGAATGCAGTAATTCATAAAAGGCAAGAAGGTATTTGCATAAGAAGATTAACTGCACCTTCCAACCTATTGTTAAGTAATCATCGCCCCACGCCAAAAGGCGATTGCTGTGGCAGCCCGACTCCGCGAGAGCATCTTTTGGCCGCGCGTAGGCTCCCCGCAAAGGGCATCAAGGATTGCAGACCTCATCAGTCACACCGGGTTGGACCCGGCACGTGTGACAGAATGTGCCGTTAGACGAAACTCCCCACCTTCGTGGTTGCGAGCGATTAGAACTCCCATGTCCATTAGTCACGATTAGGGGAACGTCGTCCCTGCGGTCCTCAGCTCCGGAATCCCGCAAATTGAACACTCAAAACTGTCAGCTGTAATGGCTTCCAGAGTGTGCGATGGGTTCCAGCAAACGTAAACATTGCATAATTGCACTTGTTGTTGGCGTGATACGAGAACTTCAGGAGCTCCTGAGGAGGTTCCACATAAAACTGGACGGCGTGTGCCTTGGCAAAAAACGCGTCAAACCGCACTCTGGAGAAGCGTGTGTAAATCTTCAATTTGGCACGGTCGTAAAGAGTGGAATTAACCTCCCGGGTGCTGCCGCCGATCGGCGAGATGACCACGGCGGCTCGGTTGAAGTTGCACTGAAGGCGAGAGTTCTTCCTTATGATAAATACCTATGCTCGTTTGGATGCTGCTGGCGCGGAAATTGGAATTGTACCTGATTCTACGCGAGACATTGTAGTAAGAATATTATCAGTAACAGGCATACCATTTCGGTAAACTTTGTTTGTTGAAATAATTCAGACTTGATTAGCCAATGTTCCATTTTTTTTATATAGTCGATAAGCATTTTTCCCAAATGTATTTTCATCGTTTTTGAGATTCAGTCCAAACCCGATTATCCAAAGTTTCGATGATCCGAAGTTCGATTATCCGAAGCCTCGATTATCCTAGGTTTTGTATGAAAATCGAATCACAAAAAAAAATGCGGTGTTTTTTTTTCTTTTTTAAACAAATGTATTTGATTCAATGCAAATATGTAAAACAGTTTGAAGTAAATAAATGAATGTGAACAATTAATAATAAAACGAAAAATACAATAAAGATGAAGAGCATTTAGCCATACCACTTAGAATGTAAATGAAATGTAATTATTATAAGAAAGTTCAATAAAGACATATTTAAATTCAAAAATTCAATGCGTTTTCTATTTTTTTCTTATTTTCTTACTTCTAACCTCAAATTCATGATCTGTGACCTCATAATAGTCAAATTTGAATGGTTGATTGCCTTAAAATTACCAAATGCATTTTCTCAATATTTCATCAGCCTAACAATCAGAATCAGCAAACAGATCAGAAAAAATATATTTAATTCGTGATTCAATTATCCTTTGGGACATTTTTCCAAAGTTTTCGGATAATCCAGTCTGAATTGAAATTTTGGATGTTTGAATATCACCTCTTTTTGAAACAAAATCTATCAACATTTCATGATGAATATTAATTACCATGATTTTTTTTCTGTGTAGATAGAAACTCGAAATAATGTTCAATGTTAAAAAAGAAACATTTGTAAAACTTTCAGATCTCTTCGAAAACTATAAAAAATTAGAAGCAAGACTAAGGGCTAAACATTCAATATCACGCCTTTTTGAAAACGGAACGGAATCGACGTAACACCTTATAATGTGGCCCTCTTAAACCTTGCGGTTTCGTCAACGGATCCACAGGTGTGTATCGTTCTTTTTGCGACAAGACTCCGCCTCCCGGGTCTCCTAAGTGTGAAGGTATGGCACGGGGAGAGGGCACCGAATACCTATATTTTACACTTAGAATTTTTTGCGTCCGCCTCGGGATTCGAACCAGCGACCTCTGGATTGTGAGTCCAGTGCGCGGTCCGATTGATCCACACAGGCAGACGCCTTTTTGAAATGTTAGTCTTGATTCAAATAATTTCAACAATAAAAACTGAACTATTGGTTGTTCAGATATTGGCATTAAAAGGGGGTCTATTTTGATGAGACTATGAAAACCGGGACCGTGGTGTAGGGGTAAGCGTGGTTGCCTCTCACCCAGTCGGCCTGGGTTTGATCCCAGAAGGTCCCGGTGGTATTTTTCGAGACGAGATTTGTCTGATCACGCCTTCCGTCGGACGGGAAGTAAATGTTGGCCCCGGACTAACCTAAAAAGGTTAGGTCGTTAGCTCAGTCCAGGTGTAGGAGTCGTCTCCCTGGGCCCTGCCTCGGTGGAGTCGCTGGTAGACAGTTGGACTAACAATCCAAAAGTCGTCAGTTCGAATTCCGGGGTGGATGGAACCTTAGGTGTAAGAAGGGGTTTGCAATTGCCTCAACAATCAAGCCTTCGGACACCTAGTTTCGAGTAGGAATCTCGTAATCGAGAACGCCAAGGCAATGCTGTAGAGCGAATAATTTGATTTTTTTTGATGAAAACTTAAATTTTCCTGTTTCTTTTTCTTTTGTCCGCTGCACAGCAAAAATTCCGATGATAAAATCGCATGCAAAAGCATGCACATCACCTTCGTCCAAATAAACACTTAATATTACACACTGCATGTACATTTTTTGCAAACACAAAAAAAAGTTGCAGCCGAAGGGATTCAAACCCAGCACCAACAGTAAGGACTGACGCCTTAGCCCACTCGGTCATCAGACCGATGTAAAGCTGACAGGATAAATGCATATATGGGCTTTACATTTCGGTCAAGTAGGTTTCCCATACCGATGGGCTACATATTTCAGGGTGTAAAATTACATAAAATTGCTTAAAATAATGCAATATTTATTTTACACTCAGACCTTTTAAAGGCAGCTTGATTACTATTTTTTTAGCTGTGTGTATATCAGTAATCAGTTTTTATTTTTTCAAGGTTTTTCTTTTGAAAATATCATGACTCGGCGGAAAACTTTTGTTCCGTATTTCTCTAGGACCTAAAAAAATGCGGGTTTCGTCCCCTAAAAATAAAAGTCAAAGTAGTTATGTCACAAACATAACCGGAAGTTAAAGCGGTATATGCACTTCGGAAGGAACCAGTCAGGAAAAAAATCCAAAGACCAGCAACCGTAGCGAAAGCAAGCCAGAGAGGGCGAAGAAAAGCCCCAAGCAATCATACCCCCTCCTTTGTTCTGCTGTTCGTAAAGCCATTTCTTGACCCCTTTTCTTGGCAGGTGCGTGTTGTCCCTAAACCAAAACAAGCCATTTGCGACTGATTTTATATCATGTACATTAACGATTATTTTTTTATCAAGTTAAACATGTCAATAAGTTTTAGGATGAATTTTAGACCTAAATAAAAATATTTTCGTTGAAGGCGGCACTCAAGTTGGCAAAGTGCTCAACTGGTTCACAGTAAACAAAATCATGGTAATATTACATCTGGGAAGGGGTAATGTTATGTCAAAAAAATGTGCAATTTCACATCTGAAAATGTGTAATTTTACCACTTTTCTCGTGTAATGTCACTTTTTCAGTCTAAATTGAGCTAAAATTACATTATAAAAGAGGTTTCAACCTTTAAAATTTACTCCATTTTTTACTGTGTTACTTAAGCTTATGCCCATAATTTGAATCCAAATCTGAAATGTGAAAGTGCAACGAAAAACGAAAACACGTTATGAATTTTACTCTGAAAACTAATCAAATGTCATTATTTCGTTGAGACGGGAGTGGAAAAATGTTGATAGTGGTTTTAAGAATTTTCCTATAGCGAACGATTACAAGAAATAGTTCAGAAATTGAGGAAATCGCCGTCATTTTGCCGCTTATCCATTATAGGTACTAGGTCCAATATTAGGTTTTACACCGTGACGTCATTTGACAGCTCGTGTGCACTGTTTACATGGTCTTCGTCGATTGTCGACGAATTTCCCCGAACAAAATCGACGACCGCATCGAACTGTGCTAAGTCCATGTAAACAGTGCACTTCTTCTAACCTCTAAATCGAGTCGGCGCAAAACCTAATAGTGACAATTCTCATCAATGCCATCAGCTTTGCCGAAAACACAAAATCGATCAGACAATTCCTCCAAAATTGTATGGAGCCTTACATGGATGAACCAATGGCAAACAAAATCTTCTTTGGTCACAGGAAAGGCCCCTATAAAGTTTGAACCAAATTAAATAATAAAAATGCATGAAATCGAAAATTTTGTAGGGAATTTCCCAGTTAAAATTTCCGATATAAGAATCTTGACTGTATTGCAATAAATTCGAGCAAACTTTTTCGGAAATTTCGCCAACTAGTCCTGCTTCAAATGCTAACTAACGACCATTTCCACGAACCCAAATTTGGCAATCTTAGTCGAAAGCCGATCCATTCCCAGCTCGGTTCGAGGGGAGGACGCATCCGCGTATGATTTACTCCGCCATAATTAAGATGACTTATGGCGGCAAATTTGCATATTCTGGCCCGCTTTGGCGGCGGTCAGCTCTAACGATCTCATTCACACGTGACGAATCGATGATAGCTCGCGGTCTCTCGGTCCACTCCGCCCCCAAGAAAAGCTGTAGTCATCGGACGATTTGCTAAATTTATGCCAGCTGCTGCTGATTTCCATGAATCGGCAACATTCGAGCTTTTGGATATTTATGAGCTTACATTAATTAAAAACCAATCCGGCGCGGGATTAGCTTCGATAACGGATCTTCCGGCGCGGCAATCCGCGGGTTGACCGAAGGGGGCAGGCCTAGAACAAGTTCTGCCGCGCAGAGGTTAACCGTAATTAATCAGCCGGTCTTTTCGAAAGACAAACCGCAGTCGCAGCCGCAGTCGAGCTTAATAGGAGATAAAAATTACCTACAAGATTAAAGGCTGAAGGAATTACCTCCACAACGGTGAACACCGAGAGTCGCAGAAGTTCGAGCTCCTTTCAACGAAGTCTCCCGCTGAGATGCACCCAAATTCTCTAGTTGGTAAAGTGAAACCATTTTTCTGTTCACAAGCCCAACGAACATAAGTTGTCAGAGCTCCTTTGTTTGGGTGCACATTCGTGCAGAGTCTAGATTTATCAGGTCCCTGTGCTGGTCGCAGGAGGGTCGCTTGTAAAACAGCGAAAATGTTTCAAAATAGGCCTCCCTTTGTAAACAGGAATCCACGCGCAGGTATGTAGGAGGGTGAGGCTTGCCGAAGGACTTGTGCTGTTCAGGCTTTTCAGCGGGGCTCTCACCGCTTGGCCTCCTTCTCCTATGCAGCGGAGTGCATAGTGATGCATGGGCTCTATCTTCAACATGTTCTCCTGTTAGTTTGTATCGAAAATGAATTAATTTATTTAAAAATGGTTAAGTACTCGTGTGATACAGAGTGAACTGACCGTGGACTAGGCCCAACTCCGTGAGTCTCGCAAACCTCAACGTTGTACATGCTGTGGGAGTCCTCCAGTTAAGGAATTTAATTAATTTTTACATCAAACTATTGTTTCCAACGGCAATCCCTTGAAGGGTTCTCTAGAATGAGTTTGGTCATATCTCAATTGGAAATCTTTCAATGAAGGTGTTTACAAGCGAGCAATAATGCTGAACAGCTGCCTCGTAGTACGTACTTGTTGACGTCGTCGGCTGTCTAGCGGAGCTTGTAAAACATTAGCTGAGCAATTTATGTTCGCAGACGGCGTACATTTCGCGCGCGCGCTGTCAGCTGACGGGTGTTGACCTGCCGATGACCCCCGCGCTTTCAGGTGAGCTTCGCGGAGATCATGCCCAAGACAACGTCGTGGCTGCCCTTCAACGATCACCAGCTGTGTCGTGTGAGGCAACTCTGGGATATCAGGTTCACCCCTTGTCAAAGCGACACCTGCGACCTTGACACAACTCCCGGTTGACAGCTATGGGCATAATGAAGTTCAGATCACGAATTAATAACTTTTCCCAACCAATTGCAACATTGTCTCCATCAAACAGTTCCGCTCTGCTTTCTATCAAAATAACACTTAACACCAAGTTCAAGGCGCGCGATGCGTCAACGACTTTCTTATTTTTGCACCATCGATCAGTCAATGACACACCAACGCCGCCGCCAGCAGCGCCAACGTCAGGGCTACAACGGAGTGACGGGTCCCGTTTGGCGTCTTTTTTTTTCGCGTGACAGAGCGGAAACGTAGTACGCAAATTTTGCCTCAAGGTCGCACCTCGATTGGGGACTCCGCGATTGGAAGAAGACCGGGTTCTTGAATCACCTAAAAGTGTTTGGAGGATTTTTTGAATTGTTTATAATTTTTATTATAAAAAAAATAAAAACTTTGTATCCATTTATATTTGAATAAAACAAGAAATTCTTTTGTTTCAAAACAGTCTGATACAAATTGTTATGTGTTTTCTATGGTACTTTTTTGATCGATTTCTGAAAAATATTAAATTATGCCGAAATCTGTACATCTGATTGCTGACCAATTTAGAGTCTTTGATAAAATGCTCATACTCTAAGAAGCTTAAATTGACAAAAGTGCTGAATTTGCTTGTAAATTTGAGTTGTACAGTTCGTTACTTTTCAGTTTGACTTTTTCAAACCAACGGGGTGCAAAATAAAAAGTGTTAAACTACCGGAAGTTTAGTGCAGTGTATGACAAAGGTTTTTTTAGTTTCATTTTATGGTTGAATTTCCCGAAATAAAAATCTTTTTTCGGATTAGAACAATATTGTATTTTTTGGTAAGCTCAGAAATAGTAATTTATGTGTAAAATCGCTAAAAGAAAAGAAGATTTGTTCAGCACCCTTTTAATTGGATTTTTCAGTGAAACGTTTGTTACCCGCTGAATGTTATTTTCCTTCAAGATAAGTATTAAACTCGAAACCAGTATAAAAAGTACTGCTTTTCGTGCTGAAATGTTTTCAGCACTTATATTTCAGTATTGATATTTTGGGATTTGGAAAGTAGGCCGTTTCGCCTCAAGAATGACATGAAATGTAATGAACAGCAAGAATAGTTTTTGAACGATTTTCTTTTCAATTTTTACATTGTTGACCTGACTTATTGTTGCTGATTTATGACTTTGCAACGAGCCCTTAGTTTTTAATATAGAAATTCGGTAATTTTGAAGAAAAATATGATTGGAATATGAAAATCACGATTGATATATGGAAACTGCCAAATTATAGGAATTCCGCCAATTTTCCAAACAACTTTTGTGCTCTACGATTTCACAATTCGATTTTTCTTTGTATTTTTTATGCAGATGCAATTTGTTCACACATTCAATATGTCAAAAGACGCAATCAAGCATCATTCCATAGAAAACTGAAAACAATTTTGGCTTGCATTCTTAAATAAATATATGAAAATTTGTATTTTGAGATGGGATTTTCTGATTGATTTGGTGTCTTCGACAAAATTGTAGATTATAATCAGAACTATTCTGAAAAAATAGTTGCACTCGGAAAAAAATTACCTATATATTTATTTCACTTTTTTTTACTTAAAGTACATATATGTATTTAATATCTGTTTTGTAATTTTTTAAGCTTTTTTAATATGTTTCACGGGACACAAAAAGACATCTTTTGAGCCATAGTGCATGATTGTGCATCTGGTTCCATATTTTAGCAATCGAAAATTTCCAAAAAAATATTTTAAAATCTAAATCAAATTTGCAATCGACAAGTACTTCGCCGACTTTTTGATAAAAGACACCGTTTGGTTTTCAGGTGATAATTTTCGAAAATTTTAACATTCTTATTTTTTTTAATTATTTTATGAAGGATAGCCAACTCCGGGAAAATATGTTTAAAAAGCTTTCCTACATTTTTTTCTTTGAGACTTTGAAAATTAGGCAATTAGTTTCTGAGATACAGCATCACAAAAATTCGAATCGATGGAAATTAGTTTTTCTAAGTTTCAGTTAATGCCTGTAATTTTCAACCTACGATACCTTGGAACTGACGATAAAATAAACTTTATCAATATTTCTGATCTTTTCAATTAAAATAATTACATAATTTAAAAGTCGATTATTACTTTAAAGACGTTACTTAATCCACCGATGGTGGTTGGTGCCTTCCTCACAATTATGTACATATTTGTTTCTGTAGTAAGAATGTCAAACCTACAAATTTTATCTAAATTTTACTTCTTACAACATATCTACATGGAGTATGGGGTCTAGAATCCCAAAAATCATTGGACGTAATATTAGAACAACACCTACGGGGCTGTTTCATGAAAATTGTTCACTTTCAATAGTTATATTACTTTAAAGTTTTGTAAGCTTTAAGGCAGTAAAAAAATATATCTGTTCATTTTTTTCCGGGAGTTTCAAATCAACAAAATCCCGGGAGCCAGATCTCCGGATAGATCCGGACAACTTTTTCATCAAAATATTTGAGATCCGGCCTCTAAAATGTGTACAAATGACACTAAAGTGCTCATAACTTTTGATAGGGTTATAAGATCTTCAATATTTTGGGCTTGTTGGAAAGGTCTTTTAATTACCTATCCAACGATGGGTCGCATGATAGATCCGGACAACTTTTTCATCAACATATTTGAGATCCGGCCTCTAAAATGTGTACAAATAACACTTAGGTGCTCATAACTGTTGATAGGGTTAACAGATCTTCAATCTTTTGGGCTTGTTGGAAAGGTCTTTTGATTACCTATCCAACGATGGGTCGCATGATAGCTCCGGACAACTTTTCCATCAATATATTTGAGATCCGGCCTATAAAATGTGTACAAATGACACTAAAGTGCTCATAACTTTTGATAGGGTTATCAGATCTTCAATGTTTTGGGCTCATTAGAAAGGTCTTTCAAATACCTTTCTTAAAAATGTATGATCAGACGGGTTTGCTTGCAAAACCACCCTTTTTACAATCTTTCAAACTTTAGCCAGAATTGTTTTTTAGCATAACTTTTGAAGTACTTATCAAAACTTCATAATAGTAACTAGGGTCTTGTGGGACCCCAAGACGGATCAAATGAGACCAGAACGGTCCAAATCGGTACAGACATACACGCACAGACATTTGTTCAGAATTTGATTCTGAGTCGATAGGTATACGTGAAGGTAGGTCTACGAGGGCGAATAAAGAAGTTCATTTTTCGAGTGATTTTATAGCCTTTCCTCTTTGAGGTGAGGAAGGCAAAAAATGGAGAAATAATCTAAAAAGTACTAGAGATCGTGATGGCTGATAGGCCCCATTGGGAACTAACCCAAGAAACTGTTTTCGCTAAAATTTCAACTCTTTTCCCTAAGGTGCTTCAACATAGCTCATCAAACAAACCCCGCTCTAATGATGGATGTCTTTGTATCGTTCAGGATTGAACGTCATTCCGTCAAAGTGCCGCTTCCCCACTCCCAGAGAAAAAGATGGAAGTGCTCATCGTTGACACTGTCACAACCATCACCACCGCCCCCATCCAGTCCGTTGTCCTCCTACAAAATTTTGACGGGACCAAATTGGCATTGGCAGCCAACTTGTCATCTTCAACGCCGCCGCCGTCGTCGTCTCGCGGGAAAGACGACTGGCCGGGCGGGCGCGCGCGCTAAGTGACGCGACTCGGCCAAGGTCAAGATCATGCCAAGCCGAGTCAAGCCGACACGCGGAGAAAGAAAACAAAAACATTAATGTAGCCACCCTGGGGCCCAGAACAACGTTGTCGCTGGGGATGTTGGCGTGAGAACTTGTTCTTGAGCGTGGATGTTAGGGAGCCTGTGCTGCTTGAAGGAGGCGTAAGGTTGACCCTTTGAATGAATTTTGTTTACGGGGTAGAGTTACACGGTTTCATGAGAACAAATTAAAGATTTTGAACGTTGAGGTTCCCCAAAACGACTCATGTTCTGCCAAGTGCTGTTTGGTTTTGGGATTGGGCTCGAGATGACGTGAGTCCCAAAAGTTGCGATCAGCCGATTGTTGGCAGTGATTGACACGGGGACGCGGACGCTAATGGGCAACCCAAACAAGTCCGCGGCGTGCGGTATGGCGCAAAAACTACGTTTGGTGACAAGACTCAAGTGTCCAGCGTGGCAAAGTGGTTGAATTTTTTTTCCACACATGAGCACAAACTTTGTCGAACGTTTGGGGGAGAACCCGTTTTTCGTTTTCACTACCTCGAAGAAGGTAGGTCGCGGAGGTTGCGCAAGATCGGCAAGGTCGTTGCTGTTGGCAGCGGTTTCGACCAATTTCACAGAGGTGTGAATAGCATGTTGGTGATTATTATTTTCCTAAATGCGGGGCTGTTATCAGCTACCGGAAGCAACACCACCAAGACATTGAGTCAGGAACTGGAATTGATTATCTGCCAGCAGAAAAACGGGTTTCGGGTTGAGTCCCTTCAAACACTGCGTAAACTTGTTGACGACTGGTGCTGACACACGCGGAAACTGATAGTTTAAAAATGCGTATCCCCGTATCCTTCGGAAATCTGATTCATCAATCTTTACAACTCAATGCCCGCACGGCATTCGGGTATGGATCAAAGGGAGAGGTGTATCGAAGCTCACAAACGGTTATAAATTGCTACGCCATTTGCCTACCAATCACCACCAGCCATTTCTAGGGGTGAGTTAGGCTGGTTCAAGTTGAAACATATGCTGGTCTTTAATTATTTTTTAAATTAAATTTGAACCAACCTAATAGTTCCGAGCGATCGTAGATAAATTGTCCAAAATTTCCCTTCCCGAAAACAGTCAGTAATCATGATCGATCACCCCCAAAAAAAAACATCGCTTCTCCCCATTGATCGACGCTTCGTTGAGTTGGAGGTGCCCAACTGGAGCTGCCCGTACGGCGGCCCGGGTCAAACCAACACTTAAACTCCGCGTCAATCAACGACTTCATTGTGATGGCTTTGTACCTCATTACCAGAGTAGAACCCCCTCGCGGTAAACAATCGCTTAATAACCACACTAGTGTCAGTTTTAACCGTTGACTTCATCAAATAAACGATCATGTTTGGCTTAGAGCGGCGAGCGGTTTGCCGGAATCGTTCCGCCCAGAGGTGGACGCGGCAAAAAGGATCGCTATATCTAATTAATTTTAACACATAAAATTCAGCTTCTCGTCGGCGAGTTTCGGAATTCAATTATGTAAATTATCTCGTAAATTTACCGCTGACAGATAACGCAAAACATTGGCATTCCGGATTGGACGGTTTGGGGTGGAGATGATATCAAAGAATCGAACCAACACCGCGCGTATCGATCAAGTTCTGGGCAAACGGTACAAAATGGGTTTCCGGGGGGCGTAATGATTGATGGAGGTGGTAATTTTCAAAACATGTGAGACGTGTGCTCTGTACAAACAAGAGAGATTCAGATTGTGCTGGGAAGGGCTGATGGAATAGTTTCAGGGTGCTTTTGTTCGGAAAACTGGCATGGGTTTTTTGAGGACAAAAAAAATCCAGAAGTTGACGGGCGTTCAAAAATGCCATAAACAAGTATGTGCTACAGAATGTTTTGGACTTCCCGATGAATGATTGTCAGAGAACAATGAAGGTTCATCAAAGAAATGAGGGAAGGAACGGTTGCTGGAATGTCTTTATTAGGAGAACAGTACCTTAGAAACTATCCCAGAGCTTGTACAAATTTTGATCAAATACCATCCATAATGGCCCATTTAAATTTCCACTTTGAACTATTTCTGAAACTCAGAACTGTGCGATCGGGTATCGTTTCAGCTACTCCAACTCCGACTCCTATTCCGGCTTTCGAATAGCTATAATAGGATGTAACAAACATTTCTTTTTGGTGGGTATTCGGGGGTTTGTTCCGGTGGGCATACTGAGCCCAAATCCAAAATATGAGCGTGATTGGACGTAACAGTAACTGGCGCTCTGCATTTGAATTTTTAATGGGATTTAACCCGTAAAAAATATTTTTTTTTCAAAAATGCCAAATGGGCTCAGTATGACCACTGGAACAAACCCCTGAATGCCCGCCAAAAAGTCATTTTTGTTACATCCTAATCCTAACTTATATCAAGCAGTTGGATATACTTGGAAAAGTTCAAGTTCTGTAATTGTCAGATTTGTCATGATTTCTTATTGGAACAATCAAATTAGGGGAAATATACCTTTTCCAATTAAACTCCTATCTTCGTCCTATCTTCTATTTTGCGAGACCATTTATCATCATTTTGTTGGCACACACAGTGACACACGCGAGAAACCCTCAAACGCTTAATAAATATCCCCAAAATCAACTTTTCACTTTCGCTTACTTTTTCACGGCGCTTTCGATACAAAACAGCCCCCAACTTTCGGCAACATGTTCTTTTGCACATTAGTTATAGTCACTCACTTGAAAAATAATCCCAAAACATGTAAATAATTAGTAAGCGCCATCAAAAAAACAAACGCGCAAAGACTATTGACGTTTGACTTTGGCTACCCATTCTAATCGAAGGATGAAGAAAACCGAGCGAGAAGCGAAGGCGAATAAAGAAAAAAAGGGTGGCCACCAACACCACTAGCGCGTCTGTTGGAGTGAGCCAGTGATGCCAGGAAATTTTCTCTATACATGAGCAGTTCTCTACGAAATCGGTCTTTTTTCTTCAATTTTAGTTTTTGTATTTTTTAATCCGACTGAATTTTTTTTGGTGCCTTCGGTATGCCTAAAAAATCCATTTTGCATCATTAGTTTGTCCATAAAATTTTCCATACAAATTTGGCAGCTATCCATACAAAAATGACGCATGAAAATTCAAAAATCTGTATCTTTTGAAGGAATTTTTTGATCGATTTGGTGTCTTCGGCAAAGTTGTAGGTATGGATACAGACTACACTGAAAAAAAATGATACACTGTAAAACAAATTTGGTGACTTTTTTATTTAACTTTTTATCACTAAAACTTGATTTGCAATAAAACACTATTTTTAATTTTTTTTTATTTTTTGATATGTTTTAGAGGACATAAAATGCCAACTTTTCAGAAATTTCCAGGTTGTGCAAAAAATCTTTGCCAAACATTTAATATTACGCCCTTTTAAAATGTAAGTCTTGGTTTAAAAATTTTGAAAAAAATGTTTTCGAATAGATCGGAAAATTTCACAAATGTTTCATATGTTAACATTGAAAATCGGACCATTACTTGCTGAGATAACGACAATAAAAAATGGTGGGTTGTTTGGGTGAGACTTAGAAAACATCAATTTTCCTGTTTTTAAACCTTTGCAATATCTCAGCAACTAAAGGTCGTATAAACACAGTCCGGAAAAGCAAAATATAGAGAATTTTCTCAGCTTTTCAAAAATATTTTTTTCCAAAAGTGTGCAAACATGTGCACTATTTTAAAAAATTAAAAACTGCGAAAATTTTCAAAAAAGTTACCTAAAAATGGATTTATTTTGAAAACGGTGCACTTTATCAAAATTTCACTAAAGTACTTTTTGATTGCAAATTTGATTATACATCGAAAAATTAAGTTGAAATTTTTTTGCGACCAATATTTTGATTTTTTGAAAAAATCAGTATTGATTAAAAAATTCATAACTCGGTCAAAGATTTTTTGCACAACCTGGACATTTCTGAAAAGTTGGCATTTTATGTCCTCTAAAACATATCAAAAATAAAAAAATTAAAAATAGTGTTTTTTGGCAAATCAAGTTTTAGTGATAAAAAGTTAAATAAAAAAATCACCAAATTTTTTTTACAGTGTATCATTTTTTTTCAGTGTAGTCTGTATCCATACCTACAACTTTGCCCAAGACACCAAATCGATCAAAAAATTCCTTCAAAAGATAATTCATACATACATACATACATACATCATACATCATTTTTGTATGGACAGCTGCCAAATTTGTATGGAAAATTTTATGGACAAACTAATGATGCAAAATGGCTTCTTGAGGCATACCGAAGGCACCAAAAAAGTTTCAGTCGGATTAAAAAATACAAAAAAAATCGAATGACCGTAATCCTAGAGAACTGCTCACATGCTACTTTTTCATCAATTTTGGCAGCACTAAGCAGAGCGCAGGAAGGAAAAAGAACTAAGCTGACAATAGGAAAATGGGCGTGGCCCAATGCACTCGTTTGATTAGAATTCATTTTTGAAATATATTTTTTCAAATGCTTGTAAAAGGAATGGAATAATTTTTAGTAAAAGTGAAAATAAACAGAAATGTTTACAAAAAGATGCTCTACTTGGTTTTAGTAAATTACAAAGAACATTCCAGATTATCCACCATCATTCAAACACGACCGCTTAGTAGGTTTAAAATGGGTTTATTTTCCCTAGCTGTTATAATAACACAAAATAATAACAGAGATTTGTTTGACTCAGTTTGTTACCAATTTTAAACAAGAAATCCAATATTGTACGATCAGTTGCTTGCTAGACTCGGTCGTTGGAAATGACCGTCGGCTCAACGACCGACGAAATAGACGGCGGGCCAGATGCGGGCATAAAAATGTCAAAACCTCTCCCCCCTCACTTCGTCTCACCATCCAGCTGCAGCTCCAATTGGGAATTTCGATCACCGTTATTTTTTATGATTACGGGTTTTGATTGATATTATTCGGTGATATTTCTGGGAGCCCTTAGGTATATCCAAGACCGTTTCCAATGACCGTGAGAAAATGCAAGAAAATCCAGCTACCAGCTAAATCCACAATAACAGAGTAAAAATAATGTTCCTGATAAATCAATTTGGTATTGGTGGGATAAGTTTTTTTTTGCAACGGTATAAACATCATTTTGATATTGTTTTGTAGCTGCTTTTATATTTGCCCGGTTCCAATTAAATGTTACCTATTTTCAAATCCCGAATAACATCAGTAAACTTTGGTAGATGGATAACAAACTTTAATTGACATTTGAAAATATATTGAAAAAAAAAACCATACAAATTATCCTAGTGAGGAAAGTGGTAAACATGAAACAAAATGATTGAATCTTTCAAACTGGGTTATGGACAATCAACATTGACATTTTTATTTAGAAGTTTTATTTCAATGACCATATTGCATGGCCAAAATAATGTCCTTGATAAAATTGGTCAAAATTTTAACATAGTTCAAGCCATATTTATCCAAATTAAAAAAAAACCCGTTTTGTATTTCCTACCAATCTTTCAACCAATTTTTGATCTTTAAAAAGTATTGGAACGAAGAATTCTTAAAATTTTGTGGTTGAAAGTTTAATTTTGTTTTATCTGAATTTATCAATATTTTAAATAATGTAATTTTTTTAGGGGTCAGCTTTGGCTGTATTTTTTACTAACATTTTCTATATGTTGAGTAAAAATATTTTGTATTTTTTACAATTTAAATGATAATGCTATCATTCTATAGCGGAAAATGTGAAAAACATGCACAAACTTGAAAAGTGACTGTAAAAACATGAAAAAAAACTTAAAAGGCAAATGATAAAGATAGGAGGTGGTAGAAAAGGCCAAATACTAAGAAAAAAAAAGAAAAAAAACTAAGCATGATTAATGTAAATTAAAATACTTAAATATGAAACAAGAAAAATATAAAACAAGAGAAGTAACGTGTTTCATAAAATAAAAGTTGCCACCTCCAAATAATACAAATTAAAAAAAAAATGGGCAGTACAGGGTTCATTTGCGTTGCGATGATGTTGCTTTTGACAAAAGTTCTTCGATAATTTTCAGATTTTTTTGTTTTCATAATTGCGTGGCCGGCCAAAGTTCGTGCACATGTTGTTCCCTTTAAATTCATTAAATAGTGTTTTTTTCTTTTGACAAAGCAAACTCTTTGAATTTGAATCTTAATGGTTTTATTTGCTCACAATTTTACTCTGTAAACTCATAACTTCAAGGCAAGCCGGCAATGAAATTACGAGAAAATAAAATCTGTTTTAAACTTGAGTTTCCACTGAGGAAATTCATGTTAATTTTGGACATTGGGTAGTATTAGCTCCGCATTGCCTCAAATGACCTATTTACTAATTACAGAGACTTGAAATTGGATGTAAATATTACCTGTAGAAAAAAAAAAAAATACAAAGAAGCATTGAGTCACACAAAAAACTTTCAAACGAGGCCACAGCTGATTCAGTTCGCTGATTAGCTCAGATGGCTCCCTGCAGACTGATGTAGCGACTTCAGCGCGATAAGGGATGCCGTAGTAGTGCTCCTCCAGATGTTTCTAGTTTTCAACCATTCAGCAGTTTGCTGGTTCACCCCCTATAGTGAGCCCTTATCAGCACCCACCATCATCCTGATGGTGGTTCAACAAACTGCTTCTTCAGCTGGAAGAAAAGAACTCCGCATAGTAACTACTGAATGAAGTTGACCTAGCACACTGTTTAAGAGTTGATTTCATGCTAGTTTGCTCTAAGGGAGTCCCCATATCCGATATGATGGTGCCATAGGAATGTTTTAGTAGCAAAAGGACTGATTCATCTTTTATGGTTCAAGTTTTACCGTTTGTACGTGCTTCGGAAGCGTCTCACCGATTGTGTGTCTCCATCGCGATTTCAGACGAGGAAGTAGCTGCAACTTCATATTTGGTTGCTGGTCATTGATTTATTCCCTTGATTTCGCAAACTGCCCCCGCTCAAAAGCGTTATCAGCTGAAGCGGCTTCAGTGTCCCAATGTGTGGTGTATCCATAAATCAACGGCACGTCAGCAATTAATCGTCAATATGTCAAAATACTCCGGGCCATTGATCATCTGCGCTGGTAGGACGGTCCAGCCTTAGTTGAGTTATTTCAGCGATGTTTGGTCATGTTTTGAAACGTAAACATTTTTGATAATGCCAAAAAGAAGCGCTACCTCCAGCAAGCGTTTTTACGACTCGCCATAATAATGTGACACCAGATCTGCTCGGTGGACGGACGCGGGTTTCAGAGAACAACACGTCAAGCTGATTCAGGACCCCATAAAAGTTGTGCTAATAGGTCTCTCCGAGGTGGCCTCTGGACCTCTGGGTATAACTAACAGTCTTCTATACCCCAGCTCTCGGCTGTGGGCATTCATGCGCGGTGATCTTTCGCCTTACGGGTGTACCACGTGTGATCACAAGTCAACTCTATAAATTTACCTAACTGTCGAATGATTGAAATATTGGAGAGGTATCGATTGGTTGCCGCTTAGGACGGCGAATTTCGCACCATACGAAACCCACTGGGAACTTTGCAGGTGAAGGTTTACCCGCAGAGAACCTCGTTTAAGCATGTTGAACCTACTGAGTTGACCAAGAACGGTAGGGGGAAGGGGTCTTGTGCAATTAACGATCGAGCCTAATAAATATGTTACTGGAATTGTTTAACAAGCCTCAGCTGAGAGCATAAGTAGCAACAACTTCAAAGACTGGTTCTGAACAAAGTTGATTAAAATTTCAATTTCAAATTGCGAAATCACCCCCTGGTACGGAAACTACAACCGAACTCACCTTCTTGCTTCGTATCGAGGGCACAATTGCTGCCGTCATCCTTGGCCGATCCCGCGGTCGGTTCGTCCACTGTACTACTCTCGTCATGGGTGGGACCTCGTATCCGCCAGAGCGCGTGCCAAATGTTGGTACCCTCGTTGGTGTACTGTTCCCGGGGCTCAATGAAGAACGATCCGTTCGAGGTGCGAATGTGTCCTTTCTGCAAAAAAAAGAAAAGAAAAGGAAGACCATTGAAAACCAGGGTTGTGGGTGCAGCCTCCGGGGAACCGCGTGTAACGCCCCACGTTGAGGCTGTAATTTCGTGTGTGACAATCTCAGAGGGGGACTCCTTGCGTGGCGCAGTATCGTGTGACCCGAGGGGGGATTATGTTCGGACCATCGAGAATGGTGCCATAAATTACCGACATTGTGGAACTTCGGTAAAGGTGTTTTCATATGGCTTAAACGCATGTTAAACAAGATTTATACTGCAGGTAAGTTTATGGGTCCATTTCGTAATTATAGCGTGTGAAGTACTCGTCATAAAAAAATTACATCTGTGGCAACGGGATTCCAGAGTGCAGCAACCTGAAGCAATCGATTGTTTACGTAGTGCAGTGGATGCTGATAAGGTAACTAAAATATTCCATTGATAGAAAAGTAAGTACTAAATTGATAGTAAAAACTAGTAGATCAGCATAAAAATCATAAGCGATTCATTGATGATTCCAGCAAAATGTTTCATATAAAAGCTTAGTCCTGGAACTCATTCGGCACACTTCAGTTCTTCCTTTCTCGGTGAACACTAAGCGAAGGATTCTACTGTCTCAACGAACTAATCATGTTTGCGAAACTACTCCTCCTCGCCTTGGGTAAGTACTATCAAACCACTCTTAGAACAAATCATCTGGATTAACACCGATCTTCCAAACGCAGTGGGGATCAGTACTGCGTACCAGTATGAGTACCAGAACGAGTTCTACAACCGACGCCCGGAGAACAAGACCGGATTCGAGTTTGGTGCCTGGGAACCGAACCGCGAATACGTCTACAATGTCACGTCGAGGACCATGACCGCCCTGGCTGATCTTGCCGATCAGTGGACCGGTGTGATCACTCGTGCCCGCCTGATTGTGCGTCCCAAGGACCCGCAATACGTGGTGTGCTACGTGAAACAGGCCGAGTACGCTACCTTCAACGAGGAGCTGCCTCAGGGTTACCGTACCAACATCTGGAGAGAGCTCAACCAAAAGCTCAAGTGGCAACCCATGCCGTTCAGCGCTAAGCCCTTCGCCATCCGCTACCGCAAGGGAGCCATCAAGGGACTGTACGTCGAGCAGACCGTTCCAAACCACGAAGTCAACATCCTGAAGGCCTGGGCTAGCCAGCTGCAGCTGGATACCCGCGGAGCTAACGTCATCAAGTCCAAGTACAACCAGTTCCCCGAGAACACCACCTTCACCGGTGTGTACAAGGTCATGGAACCCCTGGTTACTGGAGAATGCGAAACCCTGTACGATGTGAACGTTGTCCCGGAACACGTTATCAAGGAAACAAGCGCTTCGTCCCGAGACCCGAATTGCGCGAAGACAACCAATACTTTGTCGAAGTGCACAAGACCCAGAACTTTGACCGTTGCGAACAGCGCATGGGATACCACTTCGGATTCAGTGGTCAGAGTGACTTCAAGCCCAACTCCAACCAGATGGGAAATGTTGCCTCAAAGGCCGTTGTCGGTCGCATGTTCCTGACCGGTACCTGGTACAACTACACCATCCAATCGTCCAGCACTGTCAACAAGGTCATCGTCGCCCCGTCGATGGTTGATGACCAGAAGGCTATGGTCTACTCCCAGGTCAACATGACTCTCGACCGTGTTGTCCCGTACGATAAGGTCCCGATGGGTCCGGCTGAGGATCGTCAAGTGTTTGTCGACCTTGTCTACAGCTACAACATGGCCAACGATAAGAAGAACAGCGTGCGCCCAGGAAATGAGACCGACTCCTCGTCGTCCTCGTCATCTTCGTCATCCTCTTCGTCCTCGTCTTCATCATCTTCGTCATCTTCTTCCTCGTCTGAATCTGACTCGTCCAGCTCTTCGGATTCCTCCAGCTCAAGCTCGGAAGAACAAAAGAACCAGAAGGACAACCCCAAGATCAGCCCGGCCGAACAACACAAGCAGCTGCTGAAGGATGTCAAGAACCGTCGTACCCGTCGTGATCTCAACGCCCAAAAGGAAAAGAAGTACTACGAAGCCTACAAGATGGACCAGTACCGCCTGAGCCGCAACAACGATACCTCCTCCGACTCCAGCAGCTCTGACGATTCCAAGTCGTCGAGCTCTTCCAGCAGCTCTTCCGAATCGAACGAAAACAGCAAACAATCTGGATCTGGATCTTCGTCGTCTTCCTCATCGTCCTCGTCGCAGTCGTCATCCTCGTCGTCTTCCAGCGAATCTGATTCTCTGAGCAGCGAGGAACAATACTACCAGCCAATGCCAGAGAGCTTCAAGGAGGCGCCCCAGGCTCCTTTCCTGCCTTTCTACACCGGATACAAGGGATACACCGTGCAGTACGCTCGCAACGTTGATGGACCCCGTGCCGTCAGCAAGCTGGTCCAGGAGATCGCCGATGAGCTCCAGAACCCGTCTAACCTGCCCCAGTCCAACACCCTGAACAAGTTCAACATTCTGTGCCGTGCCATCCGCACCATGGACTACAAGGAAATCTACGAGGTCGCCCAGAAGTTCTTCGTTTCCCAGAAGGAGCGCCAGGAAGGAGACAACCACAGCGAGAAGTTCGCCAAGCGTTGTGACGCCTGGAACACTTTCCGCGACGCTTTGGTCGAGGCTGGAACTCCTCCAGCTTTCAAGGTGATCAAGGAATTCATCGAAGAGAAGAAACTGCGTGGAGCTGAGGCTGCCAGCGTTATCGCTACCTTGCCCCAATCGATCCGTTACCCGACCGAACCGCTGATGCATGAGTTCTTCTTGCTGGTCACCTCCGACACCGTGCAACACCAGGACAGCCTGAACGTCACTGCTCTGATCTCGTTCACCCATTTCGTGAACCAGGCCCATGTCAGCAACCGCTCCGCCTACAACTACTACCCAGTCCACAGCTTTGGCCGTCTGGCTGATTCTGACTACAAGATCGTCGCCCACAAGATTGTCCCATGGCTGGCTCACCAATTGCGTGAAGCCGTCAACGAAGGAGACAGCATCAAGATCCAGGTCTACATCCGTGCCCTTGGAAACCTTGGACATCCGGAGATTCTGAACGTGTTCGAGCCCTACCTGGAAGGCAAGATCCCCGTCAGCGACTTCCAGCGCCTGTGCATTGTTGCCGGTATGGACAAACTGGTTGAAAACTTCCCGAAACTTGCCCGCTCTGTGCTGTTCAAGGTGTACCAAAACACCGGAGACGTTCATGAGGTACGATGCGCCGCTGTTCATCTTTTGATCCGCGCTGAACCACAAATTGAGATGATGCAACGCATGGCCCAGCAAACCAACGAGGAGCCTAGCCTGTACGTGCGCGCTGCCGTCAAGACTGCCCTGGAATACGCCTCCCAAGCTGATGAGTACGAAGCTGATAGAACCTTCGCCAACAACGCCAAGGCCGCCATCAAGCTGCTGGATCCGGAAGTGTACGGTCTGCAATACTCTTCTAACTATCTGCGTGACATCGCTCTCAACAACCTGGAGATGGCTTACCGCATGTACGTTGGACAAATCGCCTCTGATGATCACTGGCTGCCTAACGGTATGTTTGTGCATCTGCGCAAGAACCTGGGTGGAGTCAAGAGACACACCACTTTCTGGTATCTGGTGTCGAGCATGGAAACCTTCCTGGACCTGGTTGACAAGCAGTACGATTCTAGCAACATCTCGGAAGACTACAAATCGGCCGATTACTACTACAAGTATTACCAACAGTTCCCGGAAAAGAAGAGCGAATACTTCGAGAAATACTTCAAGACTCACGAGTCCCAGAACGAGATGAACAAGAAGTACAACGAGCAAAACAGCAAGTACTTCCAGAAATACTCTACCACTCGCATCGCCAAGCTGCTCAACATTGACCCTCAGGAAGCCGAAGAGATGGAAGGTCAGCTGTTGCTGCCGCTGTTCAACGGTAAATACTTTGCTGCTTTCAACAACCAGACCATTGAAAACATCCCACGCAAGCTGAAGGAGCTGTGCGATGATCTGGAAGACGGCATGAGCTTCAACATCACCAAGTTCTACCAATACCAGCCACTCACTCTTGCCTTCCCACTGGCTTCTGGTCTGCCTTTCGTGTACACCCTGAAGAACCCGACTGTTGTCAAGATCGAAACCGAAGCCACCATCAAGACCCACCCCAGCATTGTCAAGAAGCCTGCTGGTCACCCGGAAACTGAAAACGACGACTTCATCCACGTGCCACGCGTGCTGAACGGATCTGTTGATGCTAACCTGGTGTTCCACCGCCTGATCGATTCCAAGATTGGATTCATCACTCCGTTCGACCATCAACGCTACATTTCTGGAGTCCAGAAGAAGATTCAAGTCTTCCTGCCTTTGAGCCTGGAGTTCAACTGGGATCTTGAGAATGACCAATACGAAACCGAGCTTGAGATTCTGGACAAGAAGGAAGACAAGCTGCTGTTCCATCTGAGCGCCTGGCCGTACACTGGATTCAAGGACATCACCGATATGCGCCCGATTTCTGAGAACCCGAACGCCAAGATCATCCACGCCAACGAGCACAACACTCAGACTTTCCAACAGACTGTTGGCCAGGACATGTTTGGCTTTGCTCTGCGTGTGCACGCCAAGTACGACGAAGACATCATCGATGTTCAAAGCATCCTTGAGCATGTTCAGGAAGGTGACTATCTGGCCGCCATTGTCCATCCGTTTGCCTACCAGCCTCTGTACTATCACCAGCTGAATGTGTACTACGATGCTCAGCGCACTGGTGCCAAGAAGGTCCGCGTTCTGGCTCACTACAACGAGGGAGACTTCGACCAGGACTTCCAGGAATCCGACATCAAGCACCCGAAGGGACGTCACGCTTACGCTGGATACTACAACGAGAACAACCTCGCTCAACCCTTCGTCTTCAACGCTGGAAGCCAGCGTCGTCAGGAACAGTTCATCAAGAACGCCGCCGCCGGAATCCGCAACAGCGATGTTACCGTGTTCGACTTTGGATTTGTCTTTGAAGGTCGCGAAAAGAAGGCCGAATATGTTCTGACCACTGCCTACGCCGATAGCCCGGTTGATGAGAAGTCTCGTATGCTGGTCTTCTTCTCTGGAAGCCCGTACTCGCCGTCTGATCGCTTCTTCGGAGTGCCGCACAACGGAAAGCAATTCCAGATGTGCCTGTCTGCCACCAACGAGTTCCCGAACATGCCCAAGCTGAACTTCATCAACGCTCTGAACCACGATATGGATTCGTCTCTCCGCTGGGAACTGTCGTACGGTGAGAAGTGCCAGGGAGGAGCTCAGGTCTCGATGAAGGGCAAGCTGAAGCAGTCGGATGAGTACCGTCACAAGCTGCGCATCTCCGAGGTCGGACAACGCTGCAAGCAACAGATGGATCAGGGACGTTTCCAACTGCAAGATTGCCAGAACGCGACTCGCCAGGCTGGATATCTGGATCAGTACAAGCTTGACGTTGAGTTTAAGGATGTCGGATCGTATGCCCGTAACTGGACTCTCAAGGTTGTTGATTGGGTGCAGCACATGACCTACCCGTGGTTCGAACCTAACCACGTGCACAAGGGCAAGTCCAACAAGATTGAGTTTGAGTTCGAGATGTCGCCTTACGGAGATTATCTGAACGCTTCTGCCAGTGCTCCGGAGTATGCTTTCGAGATTGAGAACTACCCGGTTGACAGCTTCTGGGCTCGCTACTTCACCGCCGTCCACACCGATCTCGCCTGGTACGAGCGTCTGGGAACTTATGCCTACCAAGGAAACTACAAATGTGAGTATTTTTTACTTTGGTTGTATTTGCTCCAGAAACTGATTTGTTTTGTTCTTCTCGACAGCTTCCTGCGCCGTTTCCAGCAAGTACGTCGATACCTTCGATGGCCGCAACTACGAGTACAACATGGGTGAATGCTGGCATGTGGTTTTGCACACCGTGAAGCCCGACTACGAGTACTACGCCCAGCAGTCTCACTTCCAGAACGCTGACACTGAGTACCGCTTCAAGAACGGATTCAGCGAGGACGAACAGATCAGCGTGTTGGCCCGCTCGGGACCATCGCAGGAGCTGTACTTCAAGGTCATCCTGGGACAGTACAAGCAGAACGACTACAACATTGATATCCTGCCGAAGGGAGCTGAGCTTCCGGAAGTGTTCATCAACGGAAAGCCCCAACAGATCCATGAGAAGTACGCTGTTGAGCTGTACACCAACGACAATGGAGGCGATCAGCCTCTGTTCCGTTGCTACGCTCTGCCTGGCAAGGAAATTGAGATCAGCATCCGCGACGATGATGTGAAGATTGTGTTGGACGGACAGCGTGCTCGCGTCTTTGCTGACCAGAAGTACTTTGATAACTTCGTCGGTCTATGCGGAACCAACAACGGTGAACTGTACGATGACTATGTGACCCCCGATCAGTGCTACATGAGCCAGCCGGAATACTTTGCCGCTTCGTACGCCCTGACCGGCCAGAACTGCTCTGGTCCGGCTAAGGCTTTCAACATCGCTTACCAACAGAAGGCCAAGGAAGAGTGCGTCAAGGAGGAGGTGTTCTACGGAAATGTCATCAGCGAGCAGGAGGCTGGCCGCAAGCGTTACCGGTACTACAACCACAACGTTGAGGATTCTTCCAGCTCGTCCGACAGCTCGTCGTCGTCTAGCTCGTCCAGCTCGTCGTCTTCCGAGTCCGACTCCAAGTCCAACTCTGACAGCTCGTCCAGCAGCAGCTCCAGCAGCTCCGAGGAAGAGAAGATCACCCGCAACATCAACAAGGAAAGCAAGGGCACCTACAAGGAGTTCCACGCCGATCGCCAGAAGCACACCCTGAAGGAATGCGAAATCCAGCACCAGCACCAGATCGTCGAGCAGGGCGCCAAGACCTGCATCACCAAGCGCCCGCTGCCGGTGTGCCCGTCGCACTGTGTGGCCTCCAACAAGCTGCAAAAGTACGTCGACGTGCACTGCCACGACAGCGACGACCAGAGCGTGAAGCTGTACAAGAACCAGATCGCCAAGGGCTACAACCCGGACATGTCGAGCCACCAGGTCACCAAGACGATCAAGTTCAACATCCCGAAGACCTGCGTGTACGCTCAGTGAGGAACTTTTTCAAATGGCATTTCAAATTAGAATTTTCAAATTGATATGGATTTAAGCGCATAAAGAAAATGTAAAAAAAAGAAAGCAACTAATAAATATTTCAAGCATTATTAATTCATTTCGTTCTTCTTTTTTTTCATTGTGCTGTCAAGGGACAATGAAATTTACGAATTTCAGTTTCCTTTTCTGAATCTGCGATGACAGCGCCGGAGTCGCGTGGTCAGAATTAAGTTTCGCAAATTCAGCTCATAAATTCAATTTAACGATTCACCAAGGTCAGCTTCGATGACGGGGCACTCTCTCTTCGGGAACAACTATTAATCATTTTTGAGCTGAGTGCTTCTAAATTGAAGACAATCGCTTGGGGTTGTTTTTTGGTCAGCACCACCGGTGATATCGAGTCAGAAAGGTTATGATGTATGTACAAACACAATTGGATGCACTTGTTGCTTGTTTCTAACGGGCACGTACATTAACGGCTTGTTCGCAATGTCAGCGAAGTGATTGACGAAAATGGGAGTTTGATTCGATTTGAGTGGTGTAGCGAGCCACGATGGAAACAGCTATCAAACAAATTAGAGCTGCTGTTGAACTTGAACTTGACGTTGACAATAAATTTCAAAGATTTATAGAGTAAACTTTGAGTCACTACCAAACATAGCTGGACAATTTCTACGATCAGATTGGATTCTATCCAACTTGTCCAATGGGTCAAATATTACGATTTTAACACTTTTGATTTCAACCGAAGCGCCATCCCGATGAGGCGTGAACGCGTGAAATCGAAAAGCCGCAAAAAGACCACAAACTGCGAAAACCCGGCCAAAGTGGTCGTGGTTAGTAAACTGAGAAGTGCAAAAAAGAAAAAGGAAAAACGCTCGATAATTGAATTAACAAATCTGGCTAATTTTTGCGATGTATTATCGAAAAAAAAAACTCGGTTGGTGGAGAACCGAACCAACTGTAACAGATGATTGAAGATGATGACGGCGATCATGGCGCGAGCTGGCCTTGAACGAAAGTGAGAAGCGATTTGGGGTGATTTTCTATAATTCAATTTGATCTGTTTTGAGCGGTTGAATAATTTGATCCTGATATATTTTTGAATTAAGTCGTTTTGATAGTTTTGATGTGTTCAGATTACGATTGGATTTGAAAGGCGAAACATGTTGATGCTTTAATTTTTTAAGGTGATATGGGAAATTCTCCACGTTTTGTGTTGGTGTCAATATTCTCAAGCTTTTTTTTCATTTTCTGCTTAAATTAGAATTTGTAATCAAAGTGATATTTCAAGTCTTAACTTAAGATTCGGAGCTTTTCAAATGCCACTTGCTTTTTCCACAAATTTGTCGCAAAAATGCCAAAACAAAATTCAAAACCACCACTCGCACTAATGGACATTAATCTTTCTGCCAACAAGTCTACCGCAAATGCACAGTTTCAGCCCAAATCCAATCTCTTCGTTGACAGGCGGGCAAATTCGTGCAGTCTATTCTACTGACTCACGAAAACCCATCGTCGTCCTCGCCACTGCGCGGATTAATCCGCGGATCCCGCGTTTTCGCAATCCGTCACCGTCGTCGGTCGCTTCCTCTCAACCAGAAAGTGATCTCCGTCTGCATCTCAACGACTTAATGCGACAAGCGAGAACTCAATTTGGGGGGAAGGAATGCCTACCATGGTGGCGACTCGAAGATAAAACTAAAAGTGATTTTTCGTGTTTGAAGGGGTTTTGAGACGTTGCTGTCTGGTGAATTTTTTGACGAGCGGAACTTAATCGCCTGCAAATTAAAACCATCCCCTGGCAGAGGAATTCAGCTTAAGGACCACACCGTACTGTTATCCGAAGACCTTCGAAAAGGTTCGGATGCAATGAAATTTGACACCCTTTCGGTATTCACGATTCCCCAGTTTCAGTCGATGGCCCAATCCGCTTGTTCAAGGTCAATGTCGGTGGATTTCGGATCTTCAAATCTCAAACAAGAAAAAAAACCAAAGCCAAGGTCAATCACATCGTCGAATTGATAGTTGAACGACCTGTCGAATCGGGGCCGTTTTCCACCAGCAGGGTCAAGATGGTTCACCTTAACCCCACCGCCTCCCACTGGGGTGGTGGCGTAGACGCGCAGCATTTTCAGGAGAATCGCGCGCGCGATTAGACGTGTGTCAGACCGTCGTGTAAACAAATCTCCGCGAGGATGAAGAGGACGCCATGCGGTACATGCGGGTCCACCAGGAGGGTACACTCAGTATTGCTTTAAAATGCAGTCAATTAAAAAAAAATACTTTGTTCATCTGTTCTTCAAGTTCAAAGTCTGATCGACTTAGTTAGGGCGTCCAATTTTCCCGGGTTTTGAATTTCCCGGGAAACGGGAAAAATATTTTTGAAATCCCGGGAATTCCCGGGATCCCGGGAAATTTTTGAAGCAGTCATAAAATCTATGTTTTAATAATATTTTATATGCTTTAAAGCTTAAAATTATAGAATTAGCTTAACACCGTCAACTGGGGCGAATTGGGACAACAGGTTTAACTATGTAGGAGCACAATTTTTTGATTTTTCTGGTTAATTTCGGTTAGAACAGACTAAGACCAACAAAATGTGTACATCCATTTCCCAATTTAAAACCATTAAATGCCTTAAACTAGGGCGTCCAATTTTCTCGGGTTTTGAATTCTCCGGGAAACGGGAAAAATATTTTTGGAATCCCGGGAATTCCCGGGATCCCAGGAAATTTTTGAATCAGTAATAAAATCTATGTTTCATTATTTTAAATGAAATTACCATTTGATGTTATTAAGCTTAAAAACATTGAATTAGCTTAATAACATCAAATGGTGATAATCCTCACTTCAATCTAAACAAAGACGACAGTTTTAAAATAGCCTTAAAGAATTTTTTTGTCTTTGTGGTGTTTAGGATTTTATATCAAATACTATTTTTAATTCCAGTATTATTAATTATTTTTTTTATTTGCGAATCAAATTACAGAATTCTTGAGTTTTTTTTTGAAAAGGTTCAATAAGCTTTTGTCTTCCATATGTTTATAGGACCTATTCAAAAAAAAACTTTGGAATCCTTTAATTTTTTTTTGCTTTTATATATTTTTTTATATGCCATGACTAAAACAGCTTAAAAAATTATTTTATATGTCTAAAAAACAAAAAACGACAATAAATAAAATGATAGCAGTCAATGTAAAATTTTAGTTAAGTTTTGAATTCATTGTTTTATATAAAACAAATTTTACAAATTATCTTCAAGTTACTACCTCCAACCGAGGGAAAATCAGAATTACAGTCTAAATAGGTACAGGAGATTTTAGAGCAATACATTTGGAAGTACAAATTGTTTTGTTCTGTTCCTGTTTTAACCGAAGTCATCCAAAACGTCATGCAATTATTTTTTGCTTTAATAGCTGTATTTATTCGTTACATTTGTACGTATTTGTCCTAGATGCCGGTGTTTGATTATAAATAATTTGATGTGAGATTGTTTTTTTTTCAAATTAGAAATCGAAAATATACGTAAATATATCCAGTCTTTAAAAAAATAAAATAATGGAGAAAAAAATTTAAAGCACTGGGCATTTTGCGGACCTGTTAATTAAAATTATAATATTTTTTCCTCAAAAGTTCCCGGGACAAATTATAGAAAATCCCGGGATTCGGGAACTCCCGGTTTAGAAAAAATCCCGGGATTTTTTTCCCGGAAATTCCCGGGATGGACGCACTAGACTTAGTGTCTTCTACAAAATGGTTATAATGATCAGGACTATTTACTTTTTATCATTTCAAAGTTGACAATTTACAAAGGCTTAATTTATTCAAAGTTTGAAAAATTTAAAAAATATTTTCAACGCAAATTGAATGTAAAAAATGATATTTTGTGAAATTATCTCATTCGCTGCAAAAAAATTACTGTGAAAGAGACTTATTTTTGAAAAAAAAAATAGTTTGAAAATGTTGGTCGTGATTTAAAAATATTGAAAATATTGTATTCAAAAAGATCAGAATGATTCAAAAGTTTAAATATTTTAGAAAATTTACCCTAATAGTAAACAAGTTGAACAGTAGTTCTTAAAACCACTGAAAATGGAAAACCAATGGTTGCTAGAACTGATGTACGGCAAGTTTCCTGTTTGAACACCCCGTGCTCAAACTAAATCCAATCCAATGAATCATCTCTGCAGTGAACTTTACGCAGTAGGTCTGGTCGGTTTAACGTTTTGTGATATTTCAGTGCATTCTAATGCAATGGTGCACTATAAATGTTAATAAATGACAAGAAGAGTGCTAGGCGTAATCTAACCTAAGGCACTCTCCAGGATCCCTTCTAATGATTGGCTGCGCTAGGGCTTGATAAGATTAGATTAGATGGTTTTTGAAATAAAGATTTGCCCTTGGATTTATGGAGACATTTTTAAAGGGGGCAACATAAGCTGTTAAAAATAAAAGTTCAAGATGGTATGTCAGAGACATAACCGAAAGACATAGGACCAAACAATTTGAATGTGTTTTTGGATTGCTAGTGATATCTGGAATAAGATTATTTTATTTTGTTTCATAGATTTGTCAACAAAATTGTCATAAATGTTCTCCCAAGGTGAACCTTCCATGAGGGCACCGGCCACTCCAGGTTGTGGCCACTACGGTCGAAATGTCAATTTTCATGTTCAGTATCAAAAACCATGAATTTTGATATCCATATTGCCACAACTCGTATGGTTCTGTTAAAGACCCTCCAGGCCCCGGGGAAACTTGCTTTGAGATCACCGGTCACTCAGGGTTGTGGCCACTACTGTCGGAATGTCAATTTTAATGTACCGTATCAAAAACCATGAATTTTGATACCAATATTGCCACAACTCGTATGGTTCTGTAAAAAGTCCTCCGGGCCCCGAGGGAACCTTCTTTGAGGGCACCGGCCACTCCAGGTTGTGGCCACTACTGTCGAAATGGCCATTATTATGATCAGTATCAAAAACCATGAATTTTGATACCCATATTGCCACAACTCGTATGTTTCTGTAAATGTCCCCCCAGGCCCCGAGGGAACCTTCTTTGAGGGCACCGGCCACTCCAGGTTGTGGCCACAACTGTCAAAATGGCCATTATTATGATCAGTATCAAAAACCATGAATTTTGATACCCATATTGCCACAACTCGTATGTTTCTGTAAATGTCCCCCCAGGCCCCGAGGGAACCTTCTTCGAGGGCAACGGCCACTCCAGCTTTTTTTTCACCACTGTCGAATTGACCATTTTTCATGAGAACCGCCGCATCATAGCGACTTTCACGCCGTCCGCTTCGCTCGAATTTCTTCCTTCTGCTGCCGGTGGTTCTTCCTTCTGGTTGCTGGTCCTCTTCTTCTATTGGCCGCTGCTGCTGCTGCTCCGCGTCGGCCCGACGTGCACAGTTCGAGTGCTCGTTCCAATGTGACTTGCTTTTGCGAAATTTTCTGCTTAAATAGCGGCACAGCCGGAGAACGGCACAAAAGGGGCGCGGTCTCGAATGCATACGCTCGCTCTGATTGGTCATCTGTCCGATTTGTACTGAAAAATTACTCATTTTGATTGCATGTTTTAAGTGCTTTAACTATGTTTAGTCAGACTATCTATGTAGTTAAACAATAGCTGAAGTCTTCCTCTTTCGATTGGTGGTCCAACCATCTGGATTGATTCACAGGGAAAAAAGATATAAGCGTTCAAAATGTCCCCTTTTTTAACGCTTAAAAGTGACGCTTTGGATCGAATTTCTGAACTGGCCCCCCAATATAGTAAGTAGAGACATAGTCCTATGTCAAAAATATAGATTTTTAAAGGTTACTTTTTTCGAAAAGATCTGCTTATGTTGAAAAGAATAAAAAAACGGCCATTTTAACTTTGATTCCTAGAACAAACTTAGATAACAATTTCGGCATGTCTGATCACGGGTTCTTTTTTAGGGGGGTAGTATTTTTTGAGAAATAGCAAGAAAACTATTTAATGCATGTGAAAGAATGGAAGAACCCTTTTCATTTGCGAGGTGAACGAAAATTTTTGGTCGAGTAAAATTAAAATTATCATCATTTGAAGTTTTTGAACATTTTTCCTATGGGACGAAATTTCGCCTATTTCAATTTTATTTTGTTCGAAGTCCACGTGGACATTATGGTTCAAATCTTATCATTTCTTATGGGAAATGATGCAGGAAACATTTATCATGAAGCACGCAACGTGATTGGAAATAAGAGAAAAAAGTTATAAAGGTTTTATTGGAATTTGGGAAATTTTCTGTAAAAAATGTTTTTGATTGTTTTTTTCATTGTTTTGATAAGTTCTCTTTTGAGAAGTGTTTCTGGGCCCATTGAGCATACAAATTTCTACTGAAACGTTTAATTGGTTGGGTTTATGTTCAACTGTTAGTCCTTTTATTAATTTTGGATTTTAACCGAATCAACATATTTTGGTGCGTTTTCATTATATTTTCTCACTTTTTTTGTGAGTACATGGTCCACATGATAATTGTTTATTTGATGGAGATCTGCAGTTTAAATACAATTACAGGGTTTCTATTTCTTAGCCTTTCGTTAATTCGACAATACAAATTTCAAGTTGCAGTTATTAGTAATAACATAAATTTTGTGTACAAATCAGTAAAAAGTTTAAATGTATGCAAATGTACTAAGTTAATCTCAAATAACTGAGCTTTAAATGTAAAGAAAAAACTAGCAGCCAAATTTTAAATAATAAAAAATACAATAAATAAATTGTTTCAATAAACAACACAACAAATAATTAACCACTTTAATTACAAAATTATCATCTGACCTATACTCAGTGGGTCCAAAAAAACTTCTCAAAAGAGAATTCACCAAACAATGATTTCAATATTGAAAACATTGCGGTTTTTGGAAAAGAGGGTGCTCAATTTTTACAGAAATTTTCCCAAATTCCAATAAAACCGTTATAACTTTTTTTCCTTATTTCCAATCATTTTGCGTGCTTCAGGAAAAATGTTGCCTGCATCATTTCGCATAAGAAATTATATGATTTGAACCATACAATATGTCCACGTGTACGTAAAACAAAACAGAATTAAAATAGGCCAAATTTTGTCTCATAGGAAAAATGTTCAAAAAATTCAAAAGATGATATCTTTAATTTTCCCCGACCAAAATTTTCATTCACCCCGCAAATGAAATGTTCCATACTTTCATATGCATTAAATAGTTTTCTTGCGTTTTCTCAAAAAATATTACCCCCCTAAAAAAGACCCCGTATGATATTTGGCCCCATCAGAAAAGGGCTCTTTCCTGATATTTTTCGGGGTCGAAACATTTCGTCGGGGATCCAGGGCAGCTTTTTGGAAGATTGTTTTATAGGATTTTTCTCCAGCAAAGTCACTGAAAATCATTTTTCTTTCAATACCCTGCCATAAAACACCACGACATTTTAAAACATTTCTGAAACAATCTAATTGTAGAGAGCAGCTTCCAGAACAATTTCCTTTTAAAAAAAGTATCATTTTTTGTTTAATATAAGCAGAGATATGCCCAATTTTGTAAAATAAAAGTGACTTTCTCCAAAATTTCTAAACTAAATTCCAGAAAAGTGATGAACATCCTAGAATCAGCAAAATTAAATTCCATTTAAAATAGTAGTTTATGCAACAAGTTGCAAAAAGAGGATTTTTTCAGCACGAGTCGTACATTTATATTGGATAAATACGAAGAGTGCTGAAAAAATCAAGTTTTGCAACGAGTTCCATACAACATTTTTTGCAATTCCAAAAAACACCCATTGAGTGAAATTTAAAGTCGAATTTTCATGTATTTTGTCAATAAATCGTTAAAATAAAAAAAAATGTTTAAAAGCAAGGGCATTTCAGTGAGCAAAAGAGTTCCTCAATTTTGCCCAGAGTAACGAGAGTTTCTCAATGTTCCTCCGAGTTACTCCGATTGCTTTTCACCAATCCCACCTATATAGATCAACCTTGTGTCAGAAAAGTGTGTGTGTCATTGCTAGGGGTTTGTTTATTTTGAAGAAAAAAAAAATGTCTTCTGGAAGCTGAAGTGCAAAAAGACACGATAAGATAAGTTTCTTCGGCAATCCGGTGGACCGCTCTTAGAAAAGGCGGATTCCGTTGCCATCTGAAAGAGCTCTCTAATCTCGTTGTACCTTTTTTCCTCTGCAGTTCCCGGAGCTCGCCAGCGTCGCAATTGCGGCCGTCGTCTCCTGTTGCGGAAAATATATTGGAACTGATGCCGGAAAAGCGTTTTCCAATCCAAAATGGTTTTGTGTATACTGGCCGTGTGGCCAAGTTCTCCGTCGGCAACTACAACTGACGCTTCGTTGCAATGGTCCACTGTGAGGTATGCCCCACCAGCAGTAACCTCAACCTCAACCTGGCCAAGTTCTGCGTCAAGCGTTCGTACGCTGCCAAGATCAAGGAACCAACCAGTTTAAGCTGCGCCTGGTCTGTCCCTGGAAGAGCAATAACTGTCGGAGGCGAGCGAGACAACAACATCCTGAACAGTCGGAGAAAAGTGTTCCCTCTCCCTGGCCCCTGCAACTATCTGCCAGAGGAACCACACTGTCTGCACACTATAAAATTGTGAAATTGTAAAATAAATTAAAAAAACTTAAATAATGTGTTTTAATTTGCCATATTCTGAAGATTTGGAAATCAGCAAAAAATTCCGTTTCGTATTTTTATGAGGCATCGGTGAAGGTAGCCGTGTGCTTCATGAGGTAGTGGGGGCCACACTGATTGTTGATCCGACTAAATTAGTCCTTTTCGGAGAAATCTACGAAGTCACTCTAAAGATTGTTCCCGTTACACTGGAAATTTGGACATTGAAGATTCTGCAGCAGTTTAGGACTAGTTTATAAATCCTTCCTGAGGTTAACTTGCTATCGACCTCCAGCGCGGCAGGAGTCTCCCGGTTTTTCCTCCTGCTGGTGCGCTGGCGGGCGCTTCGGCTAAAAAGGTTCCTGCTTTTCGGAAAAAGATGAAACTGCGTCCAAAACATACAGGTCTGCTGCGGGAGAATTTTGAAAAAAAATGTTTACTTTTTAAGTTGACATTTGCCTGACATTGACATTTTGTTAAACCAAGGTATCAACCTATGGGTGGGAATTGAAGTTTCTCGGGAGTAAGCTGAGAAACTCAGAGTTACTCCCAGAGTTACTTTCCCATTTCAGTGCTGAAAAGTACTTTTCAGCATTTATTTTGAAAAGTGTTGCTATTCGATTCTGTTATTTTTGGTACAGAAAAGTAGGCTATTTCGTCGTTCAAGAATGACAGGTAAAGTAAGAAGTTTCACGACGGAACTGCAAAAAAAAATTATTCCGCATTTTTACGCAACTGAGTGTTGAGAACCGCGATGATTCAACGGATTCGCGCGGGAGGATTGGCCGGCTTGCCCCTTTGGTGCTGTAACTTGGCGGTTATTTTTAGATCCCACAAGCAGCACAAGTTGCTGTATTATACAATCGACAATCCGGTTTGGTGCTAGAGGTGCATAGGAAATGTTTATGGTTTTTGGCCAGGTCAGGCGACTGGGGGCAGCGTAATCGATATATTCCAGGAACGGTGGATGCAATATTTCGGGGAAATTTAGAATCTGTCTTATTTAACTATCAATTCAATTTGTGCGTACGCGATTCAAAGAAATCACGTGTGGAAAATACTGCTCCAATTTGCTGCACTAATTGAATAATGGATAAGCCGAGCAGCCTAGCAAAAACAAGCGTTTACGTACATTTAAAATAGATTAATCCGGCCACTTTCAAAGTGACAAAACGTTCGCGTGTAGTGCGCACGAGGGGTGTTAAACCCGGCACCCGTTAAAGGCCAACCTACGGCGGCAAGATGTTGTGGGTGCTGTGCCGGGGCTGACTGACTGTTTAAGATTCACGGCCTAAACTTGGCCACAAAAGTGTCACTTCGAAGAAGCAAGAGAGTGAAAAAGGCGCTCGTGGCAGAACGCCTCCGGGCCAAAATGTCGTAATGTTACTAACACGCAATTATAAGGAGCCATTAAAAGGAGCGATTGCCGAATTAATTACCCAAAGTGTGGAGTGTGGTTCAATGTAATGCAATCGTTGCATATCGGAGTGGTACATTAGTTCAAGTTTACTCGGACAATTTACAATAAATGATCGATTAGATATTTTAAGCTGAAATCAAGAGTGTAAATTTTAGGCAAAATTACCCCTTTGTCCAAACCACGTGGTTCTAAGCATTTCAATACTTGCTGAAATCAGCCAAAATAAACTCCAGGTTATGGCATCGATTACCTGGCTACAGGTTTCTGTATACAAACGCAAACTCCAATTAAAATTCCAAGCCAAAAAATCGATTAACACATCTGATTTCGGAGAGCTGGCAATGTTTGGAAGCGCGCATCCAGAGGTGTTCTGATCGTGCCGCGCTGGCCAGATCAGCTGCGCGTGGGTGCTTCTGGTTTTTTTGGCAAAAAAAAAATACAGCAACAAAAAGAAGTCTGTTCACACGACCGGAGATCAATTCTTCGTCAAACAGGTGTTGCTATTCCGCTGATGATCTACCTGAAAGCCAGCGAGGAGGCCGGAGCGTACCGAGGCGTGAAATTAGCATAGTTGGCAAATTCTCGACTTGTCGACTGTTTTGGGGCGAGAGTGTTAAAATGGCTTTATGGTGGTTTTCCTGTGTGCCACCTGTCAAATCTTCACCGCGGCCGATTGATGGGTCAACCGTCAACGGACGCTGGGCGTGGGCGAAGAGACGCTCCGGAGTCAGACAGTTTAGCGGCGATTAATTAGCGGCTGTTTAGGTGGCGAGTAGGCGTGACCACCGGACATATTTAGGATTACAAATTGGGCTCATTTGGAAGATCGCTGAACGCCGCGCGACGGGTGGATTAAGATAAACTGTGAGCTGGCCTTTGGAATGTAGGTTAAGAGGTTAGCAACACGAAATTGTCCAGAATGCAACTGGTTCAATAGCAGCCGGCATCTGCACAATGTTTCCCACGAATTATGATAAACAAACCTTGCGCAGTGCTTGTATTTGCAAATTGCATAATACTGGTTGTGAGGAGATTCGCGGTTGCAATTAGTGGTTTTGTAAACAAAACAGTTATTTGGGCAAGGATGTTCAGTACTGACTAAACGTTTGGTAAAAGTGGAATGCGCTGCCATAAACCAAGTTTTAATTTAATATATTTTAAAATTTGTTCAAAAAAATACATCATTTGAATAATGCGTAATTGTCAAAAGTTCAAAATTATCGTTTGCATAAAAAAAGACATTTGCTCCATTTTTGGTTGCATTAAGCGTGACTTACTCAATGGAGTACGCCCTTGGAATTTTTAAGCTATCTCAACTAGTGTGTCATTTCTTGAAAAAATAATCAACGGTTTTTTTTTATCTTGCACATACTAATTATTAAAAAAAAATGTTTCGATACCTTGTGCTTTGTGGCCTTTACAAATTCGTAAGCTTTTAATCCTGAGATAAACCTCTTTTTAATCTATTGAAATATAGATGCAAAGTTGATTCCGGTGAAAATGCCGAGATATCATAGTTCGAAAACGAATGTTTTAACAATATTCACGAAAAAGCCTAAACTTCAGAGTAGTGCCCAATAGAGGACGCAGTTTTTGATTTTTCTTTAAAAAATTGTGTTTTATTTTCTTGATTATTGTTTTATTTTTCAAAAATAAGGCTGGTACAAATTTTATTTAAAGTTTTTATTCCCCCCCCACCTTTCAAAATTGGCCTGAAAAATCAGGGGGCAAAAAATATTTTTTTTAAAAACTTCAAAATTTCAATGGAAATTTAAGTACAATCAGCTGACATCAATTAAAAATGCGTTTTCCTGCGTTTAGAATCACTTTTAGCATGTTTGAGTTAATTTAATTTTTTTTTGAATTTTCGAAAATTTTCGATGTTCAAGTTTTTTTGCAAAAATTTTTGTTTTCGGCAAATCTTTCATTTTTTCATTCATTCAAATGATGTAAAATTAATGATTGCAAAACAACTGAACTAGTATAGAATGCATTTTAAAACACTTTTTTTGCAATTCCGTCGTGAAACTACTTACTTTTCCTGTCATTCTTGAACGACGAAATCGCCTACTTTTCTGTACCAAAAATAAAAGAATCGAATAGCAAAACTTTTCAAAATAAATGCTGAAAAGTTCTACTTTTCAGCACTCAAATGGGTGCTGTAATGTTGAACTTTTCAGCACTTGATTCGAAAATAGTAGTTTATGCAACAAGTTGCAAAAAGAAGATTTTTTCAGCACGAGTCGTACGAGGTCCAACGAGGTTCACCGAGTAAGTTTTTGCAACGAGTTCCATACAACATTTTTTGCAAATCCAAAAAACACACACTGAGTGAAATTTTATGTCAAATTTTCATGTATTTTTTCAATAAATCGTTTAAATGAAAAAAATGTTGAAAAGTGTTACAAACAAATGCTGAAAGCCATAGTTTCAGCCATATTGTTATTTCAATAATATTTTTGCCTTCCTCACTGAGGTAAGGATATAATCCTGCTCTAAAATTGAACTTTTTATTTAAAGCTCGAAAACCCACCTTGATGTATACATACCGACTCAGAATCGAAAACTGAACAAATGTCTGTGTGTATGTGTGAGTGTGTGTGTGTGTGTGTGTGTGTGTGTGTGTGTGTGTGTGTGTGTGTGTGTGTGTGTGTGTGTGTGTGTGTGTGTGTGTGTGTGTGTGTGTGTGTGTGTGTGTGTGTGTATGTGTGTGTGTATGTGACCAATAATGTCACGCAGTTTTCTCGGCACTGGTTGAACCGATTTTGACCAAACCAGTTGCATTCGATTTGGTTTAGGGTCCCATACGGTGCTATTGAATTGTTTGAAGTTTTGATAAGTAGTTCAAAAGTTATGTATAATAATGTGTTTTCGCATATTTTCGGAAGTTGAATAAATGGCAGTAAACTAAACCAAACATCATCATGTTATACATCGTTAGTTAATTAATTGAAAGACCTTTCAACGAGTCCAAAACATTGATAATCTGGCAACCCTGTCTCGAGTTATAACCACTTAAGTGATAATTATGTACTTTTTTGTAGCCGGATCTCACTTAAATGTATGTTAACAATGTCCGGATCCATCATCCGACCCATCGTTGGTTAGGTAATTGAAAGAACTTTCCAACGAGTCTAAAACATTGACGATCTGGCAACCCTGTCTCGAGTTCTGACCACTTAAGTGATATTTATGTACTTTTTTGAAGCCGGATCTCACTTAAATGTATGTAAACAATGTCCGGTTCCATCATCCGTCCGATCAATAGTAAGATAATCAAAATACCTTTCCAATGAGTCTAAAACATTGAAGATCTGGCAACCCTGTCTCGAGTTCTGACCACTTAAGTGATATTTATGTACTTTTTTTGTAGCCGGATCTCACTTAAATGCATGTAAACAACGTCCGGATCCATCATCCGACCCATCGTTGGTAAGGTAATCGAAAGATCTTTCCAACGAGTCTAAAACATTGAAGATCTGGCAACCCTGTCTCAAGCTATTACCACTTAAGACGCCACTTATAAGCCCTTGAGTGATATGTGTGTTTTTTGTATTCCGGAACATAACGAAATCAGACGAAATTTGTGTCCAAACCCATCATATCACATATCACCCATTGTTGGAAAAGAGTGAGGAAGGCACCAACCACATAGGTGGATTAAGTTAGTTTTTTCTATATTTTTTTAATGTTTATGCATCTCTATTGCCCTAAAATGCCTGTAGATTAGACATTGAAAAATAAGGTTTGTGAAAATTCTGCTTTTTGTGAAAACTGCTGTTTAAAAGAATGGGTATTTTTTGAGTTTAAGGCCGTTGCAAATAGTTTTGAAAGTTTATGTTGCCCCCCTCCCCCTTCAAAATTGGTCTGAAAAATAATGGGCAAAAAAAAATATTTTTCCAAAAAAACTTCAAAATTTCCATGAAAATAGAAGTCTAATCAACTGAAAACAATTCTTTCGATGATGTTGAAAGTAAATGTAAAGCACTATTTGTAAAAAAAGATTTAATAAATAAAGTACTTCGGAAAAAAAAATCAACTGAAAACAAACTAAAATGCATTATTCTGCATTGATAATCATATTTAGCATGTTTGGGTTTGTTTAAACATGTTTTGCATTTTTATGAAATTCCAATGTACAGCACCGCAAAAAAAATATTTTTCGCAAAAAATAAAATTTTCGTCAATACTTAGATATTTTGGAAACTAATGATGACAAAACAACTGGACAGGTGTTTACTGCATTTTATAACACTTTTTTTCATTAAAATGTTGAAACCATGGCTCATAATTTCAATTTTAATACTTTATTTTTTTGCCCCCTCGACTTTGGTCAGAGTCGAGGGACATAAACTTTAAAAAATATCTGCAACGGCCTAACTATTAATTTCTGCTTTGTCCTTTTATCACCTACAACTTTGCTTGAAACACTATATCAATAAAATAGTCTCTTCTCGCGATACAGTTTTTTAAAACTACAGTCCAGACTCGATTATCCGAAGTTCGATTTTAGTTTTTTTATGGGACTTTAGATAATCAAATATTTCTTTTAAAATTTTTCGTATCTTTATTGTCTTACTTTTAACATCAAATTCATGTTTGGTGACCTAAATTAAGTCTAATTCGTTTTGTCATTGCTGCCATCTTGAATTTCAAAAAAATCAAATGATTCGCTCTACAGCATTGCCTTGGCGTTCTCGATTGCGAGATTCCTACTCGAAACTAGGTGACCGAAGGCTTGATTGTTGAGGCAATTGCAAACCTCTTTTTACACCTAAACTTCCATCCACCCCGGGATTCGAACTGACGACCTTTGGATTGTGAGTCCAACTGCCTACCAGCGACTTCACCGAGGCAGGACCCAGGGAGACGATTCCTACACCTGGATTGAGCTAACGACCTAACCTCTAGGTTAGACCGGGACCAACATTTACTCCTCTATCCGACCGAAGGCGTGATCAGACAAATCTCGTCTCAAAATTTGCCACCGGGACCTTCTGGGATCAAACCCAGGCCGACTGGGTGAGAGGCAACCACACTTACCCCAACACCACGGGTCCACGGCCGAATTTAATCTTGGATTTAAAAGTTCTAATTTATTTTAGAGTAGTTTGTGGGTCATACTAAAAAAACCGTGATTCGATTATCCGAAGATTCGATTAACCGAAGTGAATTTTTTTCAAGGCCTTCGGATAATCGAGTCTGGACTGTATTTACATGCCAATTTTGCATGGACAAGAGCCAAAATTGTATGGAGACCTGCATTAAAAAAAACAGTGCTGAAAAATACCGCTGAAAACACCGGGTAATTTTGATAAAAATAAATTCCAAACGCAGGGGAATTCATTTTAAATTGATTCCAGTTGGTTGCACTTAAATTTCCGATGATAATTTGAACTTTTTTTTTACAAAATTTAATGCTTATTTTGGGAATTTAAATTTTTCGTTATAGAAAGTCCAGTAAAAAAAAATCGGTATTTTTTCCGTGCTTTTTCTAAAAAGTCTCAATCGTAACTTACATCTAGTAAGAAATCACATAAAAAAACTTCGAATTTCGAATATTCAATTGACTACTTGCTGTGTGCTATCTTGTGACATAGACCATTTTGGTCGAAAATGAGTTAATGATGACGTTTTGCTATAGTTAACAAACACTACAAGATGCTTTAACCCGATTTTGGAAACTCGCTTCCGTTTCTCGGATATCGCAATACACGTTTGTGACATAGACCAATTTATCATCAAAATGATTGTGACACTTGTGACACGTCATACATGTTGTTGGAAAATGTAGGAAATTTTTCTTGTTTTTCACTAATTTATGTACACACATACCTTCTAAAGGTAATGTAACCTTTTGTTTATAAAAATATACTGACAAAACAAACCATCCCCCGGGTCTTTTGTGGTCTCTATTGCAAGTTTCTGCTCGAACCTAGGAGTCCGAAGGCTTGAATGGGGAGAGCTCCCAATCCTCTTTTACTCCAAGGAACCTTCCACCCCAGTGTTTGAACTGACGACCTTTGGATTGTGAGTCCAACCGCCGCCAGCGATTCCACCGGAGTAGGCTTGGTTTGGTGTGTTGTTTGTACTTATGGCATGGATACGACTCCTACACCTGGAATGACTTAACGGCCTAACAACCAAGGCCGGGACCGACATTTTACTTCCTCATCCGATGGAAGGTTGCAGCAGATGGGAATCGAACCCAGAATCATCCGCTTACAAAGCGGACAGCGTAACCATTCGGCCACGCACTGCCAATATACTGATTAAGTCGATTAAACCATTGATTTGAGCTTATTTTAGTTTGTATGGGAATTCTGTGCACACTTGTGACACGTAGTACAATTTTACTTTCGAAACACACTTGTGACACGTGCGTTTCAGATTTTTGTTTACATTATTTACTGTATCTTTTAACTGGTGTAACCAAATTAGTTGAAACTTGGAGCGTTTGTTAAGCGATAGTATACGAACCGTTTGCTTCGAAAAGTTTGAGATTATTTACCAACAAACTTTAAAAATCGATTTTCTCGAAAAGTACTAAATGGTCGTTATCACAAGATAGCGCACAACTGACGCGATGCAAAATGAAGAATTACTAAGTAGCCATTTTTTGGAAACAAAAAAAAAGAATCTTTCAGAATTTGCCCAAATGCCCATAAGCCATTAACATGTCATTGCAGAACGGGTCTACGGGCCAAACTCGCAGGTTTTATTGTGGTATCCCTAGTTGATTCCAATTATTTGAACTCGTCTATCGGCCGTAATGAGTCACATCTACTCCAGAGAGTTTTTTTTTTTTTTTGAGAAAGAACACCACCTCCCAATTTTGTTTGCGTTTGGCTGACCTTGGAAACGGCGCGCGGATAGGCGACCGCCAAAACGTTGGCCCGGTTGAGCGGCTTTCTTGGACAGCGATCAAGTGCGCTTAGCAGAACATAAATCTATCAACTCTCGCCGCCGCACGTACCGCCCGCAGAAGACGTGCTAAAATTTGAGCGAATACTCACAGCAGCCCAGTCAATTTTGTAGTGGTTTTGGGCGGGTAGAACTCTGAGAGTGCGATCTGGGCGCTAATTTTGGATTTATTGCCAATGTTTTTGGCACGACTTAGGTCTAGGAAGGGGTACTTGAGCACGTCCTAAGGGGCATGAAAAGTGGCAATTAGGGGACTCTTGGGGGAAATTTACTATCCTTGGTGGTTGTAAAATATTAATGTTTTTCTATTTGAGATTTTCAAAGCAATCGCATCAAAGGAAGTCCTGCTGAGAGTGGCATCAATCAGCAGCATTTCAATTATCGATTCGTGTTTGGCAACACCAGTTGGATTCTTAAACAGCTTGATAGCCGTTGAAAGGTTCTGATAAGTGTAAGAGTATGCTACAAACTGATCGAATAGTAAACATCTGCTCATCTGCTTTATTTTCCACTTGTCTTCAACCTTTGTTCTAGCCCTGTATCAGAGATAAAATGTACTCAATCCACAACTGGGTGGTTGGGCTTCTTGTTTCTTCTTGTAACAAATATTGAGAAAACATCAAAAGTCTGTACTTACAATTCCGTCGCAGAGCGACACCACAACCAGGGACTTTTCGTCGTTCTCGACGTGTCCCTTGTAGTAGCAGCCCTGGCCTCCTGCATCCTCCGAGTCGTCCTGCTTCCGGAGGGTTTTGTTCGGCCACACGTGTGTTTCCTGTTGATGAAAGATACCAAGAGAGAAAAAAGATGTAAGAGTTGCTTGAACTTTTCGAATCCCGATATCTCCTCCAGGCGAAAGCTTCCCCCAAATCCAGCCACAATCGCTACAATGTATATCATCCAAATCACTCCAGCAAGTGCTTGCACACGCCTCAAATGCTGCCACTTACAATTAGTGCAGTTCTGTGCTGCCCCCCCAGGAGAGACCGTTTCAATAATTTACAGCATAATTAGATTATCTTGCCAGCGCCAAGTCCTTCGAGTCTCCACACGTGTGTGGAACGCCAAGAAATGCAAATTGGCCGCACCATGACCACACGCACCACCCGTGGGGGAAATAATCATCATTTTTCAAGTGCGGCGGCAGCGTGGCCACATTTCCGTTCCTTTTGCCGCTTCCGAATGGCCGAGTGCCCCGCGGTAGCACTCCTCATCTGGACAATTTACTGCACTTAGACCGCGGCCGCAACATGTGTGAATCTGTTTAACAATCTGTGGCGTGGCGTGTCCCGGGCAGAAGTGCACTTGAGAGTATCGCCAGAAGGGGGTTTGGGAAGGATTTGATTTTGGGGGACGGGCGCGGATTAACGTGCTGGGAGGGGGGGTTTATGAGTGGAACAATAGTGGATGTACTGATGGGAAAACTGTGATAACTAGAAAAATGTTGCGTAAATAATTCTTGAGCTCTTTTTATAGGCACCTATGTGCTATAGATTTCCTTCGCAAATCAGATCATTAAAAAAATATATCTTACAAACTTACAAAACAATCTAAAATCAATGTTCCATTTGCACTACTATGATTTTGGCAAAGAATCTCTTCTCAACTTTACAATATTTCAACTATTAATCAGCTGTTGAAAGGTAATTCATATCCGAGAAAAGGATAATAATTGCACAACTAAGTAACTGAAATGAAAATGTCAAAAATAATCTGACTGATGACTTTAGGAAAAATGCCAAAAATGCTTCAGAAATTGTTAACCGAAAATTGTTTAAAAATTGACTTGAAATTATTATTATTATTATTTAAATTCTTATTCTTAAAGTCAAAAACATTAAACATGCAGTTCAATGTTTTTGACTTTTATCTATTTTTTAAATGTTGTAAATCAATTTTCGGAAAAAAAATCAAAACGGGTTTATGGTCTAGCGATGTTTTAACCAAGGTCCAACCAAATCGTGTTATATTTCCAATGTTTTCACCAAAAATATTTGCGTTTAATGTAGTAAGTTTCAATGTATAAATATTCAAAATTGTTCACAAAATTCTGTATTTTGTCGAAAGTACTCAAATTTTCAGTTTTTTTGGTATCAAATATATCGAAGTTTTGTATGATTTTTCACTTCATTAGATTTTTTTGGAGGGTACTTCAAATTTTCAAAAATATCGTATTTTTTCAAATTTGCAATATGAGTGTCAAACGAAGCAAAATATTGTATACTTCTTCACTTGCAAATACTGTATTTTGTCGAAGTACTTAAATTTCCATTATTTGGGTATCGAACATAGCGATGTTTTGTATGATTTTTCACTTCATTAGATTTTTTTTTGGAGAATACTTAAATTTTCAAATATATCGTATTTTTTTTCAAATTTGCAATATGAGTGTCAAACGATGATAAATATTTTATACTTTTTCACATATGCAAATTTTAGTAATTTGAGTATTTTCAAAAACTTACGATATTTTGTCAAATTTTTTGTGATTTAAAAAGTAAAAATAAAGTAAAAATGCATTTAAAATTCCACTTTCTTTGCGAATTTTGAAAATGTGAGTATTTCCGAAAAATGCAGTCTTTTGTGAAAACTGTAATTTTTAACAAAATAAAATCTAAAAACGGAACATGCACATCAAATTTAGCTTCGTTTGATACCCATATTGAAAATCATGAAAATTTGAGTACCTTCGAAAAAATACGGTAACTTGTTGAAATTTTAGTATTATTCAAAGAAAAATTATAATAATGTGGAAAAGCATAACAAATTTCGCTTCGTTAGATACCCATATATTTTGAAAATTTGGGTTTTTTGGGAAAAACACGGAATTTGCGAAAATTTCATTATTTTCAAAAAAAAAAAAAACTATTATTAAGTGAAAAAGCATACCAAATTTCACTTCGTTTGAAATTGCAAATTTGGAAAATTTGAGTATTTATTCTGAAAAATACTGTGTTTGGTGAACAATTTTGGGTATTCATACTTATAAAATTATTACATTTTCAACAAAAATATTTTTAGTGAAAGCATTGAGAATTTAACATGATTTGGTTGAATTACGTCGATTTTAGAAAGATTATAAAAAAATAGCGATCGTCCATTATCGACGATGAGATTATCGCCGATATAATTATCAAAATAAAAATAACGATAGATCATTGTAATCGTGCCTTGGTTTTAACTTCTTTTTAGTTTTGAACATAATGTTTTTTTTTTATTTCAACATATTTTTAGGAGAGCTTAGAACTATGTTTTTCGACATGCATTATATTTTGCATAAAAAAACTTTTTTTTTATTTTATGAATTATATGCCTAAAAATCACCACGTGGTCTCGTGGCGCAGGGGTAGCGGCTTCGGCTGCCGATCCCGATGATGCTATGAGACGCGGGTTCGATTCCCGCCTTATCCACTGAGCTTCTATCGGATGGTGAAGTAAAACGTCGGTCCCGGTTTCTCCTGTCTCGTCAGAGGCGCTGGAGCAGAAATCCCACGTTAGAGGAAGGCCATGCCCCGGGGGGCGTAGTGCCAATAGTTTCGTTTTCGCCTAAAAATCACTAGGAAATTGTCAGATTAATTTTCAAAGTTTAAAACTGGTGATTGCACTATGCTTCTGAAAGATAAAATTTGGCCATCCAAAAAAGCCGTTTTGCATAATAGGTTTCTCCATACAAATTTGGCGGCTGTCTATAAGTGATATGAAAATATTTGAAAATCCGTATCTTGAGATGAAAGTTAGATCGATTTGGTGATTTGGTAATAATGATTGGAAATTTTTAAAAAAGGTAACCCGATTTTAACATTTTCTTTTTATCTATATTTTTTTTATACTGAAAGTGTCAATTTTAGAGTGTGGAAAGTGCATGACAGACGTCGTCATTTGAAACAACGTATAATTTTTTGAAAGATTCTGAATTTCTGAATTATAAATAACTCTCGCAAATTATTGTGGATGTAAAATAAAATTTGCAATTGAGTAGAATTTTGGGTAAATGAATCGTCTTTGAGTTACAACCTTTTTTAAATTGTTTTTTTTTCGGGGAAAAATAATCTTATTTCGATTTAAAAAAAAGTGTCAAATTTGCCGAAATTTTTCAATCGACGATATTCTGAAAAATATATCCGATTTTCAATGTAAAATAATTAAAAAAATCGAGGAGGGTTTAAAACCTTCACTCGACATTTTGAATTGAAAAGCGAAATTAAAAAAAAAATCGGAAAAATATCTGTAAAATTTGATAATTACAACCTACAATTTGGTGAAGACACCAAATCGATAAGAAAATCTTTTCTCATGATTGAAAATTTTCACATATTTTCATGACATTTTTTTATGGATAATCCCCAAATTTGTATAGAGACTTGTATGGATTATGCAGGAGGCAACATGGATTATTTAGAAGGAATCAATGGAAAAAAATAATCCAAGTGAAAATTATAAAAAAAGCATAAACATTGAAATTTCGATCAATGCTTTCAAATACTTGTAATACAATTTTCAACCGCCTTACCGGTTTTTGGAATTTAAAAATTGTTTTTTTTTTTTCAGTTCAGCCAGAGTGCTGAACAGTATTGATAATTAATAACCTACACCTTTACTGAGGACCCTAATCAGTTTTTATATAGATTTATTGTATTTTTAATCGCTACTTTTCTAACCTACAGGAGAAAAGATCAAACAACGTCCGATGCATAAAATATAATTGCACAAAATTGCATGCTTGGAAAAGTTTATTTTCGTTTCCGAAAACATTCGCACCAGCGCCCGCGCCGACTGACCACAAAGTTAGGGGCAGGATAAATGGCAAACACCGGGGTGCAATCGTAACCATTCAAGTGCACATTAATTTTATTGCGCACTCGCGCACACGTGTATATTCGTATGTATGATCTGTGATAATAATCGCCCAGCAGCCGTAGGCAATTACCATTGACGGCACGCCCTCTGTGTGATTGTCTTTGTGAATGCGTGTGTACGTGCACGTCCATTCATAACCCGTGTGCATCGTTGCACTTTCCGCAAAACGGCAATAATGACGAAGATGATGATCACCGGTTCACAGATCTTCCCCCCCATCGATGGGGGACCTTCTCGATCTTCGGCCCGGTCGAGAGCTGGTCATAAACACAAAACGCACCCAGTGGGACATTACACGAGAGGCAGCTCCTCTGCACTCGTCATAAATTGGCACCCACTAATTGGAAAATTACGCGCGCGCGAGCATTTCCCCGATGAGGTAGGACTTACCTTTAAACCGTCCGCCATTACGCCCCGATCGTGGAACAAATTGATGCGCATGCTGAGGCCAAACGCGTCGATGTCGTACTCCGGGTTGGGGTCCCAGATGCGCGAGGACCGATTGCGGAACAGGCCCGTCCAGTGGGACTTGGGCGCGTGCTGGCCACCGGTGCCATCTGGGGAGTAGAAGAAGGGGTAAAGGTTATGTTTTAGTTATCGTCAACTGGGATGGGAGTGTTAAAAATATTTGTTCACGTTTTGTTTACAATGCTGCAAAACAAAAACCTTTAATAGGACGAATTCAATATTATGAAGATTTTTTTTAGAAAATTTGGGCAAAATTTTATGTTGTTGCTCAATTTGCGATTTTTAGGGTGTACCCAATGGTAAACTTCAATTTTCAAGCCAAAATTTTATTTTGAATGTGCAATCGATTCAATGGGACATCTGTTATGTCAAGAAAAATGAATAAATTTGCCTCTACAATGTGAAATTTCGACCGAGCCGCGTAGCCCAGTTACAACGCTTGCACCTCGTAAGCGGTAGATCGGGGTTCAAACCCCGACTCGAACCAACACAACTGGTGATCTTTTGCCTTCTGGATTCGATTGCTTAGTAAAGGGAAGGTCACAAACTGGACCTTATCAAGACACCTATAATTATCAATGTTTTGCCACTTTTTCCGTTTTAATTTTACACCTTCCAAAATTTAAACATGTTTTTTACTGTCTATCACAAAATGCTAAAACCATTGCACAGTGGTCGGAAACGCCGATTTAGCAGGAATCATTTATTTCCGCTTCAGGGATGCATTTTCGAGCTTTGGTGTCTAAGAAGCATTTGTTAAGAATAAAATTCTACATCTTTTGGTCAAAACAATCCGGCCCGCGGGCCGGACCAATTTTTCACTTAAAACTTTCATAAAAACGACCTGCAAAAATATTTTTTCAAACTTTTATCAAAGTTATGTTCTCTGGTCATCTGAGTACCGATTCCATCAAAGAAACCATGAAAAAATCAACAATTTTAATTTTGACGATCAAAAATGTGAAAATTGAGCCGAAAAGGTTGGGCAGGCTTGTTCTAGGGTGGCTCATACAATGCAATGTATCAGTCATGCTTCTGTTAAAAAATAATCAAAATATTAATTTATTCATAAAAAATGGTATTTCTTAAGTATAAAGTGTATTTTTTTATTTGGGGATCAAAAATTACTGTATTTTATCAAAAACACAAAAATAAACTCTATTCAAAGTTTCATTAAAAGTTTATAAGTGATTGTACAAATTTTCCATGATAAATTTCATTTTTACATTTCATCAAATTTTGTATATTATTTTTTCTTGAAACTTGATGATGTCGAAGGGAAAAATTCGGTGTGAATTTGAACCTTTTCGACAGTTAAATTCAAATCAAGACAAATATGTTCAGGCTTAAATATTAAAAAAATCTCAAAGATTTCACAAAACTTAGATTTTCTTACATTTAAAGTCGGACCTTTAGTTTCAGAATTATCATTAGTTCAAAATGAGGGCATCTTAAAAGACTCACATTTTTTTCAGATCCTCACTAAAACTTAAACAAGAAAACTAAAAAAGCAGATTGTTAAAAACGTTTTTTTCCTACATTAATTATTTCGAAAATGGGAATAAAATAAATTACCTGGTTTTTTCTTTGATTTATTTTGCGCACATTTTTTATAATTCTCAAAATCATAGTCTATTAAAAATGTCATTGTTTTTGAAAATTCAAAATTTGTGTATTGGGAATAAAACCTTTTGTTATAAAAAAGAAAATAAAAATTATATGCACGGATAGAAATCCTGTCCGGGAAATCGACAACATTGTTGTCGATTTGCTCTAAAATTCGTTTCGTAATGTTGTCGACCAGTCGTCCGGTAACATTTGCATTGAAATCGACAACAATGTTCTCGATTCTGAAGCGTGACGATTGGGTACGCCTGGCTCAAAACAAAGCACGCAGCCATCCCAAACGAAGGGTGGCGGTTTAATCGGTTTTGAATTGACCGTTGGTTTTGGTTTTTGAATTGACCGTTGGATATTTCTTTTGGTTCAGTAAAACAGTTGATTCGTTTTTTTATTTATTGAGGGAAAAAATACATCATTAATTAACAAACTAATCTGTGTGTGTGTGTGTGTGTGTGTGTGTGTGTGTGTGTGTGTGTGTGTGTGTGTGTGTGTGTGTGTGTTTGGAATATGGGAATACAAGAAATTAGTGTTTTTACAATCTGGAAACATGGGGATCTGGGGATTGAAGAATGTGGAGTTTTTGGGAATATGGGATTTTCTGAATCTGGGAATCCCGAATCAAAATTAGGGAATTTGTGATTTTAGGAACTTGGTATTATGTAATTTTAGAGATTTGGGAATATCGAAATAAGAAAATTTAGGAATTCAAGAACCTGATAATGTGGGATTTTGAGATTTAGGAATTAAGGAATTAAGGAATTAAGGAATTTGGGAATTTGGGAATTTGGGAATTTATGAATTTAGGAATTTAGGAATTTAGGAATTTAGGAATTTATGAATTTAGGAATTTAGGAATTTAGGAATTAAGGAATTTAAGAATTTGGGAATTTGGGATTTTGGGAATTGAAGAATTGGGGGATTTGTGAATTTGGGGATTTGGGAATTTAGGAATTTGAGAATTTAGGAATTTAGGAATTTGCAAATTTGGCGATTTGGGAATTTGGGAATTTGAGAATTTGTGAATTTGGGAATTTGGGAATTTGGGGATTTGGGAATTCAGGAATTTGAGGATTTAGGAATTTAGGAATTTGGAAATTTGAGAATTTGGTAATTTGGGAATTTAGAAATTTAAGAAATTGGAATTTAGGAATTTAAGAATTAAGGAATTTGAGAATTTAGGAATTTGAGAATTGAGGAATGAAGGAATTTGGGAATTTAGGAATTTGATAATTTTGGAATTTGGGAATTTAAGAATTTGGGAATTTGGGAAAATGTGAATTTGTGAATTTGGGATTTTAAAAATTTGGGAATTTAGAAATTTGAGAATTTGTGAATTTGGGATTTAAAATTGAGAATTTGGGAATTTGAGAATTTGGGAATTTGGGAATTTAAGAATTTGGGAATTTGAAAATTTGGGAATTGTGGAATTTGGGAATAAGAAAATTTGTTAATTTGGGAATTTAAGTATTTGGGAATTTGAGAATTTGGGAATTTGTGAATTTGGGAATCTGGGGATTTGGGAATTTGGGAATTTGGGAATTAAGAAATTTAGAAATTCAGGAATTTGGAATTTAGGAATTTAGGAATAAAGGAATTTAAAATTTAGGAATTCAGGAATTTAGGAATTTAGGAACATAGGAAATAGAGAATTTGGGAATGTAAGAATTTGGGAATTTTGGAATTTGAGAATTAAGGAATTTGAGAATTAAGGAATTTGAGAATTTGGGATTTTGGGAATTTGAGAATTTGAAAATTTGAGAATTTGGGAATTTGGGAATTTAGGAATTTAAGAATTTAGAAATTCAGGAAATTAGGAATTTAGGAATTCAGGAATTGAGGAATTTAGGAATTTAAGAATTTAGGAATCCAGAATTTGGGAATGGGGAATCAAAGAATTTGGGATTTTGTGAATTTGGGAGTTGGGAATTTAAGAATTTGGGAATTTGGGAATCTGTGAATTTGGGAATTTGGGATTTTGAAATTTGAGAATTTGGGAAATTAAGAATTTAGGAATTTGGGAATTTGGGAATTTGGGAATTTGTGAATTTGTGAATTCGGGAATTTAGTAATTGAAGAATTTTTGAATTTGGGAATATAAGAAATTGGGAATTTGGGAATTTGAGAATTTAAGAATTTAGAAATTTGGGAATTTGGGAATTAAGGAATTTGAGAATTTAGGAATTTAAAATTCAGGAATTTGGAAATTTAGGAATTTGGCAATTGGGGAATTTGTTAATTTTGGAATTTAGGAATTTAAGATTTTGTGAATTTGGGAATTTGGAAATTTGGGAATTTGGGAATTTGTAATTCTGGGAATTTAAGAATTTGGGAATTTGAAAATTTGGGAATTGGGGAATTTGGGAATTAGTGAATTTGTTAATTTGGGAAGTTGGGAATTTGGGAATTTGGGAATTTGTGAATTTGGGAATTCGGGAATTCAGGAATTTAAGAATTTTTGAATTTGGTAATTAGGGAATTTAAGAAATTGGGAATTTGGTAATTTGAGAATTTAAGAATTTGAGAATTTAGGAATTTAGAAATTTGGGAATTTGGGAATTTAAGAATTTGAGAATTAAGGAATTCAGGAATTTGCGAATTGGGGAATTTGGGAATTGGGGAATTTAGGAATTTGGGAATCGGGGAATTTGGGGATTTGTTAATTTTGGAATTTGGGAATTTAAGAATTTGTTAATTTGGGAATTTGTGAATTTGGAAATTTGGGAATTTGGAAATCTGTGAATTTAAGAATTTGGGAATCTGAAAATTTGGGAATTGGAGAATCTGGGAATTAGTGAATTTGTTAATTTGGGAAGTTGGGAATTTAAGAATTTGGGAATATTGGGAAATTTAGAATTACGGAATTTGGGAATTTGTGAATTTGGGAATTTGGAAATTTTGGAATTTGGGAATTTTAGAATTTGAGAATTCGGGAATTGGGAAATTTGGGAATAAATGAATTTGCTTGTGAATTTGTTAATTTGGGAATTTGGGAATATGGGAATTTGGGAATTTGGGAATTTGGGAATTTAAGAATTTGGGAATTTGGGAATTTAAGAATTTGGGAATTTAAGAATTTTGAAATTTTAGAATTTGGGAATTTAGGAATTTAGGAATTTGGGAATTTGAGAATTTGGGTATTTTTAATTTTAGAATTTCAGAATCTTAGAATTTTAAAATTTTAGAATTTTAGAATTTTAGAATTTTAGAATTTTAGAATTTTAGAATTTTAGAATTTTAGAATTTTAAAATTTTAGAATTTTAGAATTTTAGAATTTTAGAATTTTAAAATTTTAGAATTTTCGAATTTTAGAATTTTAGAACTTTAGAATTTTAGAATTTTAGAATTTTAGAATTTTAGAATTTTAGAATTTTAGAATCTTAGAATCTTAGAATTTTAAAATTTTAAAATTTTAGAATTTTAGAATTTTAGAATTTTAGAATTTTAGAATTTTAGAATTTTAGAATTTTAGAATTTTAGAATTTTAGAATTTTAGAATTTTAGAATTTTAGAATTTTAGAATTTTAGAATTTTAGAATTTTAGAATTTTAGAATTTTAGAATTTTAGAATTTTAGAATTTAGAATTTTAGAATTTTAGAATTTTAGAATTTTAGAATTTTAGAATTTTAGAATTTTAGAATTTTAGAATTTTAGAATTTTAGAATTTTAGAATTTTAGAATTTTAGAATTTTAGAATTTTAGAATTTTAGAATTTTAGAATTTTAGAATTTTAGAATTTTAGAATTTTAGAATTTTAGAATTTTAGAATTTTAGAATTTTAGAATTTCAGAATTTTAGAATTTTAGAATTTTAGAAATTTAGAATTTTAGAATTTTAGAATTTTAGAATTTTAGAATCTTAGAATTTAAGAATTTTAAAATTTTAGGTGGTAGAGTGTAATGTGGTGTGTGTTTGTGGGTGTTCAGCGCTTTCTGCAGGACCGAAGCTTGACCGCTATCGGCTCCAGGATGCTCGACGGAGTTCGAGTTGGGTTGATGCGTCTTGTCCCGGGCAGCTTTTCCTGCCGTCGTGGTGCAATCTGAGGTGGCTGGAGATCTGGTGGAAGAGGACGGCGTCGCAGCCTGTGGAGGGAGGAAGGTCGATTAGATCGATCGATTACGAGTTTTGGGGAGAATTTGTTTATCAATCTTACCAACTTTCTGAGGGTTTCAACGGCCCGTTGAAGATTTTTTCCCGCTGAAAAAAGAAGGAGGAGGAGGAGGAGGAGGAGGAGGAGGAGGAGGAGGAGGAGGAGGAGGAGGAGGAGGAGGAGGAGGAGGAGGAGGAGGAGGAGGAGGAGGAGGAGGAGGAGGAGGAGGAGGAGGAGGAGGAGGAGGAGGAGGAGGAGGAGGAGGAGGAGGAGGAGGAGGAGGAGGAGGAGGAGGAGGAGGAGGAGGAGGAGGAGGAGGAGGAGGAGGAGGAGGAGGAGGAGGAGGAAGAGGAGGAGGAGGAGGAGGAGGAGGAGGAGAGGAGGAGGAGGAGGAGGAGGAGGAGGAGGAGGAGGAGGAGGAGGAGGAGGAGGAGGAGGAGGAGGAGGAGGAGGAGAAGAAGAATTGCTACCCAAGTGTCCAACTGAAAACACCGCCAACAAAGTCGTTCCGGACCGAGTCGAAATTCACAAGTGCTTTCGGAAGTGGCAAAATCATCTGTCCGGGAGAAGTCAACGGTCGTTCCGCACCAGCAGCGGCGGCTGATGATTTCTTCTCGCTAAACAACATCTTCTTCCGCATCGGCCGTGGGGCAGAAGGATGAGGAAGAGGTTCCGGCGATGCACTTATTCCGCTGTCCGCCTTCTCGAGTGCGGCCATTAGCAACGGTTCCGTCTTTAATTTCTGAACTGAACCGTACTGGCCCTTTCGATCACTGTTGAGAATCGCGGCTGGCGGTGCGGATTGACCTTTCACTTCTCCCGGGCAGGTGATTTTGCCACTTCCGAAAGCACTTTTTAACTTCGACCCGGTCCGGAACGACTTTCTTGGCGGTGTTAGCAACTGGACACTTCGGCAGCACATGTTGGTGCTTTCATTTAGCACAAAGTACACTTTATTTCACCAACACCCTCGGGAACACCGTGAACTTTTCCGGTCCTCCGGTTACTTCTCCCGAAAACATAAAAAAAACTTTGAAAATATAAACAAACTGTCACGAGCAGAATTGAATTGGGCTGCGTTTTGACAGTAGTTACGCGTCGCAAAAGTATGACGGAAAAAGTCGCGTTTTCGAACACAAAAGTTTTCGAAATCGATGAAAATGTTTTCATTTTTGAAAACATTGTAAACGAAACCGAAAACAATCGATGTTATCGATTTTAAAACAATTTGTGGACGGGTTTTCCGACAGGATTTCTATCCGTGTGATATGTTTTAAATAAAATCGATAAAAAACATAAAAAAAAACTTAATTGCCTGGTATTTTGTTTGACGTCCGTTCAGTTATTCTATTCTCAGCACATTCAGCTTCTTCAGGATGAATTTATTGTGTGCAACTTTAACAGCATTATTTTCTACGAATTGCCCGCAAAATTTGTTTGGAAAAACTAGTCATGCCTATTGAAAATGGACTCAAGAAATGCAGTAATGAAGAAGTTTGATTCAATTTTAAGAATTCCTCTGTAGTAACTTTATAGAATTATTCAGATTTTAATTCAATATCATTTTTGTTGAACAAACGGAATTGTTTTTTTCTGTGAAACAGTTGTTAGAAAAAAGTCAGTCTTTAAAAAACTATCTCGACAATACAGCCAATTTAAATTTAATTTGATTTTTCAGTATTAAAATTAACGGTTATTAATAATAAAATGAAATATCCGCATACATCGAGCATGCTGCTTCAATGACTTCAAAAGAAAAATAACATTTAATTATACTGGGCATCCCGTAGTTTTACGACGCACGGTCAGTCATAATTATATCGTCTTTGACATACGGTGTAATGACTCAATTCTCAACTTTTCATAGTTGACTGAATACATCGGAAGTTTGTTCGTTGAAAGTTAGTATGTTTTTTTTTAAAAGAATGCTGATAAAAAAACTTTAAAAATCCAGACGATCCCCTTTCAATTTGCGAAATCCCTCCGCTCACGCGCCAATTAGGATGCATCTCGCACCATTCTCATGAACGTTTCTTTCGGTCTCACTGGACGTGGTAAAATGTGAATCACATCGTGATGTCCGCCGGAGTGTTCGATTCACGCCGGAGCTATCCCGGAGCTCATTGAGTAACCACTTAATACAGAACCAGTGGAACAGTGGATTAGGATGGTCCACTTGTATCAAATAATTCTTAAATTTTCTTTAATCAAAAAGTGCTAGTAATTATGTTACAGACATGACTAGAACAACAAAGCACTTTAAAATGGACTTGATGCAAGATTTTTCCTACTTCTCCTTAATGTATAACTGTTTGCTTGTAGGGCTCTGCCGCCACAATCCTGGATTCAAAACTAATGATTTTTAAAGTTACTGATAAGTACGAACCACCCTAACCAAATCAAGATGATCGTCATGAGTATCCCGCGAGGCGTCCGAAAACTGCGTGGGAATTGTGCGATTTATTCAGCCATTATTACGGTTCCGCTATAATCTTCTTCCCTCATTAATAACATTATGGATCGCGATCGCGGGCCCGCAAAAAATACCGTGAACTTCATTTTGTACACATCGCAAGCAGGACAGTATCGCGCGAAGTTTCGTTGGTCACAGTTGTACGACAAATGTCATCCGCCCCTCCTGCGACGATCTAGCGAGACATGTGTCTGCGGGGCTGGACGTGTTGGCGAAACCCACCCTAATGGGCAACATCTGTACCGCCTGGGCGAAGATTCGTTGCAGAACGTGACGAGATTCGTAATCATCGATCACTTTGGAGGCGACCGCGTGGTGTTGCATCCACTGCTTTCAACTCTTTTAGCCTGCCTTTGTCAACCCATCAGGGTTTGACTGTTTGCTGGCTTCAAAGGGTTGGCGATGCCGTCAACGCCAACGCTCAATGTGTCGCCAAGGAACCGCCAAGTCCGTTGATGGGATTAAGGAAAGTCATCGATTTTGGAAGACCCTCCGGCCGGTTTGCGTTCTTTGCGGGCAGTTGTTTTTTCACAATCCGTCGCCACCGGGGTGGGGGCTTAAGCGACATGGGCGTAAGCGGCTTTCAAGGCCGCCGTTCTGCTGTCTTCCCCCGGTGGCAACAGGTTGATTAAGTCTCCCCCGCGGGTTGAAGCCGGTGACAGTAAGCTTCTCTCGAAGGCATGGACCGTTTAAAGTTAAATGGTGTGAATGCATTACGTTTATGCTAATTGGAGAATTATAGTGTGATGAATTTACTCGGATTGAGGGGTACGTTTTAAGGGCTTTGACATGTTTGCACGTGGGACTTTAATTGACTAAAGTTGTGTGTTAAAGTAGATGTCCGGAAAACGGAGTGTCAATAAAAGCCCTAATTATTTCACAACGAATCCCAACATTCCAGTGCATGCATCAATCTCATGTTTACTGTTTACCTTAATTTACCAGAAAATCGCTGCAAATAAAACACTTGCGATTTTATGGTGCCAAATCAGCTTTACGACGGTTCCTTCTCATCTCCTTACATCAAACCAGACAGAGTGCGGTCCATCAATTTAATTGAGCAGCATGGCAATAAAGAAATAAGAGAAATAATCGCAGGTAAACAAAAGCCTCATCATGTGCCGTTAATTAGACCCCTAAAAGGTACAGCTATACTGCGGACATCGATCAAGTACCGTTCGGGACACTTTATGACCCAACTCGACTCCCCTTAATGGCGTTTCAATGTTGCGGCGTCTCTTCGCATGGAACAAGACTGGAAACCAGGAAATTGGTGAGAGGTGTTAAGAGTGACAAACTGGAAAAGGACGTCTTTGTTTGTTTCAAATTGGTATTTGCAAATTTGTATGCTTCTTGTTTCAACTATTGTGGAGCGTAACATTAGATTTTTAATGAAATTCAAATGATGAATTTTTCGTTTTTGCTCAAATGCCAAAAATGCTCAAAAAATTAAAAATAAAATTAAAATGCAGAGACATGTTTAGTTTTATGAAAGCAATAATTTAACTACGCATTAAATATTATGCAAAACTCACAGAAATTATGTATTGAAAGTATTATTCTCTTACTCATGTTTGAATTTAGCATAAGCATTAGGATTGAAGGACGCCCTATCCATGGATGGCTCCACAAAATTCAAAATCTTGGAAAAAATATTCCTTATTTTTTTCAAAAAGCTGCTTAAAGAAATGGATTTTTGAAAAACATTTTTATTTTATTAAAAAAAAGTCTGATGATTAAAAGAAAGCCGATTCTCACTTGAATTGATATTAAACACTATTTCCAAAAAGAAACAAATTTCTAATTATTTCGTGATTTTTTAAATCTAATATTAATGATTTTTGTTTTGATGATATTTGCAGATTTGATTTTTTTTTACAGAAACAAATATTTTTTTGAGCATTCAAGATTTGTATCAACTGTAGTATTTCTGACATAATTTATCTTTCGTCGATAACGATAAGGTTCAGTAGTTTTACGTCGTTTTATACCCATATTCTAATGTTAAAAGTTTGAGTTATTAAACTACGGTATTTTGTAAAAAAATACAGTGAAAAATTATACAAATTTTATGTAGAAAAAGAATGCGAATGTTGTGAAAATTTTAGCATTTTGTTTTGTTTTATTCGATACCCATATTTCAAATTAGGCCGTTGCAAATATTTTTCAGAGTTTATGTCGCCACTCCCCTTCAAATTTGGCCTGAATAATCATGGGGGGCAAAAAATATTTTTTCGAAAAACGTCAAAATTTTAATGAAAATTAAAGTTTAATCAATTGAAAACCAGTTGAAATGCATTTTTCCGCGTTTATAATCATATTTAACATGTTTGAACTCCTTTGAAAACATTTTAAACTTTCATGAAATACCAATGCACAGTCCCACGAAAAGTTCTTTTTTTTGCGAAAAAAAATTCCGTCAATACCTCGATATTTTCAAAACAAATTATTGGAATGCAACTGTGCGCCTGTAAAATGCATTTTTAAACACTTTTTTTTATCCAAATGTTGAAACCTAGGTTTGTAATTTCAATTATTATATTTTTTTATTTTTTTGGCAAGTGTACCATATGGATTTTTAGTATGGAAAAAATTACAAATTCATGCAACAACATATTTTATTGGGAAATAAATACATGAAAGTACTTAAAAAATGATAAACAATTGTTAAAAAAAAATCGTCCAGACAAAATATAGTGATATTATGAAAATTTACTATTTATCATCCAAGTAATATTTTTTTTCGCAGAAACGATGAAATTTTTAGTAAAATATTTTTAATTTGATTTAAAAATGGAAGAAACATTCAAATACATTCTAACCTGATGTATCTAAGTGATAACAGTTCAATTGTTAGCAAATTAACATGTTTTTTCATGCATTGTTCCTCTTGCCCCAACGGGTTGTTCGTCTTGCCCCCCTAGTTGAGTAGAACGTACGGAAAATCAAAAATTTTAAAATCAATTTTTTACATTAAAAAAAGGATTTTTTAAAAACTTGTTCTAACAAAGTCTTAGTTAAGACCTAGAATGAGATGATTATAATAAAATCCGACAGATTTTTTAACTTTTTAATGGGTTATAACGAGCATTTCCTTAGCTTGTTACACTTGCCCCACTTTCCCCTAAACCTTCGGATAATCGAAACTTCAAATAATCGAGGCTTTGGATAATCGAGTCTGGACTGTACTAATATCCCAAAAACTAATGGTCCTATTTTCAATGTAAAAAAATTAACAAAATATAATTTTCTGATCTTTTCGAAATAAATATTCTTCAAATTTTTGTATTAGGGCTAACATTTCAAAATGGTAAAATTTTCAAAATTCAATTTTCAATTTTCAAATATTCAACTGTACTATTTTTTTCTGAATAGTCCTCATCAATGCCTACAGCTTTGCCCAAGACACCAAATCCATCAGAAAATTCCTTCAAAAGGTACAGATTTTCGAAAATTTACGTACTATTTTTGTATGGACAGATGCCAAAATTGTATGGAACCTTATTTGGATTCACCTTTGGCTTTGGCTTCTTTGGCCATAGGAAAGGCCCTCAAAGAGTTTGAGAGAAATAAAAAAATAAAATGCAAGAAATCAGCCAATAATTAGCATTCTGTGACGGAGAAGTTTTTGTTTGAATAAGTTCATTTTAAGAAGTCACTTTAAATGAATTTTTTGTAGGTTATCGTCAGAAACTTATCGATAGAGGGTGACGAGCGGGAATTCCCGGGAAAAAAATCCCGGGAAATCGATCATTTTTGGACCTCTCGATTCCCGGGAAATTTGGTCGAGACTCCCGGGAATTCTTATAAATATGAAAACCAAATTATATAAACTAATCAGAAAACCATTCGAAAAAATCGAAATTGTCCAGAACATTGAGTGTTCAATGATCGATATTTAAGTTCGAATAAACCAATGCTTTTAATTCTTCTTATTTAGAAAGTGTAAATTTTAACTTGTCAAAAATTTCAATAACTATAATTAAGTGTAAACAAAAGTTACATTGAAGCATACTTTGCAGGTACACCCCAGAAATGAAAAACTCAAGTTTTTTTTAAATATTATTCCAATTTATTATTTCTAAGAAGGAAAAGCATTTTAAAAATAAGTTCATTTTCTATATCATCTCTCGAGCATAGCAAACCTTATAATTTTGTTTTTTTTTTATTCTAAGTAAGTTAATTTCGCTGTATCAAGGTAATTTCCTTTTTGATGTCAATAGTTGTATTGGGTTTAGCATCAATTTCAATATTAAATAACATTTTGGAAAAATAACTCTGCAACTCTTTGTAATGTTTAGGTTCACCAATTGTTAAAATTCTGGTTTTCCGGATAACTGTTAATATTTCTTCATTTAATATTTACAGTTGGCCCAAGAAGGAAAAACAATTTTAAATTGTTGTTTTGAGTCGCTATTTATAAAATTGCAAAAATAAAGATACTGGGAAATTATATATTAGCTAATTTTAAATTTTTCAAAATCTAATAACAAGTTCATGCAAAAAGCTTCCGAATTCAGAAAAAAATATATCAAAATGTAGAACTGTGAACTATAAAACGAGGCTACTTAAATTAACGTTTCGTTGAATAAGTTTGAATTAATTGTAACTGAATTAGTTTATAACATAACATGTTACTGAACAAATTTATTACATTTCTGTTAAATTATTGGCACTATTGCATAGTTTGAAAAAAAACTCCCGGGTCCCGGGAATTCCCGGGAAATAGCAAAATACAACTCTCGATTCCCGGGAAATTGAAAATCTCGAGAATCGTCACCCTCTACTTATCGATGATAAAATATACCTATTTCAATAACGACAGCGATACTTATTTCCTAATCGAACCACGAAAAGGTTGTCGTTAACAGCGTTTATTGTATTAAATTAAGCTTTGGACATTATATCTATTCTACCTTTTGTCTACTCTCGACCGTTTGTCATTTAACGTCGACCTTAAGTTATTCGATAAGTTGCAGGTGCAAACTTTTGCCCTTCAATCTGATTTTTTAAAGTAATTTTTTTTATCAAAGGAAGTTAACAATTTGAAAAGTCCACCTACCAGTGTCGATGATCTTGCCCTCGTACAGGACGTCCGTGGCGTGCAGCGGCTTGCCGAGGATCTTCTTCGGCTTGATGAACGCGATCTCGGCCTTGTCCGGGTCGTGCAACCGCGGGATTTCGTCGTCCACGGGAAAGCCGGCCCGCGGCTGCGTCCCGTTGCCCGATGCCGGACTATCGCCGTCCAGCGGCCGGCCTATGTTGTTGGAATCGTCTGAAAAGGGAAAACCGGAGGGATTTGTGCGTCAGTTTTGCTTTATTTGCCATGTTTGCAGCTCGTTTCGAGGAAGGAATCCTCCCAATAAATCCGTCACCGTCCGGAGACGGAGTTGGCGAATGAAATTTACTGCTTCTTTTTTATCGCGTTTGATGTAGGTCGTTTCGAATGGTTTTTGGTATGCAAAATTTCGGCGGATCTTCCCCATGTTTGGGCGCGGAGAGGCCATCATCTGCGGGGATGCATTTCTTCGGATTGGGTTAAATTGAATTTTAAGCACATAAAACCAACCTCTCATTTGATTTAAGTGTGTGGTGTCGGCGGGTTGGGAAGCCGCCCGGCTGTCAAAAGAAAATTAAAAACTTTTTAATCACAACCGTGGGAGCCGAAAAGTTTGAGAGGATTGGCGATGAGTCTCGTTTTTTTGCGACTTGAAAAGGAAATATTTTGGAGATTGGGAGAGTGGCTGTGCCACCCAGAAGACAAAAATTTGGCAACAACTGTTTTGGATCAAATTTTTTTAATAATTAATTGTTTATTGGAGTAAGATTTTATCTGTTCATAGCTTGTACAAAACCTATACTTCAACAGCAATTGAATCTTTAATCCCAGAATTATGTTATTAAGATCATTCGATTGTAAACCGAAGTATATATACCTCAAAGGAATGTCGTCAGGTCCGACAGTTCAATTTGTACATTTCAGTAAGCACAACATTCCCTCAATTTCAAGCGCCACCAGTCAACCAATAATTAGAATCGTGACAGACCTATTTCCCACCAGACCCGCTGGGACATTCTAGGTAGCCCTTCTTACAGACAAAGAATGGTGGTGCCCTTGAAGCCCTCCACCAACCTGCGCAATATCTTGATCCTGGCGGCGACTAAGTCACAAACGGGCGTGACAATTTTTAATGCCGCGCCGCTAAAGGTGGCCACTAAATCAATTACCTTCCCCGCTAATACACCGAGGAACGGGAATATCAGGGGGACACCTTCCTAGAAATCGAAGCAAATAAATGCAAATGAGCACCGTGTATGTGTGTGTAACCCAACACGATTAGTCCCTCGGAGATCTATCAAGCGGACACCCCAGCTATACGGTGCAACCGTGTGGACCGGGGTAATGTATCAGATTTCAGCAGCGCCAAGAAGACGGATTGACCCCGGAAGATAGATCTGCCGCTCCTCCGGGAGATGGCCTTTCCAGTCTACCGCGCGCTTAGGGGGCGATTAGCATGCGAGTCTAGTCCGACGGTCGTGAGCTAATCCCTTTCTGCGGAGATCCCGCGACTTAGGGCTTCTGACATGGGCTTTCAACGGGTTTACAATAAATAACTAAGAATTGTGCGACGAAGGCGACGGCGACGAAGACTTTCAACGGGGAGAAAAATTCTACAAAACATATGAATATTTGAGACTGATTTATGATGAAATGCTGCGGCGGCGGCGACGGTTGCGTTTGCCAAAGTCAGCTGTTATTTATGTGCAGCTGCTGCAGTCAGGATAAAGGAGCTGAGCATTTGCATATGAATTCGGCACAATAGATAGCCGTGGTGGTCAAGATTTGTGGACTTTGAAACGACTGTGCGCACCCCCTGAAGTGATGAATTATGGCCAGGATTACTGGCCGTGTATTAGAAGAATTCGCTATCGGTGGGGGGGGGGGGCGCTCTATTGGGAGTTATTTACGCGATATTGGGATAACAGGGACATAAGAGCGGCGCGAAAGGTCACACTCATTAGGGACGGGAGCTATTCATCATTGCCGTGTTGCATTTCAACAGTTCGAATCCATGGAAAGTTCTGCACTTTCGGTGCATAGTTAAGCGATAAGCAGATTTCTTAAGATATCTTGAAACTATCTATGGTATCATTCACGGACGCAGAGAACACAGCTCGAGATGGGCGATAGAACTATTCTCTCGAGGTTCATTTGCAAAAAAAGTTCATCCGTCAAACAAAAAACCGAAAGTGTCGACAACGGGAATCGAACCAGAGACCTTTGACAAACCAATCCAATGACTTAGCTGCCTCGGCCACCACAGCTTGGTGACCAAGGAGAAGTCAGAAGTCGATGTATGACACTTGTTGGAGATTTATTGATTCAACTAACGAATGAACTCATTTGTTATGATGGTGTGAGTTGGTACCATAGGGGGATGGCGTCGCTATTTTTAGACCACGTTTTCCACTTTTTCTCATCGAAACCGACTACTTTATCGACTTAATTTTGCTGGGCGAGATAGGACGCCGTCTATTTTTAGACGATGACTCAGCACTTTTCCACTCTTGCACCTCAAAAAACCAGGTGGCAGCACGATGTAACGCCACGTCCCTATTATTCTATCGATTTTGGCACTGAGCCCTCAATAAATTTTGAGAGAACGATTATCTCGACTCTGAATTTTGGGTGTACATGATCATTGTAAATTAGATTCACAATTTACGTGAAACTTTTCTTGATTTTTGTACTTTTGTGTTTTAGTATTTTAGTATTTTACACCCAGAACTAGATTAGTGCGGTGACCACGGGGACGCGTTGTCTTGTTTTTGCATGCTCATTTTCATTTCTTTTGTGTCGCTGTTTGTGTGCTTGGGTGCGTGGTTATTATAATTAAATAATGGCATCATTAGTGCGGTGACCACGGGGACGCGTTGTCTTGTTTTTGCATGCTCATTTTCATTTCTTTTGTGTTGCTGTTTGTGTGCTTGGGTGCGTGGTTATTATAATTTAATAATGGCATCATTAGTGCGGTGACCACGGGGACGCGTTGTCTTGTTTTTGCATGCTCATTTTCATTTCTTTTGTGTCGTTGTTTGTGTGCTTGGGTGCGTGGTTATTATAATTAAATAATGGCATCATTAGTGCGGTGACCACGGGGACACGTTGTCTTGTTTTTGCATGCTCATTTTCATTTCTTTTGTGTCGCTGTTTGTGTGCTTGGGTGCGTGGTTATTATAATTAAATAATGGCATCATTAGTGCGCTGACCACGGGGACGCGTTGTCTTGTTTTTGCATGCTCATTTTCATTTCTTTTGTGTCGCTGTTTGTGTGCTTGGGTGCGTGGTTATTATAATTAAATAATGGCATCATTAGTGCGCTGACCACGGGGACGCGTTGTCTTGTTTTTGCATGCTCATTTTCATTTCTTTTGTGTCGCTGTTTGTGTGCTTGGGTGCGTGGTTATTATAATTAAATAATGGCATCATTAGTGCGGTGACCACGGGGACGCGTTGTCTTGTTTTTGCATGCTCATTTTCATTTCTTTTGTGTTGCTGTTTGTGTGCTTGGGTGCGTGGTTATTATAATTAAATAATGGCATCATTAGTGCGGTGACCACGGGGACGCGTTGTCTTGTTTTTGCATGCTCATTTTCATTTCTTTTGTGTCGTTGTTTGTGTGCTTGGGTGCGTGGTTATTATAATTAAATAATGGCATCATTAGTGCGCTGACCACGGGGACGCGCTGTCTTGTTTTTGCATGCTCATTTTCATTTCTTTTGGGCCGCTGTTTATGTGCTTGGGTGCTTGGTTATTATATATAGGTGAAGGGATTTTATTAAATGATCATTATATTGCATTATTATATTTATTTGATTATATAACCACACTATATTTTACACTTTACACATAATACAAAACACATATGAAACTGTAAACAGGAGCGTTTGGTACGGTATGTCCACGCATCCTTCCTCCCTGTAGATTCTGTGAAATGTGATCCGTTCTCAGAATCCTCTCTGCGGTAAACACAACGTAGTAGGGCTGGCCGCTTTAATTTTTGCAATACATTTTCGGGTGTTCTCGGATGTACTGCAATTATTAATAATGACAAGAAAAGTGCTTGGGGCGTAATCTAATCACAAGACTTTCCAGCATGCTTTCATCGGACTGGCTGCGTTTGTGTTAGATTAGATTAGATTAGATTAGATTTAGTATTTTACACCCAGAACTGGGCATCGGCATACGAGAGGATAAAGAGCACGATTCGGTAGTAAAATGGTACTGTGTGCGGACGGAGAGGATAAATCCCGAAATTACCGAGAGTACTTTACTCATGGTTCATTTTCCAAAAAAGTTCATCTATCAAAAAAAAAGTACCGGTACCGAGACTCGAACCCAAGACCTTCGGCATATTAAACCGTGCCTTTGCCGTATGGGCCACTAGGGTGTAATATCAAAATCGATTTTCCAGCACAGCATTTTTTCAGTTCCTTTTGGGGTCCTAAACAACTCCCCAAAGTTTGGGAATGATTGGTTTAGTCCTCACTTTGCGCAATGCAATTCAATTTTCCATATAAATTTGTATGGGAAAAATCATTTTTTTGAATTTTAATATTTAAAAAATCCAAGTTTCACGCTGTACTAAAACCGGATTCGTATTCGGATGCTTTGGAAGGTGTTCTACAACTTTCCCGAAGAGAGTATGATGCTAACTTGCCCATGAAAGAAGATACAGCGTCCTCAAAACTCGTCTAAAACGTGATTTTCGAGCAAAAAACACGTTTTAGACGAGTTTTGAACACGCTGTATCTTTTTATAGGAGCAAGTTAGCACCATACTCTCTTCGGAAAAGTTGTAGAGCATCTTTCAGAGTATTCGAATATGAATCTGGTTCAAGTACAGCGTGATGCGTGAAATTTATAAATATCAAAATCCAAAAAAATGGGTTTCCCCATACAAATTCCCATAGAAAATTGAATCGCTTTGCGCAAAGTGAGGACTAAACCAATCGTTCCCAAACTTTGGGGAGTTGTTTAGGACCCCAAAAGGAACTAAAAAGTTGCTGTGCTCATTAGATTTGGACAATTTTATTTTTTTCCATACAACCATATTACACCCTAATGGGCCACCATGGTTCGGTGACTAAGTGGTGGTCGTTTGTCCATATAAGCCACTCATAGGATGAACTGTTCCAATGAACGAATGAACACGCGAGAGGACTATACTCTCGCAATATAGCACTTTCCTCACGTTCTTTAACTTTGGGTGTAGTATTTTAGTATTTTAGTAATTTAGTATTTAGTATTTTAGTATTTTAGTATTTTAGTATTTTAGTATTTTAGTATTTTAGTATTTTAGTATTTTAGTATTTTAGTATTTTAGTATTTTAGTATTTTAGTATTTTAGTATTTTAGTATTTTAGTATTTTAGTATTTTAGTATTTTAGTATTTTAGTATTTTAGTATTTTAGTGTTTTAGTATTTTAGTATTTTAGTATTTTAGTATTTTAGTATTTTAGTATTTTAGTATTTTAGTATTTTAGTATTTTAGTATTTTAGTATTTTAGTATTTTAGTATTTTAGTATTTTAGTATTTTAGTATTTTGGTTTTTTGGATTTTTTTTTAGTTTATTGTCATGAAACAATTAATGACAACATGAAAACATTTTATAAAATTATTGGCTTTATTTAACCTGTTGATGATAGATTCAACAAAATCATGATCATGAGCTTCATGGGACTTTATGAAACTAAGAGTAATTACTTCCAACGATCAACCACTAATCGTCCGTTTTGTTTTCCCCGTCACGGCTGATAAAATCGTCTCCGCCTAGAAGCACTATTCCTCACTCTAATTACAACTATTTCAATGTCTGATTGTTGTCTGCGGTTCTAAACATATCTCGTCTCGTCTCGCGATCACGATAGACAAGTGGTTCACTACTCCACAACAGGTTTCGCGATGGCAGAGACCTCGCCTCCTCCTCGTGCATAGCCGCAACGCCAAGTTCAGTGCACCAACCACCATGAATGACTAGCTCGTTGATCTGTCGATAGCGCTGTTGCTCCCCGTACCTTGACCCAATTCCGTGCTCCGGCGGGCATACACTTTCGGTGACCTCGTGCCTCGATGCAGTCAATTAAGGACGCGCTTAATGGCTGTCAACGCCACTACTCTACTCGTACTGATTCAGCACTATTTGTAGACACCCGCGGCGGTAGCATGATCGTGGTCGGAGAGCTAGAATGACAGTTTGTATGATCTAATTTGGCGCCCCCGTTGCAGCGTTCGCATCGTCTGGCCGGACGTCCCACGCAGGCCAAACACTGGCAACCTTGCCCTCGGATGTCGCTGGTGCAATTTCGTATGGAAATTAGGCGTCCGGTGACGCCGATATGATCACCACCTAGGTGAGATTCTTCCGAACACCGTCTTGAGCACGATCGATAGCTTCTCGTCATCCCCACCGACAGCTGCCCGGGATCATCACCTACGGCTAATAGTGTTTGTTGTTTGTTTAACTGCTGCCGTTTCCGGCGGGGTGCATGTTTCTCCGAACAACCTGGTTTATGTTTTTGTAACCCCCTGCCCCACCCGGGCTAATGGGTGGGGCCATCGTCGTAAAAGTGTAATGTAGTCCGGCCGTTCAGGGCAAACATTGTAGCGCACTCGTCAATTACCACTGCGCTCGAAACTAAACACTTTACATTCGTCCGGAGGCCCATTAAAAGTGCCGTTTTACAACACGAATTATGATTAAGGCCCCACGAAAGCCATAGGCGCGTCGCCAGCGTAAACAAATAAAGAGTGTCGTGGAAGCCATCAAACAGGGCGGTTACGATTGCGATCGACGGCGACTGCTGTCCGGCGATTGCAGGGATGCACGTCGAAAGGTCAATCAAATATTTACGGTCTGGTTTATGAGGAAGTTTGCATCGAACAGTGAGGTTTATTTCTGCAACAAGATTGAGGCTGTACAATTAATCGTTGTGCCTTCCTAACTAAAAAGTACAGTCATCCCTCATATTCGGAACAGTTTACAGATCGGTCAATGTTCAACAAATCATGGAAAATCGATAATTGAACTTAATGATTTGCTATTACCTTCATGTGAAAGCTTTACTTGTGATTTTTCGATTGATGTATAGACCGGCTGTATATTTTATCGTTTTATATCAAGTTTTTAAAAAAAAAAATGACCCTTGGAATCCACAAATTCGGAACACTTTTTTCTTACGATGTAAACAAACTTGTTTTGCTCTCCAGGAGTACTTATTTTTTTACAAAATAATGACTTCACACTCTGAAACCAATAAAACTCATGCTTAGTAATGTTTTATGAGTGGTCTGATAACTTTTTTGTGCAAATATCAGTTAAATCCAGGTGTTCCACAATTGTGGGAGGTACAATAACATCCCACAATCATGGAGCAGGCAATTGGGAGGGTGTGTTTGGCAGCTCTGGATGAAATAGTCTTGAAATGCAGGTTTTAGTTTAAAAACTACTACTTTTACTAGTGAAATAGCAAGAGAATGTTCAAATAAAGGTCCTGAAAATAGTAGGGTCGACAGAAAAGTTGCATTTTGCATACTATTGACAAATTACCACAAAAGTGTTCCGAATTTGTGGGTGTTCCGAATATGTGGGATGACTGTATTCAAAAAGCTTTTTGAATTTAAGAAAGCTGCTGAAGATTTGGCAACACTGTTCAACATTATGAGCACTCAAATTATATTAATAGAATTTTCTAAAATCACTGTGAAACATTATAGTACTGATTTTTATAAACTGATGATTAGGGTTAGTGAATTTTCACGATTTCGTGGACAGCGTGAAATTCGTGAAATTTTAAGATTTTAATGAAATCTCGTGAAATTTATCAATTTTCTTAAATAGATTCTTGATATGAACCATTTGAAGAATTGGTATCAAAACATACATTAACATAAAATTGATAAAACATTTACTGTGAAGTGAATGTTGCGAATACTTCAATAATGTTAACAAAAATCAATCAAAGAAAAAAAAATCTCGGAATTTATTGTTTTTATAAATTTTGTCTTTTTCAACCAAAACTTGATAAAATTGACTGAACAAATGTATTGTGATATATTTTCAAAGATTGCACAGATTTTTTTAAATTGCATTGATTTATTTTTTGAAATCTTTCCCTTTTCCTCTGGTACTATAACCTAGAACCTGAAGAGCAAAAAAAAAAAAGATTAAAAATTTAAATTTTTGGCTGATTTGAGCGTGACGTAGTTTATGGATGAAGTCCTGTTTAATTTTCACGATATTTGATTATTTAGGTGGATGGTTTCCGTGGAAGTTAAAATTTTGTTTTTTTTCAATTCCGTCGTGAAACTACTAACTTTTTCTGTCATACTTGAACGCCAATAAAAGCTTGTAAGTTTACTTGTAAGTTTAACATGAGATTTTCATAATTATTTTAATATTTTTTTCATGTTCCGCGAAATTTCCGTGAAATTTGCAATTTTTGAGCGTGAAAAATCACTGAGCCTACTTATGATCAATAAATTTTAAATTTCTTGCAAAACTGTTAGGATCCTTAACTATAGACTTAAGTGCAATCAAGCCAGATTTTTTTTTTAAGTGTGGAAAATTACTCTAAACCTACCTTTTTGTAAAAAATAAAATAAATTTTCGATCTTTTCGATAACTATTGGTGATCTGGTAAAACTGCCGTGTGAGACATTTTGATTTTTTTAAAAGTAAATCATAAATTAATTGGAAACTGGCGAATTCCGCACAATTTTTAACAAAAAAAAAAAAAAATAAAAAAAAAAATATGAATGTAAGTTAACAATTTTTTGAACTTTGTTCTTGACGCATTCTTTATCACGGTGAAGTATTTTCTTTCTGCATAAAAATCGAGCTCTTTTGATTTCATTTTTGAGAAGTATTATAATTCAAAATTTAATGTAAAGAGTTAATAGTGAGAAAGTAAATATTATAGGGGTGTACCCCATTTGGCATAATGGAATTTGGCATAACGGGTTTTCAAGATGGACGTTTGGCATAATGGACGTTTGGCATAATTGGTCCAAGACATCAGGGACGTTTGGCATAATGGACATTTGGCATAATGGACGTTTGGCATAATTCGTTTAAAACCCATCAAGGACGTTTGGCATAATGGACGTTTGGCATAATTTTTGCTAGCTATTTTTTTCCTTTTTTCTAAGCAGATAACTTTACTATAAAAATGATTTTGACATAGGACTATGTCTTTACTTACTATATTGGGGGGCCAGTTCAGAAATTCGATCCAAAGCGTCACTTTTAAGCGTTAAAAAAGGGGACATTTTGAACGCTTATATCTTTTTTCCCTGTGAATCAATCCAGATGGTTGGACCACCAATCGAAAGAGGAAGACTTCAGCTAATGTTTAACTACATAGATAGTCTGACTAAACATAGTTAAAGCACTTAAAACATGCAATCAAAATGAGTAATTTTTCAGTACAAATCGGACAGATGACCAATCAGAGCGAGCGTATGCATTCGAGACCGCGCCCCTTTTGTGCCGTTCTCCGGCTGTGCCGCTATTTAAGCAGAAAATTTCGCAAAAGCAAGTCACTTTGGAACGAGCACTCGAACTGTGCACGTCGGGCCGGCGCAGAGCAGCAGCAGCAGCGGCCAATAGAAGAAGAGGGCCAGCAACCAGAAGGAAGAACCACCGGCAGCAGAAGGAGGAAATTCGAGCGAAGCGGACCGATGGAAGTCGCTATGATGCGGCGGTTCTCATGAAAAATGGCCAATTCGACAGTGGTGGCCAAAACCAGGAGTGGCCGGTGGCCTTAAAGAAGGTTCCCCCCGGGCCTGGGGGGACATTTACAGAAACATACGAGTTGTGGCAATATGGGTATCAAAATTCATGGTTTTTGATACTGAACATAATAATGGCCATTTCGACAGTAGTGGCCACAACCTGGAGTGGCCGGTGCCCTCAAAGAAGGTTCCTCTGGGGCCCGGAGGACTTTTTACAGAACCATACGAGTTGTGGCAATATGGGTATCAAAATTCATGGTTTTTGATACTGAACATAATAATGGCCATTTCGACAGTAGTGGCCACAACCTGGAGTTGCCGGTGCCCTCAAAGAAGGTTCCCTCGGGGCGTGGGGGGACATTTACAGAAACATACGAGTTGTGGCAATATGGGTATCAAAATTCATGGTTTTTGATACTGTACTGTACTGTACTGATACTGTAAATTCATGGTTTTGAAATTGACATTCCGACAGTAGTGGCCACAACCTTGAGTGACCGGTGATCTCAAAGCAGGTTTCCCGGGGCCCGGAGGGTCTTTAACAGAACCATACGAGTTGTGGCAATATGGATATCAAAATTCATGGTTTTGATACTGAACATGAAAATTGACATTTCGACCGTAGTGGCCACAACCTGGAGTTGCCGGTGCCCTCATAGAAGGTTCACCTTGGGAGAACATTTATGACAATTTTGCCGACAAATCTATGAAACAAAATAAAATAATCTTATTTCAGATTTCACTAGCAATCCAAAAACACATTCAAATTGTTTGGTCCTATGTCTTTCGGTTATGTCTCTGACATACCATCTTGAACTTTTTGTTTTCAAGAAATCTAGTATCTTTGTCATTTTCTCCCAATAGATGTATTTTTTTCCTTTTTTTTCTCAATAAAGCTTGAAAATGCAATTTTTCATAAATATAAAATGCATTTTTTTCATAAATATATAATATTGAGATTTGTCTTCTTTTGAAATATTTTGCAGCTAATTTTTTGTATTCAATTATTCCTTCTTTTATTTTAAATTCAACCTAACAAAGTGATGTAAGTTTTGCCAGTCTTTGAAATTTAGCAATAAAGATTTTATACTGTTTACCCTTTTCCCTCCTTTTCAAATTCAACCTAATGAATGTATGTACATTTTGCTCTTCTTTAACGGAATGCATTTAAATTTTTTAAAGCAATTTGCTCTTCTTTTATTTTAAATCTAAAATAAGGTAAAATCTCTCAAAAATGTGCAGTTTGTTTTTTTTTTCAAAATTTTGCAATCATTGTTTTAATGCAATTTTTTCTTCTTTAATATTCATCCTTAATAAGGGATGTACATTTTTTCTTTCTTTAAATATTTGACAAATGAGTTATGAAATTTTCCCTTCTTTTATTTTAAATTCAACTTTTAGTAGGGAAAATCTCTAAAAACAATACTTTTTGAATATTTGACAATTAACTTCGATTATGAAATTTTTTATAACATTTATATTTATTTATATAAAATTCAACTTATGGAAGGAAAAGTAAATTTAACGATTCACATTTTGACACTCTTTAAATGTTTGACTATCGCAAAAATTTTATGTTTTTCACCTACCTCTCTTAAAAATAACATTTAATCAGCATTTATTTTTTTGGGCAGTTGTCCCTTCTTTAAGATTAGTATTGAATAAATAAAAGAAGGGAAAATTCCATAAACAACTTTATTGCAAAAATTAAACCAACAGAGAAAAAATGTGCAGAAATTATATAAATGTTTAAAAACAACATCTATAAGAGAATTTCCCTTCTTCAAGTTAAATACAAAAAATGAGAAAAAAAAACCAGGTGGCAGCACGATGTAACGCCACGTCCCTATTATTCTATCGATTTTGGCACTGAGCCCTCAATAAATTTTGAGAGAACGATTATCTCGACTCTGAATTTTGGGTGTACATGATCATTGTAAATTAGATTCACAATTTACGTGAAACTTTTCTTGATTTTTGTACTTTTGTGTTTTAGTATTTTAGTATTTTACACCCAGAACTAGATTAGTGCGGTGACCACGGGGACGCGTTGTCTTGTTTTTGCATGCTCATTTTCATTTCTTTTGTGTCGCTGTTTGTGTGCTTGGGTGCGTGGTTATTATAATTAAATAATGGCATCATTAGTGCGGTGACCACGGGGACGCGTTGTCTTGTTTTTGCATGCTCATTTTCATTTCTTTTGTGTTGCTGTTTGTGTGCTTGGGTGCGTGGTTATTATAATTTAATAATGGCATCATTAGTGCGGTGACCACGGGGACGCGTTGTCTTGTTTTTGCATGCTCATTTTCATTTCTTTTGTGTCGTTGTTTGTGTGCTTGGGTGCGTGGTTATTATAATTAAATAATGGCATCATTAGTGCGGTGACCACGGGGACACGTTGTCTTGTTTTTGCATGCTCATTTTCATTTCTTTTGTGTCGCTGTTTGTGTGCTTGGGTGCGTGGTTATTATAATTAAATAATGGCATCATTAGTGCGCTGACCACGGGGACGCGTTGTCTTGTTTTTGCATGCTCATTTTCATTTCTTTTGTGTCGCTGTTTGTGTGCTTGGGTGCGTGGTTATTATAATTAAATAATGGCATCATTAGTGCGGTGACCACGGGGACGCGTTGTCTTGTTTTTGCATGCTCATTTTCATTTCTTTTGTGTTGCTGTTTGTGTGCTTGGGTGCGTGGTTATTATAATTAAATAATGGCATCATTAGTGCGGTGACCACGGGGACGCGTTGTCTTGTTTTTGCATGCTCATTTTCATTTCTTTTGTGTCGTTGTTTGTGTGCTTGGGTGCGTGGTTATTATAATTAAATAATGGCATCATTAGTGCGGTGACCACGGGGACGCGTTGTCTTGTTTTTGCATGCTCATTTTCATTTCTTTTGTGTTGCTGTTTGTGTGCTTGGGTGCGTGGTTATTATAATTAAATAATGGCATCATTAGTGCGCTGACCACGGGGACGCGCTGTCTTGTTTTTGCATGCTCATTTTCATTTCTTTTGGGCCGCTGTTTATGTGCTTGGGTGCTTGGTTATTATATATAGGTGAAGGGATTTTATTAAATGATCATTATATTGCATTATTATATTTATTTGATTATATAACCACACTATATTTTACACTTTACACATAATACAAAACACATATGAAACTGTAAACAGGAGCGTTTGGTACGGTATGTCCACGCATCCTTCCTCCCCTGTAGATTCTGTGAAATGTGATCCGTTCTCAGAATCCTCTCTGCGGTAAACACAACGTAGTAGGGCTGGCCGCTTTAATTTTTGCAATACATTTTCGGGTGTTCTCGGATGTACTGCAATTATTAATAATGACAAGAAAAGTGCTTGGGGCGTAATCTAATCACAAGACTTTCCAGCATGCTTTCATCGGACTGGCTGCGTTTGTGTTAGATTAGATTAGATTAGATCAAGTTAAATACAAAAAATGATGGGAAAATTGAATAAAAAAACTTAATTGCAAAATATTTAAAGAAAAGCAACATCGACATCCATTCACCCAAAATACAGGATCGAGAGTATAATTCCATCAAAATTTATAGAGAGCTCAATGCTAAACTCGATAGAATAATGGTACCAACTCACACCTGCAAAACAATTAATTTAATTAATTAATTGAAACAGTAAATCTGCAACAAGAGTCATACATCGAAATCTGACTACTCTTGTGTCACCAAGCTGCTGTGGCCAAGGCAGTTTAGTCATTGAGTTAGTCTATTAAAGGTCTCTGGTTCAGTTCCCGTAGAGAACACTTTTTGTTTTGAAGGATGAACTTTTTCTTGAAAATGGACTCGAGGGGCATAATTCTCTCGGTCATCTAGAACTGTGTTCTCTGTGTCTGTGAATCTTTCCGCTAGTCTCGTGTCGGATGAGTGCTGCCCAGTTCTGGGGTTTCTTTCGATTAAATTTGAAAAAGAAGGGAAAAATGTGAATTTATTTAGAGATTTCCTAAAATATCAAAATTTCATTGAAAAGATTTATTGTGAATTATTCAAAAAGGAAAGAATTGACTATTGGGGAAAAAATATAGAGATACCTAATTTTTTATAGAAAAAAATTATAATCTCTTAAAGTAATATAAAAAAGGTAAAACATATACATTTTCGTTCGTGAAAATGACAAATACTTAACAAAAAAAAACAAGCTCGTAATAATTATGCCAAACGTCCATTATGCCAAACGTCTTTGATGGTTTTTGAACGAATTATGCCAAACGTCCATTATGCCAAATGTCCATTATGCCAAACGTCCCTGATGTCTTGGACCAATTATGCCAAACGTCCATTATGCGAAACGTCCATCTTGAAAACCCGTTATGCCAAATGTCCATTATGCCAAATGGGGTACACCCATATTATAGAATTAATGAGAAATGAGACACAAAAAACGAAATGAAAAATGAGAAACTAAAAATAAAAAATGAGAAATGAAAAATGCGAAATGAGAAATAAGAAATAAGAAATGAGAAATGAGAAATGAGAAATGAGAAATAAGAAATAAGAAATGAGAAATGAGAAATGGGAAATGAGAAATGAGAAATGAGAAATGAGAAATGAGAAATGAGAAATGAGAAATGAGAAATGAGAAATGAGAAATGAGAAATGAGAGATGTGAAATTAGAAATGAGAAATGAGAAATGAGAAGTGAGAAATAAGAAATGAGAAATGAGAAAAGAGTGATGAGAATCGGCTAGAATTTGTTTGTTTGATCATTTGATTAAAAAAAGTTCTACTATTTAACAAAAGCACATCTTTAAACAAAAGCAGCCGTTATAAGTCCAGCTTAGCCTTGAACTCGAACCGCTACAAAGTGTAAGGAACTTGCGAGAGGCATCAGCATAAAGAAAGCAAAAAAAAAAGAACGTGAATACGTGATCGAAAAGCTTAAACAGCTGAGATTGAATGGACCTGTGGCAAAAGTTTGCATGAATGAACGAACGAGCGGTGAGTGGTGCAGCGGATTTGTGCATGAGTGATAGCGACGTATACGTAAGTTTGTTGATCTATTTTGGTGTGTGAGAAAACCAACGTTTTCTGGTGATGACTCAGCCCAGCAAGAATTTCAGGAAGAGGTCTTCCTGGTCGAATGAATTATTCAATTTATACATGTTGTGTTGGTTTGTTATTGGCTAAGGAATGGCCGTGTTAAGGTTTCGTCTTACAAAGTGTCTTAAATTATTCAAACTAATTCAGCCATACAAATGAAGCTAGTCCAAATCTCGTGAACACACTTCATGCTCAACGAACTCTTAAGGAGTTCCGAACGACGCAAGAATCGATCATAACTAAAGCTCTATTGCCACCTTTGTCAATTTAATGTACTTCCAGACGGCTCAAAGCATCGAATCTTCATACCAATGCTGGTGATGTTGTTTGAGATGATGTTTTACAGTTTGGAACGTTCCGAGCACAATCGACCGATTTGTAAAGCTACAAACAATAAAACGCTTAGGAAAAAACATAATCATTTACATAATTTGATTTTTGTTTTCTTGAACTCACTCGTTTCCATCGTCGCGAGCTCGTTCGACGGCACGTGGGGCTCACTTTCAGGGAACTCGTGCGACGACTTTATACAAACGTACAGTGATGATTCGATTTATGAAAATATATTTTAATCAAATGTTCGATAACTTTAATAATAAAATCAAGTTTGAAGCTGATAATTCTAGATGCCACATAACCTTGTTTTCGAATATAATTTTAATCAATTTAAGGATTATGTTGTTGAATTCGAAACTTCACTGTTCAACAGCAAAGAATCAAAATGAGCCTCTTTTAATGGTAATGATGCATTCAAATACGATTGTCCTCTCGCCATTAGGCGGGAAACGGTGACAACCAACACACGTTCATACGCCACAACAATTGAAAAGATGGGCTTGGTTTCGCTATAAACCAATCAAACTTATTCTTCAATTTTCGCCGTGTGCCATATCGGAGTGCTTTGCCAACACGAAGATGAGACTCCTTGGGTGGGCTCAAAGAAATAAAACAACCTCTACTGACTTGCAGAGTTGAAACTATTTGTACACGGTAGAAAATTTGCGGGAATTATTCTACAATATTTGTTCAAGAAACATAAAAAATACTTTAAATTTAACAAGATTTATTTTTGCAAATGTTGGTGAAAACCCCAATCTTTTTTTTCTGTGCCTGAACACGTAAATTTAGAGCCAGAAATTGCGATGCGGATGTTCTGGTAAAGAGAGCGCAGTGCGTTATAATTTAGTGCCAATTAGTTGGTTGAGTTCAAGAAACACATTACAACCGGCTGCCTTGTACTATTGAGGCTCACTGGAAACGTGAGGATCTAGGCAAAACATGGGCCATGGGTTGCTGGCTGGAATCGGAGTTCTATTTTTATGACACGAACATTAACGCTAATTAACACTGAAATTGATTTTTTTACATCAGCGGTTTAGTTTTACAAAAAAAATATAGTTGAATTTAATTAAATTTTAGTTTAACTGGGAAGTGCTACAAGTTCTGTCTAAGAGTGAATCAATCTTAGTTTAACAATAGCTTTTTAATACAAAAAATATCCACCTAAGAAGTGGCCATGGAAATTATAAAACAGAAATAGTCTCGACAGCAGCATTAGATGATTGATCTTGATTTCAATCCTTAAACATTACCTATTTTTTGAGTAATATTACTCAAAAAATGTGTAAAAATGTGAACCTGATGAAAATTAATCAGAAACTGATGAAAATACACCAATTCATGAATAATACCTTAATTTTTTTTCTGTGTAACTTCACATCGCTCAAATGGGAAAAATATTTTAAATTAGAATTCCACCTTTCTGGTATGATCTGCTATTAAAATTGTTTGACAGACCGAATTAAATAAGAAGAAATCCAGAAAAGTATTGTTCAAATCAGAGAATAACTCCTCTATTATTGGTGAAACTTAGTGTCGCACTTGTTCTCACTCATTTTTTATTCCGCGAACGTCTTTCCGCTTTTACTTCCGTTTGAAGACTGAACTCAAAACGCCAAAACTCACTATCGCTGTTTCGCTCTCTTTTTCTCTCTTTCTTTCGTTTTCGTCAACTGTCAACTAGCGCGCTTTCCGGAAAGACCTTTTATCACAGGGTGCCTCTTTTCCGTAACAAGACACAGATAACGATAATCAAGAGTGTTAACTCATTAAAGTATGTTTATGGAACGTTTTTAATAAATCGTTACCTGGTTGGCTGAAGATTTGCGTTCGAAATGAGTTTTTTTATGCATTTATAAATTTGCATAATTGATAGCTCGCTTTGACATTATTCAAAACAATTAAGCAAGAGACAAGGAAGCTTAACCTCAAATAGGATCAGCTGAACTCGCCATTCTACGTTCAAACGCTCATCATTAATAACTTCCTTTTTCAAAGCAGCACGCACACAAACACGCAAACACACCTGTCAAACCAACCTATAAAAACCATCATAAAGCAGATTAGCTTCCAACGTTTTCAAGGCCAAACTATCTATCTTCGTCGTCGCGCTAGCGAGAGCGTGTCATCAATCGTGTTGGTACTTGTGTGCTCACAAAACCACCACAACAACAACAAACAACAAACACGACAGAGTCTCATTATCTCCTCAGAATTATTGTAATGGCCAGTTAAATTCTATTAATCAATCACTGATTCTCGACGAGGGGTCCCCCGTCGGCGGCGGCAACGGTTGGCCAGTGACAGTTCCCCACGGGGAAGAAAATGAACGTAATTAACATTCATGACTCCTCTCAAGCTTTGCATCGTGTGGCGGTAACCGATGCATTTTCTCTCCGTGCAAAAAGAAGTTCCCACCGATTTGCCGTTTGCACTGTGCGACCCCTCGTCGGTAAAGGTTATGTGTCAAAATTGATGAAAACTAAGCAATTTGGCAACATTGAAAAAGCATTGTTTGTAAACAAACAAATGTTGCCAGAAATGAGTTTCAATGTCGATGGTAGTAATTTAATGTTACAACTACACCAACATTCATATGTTAAGGGTCTCAAAGGGACCACTCCTGACGATCGTACATGATGCTACACGACAGTTACAGCACCGACTACCGGCAGGTCGCGACAAAAGACAGTCCACGGTGCTAATGACGGGCACACACAGACACAACGCGAACGTGCGGCGAGTGTTAAATTCGCGCAATGTAAATCGCTAATTGTTCTTGGCTAGCCCTGGTTGTTCCTACCACGGGCAGAGTTCGCACGGAGTTAATTGCAATTAACGAATCGTGAAGGAATCACGGGGTGGTAACCCGAGTAAAAAGGGCACTTTAAAATTTCAACGATCACTTTCTCCGAAATTTGACGTTTCCACTGAACTACGCAAATCTCTTCAGGGTTTTCAAGTTCAATTTTTTCTCAAATATGGGTTTCTCGGGTATTCGCCACAAAACGCAATTAAGTACCTGCTTAACCTCAGCTGACACCGCGTGTCGTACATTAACGAAAAGGAAAGATTACAACTAAAGGATTAAGAAAGGTCCAAGCGAGGGGCTTTCCCTCCATAACCCGCAGCAGTATCGTGCTCAACGGGGCGCCATCAAAACCCGTGCGGCATGCGTGTAAATATCGGAAATCAATAATGTTTATGCTAATTGCGTTAATGGCTTATCCTGGCCGGGCGCGTTTAATTGATACTGACTTGTTTTATTGTTTTATTCGGACTTTTAACTTCGATTCCTCTTTCGATTTCGATTTCAAGCCAGCTTGTTTAACCCTTAACGTTACAAACTGCAAATTTGGTTAAACTTATTCGATTTTGTTTTTGTTACCTTTTTTAGTAGATGTAAAATTTAAAAAATCGGGAAAAAAATATGCACAAAAAAACAATATTTTTAAAATAGCGGATAATTTTCTTGTACAGTCCAGACTCGAATATCCGAAGACTCGATTATCCAAAGTTTAGATTATCCGAAGTTCGATCATCCGAAGGTTTTTCTGGGACTTCAGATAATCGAATCAAGATGTTGTTTTTTTTTATTTTCCTTCTAGTTCTGCGACCCTATTTTAGTCAAATTTGAATAGTTGATTGCCCAATAAATTTCAAAATGCATTTTTTTCAACTTTTCATCACCGCCATTTCGGCCGCCATCTTTAATTTAAAAAATTACTCAAAATTACTTTACAGTAGTTTAGGAGCTTAAGCTCAACAATCAAAAATAGGACGACAAAAAAATATTTTTGTTTTTGTGATTCGATTGTCCGAAGTTTCGATTATCCGAAGTGAAATGTTTCCAAGGCCTTCAGATAATCGAGTCTGAACTGTACAGCGAAGTTTTTGACGTCAAAGGACAACAAGAAACTGTGATATTTAGTTTTAAGTTTTTCTGTTTGTATTCTTTTCCTAAACATTTTTTTGCATGTTACCATTTATAAGGAACACGAAATTAATTATTTTGTTTATAAAAATTAATAGAATTGAAAAAAAACATTTAAAAAACAATTAAGGGTTAAGCTTGTCCACTGGCCAGCTTCGGTTTCATGCACTTCAAGTGTTGGCTGATGGAATTTTTGCACTCTGAGAAATGTGCTCCAGGCGTTGATTAAGGAATCGATTAAAAGCAGCCACCAGTGTTCAAGTAAGCAATCGCAACCCGTAAAGAAGCGGTGAACTTAATCAGCAGTCAATGTTGCTGTCCCAATTAAGATGGAACAAGATTTTTTGGGAGAAAATTAACATATTTAAATTTGTCTTTATAGGAAGGAAATTGGGAGTTTTCAAGCCACCTACACACTTGGATTTTTTACCGAGTTTGGTAGTTGAAAAATCGATTATATTTAGATCGGTGAAGCATCTGTCAAAATGAACAAAATTTTACCGAATTTAGGTTGTACTATGAACAATAATGAACTTTATTACCGAATATCAGTAAGTTTTTACCAAATTTGGTAATTTTCAGTTTAACGGACTGTTCAACAGTTAAAACATCGGAAAACTTTACCAAATCTAGAGCAATACGAGAAAAGGGCAGATAAGCATTTTAACAACTGGAACTATTTTGAAAATTCCAGGATAACAGATAATTTTTTCACAATACTCGATGTTTTAAACAAGCTAGCCTTCCCAGCTGTCCTCTAACGTTGCGGTTTTTGCTAAATAGTTACTTGTTTTCTGGGAATTAGTGAAATAGTTCTAGCTGTCAATATGCTTATGCGTCCTTTTCAAATGTTGCTTCAGAAATTCGGTAGTTGAAAAATTGGTAATGTTCTGATCGGTAAACCACCTGTCAAAATGAACAAAATTTTACCGAATTTCGGTTATACGATGAACAAAAATGAATTTCATTACCGAATTTCGGTAACTTTTTATTGAAATTTACCGAACTGTTCTGCAGATGAAAATTCTTTATACTTTACCGAATTCGGTTAAAAAATCTAAGTGTGTTTGTTTACAATTTAAGTAAAAATCAGTTTGACTTTGTGTGACACTGAGCTTGGTCTTTTGAAGTTCTTCATTTGATTTTCACGAAAAAATGCTATCTAAGACTTCCACAGTTGTCATGATTTTCTTTATGAAATGAGTTTGAGTCTGAAATTGGCCTTTTATTTAGATTCTTTAGATAGGTAATTTGAATGCACAAACATATTATCTAAATTTTACTCACAAAAAAAATGGTCACCAAATTTTCAAAATGATTTCATGTCCTCAAACAAAAACTGAATTTATTTCATCCCAATTACATGAGATATTTTTTTCTGAATTTAAGGAGTTTTTTTATGGAAAGTTTATTCAAATTCCATATCATTGTCAAAAGATAAAAATATCGATTTTCGACTTCTCCCACAAAAGATAATAATAATCCGACCTCTTACCTCCGCCTGTGTGCACTTTTGTTAAGCATACAATTCAGCTGAAATTTGGTGTGAAACATGTGAAATGAAGATTTCATTGCATTCAATAAAGAAGCTTATGACAATAACAATAAACATAAAAAATAAATGCTCTGAACCAGGAAATCAAAAATGTCGCATTGTGGGTGGCCGTTCGTTTTACGACTTTTGTTGGTGGCTTAGCCAATTTTAAAACCTCCTGCAAAAAAAGACAATAGTAGCGTGGTAAATTTTGAATACCTTTACGAACACCTCAAGTAACCACCGATTGATTTGAAATTTATCAAAATGACACTAATCTCCCGGTCAGAGCTCCGCGAGCTTCACCCCTGCCACCCGGGGAGTGCACCTTTGATTGGCGTGCATTTCTGCTGAAATCAACACTGATTTATGCACCAGGCAGTTAATCCTCGCAATAAACTGTCACGACAGGACTCGCGCCGTAAGGCGACTGCACCCGCGAGCACGTTGTGTTTCTGTAAATACGGAAGACACGTCTTTCGCCTGGCCAGATTTGACATGCACTCATAATTCGCGTGTGTGATGTGACATTCTCGGAAATCGGCCAGACCGGGAAGCAATTGCACTTCTGCATTCTACGGGCAACGGTGCAGTTGGTGTACGTATTTTGGACCTAGTCTATAGAACTGCTTAGGATGATTTCTTGCAGCTGCACCTTAACTGAATCTACTTTTAGATCTAGATCTTAAACAAATCAATTTCTCCAATACACCAGTTCTAAGAACAATGATTGAATGGCTCTGTAATGCAAAGCTTGCGATCCATTTCATGTCATGTGCACTGACACTCTCTATTTTGACATTTATTGAAATGGACGGCATAGCCGCAAGTGATCCTGGCCAGCCTTCGCGTGGACGTGAAATAGACGCTTGTGGTTTGCTGCCTTGGCGCCTTACGATCGAACCCAGCGACCGTTCTTTGTTTGTTCCTTGTGGTTGCATTCTAAAAGGAGAGAAATATGTCTCATTAAAATGCCGCCGTGGTGAATATGTCCCGGCTGCATATTTAAATTAATATAGTTATTCCCCATAGGCACTGTCCCTGCTGTGGCTTCCTTCTAAGGATCGTAACGACTCAATTTATCGATCATTTGCGCTGCTGGATCATTGCTGTCAGGTGGCTCAAAGTCTATAAATTCAACGCTCGTTATCTGGTCGATCTATGCATGCTACTGTCCAGTGGTCCCCAAGCAAACTAGACAAACACGATGTCTTAGTTGTCCAACAAGCAGCTTGAAACCCACTGCGGTGCTTTCGGAGAACACGCACTCAACTGCAACTGTTGTAGTTCCACTTTGTACAGTTCAGGCGATCAGAAATTTGCATAAAAACGCCTAGCCCCCCTAAATAGGACAAACCTCCCAAGGCTCCCAAGTAACAGACTAGACCACACGAAAGAAGGAAACTGTCCCGTCGATCACCAGTCACCAGACGATCGAGCCGAATGGCAAGCCTGCGCGTTGACCTTATTCATCATCCCGACTCCAAACATTGTTTCAACCGCTTGAAGTGCGGGCTTTCTATCAATTTAGACATCGCCGCAGGAAGTATTACGCCTTAATTAAGACATTCTCATTAGAATAAATTTCCCATTCAGACACGCAGAGCGGTCCCTGTAAATGGGAGTGATTTATCTGTTTACTCATCGGAAATAATGAGCATGTCGGTGGCGGGGGAAACCTGGGAGCGGCTTCTTTCGAATGCATCGGGAACCAGCGCGTGGAGAAACAAAAAGAAACACCAATGCTTTGATTAATTGCCAAATTATGCTTTATTTGCTTGATTCTTGCTTTATACTTTGTCCAAATTCATTGCTTTCCGATATACGTTTTGACCAAGAGATTCAAAAGCTTCCTTACTGAGCGTACACGCAGGTCTTCGGGATGTTGAACTTGATCGTCTTGGTGACCTGGTGGCTCGACATGTCCGGGTTGTAGCCCTTGGCGATCTGGTTCTTGTACAGCTTCACGCTCTGGTCGTCGCTGTCGTGGCAGTGCACGTCGACGTACTTTTGCAGCTTGTTGGAGGCCACACAGTGCGACGGGCACACCGGCAGCGGGCGCTTGGTGATGCAGGTCTTGGCGCCCTGCTCGACGATCTGGTGCTGGTGCTGGATTTCGCATTCCTTCAGGGTGTGCTTCTGGCGATCGGCGTGGAACTCCTTGTAGGTGCCCTTGCTTTCCTTGTTGATGTTGCGGGTGATCTTCTCTTCCTCGGAGCTGCTGGAGCTGCTGCTGGACGAGCTGTCAGAGTTGGACTTGGAGTCGGACTCGGAAGACGACGAGCTGGACGAGCTAGACGACGACGAGCTGTCGGACGAGCTGGAAGAATCCTCAACGTTGTGGTTGTAGTAGCGGTAACGCTTGCGGCCAGCTTCCTGCTCGCTGATGACATTTCCGTAGAACACCTCCTCCTTGACGCACTCTTCCTTGGCCTTCTGTTGGTAAGCGATGTTGAACGCCTTAGCCGGACCAGAGCAGTTCTGGCCGGTCAGGGCGTACGAAGCGGCAAAGTATTCCGGCTGGCTCATGTAGCACTGATCGGGGGTGACATAGTCATCGTACAGTTCACCGTTGTTGGTTCCGCACAGACCGACGAAGTTATCAAAGTACTTCTGGTCAGCAAAGACGCGAGCACGCTGTCCGTCCAACACAATCTTCACATCATCGTCGCGGATGCTGATCTCAATTTCCTTGCCAGGCAGAGCGTAGCAACGGAACAGAGGCTGATCGCCTCCATTGTCGTTGGTGTACAGCTCAACAGCGTACTTCTCATGGATCTGTTGGGGCTTTCCGTTGATGAACACTTCCGGAAGCTCTGCTCCCTTCGGCAGGATATCAATGTTGTAGTCGTTCTGCTTGTACTGTCCCAGGATGACCTTGAAGTACAGCTCCTGCGATGGTCCCGAGCGGGCCAACACGCTGATCTGTTCGTCCTCGCTGAATCCGTTCTTGAAGCGGTACTCGGTGTCAGCGTTCTGGAAGTGAGACTGCTGGGCGTAGTACTCGTAGTCGGGCTTCACGGTGTGCAAAACCACATGCCAGCATTCACCCATGTTGTACTCGTAGTTGCGGCCATCGAAGGTATCGACGTACTTGCTGGAAACGGCACAGGAAGCTGCCGAGAAGAACAAAATAAATCAGTTTCTGGAGCAACCAACAACCAAAGTAAAAAATACTCACATTTATAGTTTCCTTGGTAGGCATAAGTTCCCAGGCGCTCGTACCAGGCGAGATCGGTGTGGACGGCAGTGAAGTAGCGAGCCCAGAAGCTGTCAACCGGGTAGTTCTCAATCTCGAAGGCGTATTCCGGAGCAAAGGCAGAGGCGTTCAGATAATCTCCGTAAGGCGACATCTCGAACTCAAATTCAATCTTGTTGGACTTGCCCTTGTAGAGGTAGTTAGGTTCGAACCACGGGTAGGTCATGTGCTGCACCCAATCAACAACCTTGAGAGTCCAGTTACGGGCATACGATCCGACATCCTTCAGTTCAATGTCAAGCTTGTACTGATCCAGATATCCAGCCTGGCGAGTCGCGTTCTGGCAATCTTGCAGTTGGAAACGTCCCTGATCCATCTGTTGCTTGCAGCGTTGTCCGACCTCGGAGATGCGCAGCTTGTGACGGTACTCATCCGACTGCTTCAGCTTGCCCTTCATCGAGACCTGAGCTCCTCCCTGGCACTTCTCACCGTACGACAGTTCCCAGCGGAGAGACGAATCCATATCGTGGTTCAGAGCGTTGATGAAGTTCAGCTTGGGCATGTTCGGGAACTCGTTGGTGGCAGACAGGCACATCTGGAATTGCTTTCCGTTGTGCGGCACTCCGAAGAAGCGATCAGACGGCGAGTACGGGCTTCCAGAGAAGAAGACTAGCATACGAGACTTCTCATCAACCGGGCTATCGGCGTAGGCAGTGGTCAGAACATATTCGGCCTTCTTTTCGCGACCTTCAAAGACAAATCCAAAGTCGAACACGGTAACATCGCTGTTGCGGATTCCGGCGGCAGCGTTCTTGATGAACTGTTCCTGACGACGCTGGCTTCCAGCGTTGAAGACGAAGGGTTGAGCAAGGTTGTTCTCGTTGTAATATCCAGCGTAAGCGTGACGTCCCTTCGGGTGCTTGATGTCGGATTCCTGGAAGTCCTGGTCGAAGTCTCCCTCGTTGTAGTGAGCCAGAACGCGGACCTTCTTGGCACCAGTGCGCTGAGCATCGTAGTACACATTCAGCTGGTGATAGTACAGAGGCTGGTAGGCAAACGGATGGACAAGGGCGGCCAGATAGTCACCTTCCTGAACATGCTCAAGGATGCTTTGAACATCGATGATGTCTTCGTCGTACTTGGCGTGCACACGCAGAGCAAAGCCAAACATGTCCTGGCCAACAGTCTGTTGGAAAGTCTGAGTGTTGTGCTCGTTGGCGTGGATGATCTTGGCGTTCGGGTTCTCAGAAATCGGACGCATATCGGTGATGTCCTTGAATCCAGTGTACGGCCAGGCGCTCAGATGGAACAGCAGCTTGTCTTCCTTCTTGTCCAGAATCTCAAGCTCGGTTTCGTATTGGTCATTCTCAAGATCCCAGTTGAACTCCAGGCTCAAAGGCAGGAAGACTTGAATCTTCTTCTGGACTCCAGAAATGTAGCGTTGATGGTCGAACGGAGTGATGAATCCAATCTTGGAATCGATCAAGCGGTGGAACACCAGGTTAGCATCAACAGATCCGTTCAGCACGCGTGGCACGTGGATGAAGTCGTCGTTTTCGGTTTCCGGGTGACCAGCAGGCTTCTTGACAATGCTGGGGTGGGTCTTGATGGTGGCTTCGGTTTCGATCTTGACAACAGTCGGGTTCTTCAGGGTGTACACGAAAGGCAGACCAGAAGCCAGCGGGAAGGCAAGAGTGAGTGGCTGGTATTGGTAGAATTTGGTGATGTTGAAGCTCATGCCGTCTTCCAGATCATCGCACAGCTCCTTCAGCTTGCGTGGGATGTTTTCAATGGTCTGGTTGTTGAAAGCAGCAAAGTATTTACCGTTGAACAGCGGCAGCAGCAGCTGACCTTCCATCTCTTCGGCTTCCTGAGGGTCAATGTTGAGCAGCTTGGCGATGCGAGTGGTCGAGTATTTTTGGAAGTACTTGCTGTTTTGCTCGTTGTACTTCTTGTTCATCTCGTTCTGGGACTCGTGAGTCTTGAAGTATTTCTCGAAGTATTCGCTCTTCTTTTCCGGGAACTGTTGGTAATACTTGTAGTAGTAATCGGCCGATTTGTAGTCTTCCGAGATGTTGCTAGAATCGTACTGCTTGTCAACCAGGTCCAGGAAGGTTTCCATGCTCGACACCAAATACCAGAAAGTGGTGTGTCTCTTGACTCCACCCAGGTTCTTGCGCAGATGCACAAACATACCGTTAGGCAGCCAGTGATCATCAGAGGCGATTTGTCCAACGTACATGCGGTAAGCCATCTCCAGGTTGTTGAGAGCGATGTCACGCAGATAGTTAGAAGAGTATTGCAGTCCGTACACTTCCGGATCCAGCAGCTTGATGGCGGCCTTGGCGTTGTTGGCGAAGGTTCTATCAGCTTCATACTCGTCAGCTTGGGAGGCGTATTCCAGGGCAGTCTTGACGGCAGCGCGCACGTACAGGCTAGGCTCCTCGTTGGTTTGCTGGGCCATGCGTTGCATCATCTCAATTTGTGGTTCAGCGCGGATCAAAAGATGAACAGCGGCGCATCGTACCTCATGAACGTCTCCGGTGTTTTGGTACACCTTGAACAGCACAGAGCGGGCAAGTTTCGGGAAGTTTTCAACCAGTTTGTCCATACCGGCAACAATGCACAGGCGCTGGAAGTCGCTGACGGGGATCTTGCCTTCCAGGTAGGGCTCGAACACGTTCAGAATCTCCGGATGTCCAAGGTTTCCAAGGGCACGGATGTAGACCTGGATCTTGATGCTGTCTCCTTCGTTGACGGCTTCACGCAATTGATGAGCCAGCCAAGGAACAATCTTGTGGGCGACGATCTTGTAGTCAGAATCAGCCAGACGGCCAAAGCTGTGGACTGGGTAGTAGTTGTAGGCGGAGCGGTTGCTGACATGGGCCTGGTTCACGAAATGGGTGAACGAGATCAGAGCAGTGACGTTCAGGCTATCCTGGTGTTGCACGGTGTCGGAGGTGACCAGCAGGAAGAACTCATGCATCAGCGGTTCGGTCGGGTAACGGATCGATTGGGGCAGAGTAGCGATAACGCTGGCAGCCTCAGCTCCACGCAGTTTCTTCTCTTCGATGAATTCCTTGATCACCTTGAAAGCTGGAGGAGTTCCAGCCTCGGCCAAAGCGTCACGGAAAGTGTTCCAGGCGTCACAACGCTTGGCGAACTTCTCGCTGTGGTTGTCTCCTTCCTGGCGCTCCTTCTGGGAAACGAAGAACTTCTGGGCGACCTCGTAGGTTTCCTTATAGTCCATGGTGCGGATGGCACGGCACAGAATGTTGAACTTGTTCAGGGTGTTGGACTGGGGCAGGTTGGACGGGTTCTGGAGCTCATCGGCGATCTCCTGGACCAGCTTGCTAACGGCACGGGGTCCATCAACGTTGCGAGCGTACTGCACGGTGTATCCCTTGTATCCGGTGTAGAAAGGCAGGAAAGGAGCCTGGGGCGCCTCCTTGAAGCTCTCTGGCATTGGCTGGTAGTATTGTTCCTCGCTGCTCAGAGAATCAGATTCGCTGGAAGACGACGAGGATGGCGACTGCGACGAGGACGATGAGGAAGACGACGAAGACGACGACGAAGATCCAGATCCAGATTGTTTGCTGTTTTCGTTCGATTCCGAAGAGCTGCTGGAAGAGCTCGACGACTTGGAATCGTCGGAGCTGCTCGAGTCGGAAGAGGTATCGTTGTTGCGGCTCAGACGGTACTGGTCCATCTTGTAGGCTTCGTAGTACTTCTTTTCCTTTTGGGCGTTGAGATCACGACGGGTACGACGGTTCTTGACATCCTTCAGCAGCTGCTTGTGTTGTTCGGCCGGGCTGATCTTGGGGTTGTCCTTCTGGTTCTTTTGTTCTTCCGAGCTTGAGCTGGAGGAATCCGAAGAGCTGGACGAGTCAGATTCAGACGAGGAAGAAGATGACGAAGATGATGAAGACGAAGACGAAGAGGATGACGAAGATGACGAGGACGACGAGGAGTCGGTCTCATTTCCTGGGCGCACGCTGTTCTTCTTATCGTTGGCCATGTTGTAGCTGTAGACAAGGTCGACAAACACTTGACGATCCTCAGCCGGACCCATCGGGACCTTATCGTAGGGGACAACACGGTCGAGAGTCATGTTGACCTGGGAGTAGACCATAGCCTTCTGGTCATCAACCATCGACGGGGCGACGATGACCTTGTTGACAGTGCTGGACGATTGGATGGTGTAGTTGTACCAGGTACCGGTCAGGAACATGCGACCGACAACGGCCTTTGAGGCAACATTTCCCATCTGGTTGGAGTTGGGCTTGAAGTCACTCTGACCACTGAATCCGAAGTGGTATCCCATGCGCTGTTCGCAACGGTCAAAGTTCTGGGTCTTGTGCACTTCGACAAAGTATTGGTTGTCTTCGCGCAATTCGGGTCTCGGGACGAAGCGCTTGTTTCCCTTGATAACGTGTTCCGGGACAACGTTCACATCGTACAGGGTTTCGCATTCTCCAGTAACCAGGGGTTCCATGACCTTGTACACACCGGTGAAGGTGGTGTTCTCGGGGAACTGGTTGTACTTGGACTTGATGACGTTAGCTCCGCGGGTATCCAGCTGCAGCTGGCTAGCCCAGGCCTTCAGGATGTTGACTTCGTGGTTCGGAACGGTCTGCTCGACGTACAGTCCCTTGATGGCTCCCTTGCGGTAGCGGATGGCGAAGGGCTTAGCGCTGAACGGCATGGGTTGCCACTTGAGCTTTTGGTTGAGCTCTCTCCAGATGTTGGTACGGTAACCCTGAGGCAGCTCCTCGTTGAAGGTAGCGTACTCGGCCTGTTTCACGTAGCACACCACGTATTGCGGGTCCTTGGGACGCACAATCAGGCGGGCACGAGTGATCACACCGGTCCACTGATCGGCAAGATCAGCCAGGGCGGTCATGGTCCTCGACGTGACATTGTAGACGTATTCGCGGTTCGGTTCCCAGGCACCAAACTCGAATCCGGTCTTGTTCTCCGGGCGTCGGTTGTAGAACTCGTTCTGGTACTCATACTGGTACGCAGTACTGATCCCCACTGCGTTTGGAAGATCGGTGTTAATCCAGATGGTTTGTTCTAAGAGTGGTTTGATAGTACTTACCCAAGGCGAGGAGGAGTAGTTTCACAAACATGATTAGTTCGTTGAGACAGTAGAATCCTTCGCTTAATGTTCACCGAGAAAGGAAGAACTGAAGTGTGCTGAATGAGTTCCAGGACCAAGCTTTTATATGGAACATTTTGCTGGAATCATCAATATGTTCAATAATGAATCGATCCAGATGGTCTATCAATGCGCTGATTATGCATGTGCATTTTCTTTATGCAGTCAATGGCCGCTGTAATTGAATGAGAGATAAGGATCGTTCAGCTGGTAGAGCATGATAACATCACACCCTGATGGTGAGGCATGATGATCGAAATCGAATGCAGCGTCACTGTTTTCACTGTCAGCTATTTTTGGAAATTCAGACTCTCATTTTCAACTGGTGATCCACGCCAGAGAGCAACAAGCTCGACGCACTTGCGCGCCATGCTTGTTGGGGAAGGTTTGGCCGTAAATTTTCACTGTCGTTTGCCAAAAATAGATTTTCCGAGAGAGCGCAAACGAACGAGAGTCGGGACGGGAAATGTTTCAGACGCTAGTCACTACACCCGGCAGGGTTAGTTTTCCCGAGGATTGATCACGAAAAAGGTCGAAATTCATTTTTTTTTTGTGTGAGGCGTTCTGGCGGGTTTGTTTTAATCGATTTGTGTTCGATTACCTCACAGTGCAGTGAAGTGATAAGGAGGTCACAGCCCCGGGGGGGAGCGCGCTGACCTACCGGATGTTGGGCTGAATCTCCAAGACGGTTTTGCAAGCTCTTGTTTACGACTCGTCTTATCTGGATGCTGACGCGATTTAATCGCGATGGCCAGTGAATTATCGCAACAACAGCAGCAGGAGCAGCTGTTGAAAGAGTTGAGCGAGAGTTTAGAGTGCCAGATCTGCTTGAAGACAACAGACGATCCCCATCTGTGTCCAAAGTGTTCTAAGTTTTACTGTTTCGTGTGCATTCGGGACTGGCTGCAAAAGTCTGGGAAGGATGCCTGTCCGAACTGTTTGGGAAGTGTGTGCTTGGCAGAGTTTGTCAAGTTTCGATGGGGCAATGGTATTGAATCGTTGAGGAATTTGGTGGCCAAGCCGGAGGTGACGAGTTCTACGTCGAAGAGTTTGGAGGGTGCTTTGCAGAGGACCCAGGAGGCGTTCGATGGCGTTACGGAGCGAATCCAGCAAACGTTGGCTAAGAGGAAGGAAGCGTTGAAGGCTTCAAAGGACGGGTTAATCAAGTCGATCAACATTCTGGTTCAACAAGAGTTTCGTGAGGTACATAAGCAGTACAACGACAAGTTGGCTGAAGTAGACGCTTGGAATGACATTCTTACCAAGGAGCTAAACAAATCGGAGGTTAACTTGTATGCGTTGAAGGACAGCGTATCTAAAGAGCCATCTACGGAAACGGAGCGGCAACAGCTGGAATCGCAATGCCAAGTGTTGACGAAGAAGCTGCAGCTGTTGGCACCGAACGTAGCGGAGCACAGATTCTACTGTAAGCTAATGCCGGCACCGTCGAGTTGGCGGTTCACTGTGAGGAACTTCAGCCAGGCGCGGACTGAAAATAAGATTCAATACTCGGACCTGGTGAGGGACGATTTGGGAAACACCTGGAGGTTGGAGATCCACCCGAATGGATTCGGGGACGCCAAGAATACGAGCGTGAGTGTGTTTCTACAGCTGTACGAAGGAATCGAGGGAAGGTACCACTACGTCATTGAACTTCCGAACCGCCTCCATCCGTACCATACGTACGAGGACGAGGACATATTCGAGCTGCGCAAGGGCTGGGGTCAGAATCACTTCGTGGACCAGAAGCTGCTGTTCGACCAGTATCTGGAGAACGATTCGTTCGAGCTGCGGTTCTCCGTTCGCTCGCCGCATTTAATCGACAAGTACGACTGCTTGCGCAAGTATGCCGACAAGCTGGAGCGCAACAATTCCGCACTCAGGGAGTACGTCAAAGGGTAGATTTTTGAGATATTCCGATTCTGACAAATTTCCGATTCCAGGGAATGTTCCGTCGACTGTGTCAACGAGGCGTGCTGCATTCGTAACGTGGCCGAGGTGAGCAACGCCTTTGGCTGTCTGTACTCGGACAGCATCCGGGATGATCTGGGGGGTTCGTGGCGACTGCAGGTCTACCCCGGTGGGAACGGTGAGATGAAGGGACTGTTTGTAGGTGTGTTTCTCGAAATGGTCGATGGGATTCCTAACTCGTAAGTTTAGTTGTTTGAGAATATTGGGTGGGTAATGATCGCTGATCTTTAAAAAACAGGTACGAGTTCACGGTAACGCTGGTGGGCGAGGGCTTCAAATCCGTCAAGAAGACGCTGGAGCACAACTTTCAACCGTGGATGCCGTTTGGCTGGAAGAACTTCATCTCCCGGGGGGAATTTCTCGAGGGTGGTTACATAAAAAAGGATGCCCTCATGGTGAAACTGGCCATCAGACCACCCACGGTTGGCCACAAGTTCAACTACCTGCGGCAGTATCACGACAAAGCGATTAGAGATATCGTCCAAGCTCAGTCGAAACCGGCCTCTTCCTCCTCACTCCTGAACAGCAAACCGTTCGAGGCTCCGTTGAGCTTCTTCAAGAAGATTCTACCGCGAACGCCCAGCCAGGACCAGCCTGGATGTTCAACGCCTCCCAAGTGACCCCACCATGTTCAGCGCCTTCACTGTTTGTGTAATAAAACTTGTAACCCAACACTTGTTCTCGCTTCGGTTTGTCCGTAATCCCTGTTCCGACCGATAAATCACCAGCCCAGGCGTGAACTCGTGATCCATAAATCACCCCAGCAAAGCACCTCTCTCGGAGACGTGGGAGAGGGTCAATAAATTTCCGTTTTTAATTCCGCTCAATTACAGAGCTTTTAACGGGGCCTAAACAGGGGTATAAATTTGAAGAGATGATGGTCGTGTGGCCGCCGTTGAAGAGCGTGCGAAAATGGGCTGGGTTACCTCCTCTACACCTCTGGCAAAAAAACGGTCATGAATATGGACTAGACGACTGTACGGCTAGGTTCGATGAATGGAGTATGGCCAGTAGCAGAAAAGTACATCGAGGGTCACCGAGTAGAATGTATGGCGGTTTAGAAGGAAACCTCGTGCCACGGTGGCGCTGATTACAAGTTATGGAGTCAATTTGTACGGTTGTCGTATAGTGATGTAGATTAAAGTTCATACAACGGTAAGTGGTTTAATGAGGTTCGTTAAATTAGTACATTTAAATGACTTTCTGTTCGTTTTTAAATTAATATGCAATTTTATTTTATTTAAGTTATTGCAAAATTCAATAAATATAAGTTCAATTGAAGCGAATTCAAATTGAGGTCAGCAGTCTACCGCAGTTTGCTCGACCTTATAACACAAAACACCATTCAATCATCTATTCATTTCCAGCTGACACCAATCCTTCATCCTTCTTGCATCGATTTGACATTTGTTGTTTGCAAATCACGATGAACTTTTATCATCGCGCGTACTTCCCAGCAAGTCAAGCAACCACCTTCCCCCAACTGTCGATATCAACGCAACACAGTCGCTGATTACTGTATCATTAAGCCATCAATCGGTAATTTCGTACGCGCGCGCGCCCGCGTTCCTCCCAGAACCGCGAGGCAAAATGTCATTCCGTCATAACTCCACCAACGGAAAGGTCTACGCAGCATCTTCGTCTTCAATGGACCCCCCAAACCATACCCCTTTTGACTCGCCACGTTTTCATTCATAAGTTGCGATCGTCTCGCCGTGAAGAGCCCGCCAGAATGTGGTACAGGTCACGTTTCTCAAATCAAATCTACGCGCGCCTGACTGATTGCCGCGACTGACCGCGGCTATAATTATGTCATATTTACGTCTTCGCCAAACGACCCGCTGCTTGCTGGATCATCTCTTTTGCTATTGAATCTTGTTCGCCACGGCAGTACAAAAGGTAGAACCGTTTGAAACGTCTGATGACGTCTGATTGATACGACCTTTTTACGATACTTTTCAACGTTACCGGAGTCAAAGGTGAGAACATGATCCTACAAGATCTTGGAACTAAACTCAGCTATGCTTCTTTAGTTTGAAGATTTAGTACAACAACCCTGAAGAAGACGATCGAAACGTCGTAGATCTCAACCTTCTTGTTTAGAAATCCACTCAGATCACCCAAGCCCATCTTAATCAATCGCCTGATTACGGTGATTACTTCCAACACGATCTTCATTACCTCCCGGCGAATAATCACCGGCAATTATGTCACCCTCCCGGAGGCCCCTCAGAGATCTCGGCGACAAATTCCGACGTCGGTGAAATCGCCGCGCCAATTAGCGAGCCAATCGATTGACAGTGATTTGCCCAGCAGCAGGTCTGTCGAGCCCTTACCGGGCGACCTTCGATCATCGTTCGACAACAGCGCAGATGTTCTCTGTTGTCTTTGCACGCTTGGGAAGGTCCAGGACGAGTTTGGCGGCGCCTGGTACCCAGCAGGCTTATCTGGCCTTAACTGCACATTTAATTGGACACTTCACACCTCTCCCGCGTAGATAAACACTTCCTGAAGGGGGATGGAACGGGTAGGGTGGTTCAATTTTGTAGAACACTACAAAGCGATCCGAATTGATTTGTCGAAATGACATTGATTTGCAGAATATCGCAAGGAAATCCAAATTGATCTGTCAAAGTCCCTTTGCTCAAACACGGTTTGGGAAATAACTTTGCGGAACATTGCAAAGCGATCGGAATTGATCTGTCGAAGTGTCTAAAAAAATGTACTTTGGAAACAACTTTCCAGAACAACGCAAAGCGATTCGCAGAGTCGGAGTCAGCAAATTTGCTGGAGTTGAAGACGGACTCGCCAATCATGCCAAAAAACGCCACCCTAACCAATCGAGATAGAGATCTCACGAAACGCTGCTACAACTCTCAAGAGTGCATGCATGCAATTCCCGTTGAGACGAATCGATCGATCAATCTCGCCGGGGTGTTACGGATGCTTGAGGGGGTTTGTTGCATCCCGCTCAGATGACCGTGCCCGCGCAGAAGAGGAGGCCGTTGTTGTGATTGCTTGCTGGGGAGTGTGACTATATTTGCTCAATGAGTCAATCGGCTGGTGGTGCCGGTTTGAGTGATGCATCACGATCTTCCGCGGGCAGATTCCCCCCCCCCCTTCCTGTTGGGTGGACAGAACCGGTGAATGAACAGGTGTATAAATTAAGTGACGGTTGGCTTACCGGTTAAAAGTCGGAAAATAAACATATTTTCATTGAGAGAACGGCGCGCATTACCTGGGAATAAATGGAGAAAACAAGTTGGCGATTAGTTCTGAGTGGGTTGTGGTGGGATGTAATTGATGCCGTTGTTGCTGAACTTTGGGTTAGTTGTAATCTATTAATAATTATTAATACATCATTTGAATTGTTTTTCATTGAGTAATTACATGCAAAAAAATACAAAGTTTTTCTTATAAATAACCATGCGCACTCCCTAATTTTTGCCACCCCCACAGATAAACGTGGGTGCGCATGGTTGTTTAAGCTGATTCCATACGATTTATACCCGAAATTTACAATTTTATTTATTGGCAGGGAATTCACTAAATTTCAATTTTGTCGATTGGAGCATGTTCAGGGATCTCAAATCTACCATACCTTGACGAAACTGAAGTGTTCACTGACATCAACTTCAAAATTGTCAAGTTTTGTCATCAAATGAATTAATGTTGTTGTTTATTGAATTATGGTGACATTTGTCACCAGAAAATAAATCGAAAATTTTGGTAAAGTTTATAAATACAGTGACGAATGCTTAAAACTTCGTCGCCATCGTGCTATCTTGTGCATTTTGGGCCAAATTGAGTTAAGAACGCTATTTTGTGCATCTCACAATGCCACATCTTTTGACCTTCACAGATCCCCAAAATTCAATTTCAATCCTAAGATATTCAATGAAAACCAAAAAAGCTCCGAAAATTTTTGTCACTTTTCATATAAAAGTAGTTTCAATCTTGTCGTGCTATCTTATAACTCCCTGAAAATTGATGAAAGTGCGACAAAAGGCCAAAGGGATTTCATGATACGTTTGACGCACGTACAAGCTAGACTACCGTAACAATTTGTAATTATAACTCGGGACTCCAGCAACCAGCTTCAACCAAACTTCGGGACAATGCACAGAATGCACTATGGTACATTGGGTGGCCAAGTTTCAAAAAAGTGACCTTCTCCAAATATTTTTTGGTATTTTTTTCTCGAAAGTAAACATTCTAACTAAGAAAAATCCAAATTTTCAAAGCTCTAAGTTTGTTCATTACGGAGATACGCAAGCTGAAAGTCAAAAAATGGAGTAAAAAACTAGCGTTTTTCGTAAAAAAGGCTGATTGTTTAATTTTAACATAGCTCAGCCATTTTAAATGTTTTATTAGGACAAATATACATCGTTGGAAAGGTAATGAGATAAGCTTTGAAACTATTAATAGATAAAATGTTGTTTCCAAACCAAAAACTGAAGTTTTCATCGAATAACTGGAGCATTTTCAATTCTTCAGAACAAAATATTATTTGATTTATTGAGAGGTCATTTCTGACTAAAAACGTACCTCAAGCTTAAACAGCTGCCAAAATGAACGGATTTGTTCAAGGAACGAGATTTATCAGCAAAGTTTTCTTAAGATTACAAAACGTCTTAATTAAGTTATATTGAGAAAAACTTAATAAATTGCACAATCTTTAAAAATCACTTCATATTTGACCTTATCTCACCCGCAGACCAAATGCCACCTTAACTGGCGGTACATTAAAGATATTCAAAATAACTCAAACTTTTGAAGCGAGTCTTAATCAGTGGTTTGAGTCCACGTCAAATATGAATTGATTTTAATGATGTTTACCCTCTAATGCCCATTTTTTGAACATTTTTGTATTTCCCGTGTTCAGGAGGTCATTTTGAGCAACTTTTGCTCTACGAAAAACTTTAGTTCTCTTGTGTTTTGTTTCTCTTGTTTAATTTTTAGAATTTTTATTTACATTTATCTTGTTTAGTTAATGTAACTTTTTTATTTTTTGTTTATAATCTATTTTGTTTTTTTTTATGTTTTTACAATCACGTTTTCAATTGTTTTGTTGTTGTTTTTCACATTTTCTACTATAGAACGGTATCATTATCAATTAAATTGAAAATAAAGCTTAGAGGCACAGTCTGGTACACTACAATAATTACTGCATACTTATTTTCACAAATATATAAGAAAAGTTAATAAGAGGCCCAGTAAAAGTTGACCCCAGAAAAAGTGACCTTTTTGAAAACTTTCAAACGTTATTTTACTTAAATGCAAATAATTCTTCTTTCCAATGTATTTTAAAGAACACAAATTGGCTGGAACAATGATTTTTGACGAATTTTTAGAAGGGTTGTAGAGGGTTAAAATATTTTTGTTTAAATCATCGTAAAAATCAAAACTGTTTCATTTTTATAAAATTGAAAATCAGATCAATATTCAGCAATTCCATTTGAAAAGAGCCTAAACCGAAAAAAAGTTCTCTGATCGGGCTCAAAATTTTCCTGGGGGTTCCTTGTCCAAAATAATTAGACCCGTATTTTTTTTGGCCATTACGGTGACCTACATCGTGCTAGGGTGGTTGGAAAAATGGCAATTTTCGTCATTTTTCGCAAAAACCACTTTTTTCAAAAAATCATATCTCCGCGTCATTTCATCCGATTTTAGCTGTCTTAGACGCAAAAAAAGGTGATGAGTTTGGCTATTTGGTAAAAATAGTAAGAAATTTCAAAAAGCTAGTTTAACATTTAAAAAAGTCGCATGACAACTTAAAATGGTGTTTTGACCGTGTCTGGACCAAAGAGCCTATGTCTGAAAATATTTCTATCGGTTTTAGTGAAAAAAGTTATTTTTTGCCGATTTCGTCATTTTCCTGTTTTTGCGAGTGGCGCGTCGAAAAACTGAGTTTTTATTTTCAAAAAACTGTATCTCGGAAACGTACGGTTCGACATCGCCAATTTTTTTAAATGTTATGTAACATTTTCCGAGAAATCCGATAAAAATGTTTTCAGACATAGGTCAAAACGCCATTTTAAGTTTTCATACGACTTTTTCAAATGTTAACTTCTTACTATTTTTCTCAAATAGCCAAACTAAACATTTTCTCTTGCGTCTAAGACAGCTTAAATTGGATGAAATGACGCTGAGTTATGATTTTTTGAAAAAAAAAAATTGCGAAAAATGACGAAAATTGCCATTTTTTGAACCACCTTAGCACGATGTAGGTCATCCTAATGGCCAAACAAACAAATACGAGTCTAATTATTTTGGCCAAGGAAACCCCAGAAAAATTTGGAGGCCGATCGGATTTTTTTCGGTTTAGGCTCTTTTCAAATGGAATTGCTGTATTATTTTTCTTGAAGAAATGTTTTTTTTTGAATTTTGGTTTTTCTTTAAATATTCTTGAAAAAAAGTTTAAAAAATCAAATCTTCATTTTTAATCGAATAAAATAAACAAAAATATTTTTTTTACAATGAAACGCAACATGTTTTTTTTCAAATTATTTTTTTATTATTTTCAAACAAATGTAGAAACACTTTAGTTAAAACCTTGGGTCAAAGTATTGACAAAGTTGGAAAATGTTGTATTATCGTGAATGTTAAAAAAGATTACATTTTACTTCTAATTTAATTTGAATGTAATATGCTGTTGATGATTATTTTGTTACAAAATTGATACATTCTCAATGTTAAACAAATAACAAAATGCAATATTTCGTTGTATTCAAATATTGACAAATATCTTTTCTCCAAAACTCTGAAACTAATAGCAGTCAGAAAAAAAATGATTTAATTCTAGATAACACCAATAACCTTTTTTGAAATCCATCCAACGTAAGTACCTTTTAAAACCAGCCTTCAATCATTCTCCACTGCACAAATCCGCAATTAAAAAAACCTTTTTATTCTTACATCGTTCGACAGGACAGCAATCCAAGCCCCACTTTACGACACCTTGTAACGATGCATCTCGGCGGTGAAATGCACCATGAATGCTTAATCGCCACGTGAGACATACTTAGCAGTTGGAAAGAGAAAAAAAAAAACCCAAAGCAATAAAAGTGACCATTTCTGAGCCAGACGTCAAATTGAAGGGCACTTCTCGCGCTGGTGAAGTCCATTGAGCCCTCTAATTATGTATTCTATCCCCAGCAAGAAAAAAGCTTAACTCTGTCTCGCAAAAAGGGAGCTCGAGTTCGTGCTGCAAGACTTTGTGTGCAAGTGATGATCGGCTCGGGCCGTTGCAGATCCATGGGCGTTTTTTGCATGATAAAAGACCATTAGCGAAAACAAAACAACTTTTCAAACACAGTGATCTGATAAACGGGCTCTTTCCCGACGACGACGACGACGTTGTCTTCAATTTTGGCTTTAATTAATTCATCTCTCCTGTTGCGAGGCCCGAGTCGAAGGGGGGGGACTTGCTGATTTGCCTTTCAGCAAATATTCAATTTAGCATAAACATCATCTTCGCGTTATGATAAAGCCATGCTAAGCGGACGTGCAGGGCGTTGCAAAGATCAATTTTTGAATGCACTTTTGATGAGGATTAGACACAGTTAGGAGAAAATCAAAATAATTTTATTTAATGTTGTCATGATGTTTATTTTTTTAAAACATAATTCACATAAACAGATTTTATGTTAAGACCGATGCAAATATTGGTTAAATCAAAATAAATTTAATCATTTTAGAAATGTTTAGCTCTGATGAAAAAAAAAATGCTTAAAATTTCAATTTTACCGCTCGCGACAAACAAAAACTTATAAAAATGGTTTGTCACGGATTAAGAAAAATGGTAAATGTAAGTTTTTTTCTTGAATCTGCTGTAAATTTTGCATAAAATCGGTTTTTGGGAATTAACTTTTGTTGCCACCAGTTTAAAAAAACTTTATAAAATTATAGTTCACTTTCACTTTGCAAAACCTAAAATATGATGCCGCATTTCAAAACAAAATAAATTAAAGAAAGCGTTTTATCTTTCATAACAATTGTTACTTTCAAAAATGTATCAAATATTTTTGTTTCTTCGAATCTTCCTGAATCATATTTTGATTAAAATTCATAATGTTTAAAAATAGGAAAATGCTTTTGCAAATATTTTTCTCCCCTCCCCTTCCCCCCTTCAAAATCGGCCCCATAAAAAAGGTTTTTTTTTAAAATACCTCAAAAAGCTTTTTTTTCGCCAACAAGGCCGTTGCAAATATTTTTCAAAGTTTTTTTTTTTTTTTTTTTTTTTTGAATTAAATATACTTTATTGAATCTTTCTTATAATAATTACATTTGGTTTACATAATAAGTGGTCAGCTGTGGCTCTTCAGCTTTAGTTTGCTTTTCGTGATTTAAACACTGTTCATTTTTATAACTTTAAAAGTATATGATTTATCATTTTTGTAACACTAGGTACAATGAGGAAAAAAAAAATGTTAAGAAAACATAACCTAACCTAAAACTAACTTAATCTTACCATAAACTAAACCAATCCTTGAATCAAGGGGTATTCAGATATAGCACATTTTTCCCTGAATTTCAAACATTTTTCTTGAATCTTCTGATCCAACATTTTAACTTCTGCTAATTCATGAACCTCACTTGATCTTGTCCAGCCAGGAACATTCAAAACCATTTTGAGTACCTTGTTTTGGACACGCTGGAGCTTCAATTTATGAGTTCTAGCGCAACACTCCCAAACAGGTACTGCATACTCAATAACGGGGTAAATTATTTGTTTGTAAACTGCTAACTTATTTTTCAAAGATAGCTTTGATTTTCTGTTAATTAAAGGATACAAACACCTGATGAGAATGCTGCACTTGTTCAATATTTTATCTACATGCTGTCGAAACAAAAGTTTCGAGTCAAGTATGAGACCTAAATAGACAACTTCCTTTGACCAGGGTATCGAAACATCATTCATTTTAATCAAAACATCATCCTTTGGGACAAATCTGGCCGATTTGGAAAGTGGAAAAATGATGGTTTGAGTTTTGGCTGCATTTATGCGAATTTTCCAGTCGCCAAAGTATTCGGAAAGAACGTCAAGACCCTTCTGAAGACGGCCAACTAAATATCTGGTTATTTTACCCTTATAAATAACGGCAGTGTCATCAGCAAAAAGTGACAACACACCATTACCAGGAAGAGTAGGCAAATCAGATGTAAAAATATTGTACAGAAGTGGGCCAAGAATACTTCCTTGGGGAACCCCAGCATCAATGTTGAATAATCCAGAAGCAATCCCATTCAGAAAAACCTTGAACGATCTCTCCGAAAGATAGTGCTGGATAATTTTGATAAGATACATTGGAAAACCGTATAAATACAGTTTATGTATCAAACCATCATGCCAAACATTGTCAAAAGCCTTCTCAACATCCAACAAAGCCATAGCAGTTGATTTAGACTCAAGCTTGTTCTGCTTGATGATTTTAGTTACTCTCGTAAGCTGATGAGCAGTATTATGTCCCTTTCGGAAGCCAAACTGCTCGTTCAAAATTATATTATTATCGTTGGTAAAATCCAAAAGCCTTGAATAGATGACCTTCTCAAAGAGTTTGGACAGACTACTCAAAAGACTAATGGGACGATAACTTGTTGGCGATGTTGGATCTTTTGAGGCTTCAAAATTGGTATGACTTTGCCCAGCTTCCAATTGGTGGGGAAGTAACCAAGTTGCAAACATTTATTGAAAATATTGGCTAGATGTTGAAAGAACTGATCACTCTGTTTTTTCAACACCAGATTAAAAATGTTATCAAAGCCCGGAGCTTTCATATTTTTCATTTGTTTAACTGCAACTTTGACTTCCTCACCAGAAACATGGGAATCTGCAGGAAATTCAAAGGTAGAGTCATTGATTGTTGAAATACTATTGGCAACTGATGTTTCTTTACGGCTGGTCATGGAAGCGCCAAGATTATGTGAACTAACAAAATGAAGCCCAAGTGCATTTGCCTTTTCCTCGGATGTAATCAAAGGAGAATCCTCAACAATAAGAGGAGGAATAGGCTTTGGTTTGTTTTTAAGAACTTTTGAAAGTTTCCAAAATGGTTTTGAATAATTCCCAAGCTGGCTTACATGTTTTGAAAATTCTTGATTTCTGATATTGTCAAGTCGGTCTTGTATGATTTTGTTCAAATTGTTCACTGAAATCTTTTGTCATAGTCCCCAGTCCGTTGATATTGTCTCCTATAAACATTCCTAAGTCTAATCAAGTGTTTAGTATCTACGTCAATATCAGTTACCTTAAAATTAACAGGAACCTCTCGAACGTTGGCAGCCTCTGCTTGGTTGATAGCCTGCTGGATCACCTCCAGCGAACGATCAATATCGGCAGAAGTTTCCGGGTGTTGATCATAGTCGATGTTGCTGTCGACCACTTGCTGAAACTGCTGCCAGTCAACGTTGTGGTAATCTTTCCGGGTTGGTTGCCGCTGCGGAGTAACGGAAGCTCCAACCTCCACAACCACCGGATAGTGATCAGAACTCAACTCTTCAAACACCTCAGGATGAGCCACGTTCTCAGCCATATTGGTAATGAAGAAGTCGATGATTGAGTGATTCCCAGACCGAGCCACCCTCGTTGGACGATCCGGACTCACAACGTTGTAGTATCCGTTTTGCAGATCGTTGTGCAGAATCACTCCGTTCCGATTCCTCCTGCTGTTGCCCCAAACTTCATGCTTCGCGTTGAGGTCACCAGCGATGATGTACTTTGCGCTCCGCCGTGTCAGCTTCTGGATATCGCTCTTCAGTTTTGCTGCTGAACCATCTCTGGCATTCACCTGACGTGGACAGTATGCAGCAATGAAGAGTACTGGGCCAACCGAAGTGGGAATTTCCACTCCAACGGCCTCGATGATGTCCAGCTTAAAGTGTGGCAGCCGGCGTGGCTTGAGATCACGATGAACAGCGACAAGCACACCTCCTCCTCCAGAGGTGGTCCTATCGAGCTGCGTCGCGATCTTGTAGTTTTGCAGATAAACTTTTTCACCGGGCTTCAGATGAGTTTCCGTGATGGCGGCTACGTCGATCTCCTTCTCGCGAAGAAAATCCACCAGCTCTAAATTCTTCCTCCTAATGGAGCAAGCGTTCCAATTCAGCAGCTTGAGGGACCTACGATCCATACTGGATGACGAACGAGGTCAGCACTTCAATCTGCTGGGTCTTGGTTTTGCATCCACGCAGTGCAGCGGACATCTGTTTGAAAATATTGAGGAGTTCGGTTGAGGTGTAAAGATCATTACCATTTTCCTCAACTGCTGGTTCTTGGGTTGGTCTTGGCTCCTGGCTGAAGCCCGGTGGTGGCGGTCTCGGCTCCTGGCTGGAACCCGGCCGTGGATGATTCATCTCAGCTCTCTTCCTGGGATCCAACGGCAACGGTGCCAAGTTTGGGACCTGGCGTCGCGGTTGAAGAGGTGGAAAATTTACCTCCACCAGGGCTGGAGGAGTTCTACGACGCTGAGGCTGATTCTTCGTCGATGCTTGCTGCCGAATTTTCACGAACTCAGCTCTCTTGGGGCACTTTCGGTCGGTTGACGAGTGCTCACCGTTGCAGTTGAGGCACTTCACCAGCGAATCTTGGATGCACTGGGATGTGATGTGCGCATCGGTACCACATTTGGCGCAACGACGCTTCAGGTGGCAGTTCTTACCTCCGTGCCCGAAACCCAGGCAGTTGAAGCATTGTGTGACGTCACGATGCACTGGTCGGTATCGCTCCCACGACACGATAATGTTGAAAACCGCTCGAATTGCCTTCAGCTCAGGAAGCGTCGTCGATCCCTTAGCCAAATGCAGCAGGTAGAGCTGGTCACGGTACTTGATGTCTTTGTTGCGTCGGCTCATTTTGTGCACGGCCAACACATCCAGTTTCAAAACTTTTAGCTCGGCAGCTAATTCCTCCACTGGCATGTCGTACAGACCTCTGACGACGATTTTGTACGGCTTATCCATGGCGACATCATGGGTAAAGTACTCCGCCTCGTTTTCGGTCAAGTAATCCTTGACCAGTTGATAGTGCTGCCTGGATTGCACCAGCACCTTAAATCCGTCCTGACACAGACGAATGTTGCCTAGGACTTTCCCAGACTTGATGAGTTCAACCAGCCCCGCTCGAAAGTCGATCGTTGCTGCTGATTGCCGCACATAAAAGGAGGCAGTTTCTCCTTTCGCTGTTTCACTTCATTCTCCTTTGCTTCCGCTACCTGGTCCTCGTCAGGCAGTCCAGCAAACTTGTTGTTCTTCAATAGCTGCTCCTCGTGCGACGAAGAGTTCTCCTCCTCCTCATCCATCGGTACAGTACCGTCGCTCTTTTTCGTCTTTTTGCTGTTCGATGTCACTTCCAAAAGCACCTTCCTTTTGGAAATCCCCGGTTTTTGGCCATCAGTTGAGGCCTCAACCTTCCTTTTGGAAATTCCCACTTTTTTGCCTGCTTGAGCCGCAGGTAGGGCAATATTGCCGGCGTTTTGCGCCGGGACGCGACGAGTCATGTTGATTCAGACAACCTTCACCAACGAATGCTCGGATAACAATGATTTTTCAAAGTTTATGTCGCCTACCTCGATATTTTCAAAACTAGTGATTGGAAAGCAACAGTACGCCTGTAAAATGCATTTTAAAACACTTTTTTTATCAAAATGTTGGAACCTAGGCTTGTAATTTCAATTTTTTTGCAAAACATTTTTGATAACATACATTTTAAGCAGTTTAAAAACTGTGTAAAACAAAGCCGATCGCAAACTATTTCGACTCAGCGACTGAGCGACATAACGCAATCGGTCTTTCTGAACAATTCGCTGTACTACCCGATTGGAGTGAGAGGGAGAGCAAAGAGAGAGTATTCTGTAGCGATTGCACAGTGGTCCAGATCGCAAAATTAAGTGGAAAACGGATTTTCCGAAAAATGGTGAAGTTTTGGAGCTTTGGTGTCTTCAGAAGAGTTGTTGCAAATGGAAAGGGGCAACTTTTGGTTTTGTTGAAAATTAGGGTGGTTCACTATTAGGGTGATTTTGAAAATCTAACTTTTCAGGAATATTTTTGGGAATTTTTTTTTGTCTTCTAGAAAGTTGTTGAGCTTGCCAATCCAAGCAACTTTGTCGAAGACACCAAAATTTTATCTCGTAATCTACGCCTTCTACGACCAAATTAATAGAAAGCATCTAAGTAAACCTTCAAAAATCAGTTTTTTGAATGTGGCAATTCAGGGTTAAGTTTTAGAGAAAAGTGATGTTCGGGGCACTTTTAGAGCTCTAAAAAACAAACAATTTTATTTTTTGACAGGTCAATTTGGACTTAAGGGTCAAAAGTTACAGCCATTTTAAGGTAAAAAAGATGCAAATTTAAAACTTAAATATCTCGAAAAGGCGCAAGCCAAATTTTAAGCACTAGGTTGCATTTGAAAGAAGAGATTCAGCACTACTAACGCTGAAAAAATCCCAGGGGTGTTTTTCTTTAAACTCGAGATATCTTCATTTGAAAAAGGCTAATTTTCAAGGGAAAACCTTATGGGACCACCCTAACGAATTTTAAAAATTGTCCAAATATATGTTTTTCCATGTAATTTTGCCCGCTGAATCTGAATCTGCCCTCAGAATTGACCCAAAGTGATTTTTGACCATATTTTGGGTTTAAATGATAATTTCACATGGAAACCCAAAATACGACCAAAAATCGATTTTGCGACACTTTGGGTCAATTCTGAGGGCAGATTCAGATTCAGCGGGCAAAATTACATGGAAAAACATATATTTGGACAATTTTTAAAATTCGTTAGGGTGGTCCCATAAGGTTTTCCCTTGAAAATTAGCCTTTTTCAAATGAAGATATCTCGAGTTTAAAGAAAAACACCCCTGGGATTTTTTCAGCGTTAGTAGTGCTGAATCTCTTCTTTCAAATGCAACCTAGTGCTTAAAATTTGGCTTGCGCCTTTTCGAGATATTTAAGTTTTAAATTTGCATCTTTTTTACCTTAAAATGGCTGTAACTTTTGACCCTTAAGTCCAAATTGACCTGTCAAAAAATAAAATTGTTTGTTTTTTAGAGCTCTAAAAGTGCCCCGAACATCACTTTTCTCTAAAACTTAACCCTGAATTGCCACATTCAAAAAACTGATTTTTGAAGGTTTACTTAGATGCTTTCTATTAATTTGGTCGTAGAAGGCGTAGATTACGAGATAAAATTTTGGTGTCTTCGACAAAGTTGCTTGGATTGGCAAGCTCAACAACTTTCTAGAAGACAAAAAAATTCCCAAAAATATTCCTGAAAAGTTAGATTTTCAAAATCACCCTAATAGTGAACCACCCTAATTTTCAACAAAACCAAAAGTTGCCCCTTTCCATTTGCAACAACTCTTCTGAAGACACCAAAGCTCCAAAACTTCACCATTTTTCGGAAAATCCGTTTTCCACTTAATTTTGCGATCTGGACCACTGTGGATTGGTGTGGAAGTGACAAACGGTTAGGAAACGGTAGGAGCAGTTTTTTGTCGCTGGCGAGTGAATGAGTCTTTTTGGAGCTTTGCTTGTATTTGAACTGAAATGTAAATGTTTCTTAAATACATTTTATGAAAATCAGATTTAAAAGCGACGAAACCTTAAAAACATTTGTAACGTCCTTATTAAAAAAAACTTTACCAAAAAAATTTATTACAATTTTCACAGTGTACCACTGCAAATGTACTTATCATAAAACTTAATTTTCGCCGCTGTCCATTTCGATAATGTTCATGCATTCATGCATTGCAGAAAATTCTGACTCGAGACACGAACGAAGTGGCTTCTTGTTTTTTCTTCGTAACTTTTACGTTCTTTCGCCAGAAGGGCCAGACATGGTTTATGAGGTTGATGAAAATGCAACCAAATCGGTGAAAATGCTCATCCACTGGCACTTCTTATGATGAGGAAGAAGTAACAAAAATAAAAAAAAATCCTCTGAAAATCACCAAATGTATGCCAAGAATATCAATCTACGGCACTGCGGGATCCTACGACAATGGGGTGGTTCTTCATAAAAAAATAATAATTAAATAATTCCTCTCAATATAACACGAGAGGCTAAAACAAATGACTCATTGCTTTTGGGGAAATTTTCAATTCAAATTCCTGAGAGAACCCCACCAACCTCTTCGCAGCCCAATTGAACCAATTTGTTACAGAATTCCTCAATTTCATACCTTGCCACGGCAAGCCGGCGTGACGCGACGCTTCGCAGCCTCGTTGCTTGACGCCTTGCGGCGGCTTGGGAAGCATGAAATGGAAATTAATTTTATTCAAATTTTTGGCGGCGGCGTTGCAGTTGCAGTTTGCACATTTCGACGCGCAGGTTCGTCCTTTCCGGCGAGACGAAGAAAAATTGAGATAACAAACAACGCGGATCATTTGCCAAGGGGGGATGCTTGCTGTGGTGCGTTTTTGGGGCGAAATTGAGTTTTTAAAGATGATGGCAGGGTAAAAAAATGGTTTAAAGATGCACTTTACTCTGGCGCGAACTGACGCGGTGAACGACTTTTCGGAAACGAGATTATGAAGGGTGGTTAAGATTTGATTGTTGACGTGAAAAAAAATCTTTTCATTTATTTTTCTATATGAGTTGATTATTTACAAGCAATTTACTTTAAACTTAAATTAAGTAAATTAATTTATACCGTTTTTATTTGAAAGTTTACATTAGAAAAAAAACTCGTGTATTTTTTCATCTTTTAAATTTCCTTAAATTAACGACAACTTTCGCAAGTGAGGAATTCTCTACGTTTTCGCAAATCGACTTTTTATTGATTTTTTTATTCGGACAAAACTTTGTCCATCGATTCCTAAGGGCCAAATAAGTCATTTTGCATCTTTGGGTTTCCCATACAAGGCTCCATACAAATTTTGGAGCTTTCTATAGAAAGTAGTAGCATGTATTCGAAAATCTGTATATCTTGAGAATGTTTTTTTTTATTAAACCTACAGCTTTGCCCAAGACACCATGGGCAAAGCTGTAGGTTATGCTTAGGGCTATTCGAAAAAAATAGATACATGAAAAAATAGCATTTTTTAACCTAACTTTTTATTACATAATAAAAAAAAAACAATATTTACAAGCTTTTCCCTTAGTGTACAAAAAATGCCAAATTTTTGATATTTAGTCAAAACTAAAAAGTCATGATTTGAAAAAAAAATCCCCGAAAAAAATCAGAATCCATTTTGGATGTAAAATTGAATTTGGTTATTCCAAGTTCTTAAAATGCACCGTTTTCGAGTTAAATTCATTTCAGGGGTTTTAGCACCTTAAAAACGCCGAGCTTTAAAATCGAGGTATTTATGTATAGTGATTTTGAAGCATCAAATATCAAAAATGCAATGAATCATCTTACAATATCATGTGTCACATTAATTGATTTTAAATTACATTAATTATTACATTTATGACTTCTTTGATACACAAATATAAATTTTTTTAATGTTCAAAATTTCAGATTTTTTTAACTGTGCGATTTACAGAAAGAATCTCGAAAATCCATGACTACTTGCTCATTGCGATTTACCGGAAAATGGCCGAAATTTTAAAATTGGTCATGAAAATTCAAAAGTTGGTTTTGATTGTTTTGCATTTTAAGCCAAATGCCAAAAAGCAAAAAAAAAATGTAGCTTCCCATAAAAAAGGGCGGAAATCTTGTTTTGACCTCAATTTTAGTTGAAAAACGTTACTTAATCCACCTTTAGGTGGTTGGTGCCTTCCTCACATTCATAAAGTCAATACATTCAGTAAAAATAGCAACATTCCCTTAACATGTTTAACAATTCAACTTTATTACTCATTTCTTTTGATAGGGTTCGCAGACCTTCAATTTTTCTGGCTAATCGGAAAGATCTGATAAAAAGATAACTATCCAACGATAGTTCACATGAAAGACTCAGACAATATTTTTATCACACTATCTAAGATCCGGCCTCCGAAACATCATTTTGACTGAAATATCTGAGATCCGGCCTCCAAAAAGTATATAAATAACACTTAAGTGCTAATAACTTTTGATAGGGTTGTCAGATCCTTGATGTTCTAGGCTCATTTGAAAGGTCTTTCGATTATCTAACTAACAATGGGTCGCATGATGGACCTGGACATCATTTTGACTGAAATATCTGAGATCCGGCCTCCGAAAAGTATATAAATAACACTTAAGTGCTTATAACTTTTGATAGGGTTGTCAGATCCTTGATGTTTTAGGCTCATTTGCAAGGTCTCTCGATTATCTAACTAACGACAGGTCGCATGATGGACCCGGACATCATTTTTACTGAAATATATGAGATCCGGCCTCTAAAAAGTATATAAATAACACTTAAGTGCTAATAACTTTGGATAGGGTTGTCAGATCTTCAATGTTTTGAGCTCATTGGAAAGGTCTTCTTAATACCTTTCTGAAAATGTATAGCATGATAGGGTTTCTTGCAAAAACCACCCTTTTTACAATCTTCCGGACATACGCCAAAATCGTTTTTTAAACATAACTTTTGAAGTACTTAACTAAACTTGCTGATTTTCAATAGAGACCTATGGGACCCCAAGACGGATCGAATGAGACTAATACGGTCAAAATTCGTTCATCCAGTCCGGAGATAATCGAGTGACAATTTTTTGTCCACCCACCTACACACATCCACACAGACATTTGCTCAGAACATGATTCTGAGTCGATAGGTATACGTGAAGGTGGGTCTACGAGGTCGAATTAAGAAGTTCATTTTTCGAGTGATTTTATAGCCTTTCCTCAGTAAGGTGAGGAAGGCAAAAATGGTAAATTCACATATTTTTTGAGGTAAATTTAGTTTTTTTTTTCTGACTTGGAAGATGTACCGATCCTCAGATATAATATTACCATGGTTTTTTGAGGTCCCAATAATGTTTTTAATGCTAAAGTGTTAAAGTTAGAGCGTCCAATTTCCCGTCCCGGAAAAAAAAATTCACGGGATTTCCCGAAAAAAAAACTTACCGTTTCCCGGGCAATATGTAAATTTCTCAGGAATTTACGAAATACAAGCAAAAGTATACATTTTCCCACCTTTTTGGCACCAATATTTGCAAATTTTGCATTAAAAAATAATTAGAAAACCTGATTTGGTTTCATTTATCTCAATCTACTGTTCATACTGAACAAATTAGCTTGCCTGTAAATTTCATGGCAAGGTTTAATTCAGATAATATTTATTTCTGAAGCATTCACAACTAGGAATATTGTTTGCTTATATGATGAGCAACAAAAATTACGCTATTATGGAATGAATATTAACTATTTTATTTTCGACAATCCATTTGAACGATTTTTTTTTTGAAAATATCCGGCCAAGATCAAAACTGAGATTTATTTAACATTTTTGTTCACCTTGACCAAATTAAATTGATATAATTAAATGATTCAAAAAAGGTTTTGTTCGAGAAGAATTTGTTCAAAAGTATTCGAGAAATTACTGTTTGAAGTTATTAATTTATGAAGCACCTGAGCTGCTAAAGGCGTAAGAGGGTTAAATATGAAAAAATATCGCTTTATTTTAACCACTTTTATACTTTAAAATTTTTAAAATCTTATTAATTTATTAGGCCTTATAACCATATAACTAAAATCATATCATACATGAAACCATCATTAAAAAAACAATTTCGTATCATATTAAATTTACCCAAAATATGAAACATATTTAAAAAAATCGCTTCAAATATTCGAAAACATTGAGTTGTGATTTCATGAAATAGTGTTTCAAGTTAAATGGCGCTAGAAAAAAGATTTTAAAGGCAATTCAATGATTAGGTATCTTTTTATTCACAAGTTTAATTACTTGTTCCGGAATATGTTATTTCCACAAAAATCATTACTTCTAGATGATTATTTCCGTTTTAACTTTATGAGAGACAAATTTAAAAGCAAATTTTATTGTTAATGTTGTGGAGCTTAGATTTTCACTGTCCACTGTGCACTTTGATTGAAAAAATACTTTTCAACAAAAAAATACTAATAATAATGATTGTTTACAAGCAGTCAATCTTAATTGATCCTCACACTCATTTTGACCATTAACGTTGCTGTTCTATACAATTCTGTTGCAAAATATTAATTAGATACAGGATCATAATAATTGTTCGTTAAATTTTCAATTTCTCGGGCATTCCCGGGATTTCCCGGGAAATTTGATGAAAATTTCCCGTTTCCCGGGAATTTTGTAACCCCGGGAAATTGGACGCTCTAGTTAAAATATAAAAACAAATCTCCAGCTTTTTATGGTTCCCTCTGTACATTGTAAATTCATTTTTTTTTTTTGGGTTTCAATCAATTATTTTAAGTTAGGTCGTTGCAAATATTTGTCAAACTTTATGTCCAAATGATTAAAATACAATCTATTTTATCTCTATTAAAATACAATCTATTTTAAATCTATTTTAAGCAATACAAACTGGAATCAGTGAGCTTACATTTCTGAGGCGATATTTTATTTATTTTTCCCAAAATCAAGAAGCTACGAAGCATCTTCCCAAATGACCCCGAGCACGATCTGTTCTCATTTCGCTGCAACGTGAAACGGCAACGCATCATCTTCCCCAGTGTACACAGATCTCTCGCCTTTCTCATGGTGGAAGAAATTAACCCGTTTAAAACCTAATGACTCACGATGCACTGCTCTGGCAGAAGGATCATGTTGCTCTTTGAAAAAAATATGTTATAAAAAGTTCATAAAAAAATATCTACTACACACACTTAAATTAACCAAAAACTGAAAATTTGAAGATAAGTCAAAATAACGCAAAAAATATCATTTCGAAGTTTCCATTTCCTTATCTTTTTTTTTTGCTGTGCCAACCCTGTTGCCCAAATTATGATCGTGATTTCCGTACCGCACCACACGCCCTCTACCGCGCGAATCCGCTCAAGTTTTTAAGTGGCAATATTGTATGACCGCGGTAATGTTGCAGCACCCCGCATAAGTAATTGCACTTTGAATGCAGCCATTTATGACTCCTTCAAAACACGATGACTGCGGGGGCTCGTTTTTTTCGGGACTGTTGTGTCTGAATTTCATGCGTGGATCCACTCTTCCTGCGTGGACCACTCTTCGGAACGATGGGAACCTGCTCAATTTGGAGGGGAGTTTTTTTTCGTAAACATATTGAATCTCATATGCGCCGAAATTCACACTAATGACAAATTGAATTAAGCCGAAGGTTCTTCCTGGTGCCAGGATGACCAGACGACTGCACCCTCTGCAGAAGGATCTTTGGTTTAGGGTGGTTCATGAGTATTTCGAGAATGTATTTAGAATCAAGGTATTTTTTTTTAAGGTGAAGCTAGATTACTGAAAATGAAACCTTATTGTTTCTGAAAAAAAAAACATCTATTTCAAAATGCCTACCATAAGATCCGAGTGAACCACCCTAACTCCCACAGAACAATGGTGCAATGCTGAAGTTCTGATCAGGACCCCCTGCCCTCCTCTTAATCTTGGTAACTACTTGGAAGGTAGAGTGATTGAGATTGATGAGCTTCAATCAGGACCGCGGCGGCGATTAAAAAACGACTGCAATCTTCACAAAACGGTTTTGCTGCACTTTTGGCTGACTAATTGCGACCAGTTGATTATTGTTATTCGAGGGGAAGCTCAATTTGGCGGGCATGACGAATGCAAATTTTTGCTGCACACAATTGTTCCGGAAATGTGCAGATATAGCTGGCTGACAGGGAAGAATAATGATAAAATGTGGAGTTATGATTCCAAAAATATTTTGATGATTCCAAAGATGTGTATTGATGCCAAAGTGGCGTTCAGCTTTAAAGTGACGACAAACAGAATCACCTCAAACATCCCAAAACATGTAGCACTTTGGTTGAGCATCGTGTTCTTTTTTTAACGACTTTCACACTTTGTTTAAACGCCAAAAATTGACAGCCTCACATCACAACAAACATCAATCAAGCCTAGGCGCCTCGCAAAAGAGATGGAGAAAAGAAGAGGACAGAAAAAAAACATTTCCTTTTTTATGACCGATGAGTGTAAAAATACTCCACCTCAAACTAGCAAGGTAAGCTATGAAGCGAAAACTCCAGAATCGGACCAAAGAAGGAAAAAAAATTCTTTCAACTTAGTTCAAAATAAGTCGGAAAAGGGTTTCTCATGTGGTGTAGTTAAGTATTTAAAAATTTGTCATTTCTTTTGCAAACATTTTAAAACTTAACAATTTGATTTAAAAAAAAACATACTTTAGAAAAATGGTTTATGATTTTAATATTTTCCTTTGTTGTTGCAAACATTATACAACTTAACAATTTGATAGAAAAACGTATTTTAGGAAAATTGTCAACATTTATCAAGCGTAGTTTATGCAACAATAAATAAAAAGAAGATTTTTTTGGATAATTATCACGATTACTCGAAAAATCAAGATTTGCATTGAGTTGCATATAATATTTTTTGCAATTTTTCTGGTACGGAAATGTTCCCAGTTCCCTCAGAGTGAACCTTTTGCATTGTTTTATAACAGCAATTTACAAGCAAAATCTATAGTTTTCCCTGATTTGACTATTTGACGGATGCGCCATGATAAAGAAATGTATTTAAAATTGACCGCCTTCAGTACAACAAAATCACATTGGTTCAAAATATTGATGCATGTAATATTTTTCTATTAAAAATCTATTTTCAGCAAAACTAAAGGCGATTAATTTAAAATACATTTCTTTGTCATGGCGCCTACGTCAAATAGTCAAATCAAAAAAAAAAACTATGGATTTTGCTAGTAAATTGCTGTTATAAAACAATGCACAAGGTTTGGGAACATATAAAATGCTGGCAGTAGCTGAAACAGTGATGATAAAATTGAGTTTTCATAGGGAGTTTCGAAAATTTGCCATTTTTATTTTACTAAAATGGCTGTATCTTGACACTGAAGTGACCAAAACTAATTGCAAAATGATTTAGAAAATTTTTACCTTCCAGATGATGGTTTTGCTTTTGGCGCCGATTTTTTTTAAATAGATTTTTGAGAGAAATTCGTAAAATTGTCAGGAAAAAATTAATTTTCCAACTTTAACATGCCGACAATGAAAAATTGCGATTTCCTGGGTCAATATGAATTCAGAACATTATTGGTAGTAGGGCGTCCAATTTTCCCGGGTTTTAAATTTCCCGGGAAACGGGATGAATATTTTTTGAATTCCCGGGATTCCGGGAAATTCTATAAACAGTAATAAAATTTATGTTTTCATTATATTTGTTATGTTGTTTAAACATGGAATCATGAAATTAACTCAATACTATTAATTGGTGATAATCTACACTTCAATTTAAACAAGGACAGCAGTTTTTAGATAGCTTCACATAAAAAAAATGATTTTTTTGTTTGATGTGCTTTGGATTTTAAACGAAGCACCATTTTTAATCCAGTGTAATTCACATTAAATAAGTGTCTTATTTATATACTTTTATTTTTATATATTTTTTTAATTTATTACAAGCTTAACAAATTCATTGAAAATGACTTTAAAAACAAGAGAAGACAACACATTTTGTTTGCTTTATCAGTCAATGTAAAACTTTAGATAAGTTAGATTTTCATGTTTTATAAAAAACATATTTTAAAAATTATCTTAAAATCACTACTGCCAACTGGGGAAAATCGGCACTACAGTCTGAATAGGTACAGGAGATTTTACAGCAATACATTTGAAAATCGGTGTACTAATTGTTTTGTTCAACCAAAAAAAAAATAAAACATTATGCAAACAATTTGGCTTAAACAGCAGTCTTAATTTGTTAAATTTGTCCTGATTTGCTCCAAATGCCGGTGTTTGATGAAAATAATCAAATATGATATTTTATTCTAGCACGTAAATATAATACCAAGTCTTTTTGAAACATATTATATCCCAAGTAATATTTTTTCCAGGAGTTCTACAAGAGCTCTTCAAGATAGCTACAGCATAGCAGTTTGGACCGCGGTAGGATAAAATTCTCTTCAAAACTTCTTCAGGAGTTTGGAAGAGTACTTGAACTGCTATGCTGTAGCTATCTTGAAGAGCTCTTGTAGAATTCCTGGGAAAAAAATGTTACTTGGGTATTATATAGAAATTATCTAACAGTTCAGTAACAGTTCAATAGGGCGAATCTGCGATTGTAAACAAGCAGTCTATCCCCCTCTTACTTGACGTAAACTGTCACTTGAGCAAAAGGGATAGACTGCTTGTTTATAATCGCAGATTCGCCCTATTAAACTGTTACTTCGGATATATGCCGAAAACCAAATTTGAATGCTTTAAAATTCTTATTGATTATTAAGAATTTAACTGTTCACCAAAATCCACAACAAATTCAAAATTGCCAGACCAAAATTTTGCTTTTTTCCAATTTCGGGAATTTCCGGGACAAAATATAAAAATTCCCAGGTTTCGGTAATTCCCGGTTTTGTAAAAATCCCGGGAATATTGTCCCGGGAATTCCCGGGATGGACGCACTAATTGGTATGACTCCTTACTATGAAATACGGGGCAATTTGAACGCAAGGCTTTAGAACAAAATATGATATTTTTAATGAAAACATAGCATTTTGAGTAAATCGCAAATCGCAAATTCTAAACTATTTTTGGGAATTTTCAGTTGTATGAAAACATTATTTTTTGTTGAGTCATAAACCTATCGAAATCTAAGTCAGCCAGAAGGTTTTCGCCACATCGCTTTTGTCGGGACACAAAAAAAAACAATCATGACCTAACTTAAGGTCAAAATAAAAATAAGAAAAAGTTTAACCTTTCGGGAATAGCAGATCCCGACTAAGAATGGACTTGGAACAGCTTGAGTTAGAAGCAAGTTGCAACACTATTTTAAGATCTGTACGCTAAACCAAAGGAATCCTCCGGCTGATCTCCAGCCGGGCACAGACGACGAAGTGTGATTCATCATCCGCGGCCAGACTCGCGGAAAGGTACCTCTTGTCCTGGATGTGTACAAATATGGCAACAAGGAATTGATTTCAGAAGCGTCTCGTTGCAGGTGATCAATCAATTTGTCAGGTACTGTTTTTGTTTGGGTTCCCGGTTGACTTCAGCTCCTATAGTGTCTGCGGATGTTATCTGCCAGCTCACCGTCTTCTGGCTTCGATTCGCACGACTAGCTGCATTTGTCAGTTTGTTTTGATAGGATTTGCAATGGTGCATTACTGAGCGGTATTGCCTCCGGACTCAAGTAGAAGTGCACTGACAAATTGGCCGGAGAATGCAAAACACTGCCTTGTTTTGAACTGGTTCCAATCAGGTTCGCGATCGCTAATCGATGCGCGAAAGTAACAGAATCAGAGATTTTTCTAATCGCAAAACACCATCTAATGGTATCGAAATCGCTTCCATCCTCTGCTTCATAAATCGCAAACACACTACACGACTCCAACGCGTCTAATCGGCAGCTTCAATCTGACAGCCGGGGTTAATCCGGGCGACGTCGGAACATGCAAAATTTATCGATCCTCCGGACTGTTTGTGCCGATAATTTATGCTAGGAAATATCTGTACACAAGCCAGCTCATCCCTCCCGATTCGTGGCATAACTTGGAATAATTTATGGCAGCTACACGCAGCTTATCCCCGGCGTAAGATCTGCGAGGTCGGGCTCGCGCAGAACTTTAATTGCATGCCAGGCCCCGGCATTGGACACATATTTTCACTAGCCCTAATGGCTGGGACACGCAAACAAATCGAATGCGATCTTGATAGCTATTAACTACTAGTCTCGCGAAACGGGAAAATTGACCAAGAAATGTGTGTTTGACTGCGAGTTGGGGGTAGGAATGGAGGGCAGGTACTTTTCTTCGTTTGAATCGGTAATTTATCTGCGAAATGACCACTGAGCAGGAGTTCTCAAAATGCAGTTTATTAGAATAAAATGGCTTCTTACAATTTCAAGACTTCTGAGAATTTGCCAACTCCGACTCCGACGCCAAAGTTCTGTTCAAGATATTAAAGCAAAAAAAAAAAGATAATACTTTGGAATCTCTGCAAAACGCTACTTCAAGCCTTTAAATCACTACTCGTTCATGTACTTAGATCGGAAATCTAACTTTGATTAGTGCACCCATTGCCGATTGATCCTGCATTTGCAAACAACAACCATTTCTAATGCGAGATTACACTCGGTCGAGTGGCAATCAAACGAAGCAAAACCGCGATTTTACCTTCAACTAGTGCGGCTTTTATTTAGTTATATATGAAGTGAGAAATGGGGCGGATTCAAAACCGGCAGCAGCAAGCAAGCAGGCACAAAACCGGTGCACTAATTAAGATAAAATGTTGCATTCGCTAATGGTTTGTTTCTGCATTCTTGTGCATGTTACTGCGTGATTACACAGCCCCGGACGAGATTGTCGAGATTGTAGGCCTTCCCTCCCCCAAAGTGGCAAGTTGGCCCCGGCCTGAATCAGGTGGAGGAGATGTACTTAAAACAGAGCTCCCTCTTCCGGGGCAAGTGGAAGAAATTTATTGGGCGATTAAAAGTGTGCGTTTTCGCATAAATTAGCCGGCAGTTGTTCACGTAGAGAGGGCAAGTTGCATCCGAGGAGGAAGTGCATCGATGAGATCAGACCTTTAAGGTTTGGAAAAGCTAGTCATAATTTGGGGATTTGGAGGGAATGATCACCGGGAGGTTCTGCAAACCAGGGCTGCGGAGTCGGGTCATATTTCAAACGACTCCGACTCCGACTCCGACTCCGGCTTTCTCAGATTAGTTGACTCCGACTCCGACTCCGGCTCCGGCTTTGAACAAATGGTTGGCTCCGACACCGACTCCGACTCCGGCCTACCAACTCTAGCCGACTCCGACTCCGACTCCGACTCCAGCTTTCAACAAATGGTTGGCTCCGACTCCGACTCCACATATTTTAAATGTTTCAAAAGTTAGTTAACTATTATTGGTTAATTATTTTTAAAACATTGATAAATAGGATTATATAAATACTCTCTAAGCGTCATGTTTTTGTCAAGAAAAATAAGTAAAGTAAAAGTAAAGTAAAGCAAATAAACGGAAAAAAAGTTTCTAGGTTACAAGTTTTATACGTTATGGAAAAAGAAATCAAAAAATATCTTCAGTTTTAGAGGCATTTTGAGAAGAACAGTTTTGTAAGTAAATTTGGATTTATTTGCTTAACCTCAAATTTGAAAATATTTTTTTCAAAGCTAATAAATTTAAATATTAAATTGATATTTTTGAAGGTATAACTAAAAGAAACCTGGTCTTAATGATCTATTGAACATTAAAATTCAATTTGCTCACTTACAGGCTGACATTTGTAAGAAGCGCAGTGACAGGCACCTTGTTTTTTAAATGTCAATTTTAAACTAAACATTTTTTTTTGTTTTTTTTTAAGACGTAGGGGAAATATACCCATTTTAATCACTCTAAGCCGTTCAACCAATTCTCATCACTTTTGCATTTTTCGCTATTAAATCAACATTTTCAGATGTATCAACATTGGAGAGTTGTTTGCTCACTTTTATTTGAGCTATTTATTACTTTGGAACAGTCAAAAAAACTTTATGATAGCTGTAATTCATGATCAAAATGCTGATAGGCAGATAATAGAAATAGGCTGAAAAAGGGTATAGTTCCCCTACATAGACATCACGCCATGGCTGAAGGAGATTATTATTGCAAATCAAAGTATCTAAACAATTTCTTCGTGGAAAGGACGCTTAAGATGTCCTTTTCAAATATCTGTGACATGGAAAATATTTTAATCTGGAATTTTTAATTTATTTTAATTTTAAAATTTTATATTCTTTAAAAAGGAGGTGCAAGATACTTCGTGAATCTTCATCTAAAACGAAGCTTTATCGATGATCTTTCGCCTCCATCAAAATATATGAAAAAACTTAAAATATAATAAAAAACAAATATCCACAAGTAAAATATTTTCAAGGTCACAAATATTTAATTTTTTTAAGGTACGTTGATTTGCAATGATTATCATTTTCCGTCATATTGGCGTGAGACATATAGTATGGGAAAATTTGAGATTTGTTCAACGATAATTTGCAACGATATCAAAATAGTTTACCTAAAATCAACATCAACATCAACATTCAATGATTATTTCAAAATTAGTTACAACTTCTTTTGATATTTTTTGTTAGTTTCACTTATTTTAAATGCAACACTTTGATTTTCTTGTACTCAGTTATAACCAAAATGCGCATGTTGAGTTCCAAGTAAGAGATTGTTATAATCGTTGATTATTTGTTACAAAAGTTAAACTGTCAGTGGCTCTTTTTCGATCTGCAAAAATAGTGATTACTATTTACTATCTTTTTATGTACCTCGTAATTTTTTCCTAAAAAATGATTTAACTTAAAACCTCTAAGACATTCGCTATCGTGGTAAAAGATGACTTTGTGTGTACTTTTTTCAGAAATAACTGGATGAAATTCGGTCAAATTTGAATTGAAAGGGTACATAATTGTAGTCTGACTACATAACCAATATTTTTTTATTATTTTTTGAATTATGATACTACATACTTGGGTAAGAGATTATCATTTAGTGATTATAGTGTAATAACCCAATTAGAACTTTTCAATCACAATAAAAATTCAAAATATAAGTAGTTTTGTAAATTAAGCTGTTATATAGGAAATACTGAACATTAAAAAAACATATTTTTTCTTGAATCTAAGATAACTCCGGCTCCGAGTCCGACTCCGGGTTATCAGAAATCTTCGGCTCCGACTCCGACTCCGACTCCAGCTCATAAAATTTAGCCGACTCCGGCTCCGACTCCGACTCCAGCTGTTCGAGTTTTGACGACTCCGACTCCGACTCCAGGTCCCCAAAAAGACCCGACTCCACCGACTCCGGCTCCGACTCCGACTCCGACTCCACAGCCCTGCTGCAAACAAACTGCTACTTTGTAGTCTAATAGCAGGGATGGAATAATCGCAAAAAAATCATTTTTGCAATTCCGTCGTGAAACTACTTACTTTTCCTGTCATTCTTAAACGACGAAATAGCCTACTTTTCTGTATCAAAAGTAACAGAATCGAATAACAACACTTTTCAAAATAAATGCTGAAAAGTTCTACTTTTCAGCACTGAAATGGGTGCTGAAAAGTTGAACTTTTCAACACTTTTCAACATTTTTTTGATTTAAACGATTTATTGACAAAATACATGAAAATTCGACTTAAAATTTCACTCAATGGGTGTTTTTCGAAATTGCAAAAAATGTTGTATGGAACTCGTTGCAAAACTTGATTTTTTCAGCACTCGTCGTATTTATCCAACTCGGTAAACCTCGTTGGATAAATGTACGACTCGTGCTGAAAAAATCCTCTTTTTGCAACTTGTTGCATAAACTACTATTTCGCTTGCGAACTTTCTTCACCCGAGAAAGAGAGAGGAGGCAAATCACGCTAAAGAAAATCGCTCCCAAACTGTTTTTTTTTTGTGAATTTCCTTGTTAGCACCACTTTAAATTATTTATTTCGCTTTGTTTACACTCTTTGCCCATCTACAAAAAGTGACAGTTCATTTTCGACTTGTGACGTTACACATGCATGTGTAGTAGTGGAAAAGATGTTCCGCTGAATAATCAAGATGATGATTTTTTTAGATTCCTTTTACCGATCTTTCGTGTGCGAGAGAAGACGCCATGCTCCCATCGGATTTTTTCTCTTGATGAACGTCCAATGATTTTCTTTTGATGATGATTATTCCATCGCAAGAGCAAGATGATTAAACTGTTACCAAAAGTTTTAATGTCCTTGAAATTGTGAAAAATGTTTCTAAGTTCATTAACTTTTTTAATTCTTTATTATTAGTTTAACGATTTTGAGCTCTTTTTGGTTCCATTTTTCGATATCTCGTGACGGTGAGGCAGTACGACTACCACTTTTTCAGTTATTTGTAGCTCAAAACCGTGAAGAGATAGAAACTTGGTGTCAAAGGGACTTTTGTGCCATATAGCGTTCTCAAAACAAAAAAAAAAACGTATTTTTCATCAAAAAAAAGTTGAGTTTTTAAATTAAAAAAAATCAAAACTGTCAAAAATCGAGAGATATGTCATTTTATGGGAACTTTAATGTACTTTTCTTATATGCAATATTCCCGAGAGGCCATTTTTTCATCTAGAATAAAAAAATCCTTTTAAAATTCTACTAAGTTGTAGAAATTTTTTTTTTTTTTTTAATTAAATATACTTTATTGAATCTTTCTTATAATAATTACATTTGGTTTACATAATAAGTGGTCAGCTGTGGCTCTTCAGCTTTAGTTTGCTTTTCGTGATTTAAACACTGTTCATTTTCTTAACTTTAAAAGTATATGATTTATCATTTTTGTAACACTAGGTACAATGAGGAAAAAAATTTAAGAAAACATAACCTAACCTAAAACTAACTTTATCTTACCATAAACTAAACCAATCCTTGAATCAAGGGGTATTCAGATATAGCACATTTTTCCCTGAATTTCAAACATTTTTCTTGAATCTTCTGATCCAACATTTTTACTTCTGCTAATTCATGAACCTCACTTGATCTTGTCCAGCCAGGAACATTCAAAACCATTTTGAGTACCTTGTTTTGGACACGCTGGAGCTTCAATTTATGAGTTCTAGCGCAACACTCCCAAACAGGTACTGCATACTCAATAACGGGGTAAATTATTTGTTTGTAAACTGCTAACTTATTTTTCAAAGATAGCTTTGATTTTCTGTTAATTAAAGGATACAAACACCTGATGAGAATGCTGCACTTGTTCAATATTTTGTCAACATGCTGTCGAAACAAAAGTTTCGAGTCAAGTATGAGACCTAAATAGACAACTTCCTTTGACCAGGGTATCGAAACATCATTCATTTTTATCAAAACATCATCCTTTGGGGCAAATCTGGCCGATTTGGAAAGTGGAAAAATGATGGTTTGAGTTTTGGCTGCATTTATGCGAATTTTCCAGTCGCCAAAGTATTCGGAAAGAACGTCAAGACCCTTCTGAAGACGGCCAACTAAATATCTGGTTATTTTACCCTTATAAATAACGGCAGTGTCATCAGCAAAAAGTGACAACACACCATTACCAGGAAGAGTAGGCAAATCAGATGTAAAAATATTGTACAGAAGTGGGCCAAGAATACTTCCTTGGGAACCCCAGCATCAATGTTGAATAATCCAGAAGCAATCCCATTCAGAAAAACCCTGAACGATCTCTCCGAAAGATAGTGCTGGATAATTTTGATAAGATACATTGGAAAACCGTATAAATACAGTTTATGTATCAAACCATCATGCCAAACATTGTCAAAAGCCTTCTCAACATCCAACAAAGCCATAGCAGTTGATTTAGACTCAAGCTTGTTCTGCTTGATGATTTTAGTTACTCTCGTAAGCTGATGAGCAGTATTATGTCCCTTTCGGAAGCCAAACTGCTCATTCAAAATTATATTATTATCGTTGGTAAAATCCAAAAGCCTTGAATAGATGACCTTCTCAAAGAGTTTGGACAGACTACTCAAAAGACTAATGGGACGATAACTTGTTGGCGATGTTGGATCTTTTGAGGCTTCAAAATTGGTATGACTTTGCCCAGTTTCCAATTGGTGGGGAAGTAACCAAGTTGCAAACATTTATTGAAAATATTGGCTAGATGTTGAAAGAACTGATCACTCTGTTTTTTCAACACTAGATTAAAATGTTATCAAAGCCTGGAGCTTTCATATTTTTCATTTGTTTAACTGCAACTTTGACTTCCTCACCAGAAACATGGGAATCTGCAGGAAATTCAAAGGTAGAGTTATTAATTGTTGAAATACTATTGGCAACTGATGTTTCTTTACGGCTGGTCATGGAAGCGCCAAGATTATGAGAACTAACAAAATGAAGCCCAAGTGCATTTGCCTTTTCCTCGGATGTAATCAAACGAGAATCCTCAACAATAAGAGGAGGAATAGGCTTTGGTTTGTTTTTAAGAACTTTTGAAAGTTTCCAAAATGGTTTTGAATAATTCCCAAGCTGGCTTACATGTTTTGAAAATTCTTGATTTCTGATATTGTCAAGTCGGTCTTGTATGATTTTGTTCAAATTGTTAACTGAAATCTTTTGTCATAGTCCCCAGTCCGTTGATATTGTCTCCTATAAACATTCCTAAGTCTAATCAAGTGTTTAGTATCTACGTCAATATCAGTTACCTTAAAATTAACAGGAACCTCCCGAACGTTGGCAGCCTCTGCTTGGTTGATAGCCTGCTGGATCACCTCCAGCGAACGATCAATATCGGCAGAAGTTTCCGGGTGTTGATCATAGTCGATGTTGCTGTCGACCACTTGCTGAAACTGCTGCCAGTCAACGTTGTGGTAATCTTTCCGGGTTGGTTGCCGCTGCGGAGTAACGGAAGCTCCAACCTCCACAACCACCGGATAGTGATCAGAACTCAACTCTTCAAACACCTCAGGATGAGCCACGTTCTCAGCCATATTGGTAATGAAGAAGTCGATGATTGAGTGATTCCCAGACCGAGCCACCCTCGTTGGACGATCTGGACTCACAACGTTGTAGTATCCGTTTTGCAGATCGTTGTGCAGAATCACTCCGTTCCGATTCCTCCTGCTGTTGCCCCAAACTTCATGCTTCGCGTTGAGGTCACCAGCGATGATGTACTTTGCGCTCCGCCGTGTCAGCTTCTGGATATCGCTCTTCAGTTTTGCTGCTGAACCATCTCTGGAATTCACCTGACGTGGGCAGTATGCAGCAATGAAGAGTACTGGGCCAACCGAAGTGGGAATTTCCACCCCAACGGCCTCGATGATGTCCAGCTTGAAGTGTGGCAGCCGGCGTGGCTTGAGATCACGATGAACAGCGACAAGCACACCTCCTCCTCCAGAGGTGGTCCTGTCGAGCTGCGTCGCGATCTTGTAGTTTTGCAGATAAACTTTTTCACCGGGCTTCAGATGAGTTTCCGTGATGGCAGCTACGTCGATCTCCTTCTCGCGAAGAAAATCCACCAGCTCTAAGTTCTTCCTCCTAATGGAGCAAGCGTTCCAATTCAGCAGCTTGAGGGACCTACGATCCATACTGGATGACGAACGAGGTCAGCACTTCAATCTGCTGGGTCTTGGTTTTGCATCCACGCAGTGCAGCGGACATCTGTTTGAAAATATTGAGGAGTTCGGTTGAGGTGTAAAGATCATTACCATTTTCCTCAACTGCTGGTTCTTGGGTTGGTCTTGGCTCCTGGCTGAAGCCCGGTGGTGGCGGTCTCGGCTCCTGGCTAGAACCCGGCCGTGGATGATTCATCTCAGCTCTCTTCCTGGGATCCAACGGCAACGGTGCCAAGTTCGGAACCTGGCGTCGCGGTTGAAGAGGTGGGAAATTTTGCTCCACCAAGGCTGGAGGAGTTCTACGACGCTGAGGCTGATTCTTCGTCGATGCTTGCTGCCGAATTTTCACGAACTCAGCTCTCTTGGGGCACTTTCGGTCGGTTGACGAGTGCTCACCGTTGCAGTTGAGGCACTTCACCAGCGAATCTTGGATGCACTGGGATGTGATGTGCGCATCGGTACCACATTTGGCGCAACGACGCTTCAGGTGGCAGTTCTTACCTCCGTGCCCGAAGCCCAGGCAGTTGAAGCATTGTGTGACGTCACGATGCACTGGTCGGTATCGCTCCCACGACACGATAATGTTGAAAACCGCTCGAATTGCCTTCAGCTCAGGAAGCGTCGTCGATCCCTTAGCCAAATGCAGCAGGTAGAGCTGGTCACGGTACTTGATGTCTTTGTTGCGTCGGCTCATTTTGTGCACGGCCAACACATCCAGTTTCAAAACTTTTAGCTCGGCAGCTAATTCCTCCACTGGCATGTCGTACAGACCTCTGACGACGATTTTGTACGGCTTATCCATGACGACATCATGGGTAAAGTACTCCGCCTCGTTTTCGGTCAAGTAATCCTTGACCAGTTGATAGTGCTGCCTGGATTGCACCAGCACCTTAAATCCGTCCTGACACAGACGAATGTTGCCTTGGACTTTCCCAGACTTGATGAGTTCAACCAGCCCCGCTCGAAAGTCGATCGTTGCTGCTGATTGCCGCACATAAAAAGGAGGCAGTTTCTCCTTTCGCTGTTTCACTTCATTCTCCTTTGCTTCCGCTACCTGGTCCTCGTCAGGCAGTCCAGCAAACTTGTTGTTCTTCAATAGCTGCTCCTCGTGCGACGAAGAGTTCTCCTCCTCCTCATCCATCGGTACAGTACCGTCGCTCTTTTTCGTCTTTTTGCTGTTCGATGTCACTTCCAAAAGCACCTTCCTTTTGGAAATTCCCGGTTTTTGGCCATCAGTTGAGGCCTCAACCTTCCTTTTGGAAATTCCCACTTTTTTGCCTGCTTGAGCCGCAGGTAGGGCAATATTGCCGGCGTTTTGCGCCGGGACGCGACGAGTCATGTTGATTCAGACAACCTTCACCAACGAATGCTCGGATAACAATGACTAAGTTGTAGAGCAGACAACAATGACAAACATTTGAATTAAGAATAGTTGCTTGCTCACCTAAAATAACTTTACATTAATTTAAGGGGTTACATACAAGTAGAAAATCATAAAATTTGTCAATGCAGAAAATTCAATGAATCCACTAAATGATGATTTTCAATCACTTCTGAAAAATTCATGAAGATATTTCGTGACTGAACTGAGTTAGAGACGCTTTAAGTTCAAAATTTTGCCATGCTCAAAGCGTACTGTTAATTTTTGTACGCGCTTTTCTCTAAACATCGAGTTGATTTGCGGGTGCCACGATACCTCGAGATGAGATGGACCAAATTGGCTGAAAATTGGGGTGAAGATATATCCCATGTGCATGACGAAGCCCAATTTTGAATTTTTGCTATTTAAAGAAATACAAAAATCAAAAACTGTCGATTCTTTTATGAAAAGCATCAACAATATTATTATCTTTATTTAAAATAAACTTTTTGCAAATCGGCCTTTGTCATGCACACAGGACTGGTTTAACGAGTCTTCACCAAAATTTTGAGCCGATTCGATCAAAGCAGTGGTGAGATATCGTGGCACCCGTTTTTAGAAACAGCTAACCAGTGTTGGTATTCTCGCGCTCTCGCGAGAAAAAATCCTCTCTCTCGAGTTCTCGCCGCGAGTCCCGAGCTGCCGAGAGAAACTCACCAGTTGCCCGTGGTCTCCTCCGCTCGCGAACGGGCTTTTTCGCGAATCAGAATTGCCCGCGAGCGGTAAGTAGAACGTGTTAGAAACGAAAAAAAAAAAACAACACAGCGATTGAAGTTACACCTTTATACCATCGCCTGGTTCGCATTCATAAGCCTGATAAACAAATTGCTAGCTTGAGACGAACGGGCGCTCGCGAGCGCTCTCGACTAGAGCGAGAACGCGAACGAAAATGCGAGCGCGAGCGAGAAGAGAAAATACTACTAGTTCTCTCCCTCGCTCACGAGCGAGAAATGTTTTCCTTCTTCTCGCTCGAATTCCAACACTGCAGCTAAATTCAAATAGCTATATCTCGGCAATGATTCTACCAAACGTCTTCAAACTTGTTTTGGTAATAGATTAAAAAATGTATATTTTAATGCCCTGAAAAATTAAAAAAAAAAAGTTTAAGTGTATACTTCATTTACATGGGATATCTCTTAACAACTGTTGCGAATTTAATGAAATCACACACAAAAACAGAGATATGGCAATCAATCAAATTCAATCGAAACAACAGAATCGCACTCAATTTCTCAGAACCGATCAGGGCTTTGTTCACGGTGTTTTCCTTCCTGAAATCAATGCAATTTTCTTCATAATCCCAATTTTCCCAAACCCCGTACAAAACATACACACAGAGATGGAACAAAAACAAAAATCCAAAGCCGCACGCGACCTTTTTATTTGCGTTCGTATTTGGATTACGAAAATTGTTTCCGAGTATTTATGGATTTATGGAAGATGAGATCACAAGCCATAAATCACCGGCAGCACCGCATCTCGTTCGGCTTCTGGAGAGCGAGAGTGGTAGCGGCACACGACGCAATCCCGATCGGGGCGGCCTTCGGAAGAGCGCCGAATTCATTGCAAACAGATTGTGTACAGTCATCCCACATATTCGGAACGGTTTCCAGATCGACCAATGTTCAGAAAATCATAGCAAATCGATAATTTTAACTTTTATATGAAGTTTTTGAAGAATTACTTTGACCCTTGAAATCCACAAATTCGGAACACTTTTTTCTTACGAATGTAAACAAACTTTGGATCTCTCCAGGAGTACATATTTATTACCAAATAATAACTTCACACACTGAAACCAATGAAACTCAAGCTTAGTGATGTTTTGTACATGGTTTGATAACTTTTTTGTGAAAATATCAGTTAAATTCAGGTGTTCCACAATTGTGGAAGGTACAATAACATCCCACAATTATGAAACAGGCCATTTGGAGGCAGTGTTTTGCTGCTCTAGACAAAATAGTCTTGGAATGAAGTTTTTTGTTCAGAAAGTACTACTTTTACAAGTGAAATAGCAAGATAATGTCCAAATGAAGGTTCTAAAAATAGTAAGGTCGACAGAAAAGCTACTTTTGGCATGCTATTGACAAATTATCATAAAAGTGTTCCGAATTTGTGGGTGTTCCGAATATGGTGGATGACTGTACTTCGGCTACTGTTGGCGAACTCCCGCCTTGGGCCGAATGCCGAATGGGCAAAAATTATGTGATTATGGTTTTTTTCCTGTTTTTTTTCTGGTCAGGAAAAAAAGCGGGACCAATACTTAACCGCGCGGAGGAAAGTGTCATTAATGTTAAGTCAGGCCAAGATTTGTGGCAGATTTCGTCTTGCACATGCTGAAGTCGTAAAATTTTTCAATATTTTTATTATTATGGCGATGACGAAGGCAATCGAACGCATTGTGGTACATACATAGAAATAAAAAGGAGTTTTTGTATTTTAGTTACAAGCTTTTTGAATTTTTTCACTTGTAGGTTATATTTATTTAGGCTGCAAGTGCTGATAAATTTAATTTCAGATTAATTTGCAGTTTTTTTTTAAATTGTCTGAAAAAACTTACACAGGAAATCAAAAACCAAACAAAAATATGTTTACACATTTTGACCTGTTTTAAATGCATATTATACCCATGTTTTTAAAATTGAAACATCCCTAGTGAAATATCCAAAGGAGGTATTAGACTACGGCAAACCAACAAACAAACTCGCACATTTTGACAGTTTGTCTTCGTAGTTTGTTCGCTCACATTTGTTTGCAGAAACGTCAGCTTGCATACATTTGCTTGCAACAAGTTTGCGAGTTTGACAAACTGTCAAACGCTAAAAAGTGCGAGTTTAATTGTTAGTTTGCCATAGTCCAATACCTCTAATGATTCTAATGTATTGATGATGAAATCATCAGACATCGAATCAAATATTATCATCAAAATTTATTAAAAATAACAAATTCCGTAAATATTCACTCCATATTTCATAAAAATATTATAATCTCGAAAAATAAGAAAAGTATTTTGCGATTGATCTTTGGGTTAATCGCAGCCGCATTTTTTGAATTGTTTATTGCCGAAAAAATGAGAACCTTAAAAAAATCTTCTACAAAAAAAAAAGGATTTTTTTGAACTTAGCTAGAAAAAAATCACTCAACAAGTTAGTAAATTTATTTTTGTTTTCTCCCTGTAAATGTAAGAGCCCACATTTTTAATAAGTTTGAAATTTTAAGCATGTTTTTTTCTGTACCATGATCTTCAGAAAGCATGTGGTTACTGAATATTCAATATTTTTATACATTTGTTATTTGATGTTTTATTGGTAAATGCTTGAAAACGTTTAAGATAAATTCTCTGTGTTTTCGCAAATCGACTTTTCTTTGTTTTTTTTTTCGATTCGAATGAAATGTTGTCTATTTTTTTCATGTAAGGCTCCATACAACTTAGCGGGCTGGTCAAACAAAAAAAAGGAAGTGAATTTTCGAAAGTCTGTATTTTGACAAGGGATTTTTTATTCGATTTAAGTGATAAAAAGTCAAACAAAATCCGGTTTTTTCGTGTGCCTATTTTTTCTAAAAAGTCTTAGAACTTTACGGAAGACACCAAATCGATCAGAAAATGTCTCTTCAAGCTGCAGGTTTTCGAATATTCCTAGGCCTATTTGTATGAAAAACACGCGAAATTGTATGGAGACTTGCATGGAAAAAACATATTTTGTAAAATGACTTCTTTTGGCATAGGGAATGCGTGTTCAATGATTCTTTCAAATCAAAATTTCAAGATCTCCAAAAAATGCGTAATTTATGTTAAATTGGGAATATTAATTCTCATCAAACTTTAGTTTTTTTTGAAAAGACCTATTATAAATTTATTCTGTTTTTTTATTTGGTTGCATCACTCTCTTCTAACGCATATATCACCGATCAGTATGCTCACTATCCCTAGTTCAACGCGGCTCTGAAACTGGTACGCTAGTGGACAAGTTTCAAATGTGACAACAACGCTGTTATTTTCAGGGAGGTGCGTGCGACATTGAAGTTGCTACGCACACAAGCAAAAAGTGGCGTATTCTGTAATTTTTAAAAACTTTTCTTTCGTTTCTTTTGAAAAGTAGATTTAAAATTAAAGAAAATCCGATTTAAAAGTATGTTATTGTCCAAGTTTAGCCGTTCGGACACGTCACCTCTTCAAAGCGGTCCCCAGCACAGGAGGACCATTTTTGGCAGTGATGTAATGACAGGTCGCTCCGCTATATAGCTCCGATAATCCCCGGTTCAGGTTTCCTCGTGCGTTCAACATAACGATTTGAGAATCAATCATCACACTAACGCTCCTTCGTCATCAACCGTGGTACCGGTGAACCTCGGAAGTTTGACACACATGTGTTGATTCTGCGAGCGCTGAACAAAGTGACAGCTCGACCAAACTAACGCGGTTCCACTGTGGTGAACTGTTAACTCACACGCGTGCTCACGAGATACGCAGCTTCCGACTAAGTATATGGATGTAATAGCTTGAAGATACGGCACGGTAGCTCAACCAGGTCGTGATCGTTGTCTTAGCGGTTGCGTAGCTGAACCAGACTCAACTGGACTTCAGCTGAGGTGCGTGCCAAGTGCGTATTATGATATCAATGTCAGCGTTTATCCATTCTTGTAAACCGCCGATTATAACAAAGTAAATGCGTGAACGTCGCTGTTTGTTGTTGTTTCCAAGGAACGGGGAGGTGCAAATGACATGTTTCGATTACGCAGCATCGCGATGGGCTTAAGATGCTGGCTTAAATTGATTTCGTGACTTCAGCGCGATTTGTGTAATTTTGCTACCGTTTACAAATGTTGCAATACAGTTTTAGTTTTTGAAGACGATGTTTATGCAATACACTTTTATCATATTAGTAAAACCAGTTCCCAATACCACAAAATATATTCCAACGTAATGCGAAACCATCTAAGTCAGGTAGTAGCATAGCTCACATACCTTTAATTTCAGTTTAGTCCAAATAAGGATCCAAGTGGAATACCTCATAGCTCAGGCCTCAGTACCGGCGGTAGCCCCAACCGTTACTCACTCAGCTTTCAACGCCGCTTCGGTCGACGAGCTTCGGATTCCTCAAAATCCAACCGCGAACTTCAATCATCGAGTTGTCAGCTTCCGCGATGGGAGCTTGAACTCTTTGGGCTTTGGCTTGTGATGTTTTCGGCGCGCTAGCTCTCCTTCGAATGGACTTAAGAGGCGGCCGCGTTGAACCGAAGTTCGTTGGCTTCGCGTCAGGGACCTTCGAGCGAGGAAGTGATCGTTTATGATATTTGATAGCCCGTGATAGGCTGCAATCAAAGAGAGTGTGCCGGTAACTTGATTCCAATCAGGAAGATCTCAAGTTCAACTTTTATTGGCTCTTGATGGAATTGAGACGTTACCCCCTAAGGGGAGGGCGCGACAACATGCACTTTATAGTTCCAAGTGTGGGAGAATCGGAGCGTCGATTAATTGCGTTCATCGTGTTTAACAGTCCTCGTTAAAGTCCTTCCCGGTAATAATCGTAAATTATCGGACCAACTAATAAAGGACGCCCTTGCGCTGGATTCGACAAAAAAAAACGATCACGCAAACTTGGCCATGGTTGCAAAGTGGTGTCTTTGTTGTCGGGGAATCTTGCAAAATATGGGACACGGGGCAGTGCCAATTCCCGATTCGGTTCACCTTGGTCCCGAGGGCGCTAATTGCTGCAGGTTTGGCTGTCCCTTTAATTTTCGCTGGTAAGATCTTGCCAAATCGATCGACCTACTGAGAGATTCCATGCAGAATTGCGAACAGTGTTTTAAATGTTTCGTTGAATTGTTATCATCTTTTTCCATAAATTTTTAATTATATGTTTTTAGGGTTTAGAATATAAGATTTTTTCACTAAGCTAATGGTTCGTTGTAATAACGGTAATTATCAGTCACTTTTTTACTCTCTACATCAGTGGTCACCAAAGTGCATGTGAAGTCAGTTCATAAGTCGTAACGCGGCATTATTTATGAGCTGGGCCTCAAACCAATTTTGTTTTATTCTCCTTCCTGCTCATGCAGTGATTTAAAATTAAAGTTGCGCTATTTTAAATTAATATTACGTTATATTTTCAAATATTCATCACTTCTTTGAAAATTTGATTTTGTTGATTTAAATAAATTTAAACCAATTGATTGGAACCTTTTTCGATCAAAACTGTTAGAAAAATGTCATTTTTGTTCTTTGATATTTTTATAACTTATATGTCCTATAACTACCTAAATTGTGTATTTTGTATTTTCAGATCTATAAATTGAAATATGAACACAAAAAAAAACTTTGGGCATCCCTAGAACCTGCTTTGTGACCAGGAAGCTTTTTTGCAACATTGGTTCGTCTGTATAAGTCTCCATACATTTTTACAAATCTTCAAAAATCTGTATCTTGAGAACGAATATTTTTATCAATTTGGTGTTTTCGTCAATATTCGATATTGCTTAGGTTTTTTTTTAAAAATGTGACACTCTAAAAAATAAGCATTTTATTATAAAATATAAACAAATTAAATCTCATTTTTGGATATGTTTTAGATGACAAAATATTGAATCTTTTGAGCTATAGTACAAGTTAGTCATATATCAGTTTACAATGTTGTTAATTTTTCGAAAAAATAATATTTGTTCAAGCGTGGAAAAATGTCAATAAAACTTTTTGACTTCTTTTTTTAATGCCAATCAAATTCGCAATCAAAACGTAGTTCACATTAAATTTGATATTATGCACCGTTTTTTAGTTTATTTAGGCCGTTGCAAATATATTTCAAAGCTATTGTCGCCCCCCTCCCCCTTCAAAATTGGTTGGAAAAATCAGGGAGCAAACATTTTGTTTCCAAAAAACTTCAAAATTTCCATGAAAATAGAAGTGTAATCAACTGAAAACAATCTAAAATGCATTTTTCTGCATTGATAATCATATTTAGCATGTTTATGCTTGTTTAAAATTTTTGTGGAATTCCAATGTACAGCACCGAAAAAAAAAACGATTTTTCGCAAAAATAAAATTTTTGTCAATATTTACTGGACAGGTGTATAATGCATTTTAAAACACTTTTTTCATTGAAATGTTGAAATCATGGCTCTTAATTTCAATTTTTAAACTTTTATTATTACTATTACTTTTTATAAATTTCTTATTTAATGTTTTACAACTCTATTTCAATAAATGATTTCCTATCAACTATATGAGTTCAATCCAAAAAAGTTAATTTCACGTTTTCAACTGAAAACTTATCAAATTAACACTTGAAATCTTTGTAGATAAAATTTGTGGTATTTTTGTGCATTGATTTCCGAAAATACTTTAATTTCAAGGGATTTCGCGGGAATTTCACGAATTTCACGCTGTCCGCGAAATCGTGAAAATTCGCGAACCCTGGTCATGACTAGAGCGTCCAATTTCCCGTCCCGGGAAAAAAATTTCCGGGAATTCCCGGGATTTCCCGGAAAAAAATATTGCAAATTTCCCGGGAACCTTTTTGGCACCAATGTTTTGAAATTATACAAAAAAATAATAACTGGAGATTTGATTTTTTTTTATTTCAATCTACTGTTCATATTAACTAATCAGCTTGTCTGTAAATTTCATGTCAAGGTTTAATTCAGATAATATTTATTTCTGAAGCATTCACCACTAGGCATACTGTTTGCTTATATGTTGGACAACAAAACTTACGCTGTTATGGAATGAATATAAACTATTTTATTTTTGACAACCTTTTTTAATGTTTTTTTTATAATATAATTTGAAAATAAGATATTTACATCTTCCGGCCAAGATCAACATTGAGATTTGTTTGACTTTTTTACCTTGAATATGTTGGATGGAAATTGAACTGATATAATTGAATTTTTAAAAAAGGTTTGTGTAAAAAGAATTTGTTTCTAAGTATTCGAGAAATTACAGATTGAAGTTATAATTTTATGAAGCACGTGAGCTATCAAGGGCGTAACAGGGTTATATATGAAAAAATATTGTTGAATTTCAACCACTTTTAAATGCTCAAAATTATTTTACTCTAATTGATTTATTAGGCTGAATACCATATAACTAAAGTCGTATCATAAAACAATCAAATTTTCAAGTTAAAAAATAGTGTTTCAAGTTAAAAAGCGCTTGAAATTAGATTTTTAAGGTAAGTTCAATGATTATTTATTTATTCACAAGTTGAATTTTTTGTTTTTTTTTTTTAACTTTCTGGTCAGTGAGACAAATTTAAAAGCAATTTTAACGGTTGTGGAGTATAGATTTTTACTGTCCAAACACATTGATTTAGAAAATCCTTCTCAACAAAAATACTAATAATATTTTCTTTCATTTGGGACGATTTGAAAGATTTCAAAATTAGAAAAAATTATATATTTTCTCAAAGTTGCATGATTTTTTACAAGCAGTCAAGCCATTAATTGATCCTCATACTAATTTTGACCATTAAAGTTGCTGTTCTATACAATTTCGTTGCAAAAGATTCATCAGAAACAGGATTAGAATAATTCTCGTTAAATTTCAAATTTCCCGGGAATTCCTGGGATTTCCCGGGAAATTTGTTGAATATTTCCCGTTTCCCGGGATTTTGTAACCTCGGGAAATTGGACGCTCTAGTCATGACTTCTTCAAGTAAAAAAGCCACGCTTATAACAAAAAAGGGGTTAAGTAGGGTTTATATGATTGACAACAGTGCTCGATTTAAAAATTCATGTTAGGTACTTTTAGATTGTAAAGTTATTTGCAAATCGATCAGTAAGTCCGTTCACAAGATTTTTGAGTATTTCTCTGGCAAATTTATCAGAATATTTGGCCACTATCGTTTAAGTGTAACCAGAAGCTGTGATAAAGTTTCAACAGTTTTTTGGAGGTATCATATTTTTTGCAATTTGACGTGGATTTCCAAATCACAAAAAAGTGTATCCTCGGAAGGAGAAAATTGAATCAAGCACGCGATCATCTCGGTCTTTGTTGGCACTTTTCGATCCGTCATCTATAACGCATGGCGCCCCCATCGCAGCCTCCGACTTGATTGGACAAAGAATTTCTCTGCCCCCCTTTTCCTCCTGGGCAATTAAGAGGGCGAGTTCCTTCGAAGAAGTGCTCAGTTGATTTCGCGTGCATCGTCATCGCCATCCACCATCAATCACGGCGCCATTAATGTCAGTTTGCGGGTCCGACGGAGAAGTCACTTCTATGCGCGGGCAGGATTTATCGTTCAATTATCTTGAAATTAGGGCTACCGTCACATCACCCCGCGGGGACGGCTGTCACGGCCGGCAACGACAATTTATGTCCGGCGGTCAAAGGTGGCCGAAGAGATTCTTCTTGAGTGTGGACATTCTTGTCGGTAACCCTGTAAGGTGTTGAGGCAGCTTCTTTTAGAAACAATTTCAAATGTGAAGCTTAACTGAAGTTCCCTCCATAAAAATACCTAGTAAAACATTTGTCAATACCGGCGCCCTCCCTAGAGTAATGCAGTTCGTGGAACGGAAGGAATGTTAGTATGATGATAAAAAAGTTGTAGACTCGTCGTTGGTTCAATTTTGAATCTGAACTAGTCTATTTAAGAAAAACTTAGAACTAGATAGTGGTCACTACAGGGTCAACCATTTTGCCACACAGAACGCGTACCGCCGGCATCGTTTCCACCAAGATAACCGATCTCGAAAAGTCGTAGCGACGTGTGCCGTTGATGAACTCTGCAAGTGAAGCCTCTCCGGTGGTTGACCCTCTGCGCATTCTTGTAGTGCTGCAGAAGGTATCAACCGAGGCGTGAGATATCTTGCCTTCACTTTGTGGTCCAGCCCTCGTCGGGAGGTTCTAGGAGTGTAGATGTGACCACAGGTTACATAAAATGGGTTATGGGAATGAAGCGAAACCGCAGAACGACACTGCTCTGAGCCCGGGATTACAAGATGCTAGTCGTGGTCGAGGGCCTTGCTAGAAGGATTAGGTTGCAGCGCTTCATCGCTGGGAACCAGTTCTACACATCTTCCAGCTGTGCGAAAGCAGTCCAAGACGAAGCTCCAACTCATTAGCGAAATGAATCAACTTCGCTGGTCAGTTGTTATTCTTCCTAAATTATATCGTTTCCTTGGTTTGCCCCAAAAACCTTACAAAATCCCGTTTCTAGCCGAGTAGGGCTTCCTACAAGCATCAATGTCCATACCAGCGGCGGTTCGGAAGGGGGTAGGACTAATACTCATCATCATCTTCATTAGAGCGTTTCGGGGTGGGAGGGTCCTCCCGAGAGAGGGGGCGGGACAAAGGAAAACTAAATATCATCGCATACAAAACTTCCCGACGCTGCTAATTAGCACCATTTTGCCGCACGCAGCAACACACACCCTTGTTGCTCTAGCTTTGGCTGAGCTCTCGTAGATATCAAATGAGGAGGACAGACCTGCCCGAAAATGCCGAATTGGTCGTGTTTAGTATCGTGGCGGATTCGTCAGGTGTGTCTATCTCTGAGGGTCTTGGTAGAACTTATGTTCGGGTACCCAGAAAATGATCAAATACTTTGTAGATCTTCACCATATTTTTAAAATATCCTGGATACCCTATAACCATATGCAGATGAACTACCCAAGTAACAATTTAAGTTTTAAAACGATCTAGAAGAGATTATTAAGAGTCGTTGGCCAAATATGGTTATAAAACATTTTAGTCCTACATGCTGTATTAAACACGAGTTAAAGCTGAGTTAAGTGCAAAGTGGACTATTTTAGGAGGTTATGAAGATCAATTTTCAAGGATGTTTTAAAACGATATAATCTAGCAGATAAGTTTTAGCAATGTCTTCAAAGACTCTTGCTGAATTAAATAAATCTTGTGTAAATGATAAATGGTTTTGGAGTATCCTGGAAGACTTCTTAGCGACTGAAATAAATCAAGATATAAATGGAACAGCTCTTGAAGAAAACCAAACGTGCCTTAACTAGATCTTATTGAATTCAAAAATATTATCATCAAAACCATTCTGTCTTATAGTGTACCCTACTTGATAAACAAGTATTAGAAAATTATACAAGACAAAAATTTACAAGGAAAATGCTATATTGAAAAATAAAACATGCATAATTTAGTGAACATATCCAAAAAAGTTCATGCCATTAAAAAATGATCGAATAATTTTTCAAGATGCCTCGAAAAAAATACTGCTCGCCTTGTTGAATCTTTAAATAACCTACAAGATTTTCATGCCAAAATACGTTTAATTTCTGATATCTCTCAAATATTCAACATGGCTGCGATTTTTTGCCCAATTTCTTGCCTCTCAATATGGCGAAAATCGTTAAACCATTCTTTTCTTGATTAAAACCATGTTAAATGTAATTATTCTAAGCATGCTCTTGGTGGGGACTTCTGAAGAACTGTAGGACTTGTGAAAGACTTGATATTGCTTTAACCAAGGCTAAATCACACGTTGCACTGGCCGTAGCGCATGCTTGTATCGATGGTGGAAAATAGATCCGGGTAGTGAAAATTTCTGGACCAACACGGGAAAAGGGTGGACAAAAATTTCGACTGTGTAGCTAATTTTCAGGTTCACATTACTCGGACACTCAAACAACAGCAATCCTCTCCAGCTTTCTTCCGCAAAGGGGATTTAGATGAGTAGTTACCTGTTGTCTAAGAACTTTAATAATAATTGTTCCAAATTTGCATGCGCCCTTTTGATTGTTGCTGTAGATTTGATCATAATTTTCTCTCTAAATAAATAAACACAATAATAGCTCTGTTTTTTATTCATATAACATTAACAATACTGCGGAAAAACATACTACATGACAAAACGTATTCCAAAGTGTCAATTATTTGGTTTGGCTTTATTTCGTCACATATTCTATATTTCACTTTATCATGAACATGATCATGGTTTTCGTCACTTTTTCTTTATTTCACATACACATTTACAACGTTTGTCATAGGTTTCATCCGCCACAAAAAAAAATAATCACAAATAACACTTTTTATTCTCTTATTAATCGATCACCTAACCTCTAAACTGCACTGAACAAACTGAACGTAGCAATACATGCAACAAAATATTCATGGTTTTAATTAAGCCATTTCTAAAACTGAAGAGTTTTAATCTTATCTTCAGGAAGCCGTTGTGAATTTAAAACATTCTTGAACAAATCAACTTATTCTTGGACAAGAAAATGCCGTTTTGGAAGTTGAAATAGTTAATTTGAACGCTAGTCAATTTAAAAATTAAAAAAAAAACACATTTGCTGCCTCGTTAGTTTTCATCCAATGATGGATTACGAATCAGCATAGACATTGCACAACACTAATTTTCTTCAATCCTCAGAAAAAATCACAAACTAGGGACGGCATGGTTCGACTGCTCCTTGAATAATTTTAACCGCAAACAAATCACTTTTCGCTTTAAATGGTTTTCACAGAGATAGCAACAATAATGGTAACGGAATTTTTATTTCATAATCTGTAAATTCACACAAAATGTCTCCTGCAACTGCGCTGCTGCTGCTGCTCCATGATTGAAATGTTGCTTTTGACAGCTAAAGTCCTACGGTTTTGGAACATGCAACTACTAGCACAATTGGTTTTAAGATGGTTTTATTTGAGTCACTAAAAGAATGCTTGAAAATCTTATTTAAACTAATAAATAAAACTGTTTCGACAGTCTTGAAAACCTATTAGAAAAGTTTTCAAGATATCTTGAAAGAAAAGCGAGGATAGAACTTGATAGGATAATTCAAAGTTGTTATGAAACTTGGTAACATTTTCCAAAGCTTTAATAAAACTTGTGAAGAGTATTAGGCAAATCGTTTGTTACTTGGGCTAGTCTGCCCGCTAGTTGGTCAAACCACGGACAAGCTTGAACAAATAAAGACTTAAGGTTCGAGACTCTGAACTCCGAGATCAGGCAGCCCGGGGCTGGCAACGCAAACACGATTAAGTGATTTCCGGGCAGGGACTGCTCTGTTCAGCAGCAAACTCCAGATCGTGTGGTCAAAATTGGGCCAGCTGGTGGGCGGTTACAGAGTCCCACTGTGCGCCCCACCGCCCTGCATTAGACGATCGAAGATGTTTGCCCGAGATTCGGTGCAGATATTGGGCGCGCAGAGTTCGAAGAATGGTTCATGAGCGCTAATGAGCAGCGATTATGACCGATGAAGTGGTGGTAGCGCTTTGATCCAATCGCAGACCGCTTGAATTAGGTTAATCGCTGACCTAGAGCGGGGGGTTCGTTCTGAAATCGTTATGTTGATCGATTAAGCTGTTGGAAGACCTGGTGAGAGATTGAACCTTCTGCTCAGTGGATTAAAAGTATGGCCGAACAAAGTCTTCTAAAACTGGAAGAAATGTCGCCAACTAACGGTTCGCACTAATGACACGGTGAAATCTAGAGCAACGGGTCGCTCCAAAATGGCAAGGTGTGCACAAACCACCAAAATGGTCTGCCAGTCTTTCTGCATCGTGGGTGGGCGGTCGGGTCAGCTTTTAGGGTGGTCTATCTCCGTCATCCGTACCGCTGGACATGTGTCGCACTAAAATTCACGGCTGACTTGGTAGTGCCGCGTATGGTCTACGCTCCCCTCTAAACGAGACACTTTAAATTGAGTGGAAAAACGATACAAGAAAAAGGTTTGCGATCGAACTCAATCAATGCACCCGTTGAGAGTTTGGCCGGTATTGGCAGTTTGCTGCCAATACAGAGTGTCACCAGCCAGCAGGACCGCAAGAACCGCAGAAAAAATAACCGTCACATACTGCACTTCCGGTGGGTGCAGTCGGCAGTTGCGGGCTGTTTGGAATCGCATACGGTTTGGCCGAACTTTCTACCGGCTTATTGATCGATCGAACAGTGCAATCCGACCACCTTCGCGGCAATCAAAACAACCCGCTCGAAAGCAATGTCCAGTGTTCGGAGAATGTGTTCCAGTTTAGCTTTTGTTTAACTTGTTACTTTTTGTATAAGGATGAGCACAAAACTTGATCATTTAATTAAACTGGACTTAAATGATCAAGTGGGATTAAGTGGGATCTGGCTTTGAAACAGTACATCAATATCATTTAAGTGGTCATAACTTGGTGCAGGGTAGCCAGATTTTCAAAGTTGTTTGAACTCACTTGGAAAGTATTTCAATTTCCTACAACGATAGATGGGATGATGGATCCGGACATTGTTTACAAAACGAAAAAATGCATAAATATCAGGGTTGTTAACGATAACGCTAGTTCTATCGTTATCGTCGAGACGACAACGATAATCTAACGTTATCATTATAATTTTATCGATTCTCAACCTTGATAAATATCATTTAAGCGATCATAACGTAAGACAGAGTTGCTGAATCTACAAAAAAAAATTTCGTAGGTAAAATCTAGCAATCACCATCCATAAACCACGTTGTCGTTGTCGTGCTATCTTGTCGTACGTGCATGTTGGGCCAAATTGAGTTAAGAACGCCATTTTGTGCAGCTCACAATCGTTTTGCACTACACAGCAAAAAAAAGTTGAATTTTGGAATGTTGAAAATTTGGTAGGTTGAATATTCCTTATTTTTTGAGTAAAATTAAATAAAAAATGTGTAAAAATGTGAACCTGATGAATGTTCATCAAAAACTGATGAATTTTCATCAATTCCTGATGTAATATTAAAAAAATTTTCGACACAAAATCTGTCACCATTTCCTGATTAATATTACCATCAGTTTTTTTTTGCTGTGTAAGAAAAAAATAACTGCTGTGGAAATTATCATAAAAATCATGAGCAAAGTTTAACGTGCACTGCTAGTTGATTCATGCCACCGCCTCAATCGAAAGTGTTTATGTTCGGCTATCAAAAGTGCTGCCGTGAAAATTAATATTTTGTCCAGCCATAATCGTCACTTTCATACTTCGTCACCCGCGGGTGCCCTAAGACTGCTTTTACTGCTCTGGTTCGATGGATTTTTAATTACCTTTGCCGGTTTTATTCACCACTGCCGCGCACGAATTTGGCTTTAAGCGCCCTGGCCGTCTTCGATGGTTGCGGTTACATTGAATGTAACCGAATTTTGTCGAATTGACAAAATTGGAGGAGCATTCCTGACTATTTTTATTCCCCTAAATATAGCAGATCGTTCTAAAAATAGAAGGATACTGGTGACTGCCATATTTTTAGATATTAAAAATTTGAAAAGTGTAATCTTTTTCTGTCATAAAAGATGTACCCCTTCCCAGACGTAATATAACCATGATTTTTTTCTGTGTAGGGTTTTGTACAAGAAATGAAAAAAATACAATAAATTGTATTTTGTAAAATGTTTTAAAAATACTGGTTCGACATGGTACGGTCTTTATGATCATGGCTGTTCCAAGCAGATTTGTGTACCACTTCCTGAATTTGATGAAAACAATTCCATCGAAAACATTTTTTAATTTTTTTTCTAATGCATGGTTGATAAATCAAATTGATTTAGAAATAGTTTCATTTTTTGCATAATTATTTAAATCTTTTTTTTTAATTCGCATTTTTCTTAAATTTTATTTTAACTAATTTGAATCTGCATTCCTCAAATCACAACCATTACAACGTCATTTGCCTCATTTAACACGCACAGCACTTGTCCTGTGCTGTGATTGTCGTTCGTGTAATATGAAGGAAGCACTCTTAACGATCCCTTGCACGCAACGCACGTAAAACTGCACTCATTTGTGTCCATTGCGATATCGACTTGTTGGGCATCGTTGCTACACACGCTCAGCTGGAATGACTCGAAATTTGGGTTAAGTTCGCCAAAATTGTGAGAAACTTGAAACCATTTTATTTTTTTCAATTTTGGGAAATTCAAAGAAATTAAAATTACTTGAAAACTTACAGCAAAACGCATGTAAATTAAAACCTAATTTCACGCAATTTCGTTTCAACGTGTAGAGTTGACGGCAAACGATGCGTGCGTTGTTATGCAAATTCAGAACACTTCTTTTGCCACTTTCGAGGTATCGCTGCACCCATCGCCCAGGAATGATAATTGATCGCTGCTGTACTTATCTTTATTATTGTTATTTTCCGTCATGATTTTCGCCCGTTTGCTGAACATGCGATCCTGACGATGGCGATAAGAAAATTAAAAGTTTTCCCATGGAAGTTATGTTTCAGTTTCAACACTGATTTGGCATCGTTCTCAACAGTTGTATCACTTTCTCGAAGATTTGTCGTGCCAAATTTTGTTAAAAAGGGACAACATTATTTTAATAGCAGTTATAATTATGCCTTCTTGACACCTGTCCTACTTTAGCAGTTATTAAGGGAGTATAATTTTACGCGAGAACTCACTGTTTCTAAGAAACCGCCTGTTTTCTCGGAAGTGGCAAGTTTTCGTAAATAGAAGAGTAAACAGAAAATTAACGTGAAGAATGTGTCTACGTAATTGCTAAACTTCTCCAATCGGCTTGGGTTGGGATCATGACAGCAGGTTGTGGGAGTTTCCCAAGCGGAAATTGTTGTGTTTTCACCAGTTCTAACCGCCGGTGTTCCTCAACCGTAACCGTTTTGACTTCTGAGCCAGGAAATTATGGGAAAGGTTGAGAACCACCGACCCCGTCTTCGCTCCCGTGAATCGTTCAAATAAGCAATTTTGGGTCGCTGTGCCTTGAAATCCGGAGGTTTACAATTAGCGCAACGTGAGTTTTGTCGGTTTCGTCTGGTTGGGAAAGGGGGAAGGAAAACAGGCCTTGCCCAATCAACACCTTCTATGGGGTGCGGGCCAAGCCTAACCTTTAAACTAGTTCCCAAGCTTGCTTCTTTCGGGCGGCGTGAACACATTAATCTTCCCGGCTTTTTGGGGGAGATTACCACCAAAATTTTGCACACTTTTTGTCGCTTTCCAGGGCTCCCGAGAGCGGACAGCCGTGAAATGTAGAACTAATCGCGCTGGGAGTGATTCACTGCTGCCTCAATCGAGACATTCTCGCGCGGTGAACATCATCATAACTTGCCTTGGGTGCAGGTATCTCTACCTTTAAATAAGTTTAAGGAATAGTTAACCCTCACTTACAAAGCAAGATTAAAAACGATGGTTAAATCGCATGCAAAAGCATGCGCATCACCTTTAAAAGAAAAATCACTTTATATTACATTTTTTTCAAACAAAAAAAAGTTGCAACCGACAGCATTCAAAACCCAGCACTCGAAACGAGGACTGGCGCCTTAGCCCGCTAGGGCGCCAGATCAATTAAGAAAGGGAAGGATAAACGCTTGACATTTCGGTCAAGTAGGTTTCCTGTAATGTTACATGTAATGGGTGTAATATTACATAAATTTCTTAAAATAAGGCAAAATTGATTTAAACTAAGGCCTTTTACAAGCAGCTGGATCACGAAATAATTGCTGTGTTTTGTTTAGTATTGAAATTTTCACTAAAATTTTATTTTTTATGCTAAGAGACTAATTAATAAATTAATGAAATTTTTTTAAAGAAAAATGAAAATGAGCAATTCTTTTCGAAATTTTTTGTTCTATTTTAATTGGCTCAAACCTTGTGGGGGACTTTCCTATGACCAAAGAAGCTATTTTGTGTTATTGGTTCACCCATACAAGTCTCCATACAATTTTGGCAGCTGTCCATACAAAAATGGTACGTAAATATTCAAAAGGTGGAACTTTTGAGAGAATTTTCTGATCGACACCAAATCGAAAATTGTAGGTATTGTTAAGGATTATTGAGAAAAAAACAGGTACACCGAAAAAAATTGCCGATTTTTTTTAAACTTTTTTTAACTCAATATAATACTTTTTTAAACTCAATTTCCCAAAAACCGTATTTTTCGAGATTTTTTATATGCCTTAGGGAACAAAAATCCGCAAGTTATGAGCCATAGAGAAGCATGGTCAAAAAATCTGCCGCTGATTTTTTGAAAAACAAACACTGATTTTTGAAAAAAACAATCTAAATTATAAAAATACAAAATAAAATTTCACATGATTTTTTTATGTAAAATTGAATTTGCAATCAAAAATTACTTTACAGGGCTCCGTTTTGCCTTCCTCACGTTACTGAGGAAAGGCTAAAAAATCACTCGAAAAATAAACTTCCCAATTAGACCTCCTAGACCCACCTTCATGTATACCTATCGACTCAGAATCAAATTCTGAGCAAATGTCTGTGTGTGTGGTGGGATGTTGATCAAAAAATTGTCACTCGATTATCTCGACATTGGCTGAACCGATTTTGTCCGTTTTGGCGTCATTCGATCCGTCTTGGGGTCCCATAAGTCGCTATTAAAAATTATGCAGTTTAGTTTAGAACTTCAAAAGTTATGCAAAAAAACGATTTTAACAAAAGTCCGGAAGATTGTAAAAGGGTGGTTTTTGTAAGAAAACCCGTCATGCTATACATTTTCAGAAAGGTATTTTAAAGACCTTTCTAACGCGTCCAAGACATTGCAGATCTGACAAATCTATCAAAAGTTATAAGCACTTAAGTGTTATTTTTACGCTTTTTGGAGGCCGGATCTCAGATATTTTGATGAAAACGTTGTCCGAATCTCTCATGCAACCTATTGTTGGATAGGTATTCAACAGAGCTTTCCAACGCGTCCGAAACATTGAAGATCTGACAACCCTATCAAAAGTTATAAGCACTTAAGTGTTATTTACGCACTTTTTGCATTTTGGATAGCACCCTTAAATGTGAGGAAGGCGCCAACCACCTAAGGGTGGATTAAGTAACGTTTTTTTTTAAATATAGCCACTAAAAATTTGATTTGAGCGAAATATTTGCATTTTTTTTTAATTTTTTAAAAATAGTGACCATGAGTAACCATTTCCGATTTTTTTAAAAGTACAGAAAATTTTATGTAAAATTGTCTAAGAGACATTGAAGATTGGACTTCTGGTTGCTGAGATACAGCGGCTTAAACAAAAAGAAACAGGAAAATTGAAGTTTTCTAAGTCTTACCCAAAAAAAAACCCACCATTTTCTTATGTTGATATCTCAGCAACTAATGGTCCGATTTTCAATGTATTTTTTTCGATCTTTTCGAAAAATATATGTTCAACTTTTCTGAATCAAGACCTGTAACTAACCTGTATGAAAGAGTCCTGAAAACTGCCACTAGGATTATTCTTGGCCGGCTTCCAATTGAACATCCGGCAGGGTTGCTTCACTACGAAGAAAGGCTGAATTTATTCGTCTCCCAAACGATGGCTGGAGAAGCTTCTACAATCCATTTTATGAATGTTGTAAATGTTTCAATGTTGTATCCGACAAATATTTTCATGGAATGACAAAGCTTAATTTTAAGCATAGGATTAGGCGTTTAATTTAAATTCAGTCTGTAAAGACGTTGCTTCATAAATAAATAAATAAATAAATAAACATTTCAAAAGGGCCAAAAATTCAATACAAAAAAGTGGCTACAAAAACATGAAAAAATAGATAGGCAAAATGTCAATGATAGGAGGTGGTAGAGTAGGCCAAATATTACCAAAAAATTACATAAACTTAACAAGATAAATTCAAATTTAAATACTAAAAATGGAGCAGGAAACCCATAACATAAGAGAAGTAATGTTATTTGTAGAGCAAAAGTTACAAAAAATGTCCTGAGCAGGGGGAAAAAATAGAAAAAATAGGGCAGTAAAGGGTTAAAGAACAGTTAACCCTCACTTCACTTACCCTTATTCTACAAACTATTTCATTTTGCTAACAGTTGCAAACAAAAAAGCGATGTTAAACAAAGAATAATTAAAAAAAATTAACCAAGAAGAAAGTCACAAAAAATCTCAAATTGTATAACAACTAGATCACGCCTAAGAACCAATAAAACAGTAAAGGGTTAAGCATCTCGTTAAGGCGATGGTGGTGGCGTTCTACTAGCACTTAACGCAAAATATCACGCATCAATCTCCCGGGGGCGATCGGCTGGCGGAATGGACGCACAGCTAAAGGAGTTTAAACACTAGGAGGAGTCATGAAATAGTTTGAATGATTGGCGATTATCGACGATTGGGTTGGGAAGGGGGGGCTGGTGCCACCTACTGGGTGTCGGAAGGTGGCACCATTAACGAAGGAGGGATGTTTGACAATTGTTGTACAGGGATTTGGGAAGAACATTATATTTCATGTCTTTATTAAGTTTTCATTCGAAAAAATGGAAAATTTATGTAAATATGATAATAGACAGAGAAATGGGATAAAACATAGTTTAATATGCCCAAAAAAATCAAGCGATGATTGATTGATCTAGATATTTTCGAGAGAATACTCAAACAGAAAAGATAAAATAATCCATGAGACCTTTAAAAACATTTCCTGGAAATGTACTTTAAACAAATGTTTCATTCATATTTTATTTAGTTTGGTTTCGATGAATAATTTGGATTTGATTTTTGATCAACAGGAGTTTGAGGTTTTGTTTATCTATCGGTGGTAAAAGCTAAAATATCAAAGTAATTGTAATGTTTAAAATAATAAAAAGGAAATAATAAAAAATAAACATTCTCACCTGATATCCGGTTGCTATCCACTACTTCTCCGTCCACGATCGAACCTTCTCCGCCGCCGCCACCCTTCCCCGGCGTACTTGTCCCACTTGTCCTTCCCCCGTCACTGTCACTTCCCGTCACTGCACCACCCGCATCCCGCTCACTATTCTGATCCCCACCGTGCACCACCCCGACCAACGTCCCCAAGTGGGGCTGTGGCTGCCGATTCACGCTGCTCTGGTGCATCAGCGTTACGATCAGCGTCAGGATGATCAGCACCGCGACCACGATCCCACTGTAGATCCTACACTTGGGCGAGGACCACCGGGTCGTCATGATTCGGGCCGGCCACCACCACGTGGATTCCGCTGCGGTTCGACCTGATGCTTCTGCCGATTCACCACCACCACCACCCTGGCCACCACCTCCACGGAGGTCACCACCGCCAGGGTCCTCAAAGTCGAAGCTCGTACGAGGGATGATGCGGGCCCGCGCACCCGCGGCAGAGATTCCACCTGTGGCACGTGGGTGATCCTTGTGGGATGAAGGGGGATCGAGTGGGACGAGACCACGCGGACTCACGCACGACGCACCACGTGTCAATGCATCAAGCGGCTGGAGCAAACTGAACTGCCGGGAAAATCTCTCGCGTGATGTGCTGCAGAGTCTGGAAAAAAAGGCGGAAAGAAAAGTGGAAAACCGGAAAAATCAGCAAATTGATGACATTGAAATTTGAGCTGACGGTGGTGGAATAACATTTACATGAAATCTTGGGAAGCCGTAGACTGTATCACACTTGAGGCACTCTAGCTTCCAAGAATAAATTGGAAAAAAAACGAAGATGCTCGACGTCAAAACATTGCCAGATCAAGCGGAAGCCGTACAGCGAAGATGGGAAAGTGGCGTTGAGGAATTCCATTTCAGAAACAAAAAAATAATATGTTCGTTTGAAATATTTAGCAATTCTCTCAGCAATTAGTATTTTTTTTTTTGAAGTTTTTAATCTTCACAGCTTTTGTAAGACCTTTTTAAAAGATGGTTAGTTGAAATTGCTGAAATGATATCATTTTGTTTTGATTTTTGGATTAAATTCACAACAATCTTGTTAGGCTTGTTGATTATGCTTTTTTCAATTCAGTTTTTCTCCCTCGACTCTGACCAAAGCCGTGGGGAGGGTGTTTCGAGCCATGGTTTCAACATTTGAATGAACAAAGTGTTTAAAAATGCATTTCACACCTGCCCAGCTGTTTTGCAATCATTAGTTTCCAAAATACCTAAGTATTGACGAAAATTTATTTTTTTTTTTGCAGAAAAAAAAGTTTTTTCTTTGCTTTACATTGGAATTTCATAAAAATTCAAAATACTTTTAATCCAGCCCAAACATGCTAAATATGCGTTAGGTTGTTTAAGTTGATTTGATTTCCAATTTCATTAAAATTTTGAAGATTTTTGAAAAAATGTTTTTTTGCGTCCCTGCAACGGCCTAAATAAAAAGGGTAAAAAAACTTCCTTAAATTGCAGAGCTTTGAAATTTCCTTTTTAATTTTTTTTCAATTTGAAATTTGTTACAGTCATGCCCCGGTTTTGCAAGCCTCAGATTTGCACTGCCTCGGTTAAGCACGGCCTAGTGCTTAACTGAAGCACAGGGCTTATGGTGTTTTGGCTTATGTGAGACATTGGCTAAAATCGTATGAAAAATCATACTAACATAAAACAATTATAGTGTTTTGGAATTGGGATGATGTCAGGTATCCATTGCACATATAATTGCATGAAAATTTTCACAAAAATATGTATTTTTTTGTATTTTGAAAATGGAATGTTTCTCGAAAAAAAAAATCAACATTATTGTAATTGCAATATGGGTGTATCAAATTATCAAAATTTTTCATATGTTTCAAATGTTATATTTTTTTTTGAAAATTCGAAAAAAAAAATCAGGAAACTACGTAAATTTGGAAAAAAAACCAAAAATTTAGTTTTTTACAATATGGGTATCAAGCGTTCGGGATTAGCGTTCGGGGTTATAATAACACATTTTTTGAAAATACTCCAATTTTTCACAAAACTGCGTATTTTTGAAAAAATATTTAAATATGGGTACCAAATGATCGGATTTTTTATACATTTCGAATGTAATAACAACACTTTTTTGAAAATACTAAAACTAATCTCAAAACTACGCATTTTCGAAAAAAAAATACTTCAAATTTTCATACATTTCGAAAATAATATATTTTTTGTAAAAACGCTCAAAATTTTCAAAAAAAACTACACATTTTCTAAAAAAAAGCACTCAAAATATCATATTTTCAAAAAAAGCACTCAAAATTTCACATTTTTAAAATATTGATATCGAACGATCGCGATTTTTTATTTATTTTGAAAGTCGTAGCGCATTTTTTTGAAAATATTAAAAAAAATCCCAAAACTACGTATTTAAAAAAATGTGCAAAATTTCAGATTCTCACAATATGGGTATCAAATGATCGAGATATTTTAATAAATTTCGAATGCTAGAACATTTTTTTAAATACTCAAAATTTTCACAAAATTACGTATTGTCTATAAAATACTCAAAATTTATAAGTTTCAAAATTTATAATATTCGAAATGTTTGAAAAAATTCCGATCATTCGTTACCCAACTGAAATTTTGAGTGTTTTTTTTTTCGAAAATACGTAGTTATTAGGTTGTTTTTCGGCTCAACAGTCAGACTCTGACTGCTGAGCCGAAAAACAACCTAATTGTGTAATACAGTCGAGAACAACGTTTCAATCCGTAGTTATGTGAAATTTTTGAGTGTTTTTGAAAAAAGTTGTTATTACATTCGAAATGTATGAAAAATTCCGATTATTGCAAAAAAACTTAAATTTTGAGTATTTTTTCGAAAATACGTCGTTTTTTGAAATAGCTGAGTATTTTCAAAAAATTGTGTTATTACACTTGAGATGTATGAAAAATCCCAATCATTTGATACCAATATTGCAAAAAAAACTGAAAATTTTGAGTATATTTCTGAAAATAAGTAGATTTGTGAAAATTTTCAGTAGGGGAACTATACCCTTTCTCAGCCTATTTCTATTATCAGCCTATCAGCACTTTGATCATGAATTACAGCTTATATAAAGTGTTGTTGACTGTTCCAAAGTAATAAATAGCTCAAATAAAAGTGAGCAAGCAACTCTCCATTGCTGAAACATCTGAAAATGTTGATTTAATAGCAGAAACGACAAAAGTGATGAGAATTGGTCGAATGGCTTAGTGTGATTAAAATGGGTATATTTCCCCTATTTTCAGAAAAATGGTATGACATTTGAAATGTATGAAAATATCGATCATTTGATACGCGAATTGCAATAACAAATATTTTCAGGGGTTTTTTTTTAGTCAAAATTGCATTTTCAAAATACAGGAAAAATACGTATTTTTGTTAAAATTTTCATGTAACTATAATTACAATGGATAGCTGCCATTATTCCAATTCCAAAACACTATAACTTTTTGATCCCAAAAGCTCTGTGCTTCAGTTATGTACGCCTCGGTTTTGCATCCCCCATATGCGGTGCTAAACTGAGGCATGACTGTTGATTTTTTCTTTTTTTTTTCTTGGATTGTAATTTTTTTTATCTGTATGGATTTTTTGCAATATTTTTGTCATCTTACAATAATGCTTGAATAATTAGAAATTTTGATTAAAATTGTGATTGAAAAAGTAATAAAGAAACATGATATGTGGTAGAACATGTGACCTGAAATAATTACTTAACAATACTAATAAATCAAAACATGGAAGACAGGAAAGGTTTGGGAAATAGAATGTTAAATTATGGTGGTGCTCGGAATCGTCATAGCTCAAACAAATCCTCGTGGTTAAATTTGCGTTAACCTTGAACCATTTGACATGCAAAATTTTTCCGATTCCATTTTTGGCATGGAACACCCCTTTCCTATTTTTATACCCAGATCAAGTGCCGTTTGTCGAATCTACGTCAAATCCTTTTGGTTTTGTGTTTTCAAGACCACACACAAGAAAAAAAATAACCACTTGTCACTTCGTTGGGGTTGTGCTCTGTCGACCCAGGTCGCTTTTTGCAAAGCTGTGCATTATTGCCACACATCATACAAATGGTGTCAGTCAAGAGTGTAGCTGCAAAGCTTTGATTCATGTTACCATTTGTTGTTTATTTTGTTTGGTCAGAACAAGTTTTCCACACGTGAGTGATCATTTACTAGTTATGTTTTTTTTAAATATTATTATTCATGATTTCCCGATTTTTTTAGCTTTGCCAGGCTTATCTTAAATAAAGCGTTCGATCGAGTCGTCTAGCACCTTCGTGCGGCTTCAGAGCACAACCTCGACGAATTTTGGATGATTCAGGAAAGCAATTTTGTATAATGTTACATAACCGAATATATTCTTGAACCAGAAATGACATTTGCGTGAGTGGCGGCGTCCTTTTCAAAATAGAACCGGGGGGGGGTTATTTTAACGAGTTTAAAGAATTTTTGTCACGCGGCATGTTTTGAGAAGACAATTCAACATTCACAATATACTGCCGCGGACAACATGAACGCAAATGTTTCAAAACACGGCTTTGATAAATGGTTCACAACGCGCTATTTGGGGGTGGGGAAAAGCGTGTTGCTATTTGATTTAGAGACGATCCGTCTGGTTCAGGGAGTGGTTAGAGCAACATGTTAAACGCACGGAAAAAAAGTTGCGAAGGTGTCGTTACAAGATATTGAGCTTGTAGGCAATTTTTACTCATTGAAAGATCAGGGAGAACGTTTTGCGAACCTTTTTTCTCGCAGGGTAGCATGTTCCAAGATCTGGAGTAATCACTCTTCGATGGTTCCAGCTAATAATTCTAGAAGGCGATAAATTTCTTCGGTGGATTTGGTAATTTTCGGGGCCATTTTTCAAGTTGATAGCGCTCACACACTTCACCGCATCACGGAACAATAATCCGTCCAAACGTTGGCCGCCAGATGCCAGCTCATCGGCCTTGAAGGTCAACCAGCGCGATTTTCGCAAAGCCAAACATCGCTACTTTTTCCGCGAGCGCGCGCCGCCAGGGCCGTTTTCGCGCCAATTAAGCAAGAAAAAAAATCCGTGGTGCGTATACGCGAAAAACCCGGGTGTATTTGGACGGAACGCGATATGCGAAAAAATAAACTCCGACGTTGGGAAAAAGAGGGGAAAAAAGATCAACATATCGGCCGAATTTAGCACAGGGCGGCCGTCAGGCAAAATTTAGCTACAGACAGTACACGGTAGCGTAAATCGTGTAAATACGTTAATATGCACAAGTTTTTTTTAAACTCTCGGATCTGCTTTCTCCCGTGCGCTGAGTCAGACTAAACATGACGAGCTATTAGGGCAGTGTGTAGATCTAAGAAACTCTCGTGATGATCTGACAGCGACTTGGCGGCTTTTGTTGCTAGTTGAAGGCAGTGGTTCTCAAACGCTTCTTAAAACTCTCAGAACTATTTAGTTTGATTTTGTACACCCAAACCAAACTACCCTAACATTCAGCGATGACCTATAGCCAGTGTCACAGGATTTTTCCGCTTCCTTATGGACTGCTTCCTTCTGGACTTCTTACTCAAAGTAGAACCGCTGAAGCAACTGTTGCCTACCAAAATTTGTGTATGTAATATACCTTAAACTGAGCCAATAAAAATGGTTGAAATTTTTCTCGCGCCATCTTTCCAGCTAATTCTAATGAACCCAAAATACTACTCTCTAGCTCTTTCCCTCCCTGACGTAAACCCAGTAAACAACCTGGTCTACTACCGCGCGTTGCTTAGAGCCATTAGTACGATCTTTTCCCCAAACATTCCTGGAGCATTTCTTCGCCGGCAGCAGTGCTGCCGGTTGAGTTCAAGGCATTCGTATTCAACTATATGATATTTATGTTACGGGTCAGGAATCTCGGCACGTGGCAACGTCATTGGCCAGGTGCTTGGTTAGCTCATCTCGGCCAGGTAACTCACCCGGAATGGACTTTTTGCGTTATGAAGTCGGGTTTCTTACGCATTAAGCACGCGCTAGCGCCTGTAAGGTTTAAGTCAAAATATGAACATGGCTGAACGTGCCAAATTTGGGGTACTGGAAACATTTTCAACAAGTAACGCGTGATTGTCATATCGTCGCCGTCGTGCTAACTTGTCGTACGGGCATTTTGAACCAAATTGAGTTAAGAACGCCATTTTGTGCAGCTTACAATGCCGTACCTTTTGACCTTCACAGATCCCCAAAATTCGATTGCAATCCTGAGATATTCAACGAAATCCGAAAAAAATCTCCGTGCGTTTTTGTCTCTTTTCATATGAAAGAAGTTTCAATCTTGTCATGCTATCTTGTCATTCCCTGAAAATTGATGTGAGTGCGACACAGAACGCGTTTGACGCACGTACAAGTTAGACTACCGCAAACATTTGTAATTATAACTCGCGACTCCAGCATCCAACTTCAACCAAACTTCGGGACAATGGCACATAATGGTCAGCCAAACAAAACGTGTTTGTTATTGTTTACATTGCGTGCTTTTGTTTTTGTTTATTCAAGGTCAAACATTTAAACGCGTTTTTCTCGGAACGTCGAAATGGCGAGTGCGACAAGATAGCACGACGACTTCGATATCCTGCCAAAAACTGAGTTTTGGGTGATGCTAAACGTCAGATTTGCAAAGGGACATTTTGGGGATAGATCGTTGAACGATGGTGCCAGATTGTCATCACTTTTAGAATTAACAAATTTTTTTTTGGGGTTTATTTCTTCCATTTGTATTTTGGTGCAAAAGCACATCAAAAAAGGGTAGTTCAAACAGTAAAAAAATGTGTAAATTTGGGAGACGTAATTTTGGAAGGATGAATATTACCTCTTTCATGCTGTAATTTTACCTCAATTTAGACTGAAAAAGTGACATTATACCAGAAATGTGGTGAAAATACACATTTTTATGTTTTTTTATTTACTGTGCGGTGGAGTGCAAAATGGCTTTTTGAGTACCGTAAAACGGGGTGACTTTAATAGGTTCTAGATTTTTCCGCAAAATGAAGAGTATAATTAAAATACGTACGGAATGGTTTAGAATCATACTGATCGTGGTAGAGAAGAACTTTTCATAACATTTTGAAAAGTTTAAAATGTTAGTTAACTATAGTTAAGAAAATGTTGATGAAAGTCATTATTTTAAACTTTTCAAAGTGTCATGGTTTTCTCAATGAACATGATTTTGAATCGTTAAACGGAATGCATTTTCGGATTCATTCGACAATTTTCCACTAGTAGAAGGTTACATATGTTTATAAATATTAAATATATGTGTTTTTGAAACACAATTAAAAAATCTCCAAACTTATAGGCGATTTCAACAACAAATTTCATGTAAAATGTGAAAACTTGTGATTCGTGCTTCGAATTCAGTATAAAATGCAATATAAATCGATAATTTTATACACAAAACGAGTTTAAAAATTATTCAGGCAAAATTCCGTCTTTTGAACAATTTTTCCTAAAATTTAAATGTATTTTATTAAAAAGCTTTTAAACTTAGTTAACTAAACAAAAACATTAATTTTAAAACTACATCAGCTACTTATGTGATGGTACATTTAACGTACAAAAAAAGTTTGAACATCTTAAATATAATTTTATCAAGAAAAACTATTATTATCAAAGTTACCCCGGAATTAAAACTAAGCATTTTTAACGTTACCTTTTTCTAAACACTATTAAAAAAACTTTTTTTTTCCAAATAGTGCATGGAATTTGTGTGGCCTACCCCAGTACATGTTTTAAAAATAATAATCTTGAGAAAAACCTTACCTGTTGGAAAATATTCCAAAAACAAATTGAAATCTTATCTAAGTCACCCCGGTTTACGGTACTGAGTGCTGAAAAGTTCAACTTTTCGAATATGTTTTGGAACGATTTATCATAGGACTTTTCACTTTGTAGTGCAATTTGTTGCAGAATTTTGCATTTTTTCTGCTAATTTTTGATAGTAAATGACTTCAATTATGTTTTCTAACGCGTTCTTTGCGACACACCAAAATCTAATGTTCAACTTTTTTTTAATGCTGAAGGTCTCTCAATAAAATGAATGTTGAAAATCTAGAAAGTTGAAATCATAGTAAAAACCTCGTAAAACAACAACTTCATGTCGTAAACGGTGTCATTACCCTTGGAACAAAGACTGCCGATGATGATTCTTAACATCAAGCCCTGACAGGTAAATGAGTAATTCTTTAGATGCCCCGCTCGTGTGGATCAATCGGACCGCGCACTGGACTCACAATTCAGAGGTCGCTGGTTCGAATTCCGCGGCGGGCGCTTTAAAATTCTTTGTGTAAATATGGGTATTTGGCGCCGTCGCTCCGTGCCATACTTTCATACACTTAGGAGCCCAGAGCGGCGAAGTCCTTGTAGATAAAAAAGGAAGACACTAGTGGTTGGTACTAGCAATGGTGGCCGACAGCTATAAAGTCAACTTCGTTGCCTGCAAAAAAATAAGAATTTTTGTTTTATCAAAAGAAGCCTCTTTATAAAATTATTTTTTTTATACAAGGCTCTTTACAATTTTGACGAATGGTCAAACAAAACGGCATGTAAATATTGAAAAAACATTATCTTAAGAAGGGATTTTGTGGTCGATGTGATATTTTCGGCCAAGTTATAGATTATTAGACTTTGGAGCGGCCGTGGCTAACTGGTCACGGTGTTCGCTTTGTAAGCGAATGGTCCTGGGTTCGATTCCCATCTGCTCTCAAAGAGAAAGTATAGAAAATATAAATCTTAAAACTCTGAACATGAACGAAAAATCAAAGTCGCTCGAGTCGGGGTTCGATCCCCCGTCATTTGGATTGGTAAGAAAAAATGCTAACCACTATGCCTTCGCGACTTGATGAGCTATGACTGGAATTAGAAATACTGTTACTATCAACTATATACGCGCTGGGTCCTTGTCCATTTGACAAGGGTTCGGAAGTTCTAAATAACGTTTGAATCCGATTGGTCCAAACGTTCTTCAGGGCGGGGCTTGTCGATAAAGCTGAAGTACCTCGCGCTCGGCTAGCAAGCGTAGAAATGGGTCACCGAAGCTCGGCAGAGCTAACACCTTCCAAATGCCTATGCGAGTTATTTGCATGTATAGAATGTAGATCTAAAAATACATGGAAACAACTCAATTTGTAAGAAGCGACCGCGTGGTCCCGTTTGGTTGGTTGCACACACACACACACACACACACACACACACACACACACACACACACACACACACACACACACACCGAACCGTTGCTGCGCAATAGTCACGATTGACGTCAAGAACGCGTTCAACAGTGCGAGCTGGGCGGCCATAGCAGCAGCGCTGCACAAAATGAAGGTGCCTGACTATTTGTGCATGATCTTGAAGAGCTACTTCGAGAACCGCGTGCTGGTCTACGACACTGCCGATGGACAAAAACCGTTGTTGTTACCGCGGGAGTTCCACAGGGATCCATTCTGGGTTCAGCACTGTGGAATGGAATGTATGACGGAGTGTTGACACTGGGACTACCCAACGGCGTAGAGATTGTGGGCTTTGCAGACGACATAGTGCTGACGGTAACCGGCGAAAATGTCGAGGAGGTCGAAGTGCTGGCTATGGAGGCAATCGCAATGATCGAGAACTGGATGCTCGAGGTGAAGCTGCGGATCGCTCACCACAAGACGGAGATGGTGCTGGTTAGTAACCACAAGAAGGTGCAGCAGGCCCAAATTCACGTTGGAGAACACGTCGTGCACTCGAAGAGAGCGCTCAAGTACCTCGGGGTGATGGTGGATGACCGGCTGAACTTCAACAGCCACGTCGATTACGCCTGCGAGAAGGCGGCTAAGGCGATCATGGCACTGTCGAGGATGATGCCGAACAACGCTGGACCCAGGAGCAGTAGGCGCCGCCTCTTGGCAAGTGTCGCGACGTCCATACTTAGGTACGGCGGACCGGTATGGTGGACGGCGCTGGGGACGAAGCGAAATCGAGCGCTGCTCGACAGAACGCAGAGACTGATGGCCATGCGGGTTGCAAGCGCGTACAGGACCATTTCGTCGGAAGCAGTTGGTGTCATAGCCGGAATGATCCCCATCGGCATCACACTGGAGGAGGACACCGTGCGCTACACCCGGAGAGGCACGAGAGGTATCCGGGAAGCTGCGAGAGCCGAATCGCTGGCAAGGTGGCAACGTGAGTGGGACACCACGGAGAAAGGCAGATGGACGCATCGGCTTATCCCGTCCGTATCCACGTGGGTGAGCAGAAGGCATGGAGAGGTCACCTTCCACCTCACACAGTTCCTGTCGGGCCATGGCTGCTTCAGGAAGTACCTGCACAGGTTTGGACATGCAGAGTCTCCTCTCTGTCCGGACTGCGTCGATTGCGAGGAAACACCGGAGCACGTGGTGTTCGCCTGCCCTCGCTTCGAGGCAGCGCGAAGCGAAATGCTGGCCATTATCGGAGCGGACACCAGCCCGGATAATGTGGTGCGAAGAATGTGCAGCGACATCGCCAAGTGGAATGCGGTCGTCGGAGCGGTGACGCAGATCACTTCGGCTCTCCAGCGGAAATGGAGAGACGATCAGAGGAGGAACGACTAGGAGCCTAGTCGAAAACCCACGAGTGTGGCTGTGAAGGAGAGCACGTTATGATGGTCGGCTCTACCAAATCGGTACACGTCTCGATGGTCACAGGAGTCGAGAACCCACGAGTGTGGCTGTGAAGGAGAGCACGTTATGACGGTTGGCTCTACCAAATCGGTACACGTCTCGATGGTCCAAGGAGAGGGCTGCATATGACTAGCCGATCAAAAGCAACGCGATTCTTGGGCGCGGTTAAACCCTCGCATGGACTCATATGTATGTAGGACAGGAAATGGTTCTAGCACCCGGCATGGATCCTGTAAGTAGACTAGTGCAGAAAATGCAACGCCTCCCCCCGAAGTTATACCGAAAGGTGGTCCCGGGGGGACAAGGGCACGGCGTTCAAGGACTGGTTTAGTGGGTCGGGAAAACTCTTTTTTTGTTTTCCCAACCCCACACTACCTGAGGAATGAATTCTCAGGTGTCTGGTAGCAGATTCCGACCTTGTAAAAAAAAAAAAAAAAAAAACCCACACACACACACACACACACAGTTATAGATTATTAGACTTTGCCGAAAATACCACTACAGTTACAGTTAAGGATGGTGCAAAATCTGTTACCAATGTTATGATTTTTTGGTAAAAAGCGTTTTTTTAGAAAATTTTAATTTTAAGAACTTTACAAAAGAAAAAAAACTCTTGCAAACTGTATTTTCTAGAGAGTTGTGAACATTTTTAAATATTTTATTTTTATTATAAACAATATTGGTCAGACATCTGGTTGTCGTGAACTTTAAATTAATAAAACATGGGTTTTCTCAATGACCTTGCGATATACCGTCCTACACTGTAGCGCAAAAGGTGCTTTTTTCTTTAAACTTTAAAAAAAAGTTCGAAAATTAAAAAAAAGCTTATTTGTTATTCACTTTTTGTTAACAAAAAGTCACATAGAAAATTATATTTTTGATTGATGCATTTTGAATCAATTTTTTTTAAGTTTTTCAAAAAAATCATTTTCAATGCATTGATGCTTACAAAATAATAATAGTGATATTCTGAATATTAGAGGAACTTTTCGGATCCCTTGACTTTTCCACGAAAATTTATTCCAAAATTTATCATGAATACCGAGGATAGCGTGCATTTCTTTAGTCCTTAGAAGCAATAGGAAACTTTTCGACATGCAGTCAATCCGGAAACATAAATGCTAGTTCCAGTGGGTTCCCCTCTACTTTTCAAGATTTCTTCCTGCATAGTCAAAAGCCAATTGATGCTGGCCAGATAAAAATAACATCTTTTTAATTAGAGACCCCCAGAGTATCATTGCGCTTGCCCCGCGTTCGCTCAGCTGTTAACTTTAAACCATATCGCTTATTCGATCAATTATTAATCGTCGACTCGGTTGGTTTGCATACACCGCATATATGCGAGGTCTTTTTTTTCCTCCCGCGCGAGATGAAGATTTATGATCATACCCCTCTTAATTGCCAACGCGTTTTTATGACCCTTTTCAGTTGCTCATTGAGGCTTCCTCCACAACCACCATAAGCGACGGCGATGCTGACGGTTTCTAGCGGTGGCAGCATACATTGTCGATGCTGCTTTCTTAGATAAACTCCTCGGCGGCGGCGGCGGGCCATCGAACTTACCAGGCCCTAGTGTGAATTATGGCCGCACGAGTCAAACGGTCAATCGGCGACATGCATGAATGGGGGTCCATATACGCACGAACGGAGGTCCGGCCAGAATCTCTAGGTAATTGATACCTAACCTAAAAGGCCGCCACTAGACAACTGTTTTATCGCCTCCAAAGTCGGTGTTCTGTTGTTCTGAAACGTGTGGGGACATTTCGGAGGAGTCTCCGGAAGAAGACTACGGAATTTTTCGTACCCATCCAAACCCATGATTTACGACCAATTTGGGCTGTCTGTCCGGCCGGGGCGGTCGGCCGTCCGGATGACAATTTAAAAGACATTGTAGCAATTTGAGCGTGAATTTAGCGCGGTGTGGTGAGATTTATGTGCCATGTTTCTCTTCTGAGGCGCGCTTTTGATTGTTTGTTTGTTTTGTGTATGTTGCTCTGTTCAATCGGAAAATTAGCAATTTTTGTTGCTCGGGGTGGTATGCTGTTGGCGCCCACCACTTTGAGTGACCATATCAGAGCGGTCATCTAGCTTGTAAGGGTTAATTTTGTGGGAGAAACATTGTTTTTCGATCGACCGATTCCACGATAAAATGCGGATTACTTGAAAAAAATATATTTCAAGGTTTTGCTATACCCCTTATTATTTTTCACGAAAAATAAAGAAATGAAAAATACTATTTAATAAGAAACAATTTTAAAAAATAGTTGCTGACTACTGAGGCTACATTTTATAACGTTTAAGGGGTTACATACATGTAGAAAATATCAAAATTTCATATTACAGAAAATTTATTGAATCCACTAAAAAGATGATTTTAAATCAATCATGAAAGATTTATGAAGATATTACATGATTAAACTGAGTTAGAGAGTCGAAACACCGAGTTGATTTACGGGTGCCACAATATCTCGAGATGGGATGGACCAAATTGGATAAAATTTGGGGTGAAGACTCTTGAGACATATTCCGTGTGCATGACGAAGCCCGATTTTGAAATTACGCTTTTTTTAAATACAAAGATCAAAAACTTAATTTAATTAAGTTAATTTCAAATAGCTATATCTCGGCAATGATACAACCAAATGTCTTCAATTTGTTTTGATGATAGATAAAAATGTATACACAGAAAAAAAAAGTTGAATTTTGGAATGTTGAAAATTTGGTAGGTTGAATATTACCTCTTTTTTTGGGTAATATTCCATAAAAAGTGTGTAAAAATGTGAACCTGATGAATATTCATCAAAAACTGGTGAAAATTCATCATTTTCTGGGGTAAAATTCATCATTTTTTTAGCCACAAAATCTGTCACCATTTCCTGAGGCATCGGCATACGAGAGGATAAAGAGCACGATTCGGTAGTAAAATGGTACTGTGTGCGGACGGAGAGGATAAATCCCGAAATTACCGAGAGTACTTTACTCATGGTTCATTTTCCAAAAAAGTTCATCTATCAAAAAAAAAAAAAGTACCGGTACCGAGACTCGAACCCAAGACCTTCGGCATATTAAACCGTGCCTTTGCCGTATGGGCCACCATGGTTCGGTGACTAAGTGGTGGTCGTTTGTCCATATAAGCCACTCATAGGATGAACTGTTCCAATCAATGAACGAATGAACACGCGAGAGGACTATACTCTCGCAATATAGCACTTTCCTCACGTTCTTTAGCTTTGGGTGTAGTATTTTAGTATTTTAGGAGTTGCTTTGGAGAATTTGAACGGTGCGGGTCGCGGTCAACACGCCGGATTTTCGTTGCCGATTCCGTCTTTGTTTTCCTCCCGATTGTGTGTGTTTTTCGGTCCGGGCGGTTTCGCGTTTTCGCATTTCATTTGGTTTTATCTTTCCACAGCCTGCTGTCTAAGATTGAATCATTTATGCTAAACTTAACACCAAATAACCGGGAATAATCTCATCCGCATCCTCCGACTGTTTGCCTTGAGAATGCATAATACATCACATCATTAAACAAAATTTATTGATTATTGGGTCGCATCATCATCCTCTATGATGAATCCTGGCCATTACCCTTTCCCACTAACAAAATCCCAAGTAGAAGTAGTTTTCCGGCACACGTGGGGGTGTGGATATCGTATAGAACCCACCCTTTGTAGCAACCTGTGCTAACTAACATTCCCGTCCCATTCCCCCCGAGATCTACAAACTGACATGGCGGGCGCCGTTGGTGGCCAATGACTGTTACCTATTTGCTTCAGATCTAGTTTTAATGATCTTGATGTTTTATTTTTTCAACGCATTCATACATGCTGTTGATAAGGGAAACACCATTAGATCGTTTAAGCGTATGGTCAGTTGTATTGATAGGTGATTACGGTTCTGTTCAGCAACGGAGAAGGACAACCATGGGTGGTCTCTCATGCTCATGCTCATGCTCAAAATCTGTCACCATTTCCTGATGAATATTACCATCATTTTTTTTCTGTGTATTTTAATGCCCTGAAAACAGATTTTTTTACATTTTACATATATGTAACCCCTTAAAGAATTTTTAATTTTAGCACAAACTTCCATACTCAAGAGGCATTTTTCTTTTTACAAATATGAAAAAGTAAGACATTCTTTCACATTCATACTGTAGCATATCTGTTATAATGTGTAAAGTAAATTGTGAATCTGTTTGCTTAAAATATTGAAAAATTTGGCTTTAAATTTTAAATTTCGAAAAAAAACTAGATTTTTACAACGTTTGTAATTCTAATTACAGAATATTTCTAGGTTTGCAGCAATTCCATTTGAAAAAAAGCATAACCGAAAAAAAGTTCTCTTGGACGCAAATGAAAGGTGATAATTTGAAATCTGCCAAAAATTTGAAAAAGTTTTATCAAAACAAAAAAAATATTTCGTTAAATCTATAAATACTTTAGCAAAATCAATGTTTATAAAGAGCAATTCTTCAAAGAATGTCATGCAATTTTTTTGTATTTTTAAATTTTTAAGAAATTGTTTGTGTACTTTTTTTACGACCAAAACATTATGCATTAATAGTTTTCCTATAAAAGTCCCGATAACGTTTTGGCAGCTTGAGAATGAAGTTTCTGAAGGTTGAGTTGAGATTTTTAAACTGTAATTTTTACTTCTGAATGAAACCCTGTACGAATTACATCAAACCGGATAGTTTTCGGCACCTTCAAATGGAACTCAACTGTGTCGAACAAGACTCTTCCATAGCTTCTCCACTCCTTCTCTACTAATCTACATCGATAACGTTTAAGTTTTTATTTTGACAAACTACACGCGCGTCTTTACTTTTGTGGGGTGCGTCGGTCGTGGCCGTGACCATGAGCAGCGACAACATCGGAACGAAATTTGCAAATTGATACTGATAGAATGTAGCGGCGCACATATGCTGGGTGGGTGAGTTTGTTTTTGTTTGCTTCTTTGAGTTCTACTTCGTGCCGCCAAGATGTTAACTCATCCGCGGCAAAAGATCAATGAACGGCGGCTGTGTTGACAAATTCCTCTTTCATGATCAAAGGACAAGGTTTGGGTCTTGTTTTAGCGAACAGGAAGCGAGATCTACACTCTGACCAGGCTAGCGCCATTATTGATCACCGAATCTCTTCTGGGTGCATCACCGTTTCAATTTCCATAATTGGTCCCGATTAATGCTGCCGTCTGGTTTCGTTAACGCGCCACGAGACTCCAGCGTTCAATTTCAATTTCACTTCCAATTAAGCTCTAATCATTCTAAAAATAGTCCGCCAAGCAAACACAAACTAGATTCCACTCTTACTACATCATCCGTATCACCAACTCCTATTATGCAAATTGCATTTGCCCCCACTTTGCCTCCGCTCCGGTACCGTCTAGTCTGAATATGCAGACACTTCAAACGAGCCAGAGAAATCTCAAATGAATAAATTATGTTAAAAGTCGATACATTCTTCTATTAGCCAGCCAGACCCCCGCCAGATACATCGATAAATTCATTCTGTCAGAGCGCTTTGGCCAAGTGCATGCAACTCAATGTGCCTTCTTTTTTTGCACCAGCAGCAGCTCAATTGAAAGACTTTTCAACGAGCTGTGCGCGGTGAAGCAGGTGGACGACCAAGAGGTTCAGTCAATAGGGGCTTTAAACTGTCTGCAGATCAACTCGACGACAAGAAGACTCGCTTGGCGATGCTCAATCTCTATGCTCAATTTAAATAGCGCGATGGTGCAGACATGTCGCTGTACGGTGAAGCTTCGCTTGTTTGGTCCTTTGAATGTCAATCTCAGTAAGAATGTCACCATAGCCAAACAAACGGGGTTCTAATGTACTGTGCGTCGCTTAGCTAATCCGCGTAGACTTGGTCGTCGTCGTCGTCGTCGCGGCGGTATAGATCTCGATTAAATTGATAGCAAACACTGAGCAAGAGAAAACAAGTGAGCGCCTTTTTGTGCGTACTAGTCGCGACGATAATAGCCTCGGTGGTGACTCATGTGGGCTGCGACGGACGCAAGGACACCGGGATCTTGACTTAACGAGACACGTCGATGGCGCTAGACAGGGCGCTTGATCGGTTGTGGTACGTGAGGTGGTTGAACCTGAAGGTATTGTTATACCGTTGAGGATCAAATAATGAGCTATCAGATATCACAGCCATCTCGTGCTCTTTTCTCTCAGATCGTACGCTGTATGGTTTTACTCCCAGTCTGAGGGCTTTTTACTCTTAGGTGGGTGATGTGATAATCACTGCACCCACTGGTGAGGCGATTCCCATCGAAAACACGATCAATGATTGTTAAGCGCGTTTTATTGATCGTGGAACGCAATAAAAATCATCACCATTATCATCGTCCGCAGATCGGTAGTCCCAATTTATGGTTATGATACCGGCGACATCCACGACGCCACCATTTGGTATCGTGCAACAAGATAAGAGCCGAAGTTGACCGGTTCCGAGGCTTTCCTGGTGACGGTTGTGTTGCACTTTGTCGGCACCTTGGGACTGCATCGTCTTGGGGTGAGCAGAATCGAGAACATTCGCATTCAACCGGTATATATTTACGATAGTTGGTCATAATTCAGAAGATTATTGAACAAGTCAGGACTGCTATGCTTAATGAAAACTCACTGATTTTTTTGATCTCAGCTGCGTTTCAGTCCAACCCACTCAACCTGATGCAAAAGACCACACACTTTCCCAACATCTCGTAGGCTAGTTCACACAAATTAACGCTAATCAATTGCCTTGTCCAGCATACCAGGTTATACCAAATACCCAATTACCGGCCCCTAATTACCCTACCAAACCGGCATCAACCCAGGTAACCCTAATGCATGACACTTTGTTTAAAAAAAGAGCTAAGTGCACAAAAATCAACGTGGGTTGTCCCAACCCAACCCGCATGATCGGTTCTCACTTTCATTCACTCTCCTTTTCGTCGAGACCTGTTTGGCCGACGGTAAACAAACCCGCGGTCCCGCGGCAAATACACGTGCGACCGCTGCTCGCTGGTAATAAAGCGTCGATAAATTTATTTATTTATGTATTTATGACCGTTTCGCACCGTTGATTAACTTTTGTGCGAGCAAAACCGGGATCTGCAACGGCGACGGGTTGGCCAGGTGAGAACGACCCAGGATCATCGGATGGGTGCGTAGACAGAGAGAGTGAGGAGTACGTGTCAAGGAGGTGTAATCTTGCAGGCAAGTTTGCCATTGGTACAAAGCAGTGTCAAAACAAAGTATCGCCACAAGGTATTTAGATTAGATAAGGTAAGACGGGGTTTCCAGCTGTCAAAAAATAGTTCGCTCAAAAACCGAATTTTATATGAAGATTTTCAGAAATCGTAAATTCAAACAATTTCCGGGCAAATTTCACAAGATTTTTTAAACTGTTTTTACAGGTTTAGATAGGGTAAAGCAGGCTTCTTACCCTATCTAATCTACATACCTTGGTTCCGTCAAGTATCAAGATCTTAGTAAAAATGTAGGGGGCAGCGAGGAAGCTGCCACTGAGAATCATTATTATACATTTTACTATGGTGACACGAAGTGTGTTATCCTGGTTGAACTCAAAAGTCTCATGAAAATGTGTAAAAGAAAACTGAAAAATGTGTAATGACGATTCTCAGTGTACGGGCGCACTGTTTGATCCTGGGGGATGGCAACCCTATTCCGACCAAAGCAAACTGACAACAGTTGCTATTAGTACACAGCAAATTCTGATGTTCGTTTTCAGTTAATATTTACTGAAAACTGCACTACTGAAATTTTCAGTTAGTTTTTTGCTGATCTTTAGTTAAAAATTGTATGGAGCTGTCAAAGTTTGCTGAAATTTCAGCAAGTTTTCATTTACTGAAAATTACAGTAGTGCAGATTTCAGTAAATTTAACTGAATTCAGTAATGAGAAATTGGTGTGTACGGTTGTCAAATAAGAGCCCACAACAAATGCACTAGCTATCAAATGGTAGCCCATAACCAAGGTATGTAGATTAGATAAGGTAAGGCGTGAATTCTCAGCTGTCAAAATAGTTAGCACGAAACCCGGATTTTATATGGAGATTTTCAGAAAAGTGGAAAATTTTACCATTTTCCGGGCAAGTTTCATCGGATTTTTTCTGTGGGGTTGTTAAGCATGCCAAACTGAACCGAAGAACGCGTTTAGTTGAATTTATTTTATTGAATAAATATTTTTGTTTTAAAAGCGTGTTTCGGTTCAGTTTGGCATACTTAACAATCTCACAGAAAAAAAATCCGGTGAAATTTGCCCAGAAAATGGTCAAATTTTCATTTTTCTGAATATAAAATCCGGGTTTCGAGCTAACTAACTAATTTGACAGATTGAAAACCCGCTTTACCTTACTAATCCACATACCTTGGCCCATAACAAATCATTTTTGTTTTTCAAATTTTCCGAAATTCAAACGAAAAATTCTAAAAAACACTTGAATTGTGTTGCTGATGGCAAATTCTATCATATTCTAGTAGATTCCATCCCAATATTGGCTGAATATTCATATCGAAAAAAGCGATTTTTCCTGTTTTCCTTTTTTTGCTTTTTTTCTTTTGGTCGACAAAACAGTGCGCCCGTACACTGAGAGTCGGCATTACACATTTTCCAGTTTGCTTTTACACATTTACATGCACGCAGAAAAAAGTTTTGTAGAATCAGCCTGTACGAGGTTTGAATCAACAAAATTTTTGTTGAATATAATCAACGCCGATTTTGCGTTGAAACAAACCTTGATTTTATCGATTCCACAAAAGTCTTTTGTTGTTTTGAAAAAGCTGCTTTGACGTTTAGCGTTGATTTAACAAAAAAATTGATTTTCAAATCAACAAAACGTTTTGTTGATTCAAATATGCCTTATTTTTCTGCGTGTGGGACTTTTGAGTTCAACCAGGATAACACACTTCGTGTAACCATAGAAATATGTATAATACTGATTGTCAGTGTTTGTTTTCTTAACCCCTTCCCGCCCAGAGCAAAATCGAGATTTTTTACGTTTTTCCACATTACTCGTAACTGGATCGACCAAACTGGACGAAATTTTAATGGTTATTAGTTAACATTCTATATTAACTAATGCAGGTTGAAGCAGGTTGAAAAAATGAATAGTTGCTGAGAAATTTAATTTTGAATCCAAAAATTAGTGGTGCTCTGGAGTAACCATGGGCGTTAGAGGGTTAACTTCCAAGATGGCGTCTTCTTCGCTACCCCCTGGTTTGATCGATCATAAAAAAGCAAAAAAAAGGTAAACAGAAAAATCACTTTTTTCGATATGAATTTTCAGCTAATATTGAAATGGAATCTTCAATAATATGATAGAATTTGCCATCAGCAACACAATTCACGTGTTTTTTTTTCAGGAATTTATCGTTTAAATTGCGAAAAATTTGAAAATCAAAAACCAATGATTTGTTACGGGCCAAGGTATGTAGATGAGTAAGGTAAGGCGGGTTTTCAATCTGTCAAAATAGTTAGTTAGCTTGAAACCCGGATTTTATATGGAGATTTTCAGAAAAATGAAAATTTGACCATTTTCCGGGCAAATTGCACCGGATTTTTTTTATCTATGGGGTTGTTAAGTATGCCAAACTGAACCGAAACACGCTTTTAAAACACAAATATTTATTCAGTAAAATAAATTCAATTAAACGCGTTTTTCGGTTCAGTTTGGCATGCTTAACAACCCCACAAAAAAAAATCCGGTGAAACTTGCCCAAAAATTGATTTGATATGGGCTACCATTTGACAGATGGTGCTTTTGTTGTGGGTCGACTGTCGTCAGTTTGCTTTGGTCGAAATAAGGTTGTCGTCAAGGGAATGATTGAACGAGAGGAATCACAAATCCGCATAAATAATTTCAAGATTGTTCAGGTGTAAACCGAAAACGCGATCAAAAATTAAAGTGAAAGAATAAAGCGTCTAACTGCTTATTTAATTGTCGGTGTACAGGACGCCACACTGTTTTAACATTTTCTGGCGTACATTAAATTTTGCAGCCCAAAACCAGTAATTGAATTGGAAAATTAAAATTCTTTTTCAAATTTTCTTTTCTTGATTTGTGTGCACCTGCGTCCAAGACCAAGATTGTTTACTTTTTGCTCTTTGGTCTGACAGTCTTGGTCTGACAGATTTGGTCTAACAGCTTTATCATGGATTTTGGTCTGGTCTAGGCGAGAGATAGGACACAGCACCTTCCTGGTTGTCATCCTCCCGTAAAAAGGTAAGGATTATGTTTGGTCATGTCCTTCTTTCCAACTCCCTAGGACGGGGGACAATCGAACTACATAAAATGGTTTGTCTGCGTGCGGGACCTACCACAACAGGCAAGCGCTGAAGATGGCGGGAACCACCCAGACTACGTGGGCCCGGGTCTGTCAGAGATTGGGAGTGCGCTCAAGGTTATCGACGCGCCACGGAGTCACCACCAGTCGACACCGTTGCGTTCCGTTTAATGGGATTGGGGACTGATTGTCTGGGAAGATTGGGGCCTTTTTCAACTTGCAGGGGAGAATCATTTATTTTATTTGATAAACGTAAAGCATGATTGTAAATTAGTAAATTTCAACTAAACTAAACGCACGTTTTCTTTATTCGATTACTTATAAGGAATTGGAACCGTAGGCACAAATTACCGAGAACAAATCGCTCATCATTAGCATATGAGGTAGGATTAGGCTGGACAAAAGCGGCGGCAACTTTGAGCAGATTTATAGCTTTATGTCAAAGAGTTACCACCAGATGATCTAAGTCCCACAACGAAGCATGCCCTTTCCAAAAGGGTTTGATTAAACTGGTAATTTGCTTATTTCAACATTCACGTTGCCATAGTCAGTGCTGGCGCAACAATAAACCGTTTATCCCCGGCCAAAGATCTCTGCCACACTTTTATGACCCCAAAACCACTCACACGGTAGTTCCTAATGGGCCGGGGCAGATGAATCACGCACCCAAAAGGGCTACCCACTTGATGTTTTATGTCCGATCCAATCACTTCCGAATCGCGCACGGACCGGCCGTAAACCCCGCTCACGAATGGGACACTAGCGTGGCCATTTAACACCACCTCGTCGGATCGCCGGCCGCCCCGAGGAACTCGAACCTCATAAATCTTCATCAGTAAAGGGACGGGTGAGATGAATCCTCCGGTGATGTGTTCGCGTTGACCTGTGGCCCCGTTAAAGGAAGGCCCTGAGGGCCCACGAAACCGTGGGGTCCATTTCGTCACCCGCATGAATACCGTTGAATACCAGAAAGTCAACGTCATAAACATGCCAAACGAATGCACGGTGGGATTTTTTTTGGAGATTGTGGCCAAAAATTTTGTTACCCCAAATTTGATTCCGAATATTTATGAAGCGAGGCCTACTACGTTGCATTTACCGCGAAATAGATTCTATGAAAGGATCACACTTTAACAGAATCAACAAGAAAGGAAGAATGCGTGGACATACCGTTAAAAAAAACATGAACTTTTTCGCCATGATTCATCACATACCATCCCACTGTGCCACGGTAAACATCAGAAGTGGATTGCGCCGGTGGTAGCAATATTTCAAGCCCCAGGGTCCCAGGACCAACCGGCCGGCCACTCGGTAACACCGGTGGGGAGGAATTGCATAACACCGCCGCGGTCCACCTCATAACCGACCGACCATTCAGCCAATGCCTGCGATTCAACACACTCATTGTGGCGACAAAAATCCATAAAGTTGCGATAAGGATCAATGAAGTTCGATGGAACTGCCCCCAGGATATGGTGCGGCCGGTGGTGCGGTTATTAATATGGGCTCTTTTTTGTTGGTGTTGCTTCCCTAAATGGCCGATGCAAGATGCGGCACGGATCGGTTCCGAAAGCAAATTATGCCAACCGGTTGGCGGATTGTGTCATCATTGGTTTACGTGATGAAATTTGATAATTCATGTTTGATTGTAAAAAAATATTTTTGTAAATGTAGAATTCTTAAATGAATACACCTAAATTAAATCGTCACTTTTGCAAACTCCCATAAACTTTTATAAACTGTCCAACCAAACATCATAACTCTGGCACACGGAGAATCCGATCCACACTCGAAGGGGTTGCTCATCCCGCCGAATTTCCATAATACCGTAATTGATTGACCCGATGAAATCGGGTAGTCCCGGAGCGGTCAGCTCATGTCCACTTGATTAATGGCAGTGAACGGAGCTAAATTTTGTTTTTTCGGGAACCTAGGTTCACCGAAATTTTCAAGAAGACCGCCGCGCTGCGATTTGCATAAATAATCGAACGTGAAATATTGAGTTTCCTGTCCGCGCTGAAAGCCGATTTGGGGCGCGGATAATCCCTTGATCACGTGCTTGCGTTCCCTAGATGGAAACGCTATAAAGGAAGTCCCCTATCGGGGCGCGACCTTGTACGGAATCCGGCCAATCGGAATAGATCTGTCATGGTCCGTTTTGCAAGAATTATATCATTTCCGTTAAAATCTATGCGATAAAAATGAGATGTAGGGGAAATATACCCATTTTAATCACACTAAGCCGTTCGACCAATTCTCATCACTTTTGCCGTTTCTGCGATTAAATCAACATTTTCAGATGTTTCAACAATGGAGAGTTGCTTGCTCACTTTTATTTGAGCTATTTATTACTTTGGAACAGTCAAAAACACTTTATATAAGCTGTAATTCATTATCAAAGTGCTGATAGGCCGATAATAGAAATAGGCTGAGAAAGGGTATAGTTCCCCTACCGCCCCGAACTCGTGAGCACTAATAATAACTTGCGCCACTCCCGGTCTAAACAATCTTGGTCTAGTTGCCGGCCGCACCCCGTCCACAAATCTAAACAATAAGCAAACCCAGCGATCCGTCTTGGTTTGGCTTGCGGGACTCACGTGGACTTTCTACGTTGGTTGACCGTCGTCAGCCAGTGGTGGTCAGGTTTCGAGACGATCAGATTCAGATATTGTGATCAACTCATCTTAGAGGAAACCTGATCACGAATCCGGGGTCCACTTATTGACATCTTGCGATGGAATTTTCTGGGGTTTCACTGAGACACGTTTTTCATTATTATGCAACTCGAAACTTGTTACAACCATGTTAAAATATAAATTCTGTGTCAACCTTAAAGTGACTGTAACTTTTAACTCTTAAGTCCAAGTTGACTCCTTAAAAAATAAAAAAATAAAATTTAAGAGCTTTAATGTGCTCAGAATGCTTTCTCTAAATCTTAACCCTGAATTGCTACGTTAAAAAAACTGTTTTTTTAGGGTTTGCTCAGAAGCTTTCTTAAAATTTGGTCGTAAAAGGCGTGGAATGCGAGATATAATTTGGTCAAATAACTTTCTAAAAAATATCCTTGAAAAGTTAGATTTTCAAAATCATTATAATCGTGAACCACCATTATTTTCCACCGAACCAAAAATTGCTCCTTTCCATTTGCAACAACTCTTCTGAAGACAACCAAAGCACAAAAAAAAACATAATTTTTCGGAAAATCCTTTTTCCACTTAATTTTGCGATCTCGACCGCTGCACAGTAGGGTGCTCAGAAAAAAATACCCCCTGCTCCACAAGCGGAAATCCGCTATTGGGTTATTTTGAGCATCTTTGCTAATTTTGAGCGAAATTATTTGAGATTAACCCATTGATACCCGAGACTATAGCTGGTGAAAAAAAAAATTTGAGCATGAGAGACCATGAGAGACCACCCATGGTTGTCCTTCTCCGTTGGATAGCTGGTGAAAAAAAAAATTTTTATACAAAAACTTTTTAAATCGTAAATAACTATTCTGGATCATGTTTTATAGCTTTGATATATGATATATGATATATAATATATATGATATATGATATATTTTTCAAAATCTCTTTGATATTCAGTAGATTTTTGGTAATATTTGACAAATTATGCTATTTAAAATGCTCAAATTTGTATTCCGGTATTACTTTAATGTACACTTAGTTGTACAATGAAAAGTTTAGAAAATCATTTACTTTTGGGATTAATTTTTATAAGCATTGAAATTTTTGAAATTGCATTTTCGATTCTCAAAAACAAATTTAATACTATTTTTTTGGAAATTCAATAAATTATATTTATAACAAAAATCATGCCATATTGAAACGGTTCTTTTAAAAGACCGGAGATTAAAAAAGGTGCAGGTGGTTATGTTACACATAACCAGTATGACAAAGAACTTTGCAAGATGATTGTTGAAATTTTCGATTAGAATGTCCGGTCCAAATTCCCCCCTTATAATAACCGTCCTATCGAACTAAGGGGACGGAAATTGCAAGTGGAGCTGAAATAGAAATCGAAGTGAAATCAATTTACTTTCCTTCACCACTCGAAAGTAACCAAGATGCGGGAATGTTTTTGCAAGGCTGTTGCAAGCAATCGGCGGCAGTAAAGGAAATTTGAACAGTAGACATTAAAAACTACCCTTTACAGGGCTCTTAATGATAACGAGATAGTTATTCTAAATTTCCAGAAACAGATTTTCACAGTGGCACAAAAAAATGTGCATTGCAGTAGTCTATTTATTACTTCCTGCCTAATAAGCAATATATTTTAACTGCTTAGCATTAGCATATTTTAACTGCTTAATTTCAGATAATGGCCAAATGCAACTTTTTATGTCCAGTATCAAAAACCATAAAGTTTGATACCCATATTGCCCCAACTCTTACGGTCCGGCAAATGTCCCCCCATCGGAACATCCCCGGGGCCTCCGGACACTCCAGGTGGTGGCCACTACTGCCAAAATGTCAAATTTCATGTCCAGTATCAAAATCCCTAAAGTTTGATACCCATATTGTCCCAACTCTTATGGTTCCGCAAATGTCCCCTTATCGGAACATCCCCGGGGCCTCCGGCCACTCCGGATTGTGGTCACTACTGCCGAAATGTCAAATTTCATGTCCGGTATCAAAAACCATTAAGTTTGATACCCATATTGCCCCAACTCTTATGGTTCCGCAAATGTCCCCTTATCGGAACATCCCCGGGGCCTCCGGCCACTCCGGATTGTGGTCACTACTGCCAAAATGTCAAATTTCATGTCCAGTATCAAAAACCATAAAGTTTGGTACCCATATTACACCAACTCTTACGGTCCGGCAAATGTCCCCTTATCGGAACATCCCCGGGGCCTCCGGCCACTCCAGGTGGTGGCCACTACTACCAAAATGTCAAATTTCATGTCCAGTATCAAAATCCCTAAAGTTTGATACCCATATTGCCCCAACTCTTACGGTTCGGCAAATGTCCCCTCATCGGAACATCCCCGGGGCCTCCGGCCACTCCGGATTGTGGTCACTACTGCCGAAATGTCAAATTTCATATCCAGTATCAAAATCCCTAAAGTTTGATACCCATATTGCCCCAACTCTTACGGTCCGGCAAATGTCCCCTTATCGGAACATCCCCGGGGCCTCCGGCCACTCCAGGTGGTGGCCACTACTACCAAAATGTCAAATTTCATGTCCAGTATCAAAATCCCTAAAGTTTGATACCCATATTGCCCCAACTCTTACGGTCCGGCAAATGTCCCCCCATCGGAACATCCGCGGGGCCTCCGGCCACTCCGGATTGTGACCACTACTGCCGAAATGTCAAATTTCATGTCCGGTATCAAAAACCATAAAGTTTGATACCCATATTGCCACAACTCTTACGGTCCGGAAAATGTCCCCCCATCGGAACATCCGCGGGGCCTCCGGCCACTCCAGGTGGTGGCCAGTTCCAATGATCGACTCACGCGACCGGCATGTCTTAGCTGGTCCTTACCTCCAAGCCATCTGCTCCCGGACCTCCAGGCCGTCTGCTACCGGGCCACCAGGCCATCTGCTTCTGATGTGTCCTCGTCGTCGTCCAGCAATAGAATGAATTTTCGGGACCGACCGAGCCGAGTTTTGTTGGCTCGTCGACGATCCGAAAATTATGAGGTGGAGTGGGGGAGATTTTAGATACATCAATCTCACGTCTCTCGATCGACTGATTGGGAAACGTTCGTTCATCCAACCAGCGTGCACCAAAAAGAGGGGAAATTTGCCGAGAGGGGAATTCGTCACGTAACGTTTTCGCTTCGCGAAAATTTTGGATTGACACCACGTATAGAAACCTTAGGACAAAGTTCTTTGTCAAAAGAATCGCGGTTCTTTTTTTGTGAGCCATGGTTCGTTCGCTCTTTTTAGTGAATCGGATCTTTGAGCGGTTCGCTCTTTTTTTGCCCACCTCTACTCAAGGAACAATATTCCGCTTGTGGAGCGAGGTTTTGAGAAAAAGTCCCATATTCTGGGCGATTACGTCCACATCTCGGAACGCGACTGGTTCCCCGGAGAACATAGATATGGCTGGATTTCCATCGGAACTTTTATTCCGACGATTTGATAAAAATCCTCTATGGCCAAATATCAACGAAAAATTTGGCTCTTGCTTGTCAATAACGTATCTAAGCTAAAAATAATGAAACTTCCTGGTTCCTGGTCAATATCAAAAAATGAAATTATTGTGAGATTTTCGAATCTCTCGAATAAAATAGATTTCAAAATTTTCAAATCAACCCTAACATTTGAAAATGGTCAACAAATTTATTTTCGACCATATAAATGTTAATGTTCTGAGGAATTCTAAGCAATACCTACAACTTAGTTGAAGACGCCAAAACAATCAGCTTTTTTTCTCAAGGTACAGATTTAAGAATATTTTTGTATGAAACTTTTATGGACGAACTAATAATGCAAAAGACCTCGTTGGTCAAAGAAAAAGTACACACAATTTTTCATCCAAATAAAAAAAAAACAAACAATAACGTTGTCCGAAGTCTCAGAGAATTGCCCTACAACAAACATCCATGATGTGTACGGTTGACAACCACTGTCTCAAAACATAGACCATATCCAATATACCCATGGTGGATCCACGACCACGCTGATAGTCCGAGGCCGGCCGGCCGGCCAGCACGCACTGAGAACTGGAGCGAAGCATAACGCTCGGCGGCGGCCTCTTTCTCCAACCGTGTAGCCGCGCGGTCATTTAGGATAGATTAACACGGTTGTTGTTGTTCTAAAGCGCGCAGTAGTACATCAAGCGAACCGATCTATTGCTGCTGGAGCCGCACAGCTGGTACAGATTTCCACCGGCAAAGAGAGAAACGCGGGACGATTAGGGAGAACTATGTAGCAGACCGGGGCGGGACCAGCAGCGTGATAGAAAGCAGATGCCCAACTTGGGACTTTCTTCGCCGTGTCGACAGCTCGTCGCTTCCTCCGCGCGTGGTGTAGATTTCAGATTTTGGCTACACCGCGTTACGCAGTGCAGTGGTTCTCAAGCCAGCTGTTTATGGTAGTGTTAAGCTGTCAGACGACCTGCTGATCTTCGGAACCCCTGAGACGCGCGACCAGGTTGCGCAATGTCTTCATCTGCTTTGATCAGCTCGGAACTGCTGGCCAGTCGGGGCACTGGTTTTCGTCCAAATTCTGTCGAACCGTGGTGGGTATTGCGTTACTCGCGCCAGCAGTCAACCAGGGCGGCGTGCGATGATGCATCGCCGCCGGTGATAAAAGCAGTAGAACTCATGTAAACAAATATGCAACGGTGTCGATCTTTACTTTGGCTTTATAGTCTGGCAAAGATTCTAAATTCGTCTGATCCGCACGCGTGACCATCCAAACAACTTCATCGCTGTGGGACTCCTGAGGAGATCAACCCCAGCTTCGCAGAACCTCCATTACAAAGCACAATCATAAATCACTTTCGAGCGTAAGGTCTGTTATTATTAACCCATCAATCAGGGGTAGGTTTTCACACCTCCGCAAACGTTCTAAACTCCCTCGCGCGATAATCATCGTCTCACCCGCAGCGTGAGTTTGGAGTTTGGAGGGGATACCTCCAAGTCACCACATCCGATGAACGGGGCGAGGAACAAAAGGTGTCGAGGAGTTCTTTGTTCCAGCTCCAAAACCCTCTAATTTTGCGCACCACCTAAAATTTATTCAAAGTCCCGAAAAAACGTGCTGGTGTCCAGAACCCTCCACCAGATATGGTCAATTAAAGTTAATTTCAAACATGACTGTTCAATATAGCCATTAAGCGGGGGACCGCTGAACAGGTTCATGATCCCACCGTACTAAATTCCGTTTGAGGGTGATAAGATCTAGCCGGGGCAGTGGGAGCACTTTGGTTGATTAATTTCTTCCACTGCTGACATCGAGCTCGTTTTATGCTCTAAATTGTCGTAGCCGAGTCGCTAGTTTAAAGCAAGCTAGTTGGAAGTCACGTTCTTCTATCTGTTGCAATTAAACTTACGACTGTGAGTTTATGCTGATTTGGCAAATTGATCTTAATCAAATCATTTTAAAAGTACTGTTAGACAATCGAGAAAAAAAACGCGACCGGTCGCCCACCAATTGTTGTGAAATGATGTGAACTAAAACATGAATAATTCTGTAGAATTTCACGATCTTTTGAGAAAGGATTTTCTGATCGATTGAGTGTCTTCGGCAAAAATGTCCTTAAAACAACCTTAGGACATTTCAGAACAAAACTTCCTGATTTTAAAATTAACTTTTTAAATTACCACTAAAAGTTTACTTCTTAAAAACTCCATTTTCTAATTCTCTAATTTTCATTTAAATTTGCAATCAAAAAGGACATCACACTGTTTCGATGAAGTGCATCGTTTTCAAGTTATAGGCATATTTTGGTTAAAATTTTCAAAAAAAGTTCAATTCTTTTTGAAAGTTAACTCTGCAGTATTTTTTACTAACATTTATTATATTTTAAGTAAAAAGAAGTATGCAGTAATTTTTCAAGTATCCCAGACTATGCCTGTACGCATTTATTCACAATTTAAATGATAATGGTGCCATTTTATAGCATAAAATGTGAAAAACATGCAAAAAATTGAAAAAGTTACTGTAAAAACATGAAAAAATTAGATAGGCAAAATGTAATGATAGCAGGTGGTAGAGTAGGCCAAATACTACCAAAAACAAACAATAACTAAGCAATATAAATGCAGATTAAAATACAAAAAATGAAACAACAAAAACATAAAACAAGAGAAGTAAAGTTTTTCGTAGAACAAAAGTTGCTCAAAATGACCTCCTGAACAAGCGAAAAATAAAAATTTTCGAAAAAGAAATTTGGGCAGTAGAGGGTTTAAAATATTTCATGAAGGAAAAGCACCCCTGCGAAAATTATCAAAAATTAGTGCTATGTGTCACCAAATTAGGCCTCATTATTCAACTGACCATATCTATGAAATTTTATGTTCTTTTCCATAAAAATAACATAGGTTTTCTTAACCAAGCCCAAATTTTTAAAGAGCTAAAAAACACTTTTTTTACGTTTCCAAATGATGATCTGATTCTCTGTTTTTGAAACACAGTTTTTGCAGGGATGCTTTTGCTACTTACAATATTTCTCGGGTTAGTTTTCAAAAGGTCCTAAGCGCCAGTTGTAAACAAGCCATTTTCGATGCTTTGAATTGTTCGTCTGCGCGTCGCTTAAATGCTCCTTACTGATAAACAAATAAAATATCATTTGTTTCAGAGGAAAAAAAAACGAATGTCGGAGATTGCGAAGGCTGTTACGACGTATTGCAAATTGACCAGAGATTTCTTAATTGCAAAAACTGATCATTTCTAGAAGCAAAAATGCGATGGAAGAATCTTAAGAGCCATATTTTCACTAGGGGGCACGGCTTTGTTCTAGAGGTCGTATCGATGAGCTACGATTTTGATGAAACTTTAAGCGTTTGTTGGTCTACAAAAAATATGAACTCATGCCAAATATGAGCCCTCTACGATACGAGGAAGTAGGGTAAAATATCAATTCAAAATTTAGCAAAAATGTTCAAAAATAATAGGCCAAATTTTTAAAACTCTCATAACTCAAGTTTGGCCAAACGTAAACCTGCTCGCTTGGTTTCATTTGAAAGGTCTTTACATGTACTACAACTTCGACTTTGAATAACATCTGTCGGATACTTACCTCCAGAGAAATTTACTAATTACTGAAAAGTCGTGATTTTTTAAAAATTGTCGTATCTTTCTTTAAAACGGAGATACCACCATACCCTATGTGGCAAAATTGAGGCATGGCTAGTACTCTAAGTCTACAATAATAACTTTTTGGTACCTACGATTGTGGTAAAAAAATCAATAATTCTTTGAAAATCCTTTTTTTTAATTAAATTTTACAATTGCATCAAACTCAGAACAATGTTTCGATATGAAATCGTTCTTGTTGAGCCTCAATTTTATCACAGAATATGTTTATACGCTGGAGATGTTAAATATGGTTTATGTTTTTTAGCTGTCCCTCGCAATTTTGAAGTGCGAAAGTTCAGTTTGGTGGAAACTGCGACTCGAAATGTAAATAAACAACGAGTGGTTGCCTAGATTTTAGCATTTTTGCTGTCAAAAGTGCGAGAGAAAAGTGCGGGTAGAATCCAAGTTACAGTGCAAGGATCAATAAGTGTATGATAAATTCAATATTGTTCCGTTAGATAAAGTGTAATTCCAGAGCCCACTTTGTTTTTTTTGCCGTTTCCTGAAACAATATGATATATATTTATATAAAATTCAATAGACTTTGTTTACACACAAGATGACGATTCTAGTCAGAAACTTCTGTACTGTACTGTTTTCGTGTAGTTTTGCCACAGTTTGTGTTGTCTAGTTTTCGCACTCTACGTTACATGTAAACACACACATATTTGTAAAAGCGGTATACGCACTTCGGAAGAAACCGGTCAAGAAAAAAATCAAATGGGCAGCAGCGGCAGCTAAAGCAAACCAGAGAGGGTGAAGAAAAGCCCCAAGAAATCACTCCCTCTCCTTTGTTCTGCTGTTCGTAAAGCCATTTCTTGACCCCTTTCCTTCCGATCAGCGTACTAGCCTAAATAACAGAACACAAACAGGACGAAAAGGTCAGTGAACTTGTCCTGACCGTACATTTTCTTGTAGGAAAACCACCTCAGAACAGAACAGAACATTCCCTGACAGATCTCACAGCAGGTCAGAACAGTTAATTTACTGCTAAATACAGCCTAGTCCACGCGAATGAAGTCTTTTTGTATAAAACAGTTTTATTCTCTGTAATCTGAGTGTTTTAATTTGTATTTACCGGGAAAGAAAGTGCGACAGGATCAACAGACGTTCTTATGTGCGCAAACAGACTTGAATAGATGTTATTGATATCACCATATAAAGAAATATTTCAAAAGAAATTTCATGTGAGAAATTTAGTTCTCTACAGTTTCTAATAGTGTAGTAACTAAGTCCTGCTTTATTTTTTCAGAAGCTTATTGAAAAAAATAATAAGTAAATGCAATTGATTACATGTTATATGTTATTCACCGTGTATAAATCATCAGATTTTTCAATCATTTGGATGTGTTCATCACGTACATCAGACAATTTCAGTTTGTTTTGTTTGTAGAGCATTGCAAATCTAGCAAATAGTGATTTAATTTGCTCTGTAGTAATATATTTTTGTGTGGAAAACTCTTTTTCTCCAGTTACAGCATCTCTTTTCGAACGCATTGCTTGTTACAACAGCAATAAAGATAATAGTTTTTAAAATAGTTTCAGCTTTTATTCACAAGTATTTTTTTTTCAATTCAGTTATTGGAATAAGTTTGGCATAAAAAGCTTAAAGATATGTCAAATTATGCCATATTTAACATCTCCAGCGTATAAACATATTCGGTGATAAAATTGAGACTCAACAAGAACGATTTCATATCGAAACATTGTTTTGGGTTTGATGGAATTGTAAAAATTAATTAAAAAAAAGGATTTTCTAAGAATTATTGATTTTTTTACCACAATCGTAGGTACCAAAAAGTTATTATTGTAGACTTAGAGTACTAGCCATGCCTCAATTTTGCCACATAGGGTATGGTGGTATCTCCGTTTTTAAGAAAGATACGACATTTTTTTTTAAAAATCATGACTTTTCAGTAATTAGTAAATATCTCTGGAGGTAAGTATCCGACAGATGTTATTCGAAGTCGAAGTTGTAGTGCATGTAAAGACCTTTCAAATGAAACAGAGCGAGCCGGTTTGCGTATTGCCAAACTTGAGTTATGAGAGTTTTAAAAATTTGGCCTATTATTTTTGAACATTTTTGCAAAATTTTGAATTGATATTTTACCTCACTTCCTCGTATCGTAAAGGGCTCATATTTGGCATGAGTTCATATTTTTTGTAGACCAACAAACGCTGAAAGTTTCATCAAAATCGGAGCTCATCGATGCGAGCAGCGTGCCCCCTAGCGAAAATCTGGCTCTTAATCAAAAGAAAATCTTTTGACTTTCACCAGAAGCAAAAAAACGGATTTGGAAACACCAATTTCACAACTACACCTACAGGTGTAACGTCACACGTCGAAAAATGGCCTTTAGAAGAAGAACAATGTATGTAAACAAAACAAAATAGATCATTTAAGTGGTGCAAAAATGAAATTCACAAAAAATCTTCAACTAATGCGTTTTTTTGATAAGTTCGGGAGCGATTTTTTTTTGCGTGCTTCACCCCCTCTCTTCTCTCGCAAGCGTAAAAGATTTTTTGTGATTAACACTCAAACGCTCGGGTAGTCATTTGACCCCTATTTTTTTTCTTAAAAATCTCATAACTTTTGATAGAATTGACCAATTTGGATGCTTCCGGGTGCAAAAGATCCAGATTTGTCTATATTTTCAACTGTCAGACGGAGGACAAATGTGGTCCATTTTTACCGGAGATATTCCGGATTCTGTTGGGGTACCTCGGCCCTCCTAAATGGATATTTGGCCAATATAATAAAAACTTTTCAACAGAATAAAATCGGAAATGATGCAAAACTTCAAGGAATCATCCTAAAACATCATCCTGCATAGATACATGACATGCTGAAGACCTTCGGGCACCGGAACAGGTTCTATCGGGAAACGGTTCACTGAGCTGATGTCAATTGTTGCCCAACTGGAACCGGCTCCGCTGCCCCGTAGGACTTAACCATGTCAATTATTTTTGCAGGATGATGTATTAGGATGATGCCTTGTAGTTTTGCATCATTTCCGAAAATTTTCTGTTGAAAAGTTTTTATTATATTGGCCAAATACCCATATAGGAGGGCCGAGGTACCGAATCCGGAATATCTCCGGTAAAAATGGACCAGATTTGTCCCCCATCTGGCAGTTCAAAATATAGACAAATCTGGATCTTTTGCAACCGAAAGCATCCAAATTGGTCAATTCTATCAAAAGTTATGGGATATCTAAGAAAAAAAAATAGGGGTCAAATGACTACCCGAGCGTTTGAGTGTTAATCTAAAAAAAAATATCTTCTGGAACACAGATATTTACATCTAGTGCCAACAATGATAATTTCGCAACAAAATTGCCATTCCAATTCCAATTATCCAGGTAGGTTTTTAGTTAAGTAATTATCAAGGCATTTTCGTCATTTTAGTGATGTAAAGGCAAAAAATCATTACTTTTTTCATCTAGTTTTATGACTGGTTTTGATCATGTTTTAAACATATTTTTTGTAACGAAATAATGAATTTTTTTGTGAATTACCCAAAACAGCAATCCGTGGATCGAAACTGACCTAAAAAGAAAAAAATGAAAATAATGGTTAGTTTAAAATCATAAAAGGTTCACAAATTGGAAACATCATTTCCATATTAATACAATAATTCATCAAGCATAACCCTTCCCAATTTGACAGATCCGACTTCTACGCAGCATTTAGTGAAAATTTATCATCCTACTTAATCAATTCCAGCCCCTTCCCTTCTCAAACTGGAACCAGAAACCCATATTTTACACATGTAGCGTGTAGCTTTTTTTTGGCATCAACTAGAGCGTGTAAATAAAGGCACAGCATAAAAATATCGCTGGCGCGTTCAATGACACCGCTCCTTCGGTCGCCAAGCCATCTGGCTAGACTCGTCTCCGTCCCGAACTCCGTCACACTCCATTTGACGGCGCGAAACGACTTCTAGGCTAAAAGTCTACTACTTCCACTAATGGCAAGTGATCGCTCAAACTCGCGCGGATTGGTTCTGTTGATGCCATTTTCGCAAACGCGAAACACTTACCCAGAAGCACATAAAACTAACCTTGACCAAGCCAGCATACCAAGTAGGTTTGGTCCGCGCGACAATAACAGTCCTGCGCGCTAGAACTTTCCGCTGAACTAGAAGAACGCCGAAAATGATGAATGGGTCGTTCCAAAAGTGCGACATCACGCCCCCCTGGCTCCAGAACACTGAAGAGCAGCGGCTCAGGCCCCATTCAACTCTTCGTAACTCGTAATCACTTTAATCCATTTTGGGAACTCGACGACGACGCCGAAGTCAACGTATCCCCGCACATGGTTGAGTGTGTCTGGTTCTGTCGAACTGCCGCCTGTTAGCGGATACACTTTTGATGGATCAACTGACCTTGAGGCGACGCGAGCGTTTGTTTGGGGCGAGCAGAACATCGCCGTTTTGGCAACTATGAGGTCACTGCCAGCTGTGCAGTGCCCAGTATTGCGGAATCTTGGTAGGAAGTAGTTCAACGAACCTCACCGAGATCGAAAGCTGCAGTTTTGAACGCCGCTTGAACAAGCGGTCCTGGGAACAGACCTGTAGACTTCTGTTTAGAAACCCTGTAGAACCCAGAGATCACCTGGATGACAGCATGGACATGCAACGCTGAACATAATGTTTGACGAGTTCAACTGTGCCACCCCGTAGAACATCTACATTTCAGCACTCATCAATCATCGCGTTTTCAACGCGGGCCCCGGTAAGATACCGGTACTTCACCAGATCAAACAAACAGGCGAACCTCCTCTCAAGTGCCACCACCACTTTGCGTCGTGGCTTATCTCAACGAGAGATGACGGTGTGGTGCGATGCTGTGTGTACTCACAGTGAGTTCGGATGATTGCGAACTTTTTTTTTTTCTCGCGAGAACCTCCCGCAGCGATGAGACCTTGCCGGCGATCGATGACAACCGATGCGTTTATGGGCACTTCAGGTCGTTGAATCCGGTGGATAGTACAAACAGCACTTGAGAGAATACATAAATTTCAAATGTCGGAAGTCCGCCTAAACGAGCTGTCTTCAGTCCTGGAAAGTTCAACCCTGGACGAAGAAGATACTGCCGGCAGCCGGCTTTACAGCTGTATTAGATATCACAAACGTATGGCGGTCGTATACGATCTACGCGATTGCACGGGACTTAAGACAAACGTCACCAGATGGCGCTATTGGAGAGCTGTTGGTTTGTTTACTTAGATGACAATCCCAAGCAGGACCGGCTTAGCTGTGGTGCCGTAATAGCATAATGCAGAACAGTGCGTCCTGTACTCGTGTACACTGACAAAGCTGAACAAACAGGGTGTCGTCGCTAGTATACATTGTTAGCAAAATAAACTTTCTAATGAGATAATGCGTTCAGAACTTCATGATAATAAAGAGTATTGTTTATCGCAAGCACATGCACCGAAAATGTACCAGCAAGTTCAAGGCTATCAGCAGCAGATCTGATATCAATCCTGCAATCCAACTTCTTGAAATAACCCCAGCAAGGGAATCCAATTACGGGCACCCATTCATCGACCAACCGATTCATTCATTCAGCTCTTCGATGCGTTGCGACTTCGTGCGACTCCGATTTGCGTACATTCCTCGCGTTTTGACACTTGGGTCGCTCGAAATAAACACTTGACTACTGAGGAGAGCAGACAAGCCACCGCGGTGTTCAAGATGTCGTTCAACTCGTGCTCTCGCGGTAGGTTAGGGTGGTTCCCTTGGGCGCTTTGAAATAAGCAGTTATCTAGTTTTGAGATGTTTTTCAAAGGCATTTTGTATTCATACATATCGCTGTCTATGAACATGATTTGACAATATTATGTTTTGAAGGGATTTTCAAAACTTATGATATCCCGCCAAGTGTCCAATATTTCATACAGAGTGGATTTGAATTAGCGAATCCGAATTTGCTAATTAGAAAGACTGACAGCTGTCAAAAGCATGAAACCACGTGTTCGGAAATCGAAAAACAAACGAGTCGAAATGTAAACATTAGTTTGACAATTCCATTTTGATGTTGGTGTGGTTTTTAATTCGAATTAGGTTTTACGCCGTGACGTCATTTGACAGCTCTTGTGCGCTGTTAACATGGTCTTCGTCGACGAATTTCGCCTAACAAAATCAACGATCGCATCGAACTGTGCTAAGTCCATGTAAACAGTGCACCCTTTTCTAATCTCCGAATCGAGTTGGCGTAGTACCTAGTAGGGTCAAATTTGAGGCTAAAATCAATCTTACGGAAACTCTTGCGAAAACAATCATCAAGTTGATCCAGATGTCAGTAGAGTATCGACCATCGGTTGCTGCGATCCCTGCCTGACATCGAACTAACAAAGTAAACGGGGGCAAAAGTGACAGACGCAACAATCTGCGATTTACCATTGTAGATTAGGCTTTAGCGGACCTCCGAAGTAGTGAAATTTGAATTTTTTGTGATATTTTTGAGGTGAATTGAACAAGCCTCAAACAAAATATTATAATGTAGTGAAAAATGCCTAGGTAAATTATTTCAATTTTTGTTTTTTTTTTTCAGGCACCACTGGATAATTTCAATTAATCCATGATAGAGGTGGGCAAAACCGCTCTTTTTTGGAGCCGCTCATTTTCGCTCGCTCTTCAAAATGAGCCGCTCTTTTGAACGGCTCTTTCGTTCTTTATCATTTTTTTTTTAAAGGTCTTTTTAAAAGAGTTGTGTGATTTTTTTTGTTTGTATTAGATTTTTATACATTATTTTAAAAAAGCGAAACATGAGAAGATTCGCTTGAGAACCATAGGTCTAAACGTTCGAATAATTCGTTGGTCCAACTTTAATCAAACTTTAATCAAGGATTTTGAAGAAAATTGCTATTAACTTTATGAAATTGCGTTTAGTTCTGCTCAAGTTAAACAAATTCTGGTATTTTATGTTGAGAAAATATTCGGCCAACATTCTAAAAAGTCTATAAAAGCAAAAGTTCAATCGGGCAAGAGCAGTTCGGATATGGATACTTAGGGAGCGTTCTTTTATTACGTAACGCAGTAGGGGGGGAGGGGAGGTCGGAGGCCGTGTTACGCTCCATACATTTTTTTTTAAATTTGTATGGAAATTTTGTTACGAGGGGGGAGAGGGGGTCTTAAAGTCCGATTTTTCGCGTTACGTAATAAAAGAACGCTCCCTTAGTAGTTTTTCGGCAAAATTTTCCAAGTTAAGAATTTTGAAATAATCAAATTTGTACTTGTGTAATTCACTAATGTTTCTTTACGATCAATTTAATGAAAAGTTTTTTAGTTGGTTCAGAAAATCATCCACTTTTAAAGTAATTTAGTACATGAAAAAGTACACCGTGTACACAATTCTGATTTATTTGACTTTGATGATTGAAAAAGACAAAAGTTGAAAAATTATTCCACCGCAAAACAGTTCGCTCTTTTTTGTGAGCCATGGTTCGTTCGCTCTTTTTAGTGAGCCAGCTCTTTTTTCCCATTTCTAATCCATGATCAAATAACTAAATGAAAACTTATGTTAAAAATATGTGTTCAAATGCATTTAGCAGAAGTCCAGTTGTTTTGCAATCATTAATTGACGATTTTTTTGTCGAAAAAAAAAACCTTGCAGCCCATCAAAATTTCTCAAACATTCAAAGTATTTTCAAACGAGCTAAAATATGATAAGCATGCATAATCAATAGTGTGGTTCAGGGTCCCTTGGAAATGCAAAAATGTCAGCAAACCCGCTGCATTGTTGATAAAATCATTGTTTGTTGTCCACAGAAGCTCCTCTGAAATTTTCAGCAAATTTGGTTCAGGTTTCGTCACAGCTCTTTAGCATTTAAGTTTGCATGGGAATTGCATGGGGAATCTGCAATTTTTCATTTTCTAACAGCAATAAATCTTCTATTGAACCAAAAATCCTGAAACCTCACATAAATATCAAAAATGATATGGGGAACAATTTTCTAGAACACCCCAGGTTGATCTAAGCCGAACTGACTTAGTTATAAGTGGATTAAGTGAAGGTGTCGAAATTGTATTTTCCAAAGGGCCTCTTTCGCTAAATTTTCACCAGAAGGCTCACTTTGATCGATGGCAAATCGTTTGACAACTTGTTTGTTTATTAATGTCAGAAGAAAACAACTGGAATGGCGGTTTCAACTTCGGTTGAACAATTGACTAATTTTTCTTCCGTCTTTTCAGGTTTAATTTGAAAATGAGCTTTTGTCCAGCGCTGTGCATGACTTGGCCTCGATCTGGAATCAAGGATTTTCTCCAGCAAATTGCTTAAGGCTTCTGTTTAGTGTGGGAGTTGATGGATTTCGTGGTGGTTAAAAGCTCAACCGACGTTCGCGCTCCGGCAATGTACGTGCCGCCAGAAGAGCTCCAACTACACTCTGCCGCTTCCACCTTCTGGGAGGGGGAAAGCTAGGGGAGATTGATATGTGGCTTTTAGTTGCACCTGCAATCTTCGTCACCGGTACAGCGTTTTAGTGCCGAATATTCTTGAGGGACGGCCAACAGGCGTTACATCTTCTTTTAAACCGGGCATGCCTAGAAGGGGGGCCTGCTTAGTGATGAAGACCAGCAGACTGAGGGTTGTAGTCCTTTACGGTTATGGCGCGGGGAGGTCATTATCAGACGTAATCAGATGCCGCACAGGACTTATACTGACTAAGCTGACCAATCCAGATGCACGCACCCTTACAGAATCACCTTTCATCGGTAACGGGCGTGAACTGTCCACTCGAACCCCTGGATAACATAGATTGACTAGATTTAGGATACTTTTGTGGGTAATTGCCGTGTGCCGGATCTGGTCTCATCCCTGTTGGTCTGGATTCAATACCAGCAAACCCCGGTGACATTTTGCGAGACAAAATTTGTCTGATCACACCTTCCGTTGGAATGGAAATTGAATGTCAGTCTTGGCCTAACCCAGCATCTTGGTCGTAAGCTCAGTCCAGGTGAAGGAGTCCTTGGAAAACAAATCTGCCTCGGTAGCGTCGCTGGTCGGCAGTTGCATCCACAATCCTTCCTATAGGTCCTTCCTATTCCTATCCTTCCTATAGGTCCTTCCGTATACGGTCATCCGTGCTCAAGGTTGCCTACTGTTCCAATGGTGAACAAGCTGACCGCCAGAGTTTGACCAGAGTGAAGCCACGCGAAGCAGTGGTAGGGTTTTAGTCCTGAGGGTGTCGAAGGGCTACCCCGGACACGGTGAATAAAAGAGCTGATCTGAGGAATATCGATTATCCACAAAAGTATCCTAAATCTAGTCAATCTATGTTATCCAGGGGTTCGAGTGGACAGTTCACGCCCGTTACCGATGAAAGGTGATTCTGTAAGGGTGCGTGCATCTGGATTGGTCAGCTTAGTCAGTATAAGTTCTGTGCGGCATCTGATTACGTCTGATAATGACCTCCCCGCGCCATAACCGTAAAGGACTACAACCCTCAGTCTGCTGGTCTTCATCACTAAGCAGGCCCCCCTTCTAGGCATGCCCGGTTTAAAAGAAGATGTAACGCCTGTTGGCCGTCCCTCAAGAATATTCGGCACTAAAACGCTGTACCGGTGACGAAGATTGCAGGTGCAACTAAAAGCCACATATCAATCTCCCCTAGCTTTCCCCCTCCCAGAAGGTGGAAGCGGCAGAGTGTAGTTGGAGCTCCTCTGGCGGCACGTAGGGGGAGAGGGGGTAATATGCACTCCCGGGGCAAAATGCACCCCTTGCTTTTCTCGGTATTTGGAAGAATTTTCCGGGAAAAACTCATAGAAATTGGAAGCTTAACATTACTAAACCATGCTGGAAAAATTGGAGCATCGTAGTATAAAAACAGCTTAAGTTATTTGCAAAACTTTAAAATGTTGTGTTTTCATCTAATTTTCATTGAACTTTCATTATGATTTTTGGACAATATAAAATGCATTTATTGTTATTGTAAGTATTGAGGTGTATAGTTTTTGCCATAATCTTCACTATTCTGTAGATAGATGAGTCCAAAAACATCAAAAAATGCATTTTTAATTAAATTTTCTGCAAAAAGTGTGGTCGGGGCAAAATGCACCGCTGTGAAGCTCCTTTGTAAAAACAGCGGTGTCATCTAGTGGTGACTAGTGAAAACTGCTTTTACCCGGTGCATTTTGCCCCATGTTGTGGTGCATTTTGCCCCGTTTTTGTAGTGCATTTTGCCCCAATGTTGCGGTGCATATTGCCCCGCATGGTTGTTTGAAATGATTTCAAAATGTTTTTAGAAATTTGATATTTTCGAACAATTTTTAGGTTTTTTAAAACATTTTTCACATGGATGACGAAGAATAATAGTTGTTTTAGAACATCGAACAAATTTCTTCCACAGTAATGCTGTAATGGTTGAGAAATCACAGTTTTCCCTTAGGGGGTGCATATTACCCCCTCTCCCCCTACATTGCCGGAGCGCGAACGTCGGTTGAGCTTTTAACCACCACGAAATCCATCAACTCCCACACTAAACAGAAGCCTTAAGCAATTTGCTGGAGAAAATCCTTGATTCCAGATCGAGGCCAAGTCATGCACAGCGCTGGACAAAAGCTCATCTTCAAATTAAACCTGAAAAGACGGAAGAAAAATTAGTCAATTGTTCCACCGAAGTTGAAACCGCCATTCCAGTTTTTTTCTTCTGACATTAATAAACAAACAAGTTGTCAAACGATTTGCCATCGATCAAAGTGAGCCTTCTGGTGAAAATTTAGCGAAAGAGGCCCTTTGGAAAATACAACTTCGACACCTTCACTTAATCCACTTATAACTAAGTCAGTTCGGCTTAGATCAACCTGGGGTGTTCTAGAAAAATGTTCCCCATATCATTTTTGATATTTATGTGAGGTTTCAGGATTTTTGGTTCAATAGAAGATTTATTGCTGTTAGAAAATGAAAAAATTGCAGATTCCCCATGCAATTCCCATGCAAACTTAAATGCTAAAGAGCTGTGACGAAACCTGAACCAAATTTGCTGAAAATTTCAGAGGAGCTTCTGTGGACAACAAACAATGATTTTATCAACAATGCAGCGGGTTTGCTGACATTTTTGCATTTCCAAGGGACCCTGAACCACGCTAATAATCAACACAGAAGAACTTCAAATAGTTTTCAGTTGATTAAACTTCCGTTATTATATAAATTTGAAGTATATTGATCTAATTTATTTCTATTTTTGCCTCTTTGAGAAATATGTGCAACAGCTTTATTGCCTTCTTATCAGAAAAAAATCTCGATTTTGACTTTCGTTTTTTTGTTATTTTTTTAGATGATCAAAATTGCCTACTAGCTTTAATATATGCCGAGAAATCTCTCTGGGAAAATAATAAAAAATGGTTTGTAACATTGAAGTAGTTCTTTTAAGAAATTATCATAAAATGCAAAGTTATCTAGTTATTATTGTTTTCAGTTTTTTTTATTTTTTATTTTTATGGGATTACAGATATTTCTTCTTTATTTTCTCTTTTTCATAAGAGCCACCCTAATTTGGTTCACATTTTATCCCTAATTTATTTATTTTCATTTCAGTTTCGCACCGCAGAACAACAACTTCTTCACTATTCGGATCAGAGGGGGTCAAACCACGAGCTGCTGGAGCTACTTTTTTCGTGTAGCTAAATATTATTGCTTCTAGCAGATCTGTAGCCGAGCACGATCTCAACCAGCGCACAACACAGGTGAAGGCCCCGTCACACCACTAATGTACTGCCTATTTAGTTGATGTGTCAATCTAAACGATGTTAAGTTTAACCAAGTCAGGCTAACTAAATATATCCAGTACAGTGAAACCTCGATGATCTGACAACTTTTAAAAAAGGGAATTTGTGCGCCAATTTCTGTCAAACCATTCGAGTCTACCTGTACGGTCATGCGTCACTGTCTTGAACATTTCAAATTTCAGCACGCGACTTGGCCCGTGCACGCGTTTTTTCTTCGTGCCGGTGGCGCCATCTTTCTTTCCTTTTCGCGGCACGCACGCACTCATCATATTCACAAACTGTCAAACTTTTCATCGCTAGCGCCACCACCTAGGTTCGCCCTCCCTCTTTGTTGCGTGTGTTTACGTTTATGGCTTGGGTCCGGCAAAGGCAATCGGACGCGGCGCCACCTCGCGCCATATTCTACAAACGATTTTCGATCCGGCGGCAAATTTAATACAATCTAATTTAAAGCCGGCCGGTCTGAAGACGACGCGGCGGCGCACGGACACAGGCCAATTTGTTTCTTTTGAGCGACCTCGGCCATCATCGGTAGAGGGCCAATGTCTGGCACAGGGGGGGTGCGTTCGGATTGGCGGACAGGGTGACAAGACTTTAAGGTTTGAAGATTGACGATCTGCTACACAGAAAAAAAAATCATGGTAATATTACATCTGGGAAGGGGTACATCTTTTATGTCAGAAAAAGGCGTAATTTTACCTCTAGAAATGTGTAAATTTACCGCATTTCTGATGTAATGCCACTTTTTCAGTCTGAATTGAGGTAAAATTACATCATAAAAGAGGTAACATTAAACCTTTCAAAATTACAGCTTCCAATTTTACATTATTTTTTACTGTGTAGAAGCTGTAGATGTCAGGGGTCGTTCGTTTGGGTGTAGTATTAAAAAAACCAATTTTAAATCAAAAGATTCTTTCGAGTGAAATTAAAGTCTCCACCATGTCCCACACTCGATCAACTGTTTACTCTGCTCCCACTAGGGTTCATCATCTCTGAACTACTCTTTCTCTCTGAGATCGAGAAGAAGAGCTCTTTCTAATGGGACTGACCGAGGCTGACGTCCCTCACCGTGAAGACCTTTCGCGCAAGTAAAAAAACCATCCAAACATAAATAACAAACCAGAAACCAACACGGAGTGAAAGAAGGAAGTCCGCTCCATCCAAGGGAACAACTTCGCCACACACAAAGCCAACGAGTATAGAATGCGATCGTCGCTGAACGACAACTCGATGACCGACCGAGACATGTCCAGAGGTTGCATATCCGTGGGACTTGTTCGTGCGTGTGTCTGCGAGTAGCATAAACAAATAGTGCGTTTGTGGGGTTTTATGTCGGTGAACCCGCGCGAGGTTCAGAACGGTTGGAGGAGGACGGTTGACAGGCCCGTTGACGGGGAAGTTCGATCAACTTGGGTCCGCGCGCGTAATGGCTTAATGACGGCCAAGCGCCATGCACATTTTTTTTTGTATTTATTGTGATTGATTGACCGCAAGCGGTTCGCAATTTGAGTGATTGTGACAAAGTTGTCGATTATTGCGAGTTTCAGGGAGATTCGATGGCAATTGATTGAGCATACATTGTAACTTGAAAAAATATGTGTTTTAAGATGATTGGAACCTTTGACAAACCACTTCCAATTGACGAACTTGAAAAAAAAAATAATGATAAAAGCAAACTTATGGAAAATTGGACACGCTTTCCAAAAACAAAATATTTACGGGACTTGCAAATCAAGAACGTCATACAGAAATGGCCAAAAACCACCAAAAAAAAGTTCAAAACTCCTTTTTCAATTTTTTTTTTTTTTTTAAACCGCAGTATTTTCAAAATTTTGTCGTTTAGGTCACTTTGTAGAATAGTAGTTTATGCAACAAGTTGCAAAAGGAAGATTTTTTCAGCACGAGTCGTACATTTATCCAACGAGGTTTTCCGCTCTGAAAGGAAAACTAAATATTTTCACGCCGGAATTTAAAAAAAAAACAGTTTTAGTATATGATTTTGGTTTTTTTAGGAGAGACATATTTGTTGTACCATCTTTCTAAACAATTTTGAACGAAGAAAAAATCGTGACATCACTTTTATATTAAACTATTAAACATACAAATTGAAAAATATCATAGAAGTGGCGTGAATTTTTCTTTCAGTGCATTTTTTTACAAAGCCCGTCCAATTTACTACAAGTTTGCCTTTGACCACTTTTTGATACGATAAAAAAATAACGGATATAATTGGCAATATTTTTACCCGTACTTCTCAATGGCTTAGAAGTTGCGTTTTTTCCACTAGAAATTAGAAAAAACAAGAATTCAATAATGTTAATTTTAGGAAATTTGAAAAAAATGTGTATTTTATTTAATAATTTGAAAATCATCAAAATAATAAAAAAAAATTTAACTGCTCTTGTGTGTGTGTGTGTGTGTGTGTGTGTGTGGTCCAATCCAATACCCGCTAACCGGTAGCGAAATTATGGGAAAGTATAATTTGTATCAGACTGTGTACATGCCGAATGCTGATACAGCTTATCTCAGTCCCAGCTCTCGCGCTGCTTCCAACGACCCATTTCAGAATGACAGAGCTCCTTGCGGTCCAATTCCGAGGTCACAGTGGGCATAGTCTGGCCCCGCCTAAAGATAGAGCAAGAACCAGACGGGTTCTCGACCTATCTTTAAACTTCCGATCCCATCAGGCAAAACTGGGACCAGCGTGTATTCAATAATATGAGAAGAAGAGAATAACATGTTTCAACACTACGGATCAATTCACTGCTAGAGTGCAAACCTTCTGATAACCGACTGCTTAGCGTCCCGGACCACCAATCCAAAGGTGTGAGTTCGAATCCCACCTGATTCATTTTAGTTTTTATTCATATTCAAATACCTGATTCCAAATTTCAAAGGTACCGACCGGGATTTGATCCCTGAACCTTCTGCTTGGGAGACAGAAGACGTAACCATTAAGCCACAGAGCCGGTTGATTGGGACGTGGTTCTCTGTATGGCTTTTGCGAGATGAGAGCAGAGGACAACAATCATCTCAACGTTTCCACTTTACCCGGGCTAACGACCGGCAGTTCCAGTTCACGATGATTTCCTTCATATGTTAAAAACCACTTAGGATTTTGGCACATATTCCGTTTGTCAGCGTTTCCTGTCATTACTGGCGGGAAAAATCTTCGTGGAATCAGCTGTGCAGACCTCATGTGTGACAGGAATGCAGGTTGAGCGACACCCACGGGCATAAAAAAAAATCTAACTGCTCTTAACCCGAACATATTAACTTATTTTTTTAAATCTATATAAAACTGATTAATAAAATGATTTTTCAACACTAAAATTTTCATTTTGACATTTTGCCGAAATAATTTTTTTAATGCAAAGATTTGTTTGACTGTTCTATTTATAGAATTTCTGTAATTATGTTTGTGTAAGAAACTGGTCAGGCTTTTATAGCAAAAATGCTAAAAATTGCTGTCCCCATGTCTCCCCTTTGTTTATTTATCTGGGCACAGAACATGGTGAGTTTAAACTTACTTTTTTTTTTGAACAACTTCTGTATTTGATTGTGTATCAGTTTCTAAACGTTTTTCGCAAATTTCAATCAATTTGGCTAACTTTATGACTGTTGCAAATCTGGTTTTTACAGGTCACCCGATGAAGTAAATAATTATTACTTAAAAATATATTACAAAATATTACGGTTATCTTGTCTTAAGCACTTTTTTTCATACCATTTATGCTGGTACAAATATTTTTAAAAGTTTTTATCACCCCCCCCCCCTTCAAATTTGGTCCGAAAAATCAGGGGGCAAAAAAAATATTTTTACAATAAACTTCAAAATTTCAATGAAAATTCAAGTGCAACCTACTAAAATCAAATTAAAATACATTCTCCTGCGTTTAAAATCATTTTTAGCATGTTTGGGTTTATTGAAAAATCATAAGATTTTTTGAAAATTTTCGATGCAAAATCTTTTTTTTCGATACAATTTTTGTTTTTGTCAGATCTTTGATTTTTTGAAAACTAATGATTGCAAAACAACTGAACTAGTGTAAAATGCATTTTAAAACACTTTTCATTTAAATGTGAAGACTATGACCCCCTTGACTACGACCAGGGCCAAGGGACAAAAACTTTTTAAATATTTGCATCGGCCTTATATGAAAAATTAAACTTATGCTTGAAATTTCCAATATTTTTTTATTTGTGATTTTTATTGAGTATTTTTTTCTTTCACAGTCAAGAGGAAAATCAGCACAGAAAATAATCGTTACGTTAGGAGTTTTGGATATGTGTAGTACACATACATACACATTGTGTACATACGAAAAGAATTAAACATTTTAATTTTTAACTTGTCTTCCCATTTAGAATAAGAAATTCAAATTTAATCATAAGAAAAACATATGCGTCTGACTTGAATGTTACATTTTTGCTGGATATATTGGGTCGAGATAAAATTTATTTAAAAGAGAAGTTTGATAAGCTCCATAAAACAACTTAACCAAGTATTTGAAATGGCATTCAAAATATGTAAATTGTCTGAAAAATTTATTAAATTTTATTAGTGCTCTGAATTTCGTTCAATTAAATAAAAACAAATAACACTATCACTACAGTTTATTCTGAAACAAAAAATCAATCAGCAATCAATTCCAAAAACATTTATCTAACACAAATTGTATAAACGCTTCAAACACTTACTTAATTATTCAATTTATTTATTATTAAGCTAGTTAATTGAAAGCTGCTTGAATGCTGACTTTTGAGTACATTCAACAATCTGCACCATGTTTATTCAAGCATAACTATTTTCTGTTTCAACAATACCCACCATTGCACACAATCCAAACTCGCCCACAACTGGCGTTTGAGACCTCTCCCAGAGTCTGTACTGCGCTTTAGCCCTTGTTGAAATATGTCAACACGCAGCAAAAGCATATAAAACCTAGCATTTTATGTTTCCACAGTGAAATGGGTGCATTCAACGATTCAACCCAACAAACGTGAAAACTAATTAAAATTGTGTCGGATTGTGTGGTCACGTCGCGTTCCGGGCCCGGACAGATGTACGAGCCTTCTAGTTGTGGATACCTGATGATAGCTGCTTACCTGCTGCGGAGACCAGTAGGGGCGGGACAGTAAATATTTTTTAATTTCAATTTGTATGATTTTTTAAAATGATGAAATACAACAAATATCAGATTTGTTACAGTGTCCAACCCTTTGATGAGAAAAAAAGGGTTTCCCTTTCGTGAGTTACTGACCACACCGGTGGTGGGCAGAATTGAATTTGGAGCTGTTGTTCCGGGCTATCAACGATTAGCCGCCTCCCGGAAAACGAATGGGCGGACACGGGAATTGCCCCTGTCAGCTGATTTGAATGGCCACATGGAGGAGAGGCCTCTAAACGCAGAGTCCGCAGATGAGCGTGGGAAGATGACAAATGGTCAGGCCCCGGCCTGGATCAGCGAAATAGACGAAGCGACGAGATGGAGACGTATGGTTGTTTAATTGGAGAACACATATTTGGCAAACACGGCCAAAGAGCTATCAACAAACGGAACAGAGAGATGCTGCGCACTATTTGCACTGTGCTAAAAGCCTGTTTGCAAACATGTGGTTGGCAGTGGTCGTCAAATGGTTACATGTGTAGGTATTAGAATTCTACCTCAAATAATTCGTTTAAAAAATGGGTTGAGGATCACTGACAATCCTCCAGCTAAAGCACGCACTATTCCATTATACACACAAATGACTGTATCGCAGAACGCAAAGTACTCAACTTCGTCGTCACACAGAACACGAAGCAAAGATGAAAACAACCTCTATTTGTCTCCCAACCATTCATTCTCAAAACAATTAATATTCCAAGCTCGATCTACCCCTATCTTGGCATGTAGATCGTATCCAGAGCAGAGGGTACGTCCACCCTTCAAAGCTCTGCGGTTCTATTCCGTTCCCGTTCTTCCCGGCATCCTTCTTCCGCGATCGCAAGCACATCGATCACACGCACCAGAAGAACTTCTCCTGGCCGGAAAGTCTACACTGCCCGCTTGGCTCCGCGCACGTGATGTCATCGTCTACATCCCGCCGCCCAAGACAGGCTGGAGTCTGTGCGACGACGACGATCTGATCAGAAGATCAGTACGATCCGGTTCTAGTCGTAGACTGGGTGGCTACAGTGAAACCGCGATGGTTTGACAGTTTTAAGTTCGATTGTAGCTTGTGAACTGTCACTTTTATCAGAGTTGTAGAGTTGAAGTCGTGAACTCCGCCACGATCGCCAACAATCAGCCGTGTCAAACCACCAGCGTCGTACTGTATCCCGAGTTTGCGTGCGATGAATCGGCAATGGGGAGGAGATCATGTTCAAGAACTTGACCGTGTGTCGTGGATGATTGTGGCGTGGCCACACGACCACCGGAATGATATTAATGTGAGCGGAAAGAAAAACGTCTGCTAGCTGTCGAAGCTGCTGCTGCTGGATGTTGACCATGTTGACGTCGCTGCCGCGCCACCGGGCCATTGATCCTGGCCGGGGCGGTTAATGGCCCTTGCGGTGGATCGATACTTGGTGGCCTGAGTGGGATTCTTAGTCGGACACATAAAATCAATTTAAGTAGATTAGCGAAACATCTACTTTCAATGTCGTAAAACGTGGTTCAAGATTAAGTCTTGAGCATCAGCTAATTGAGTGGTAATACCAAGTAAAACGTTTCTGAAGACCTCCTAATATCTGCAAAAAAAAGGTTTCCGCACTCTTCAAAAGTCCAAATTTCACCCTCAAAAATCGCCTGTCGGTCATCGTCCCAGACCAGACGAACCCAACCAACAAACCCCCAACAACAACAAAAAATCTATTACCACCAAAAGATAATAAATTATGTCTATCATTTTATAGTATGTTTATGAAAAGTTAATTTCGGAACGCGCGCTGTGAGCTTCGCGGCAAACCGTCGGCGGATTCGTCTCGGATCACCGTGAACCTGCCGCGAGCGGTCAGGTCCGAAATCTCCGTTCTCCTATACGTTTAGTTTAGTCCAGGTCACCCAGACGGGCCGTCCAACGATTATGATGAGCATTTTTGCACGCGCGAAGATTGAGCTCCTTTCCTCGGCGGCGTTCTTTCCCTTGACGGTCATGTGTCTGGTACTGTCGCGTGAGGTGATTTGAAATAAAAAATAAAATTATGGACACAAAATTCACAAATTCGAAACGAAATGATAGGGATTTCTACCTATGATCGAACCACTTTCTTAGAGAAAATTCTGGATCAAATACTTCGTGCTCACTGAGTAAAACTTTTAAGAATTAGAGCCAACCAATCTTCTCTCTCCTGCGAGATACTTTTCCATAAACTCGTCCTTGATCACTCACTGGTCAAAACTGGTGAGAAATAGAACGAAATAATTTTAGCTTTTCTGTGAGATTTTGGGTGAGTTTACACTGTACAAAAAATCCCCATAGTACTATCAGATCGGAACTACTGAGATAGATAGCGGAACAATATTCTCTCTCTTTCGAGATAACAGTGAAATGATCAATATCAACGGATGATACGTTCAACGTAACAATCAATCGTTCGCGCCAAGAATTACATAACTTGACAATTTTGAAGTTGATCAGTAAGGTGAGTCAGTAAGGTAAGTCAGTAAACGCTTAAGTTTTGTCAAGGTATGACAGATTTGGGCTCCTTGAACACGCTCCAATCAAAAGGACTGAATTTTAGGGATTTTTTGTGAAAAAATAAAATTGTTGATTTTCAATACGCATGGTTGCTCAAGGTGATTCTATAACTTTTATAAGTACCCGAAATTTATAATTTTATTTACTGGTAAGAAATCCGGAACAAAATAATACTGTCGATTGGAGCATGTTCAGGGAGCCCAAACCTAGCCTACCTTAAAGAAATTTAAGCGTTTACTGACATTAACTTTCAAACTGTTGCGTTGTGTTATTTATGAGAGTTTGAAAGTATTGTATTCATCTCTAAACTATTTAAAACAAATCTTGAGTAAATAACGATGGATAAATCTATTTTCAAATTTTCAAGATTCGCAAAAACATTTGATCTGTCAAAATTGCACCAGCCATTCAAGGCTTTAGATGCTCATGGTTTGCAAAATTGCCGAGTCAAAATCATTTTTTTTGTTTTTTGAACATTTTATGAACGTTTCGATGTGAGACCTCAGTTTCACAGTAAACAAATATAATGCAGTCCAGACTCGTCACAGTAAACAAATATAATGCAGTCCAGACTTCGGATAATCGAATCACGAAAAAAATGTTTTTTTTTCTTTTTCTTATGTTTGATTGTTGAGCATTAGTATGATCGCTAGACTACTCTAAACTGATTTATAATTTTTAAATATAAGATGGTGGCCAAAATGGCGCTGGAAATACTGAACTATTGCATTTGGACATTTTTATGGCAATCAACCATTCAAATTTGACTAAAATTAAGTAGCAGAATTTTAATTTGATGTTGAAAATATGAAAATGGTAAAATACTAAAAAAAATCTTCGTGATTCGATTATCCGAAGCTCCATAAAAATTTCAGATAATCGAACTTCTGATAATCGAAACTTCGGATAATCGAGTCTGGGCTGTAGTTAAATCAAATCTTGGAATGAGTACCTCTTGGATGTCAGTTTACCACTATTTAAGTGTTTTGCCCAAGTTTTGCCAATTTTTCAGTTTTAGTCGAGGTAATATTACATCATACAAGAAGTTACATCACACCTACAAATTTTACTCATGCCAAATATACACAATTTTTTACTGTGATAATAATCAAATCAACTCGATCTGTCAAAATTGCATCAGCCTTCCATGGCTTCAGATGCTCATGTTTTGCAAAGTTTGCGAGTCAACATATTTTCCCTAAAAGTTTTTTCTTTGGATTTTCGAGCTTGTTAATTAACATTTTAGCTCTTTAGTTGTGAGTCGTCAGTTTCAAAGGAAAAAAAATATGTGAAATTCCATCTGGGAATTGCACCATTTTTAAGTCAAACAGAAATGACAACAAATTTACCACAAACATTGTGTAAATTCATCTATTTCAGTATTTTGCCACTTTTTCACTCTTAATTGAGGTAATATCACATCATATAAGAAGTTATATTTATTACACCTACAAATTTAACACTTTCCAAATATATACATTTTTTTACTTTTATTAATTACACGTTTCTGGTGTGTACTTTCAATGTTAAATTAATAATATTGACACGATCAAATGTTAGACCATGATTTACTTTAAACGTTGAGCTTTGCTGGCAGGTCACACCACTCAGATGCTTACCAAAAGACGAAGGAAATCATGAAAATATCGTTTACTCAACGATGTTGATTTCACAGCAAAGAAATGTGTTTGTTTGGAAGGTGTTATTGAGGATGTTGAATATTACTTCTTTATGATGTAATTTTACCTCAATTTCCAATGATACATTACAACAGATAAGTGGTAAAATTACACATTTTCAGAAGTAAAATTAGTAACCTTCTCTTTACTGTGTTGAGCATTCCGGAAAAAAATGAAATGAAAAAATCAAAAATGAAATTTTGAGACGGTTTCATCGTCACTATCATGAATTGTGCACAGTTAAAAAAATAGAATTTTGTAAGTTGAAAAATTGGAAGATTTAACCTTTGTTACCTCTATTATGTCTTAATTATTGTGCAAAAATTCAAATTAATTTTCTGACATAAAATTACATCGGAAACTGGATACATTTTTTGCCGCAATAGTTCAGAAAACATGTATCCATTTCAAGACATAGTTCTAACACTCAAAATGTGTAAAATTAAATATTTTTGTCTATTTTAATCGTTTATAATATGTTATTTAAATTATTCGGAAATTGCTAATTTTGAACCATCCAGATTTACTAATTTTATACTATTTTTGCCTTCCTCACTTTACTGAGGAAAGGCTATAAAATCACTCGAAAAACGAACTTTTTAGTTAGACCTCCTAGACCTACCTTCATTTGTACATATCGACTCAGAATCACGAGCTGAGCAAATGTCTGTGTACCAAATCAATGTCACTGTAATATCTTGTCACAGGCTCAACCGATTTTGGCCGGAATGGTTTTAATCGATCTTTCTTAACGTCCCCTAATTTGCTATTTAAATTCATGCAGTTTTATTATGTATTTAAAAAGTTATGATTCATATTAAATTAAAATTATGGTAAAAAGGGTGTTTTTTTTATGAAACCCTCACATGTTATATATTTTTTGAAAGCATATAAGAAGACCTTTCTTGTGGATTAAGAATTTTCAAGATCTGACTTACCTATCTTAAATTACAAGCAGTTTAAAAAATGGTCTGAGTTTACATAACCTCAAATGGTCCCGTCTGATCGCCTTGTAGAGGGATGCCATTTTCCTGAAAGGCGGTGTCTGTATAATCTTGACAAAAAGTCTGTAGGAAGTCTATTTTTTTACTCGTCACTTATTTTTATAAGGACCTCTTAAGTGCTGCGATCACGTTAGGGGAGATCCATAAACATCTGGACACTTTAGGGGATTGTAATCACTCTATAAATGAGAGGAAGGCACCAACCACCTAAAGGTGGATTAAGTAACGTTTTTAAACATAAGGGCGAATTTGTGATGTACTTAAAAATTATTTAGAACTATGAAAAATTATTACTTATAAGTCCATTCAACATAAATCTTTCGATTAAGATACTTTTATCTTATTTGGGTCGTTGTGTTACTTTTAGCAAAATAACAAAATACCAGACAATCCCCACCTAACGGTAATCTCAAGATGAAACATTTTGCACTTTATTTAGACTCCCCCGTCGGACACGTTCTCGCGCGGATATTTCTGCCTCAAGCATCACTCTCGTCTGTCTCGTCCATTCTAATTTCCTACTAAAACAAACGCGCAACCTCTTCATTGGAGAAATTTTTGACAGGCCAACACCCAGACATCTTCTGGAGGTTTTAAGCTGACCTCCCACGTGGCCGTTCAACTTTTTCGGGTTTTCACCGATTAATCCCCGCTGAAACCGATTTCGCAACTTGCCGAAACACACCTGGACTGCTCAAAATTTATTTCAATTCCATGTCGATCCTTCTGTATGTCGTCGCACTCCGAATCGTGTAGTAGCAGCAGACACTGTCAGCGATAATCTGAGGTGATAAATTTTCGCCGAACCGCATAGTCGGGTCCTACTCCTATCCACGAATTTATGATCTTTATCTGTCACACGCGGAATGACGATCGATGGTCGAGAGCAGACCCGATATAGGAGGAAAGCAGAAATCACGATAAGACTTTGTGTCGTGACGTCAACCTTCCTCTGAAAAACAATTGTGTAAAAATCGCCAGAATTTTTTCATGACTTTTTTCAACAAATTCAAAAAAATAAAAAAATAAAACACACCGCTCTAAATTCCAGTTTGAACCACAATAAAGTTGAGTCTTCGTATTATTACACGTCATTCGTATCTGAGTGATAATTAATTAACCAAAAGTCTTCATCACTTCTTCTCCCAGGTGTTGTAACTGCTCAGCATGACGACGAAAACGGTCAAAGCGATCGGTTTTCGAGTCAGCGGGTCACCTGGCATAACCGTCAACCATACGTGAGCTTTCCGTTAACCCTTGAATGGGGATTTTTTCAAAAAAAATGTTTTGTGAAATGTTCAGTATTAGAATAAATATTATTTGTTTGTTTACAATTTTAAATCTTTTTGGAACAATTTCTTATTAAATTTTTTTTTAAATTTTTGCTTTTTTATTTTAAATGTTTTATTTTATTTTGTTTTTTTTTTGTGGGTCGAAAAGAAAACGACCGAAAATAGCAAGTCAACACAGAGAGAAAGAAACAAGTGGCTTATTTTTGAGAGCTTTAAGCACGGCAATAACTTACTGGCTCAAGCTGTGCAGCAGGCACCGAAAATAAGGCGATTTAAATTCAATTTCTTTCCTCGCGCTGTCCGCGCTCCGGATAGGTTAGACCTAGGACTAATTTCGGGACCCGGTCGATTGGTTAGCATTTGCACCAGGTGAGCAGCAGCACGCGGGTTTGTTAAGTGATTTCTCGATAGTGGTGATGTAATTCTGGGGCATCAACGTGATAACGCAAGTCGTTAGATTTGAATGATTTGAAACTGGAAACGTATCCGTCCCGTGGAGATCGTGAGGTTCAAATTAGAAACGTTTTGTTTTTTTAAGGTGATGCTTTTCAAGGAGATAGCAACAAGCTTGATATCATGTTGATGAGGAACTTAATCTATCATCGTTTAAGTGAATGATAAACAGTTGAGACACCAAGTTATTACTCAATGCAGAATAACTTTATCCTCAATCCCAGTTTAACTGTACTGTATAACAAAAGAATGTTTAAAATTTATTTAACCTTGTTAAGAAAAATCCATGATTGAATCAGGTTATTAAGTGTAGGATTTCGCCTATACAAACTGTCCCAAAACCCTTAAGTTCAAATAGTAACAAAGAATCGTTGCAACGGCAACCTCAAATTATAAATTATTACCAAACAAAAACACAAAAAAAAACCATTCAAACGTCCACCATTTATAATACAGAACTGCACTTGATCTCGATATTTCCCGGTCGTCGTCGTCGTCGTCGGCGAGCCGGTCCAAACATTTCACGGCCCCAAACAAACAAACCAGAAACAGTTACAGTTGCTCCGGTTCGAGCGACTAGCCAGTGGGGTGGCCTGCATTTCATCTTGTCAACACCGATCAACACTTTATGCATGCCTGGCTGGGCTGGGTTGGCTGTCCGCATCCACTTACAACGTAAACAGTACACAGTGTCTTGCGAACCTTCGTGGTGAACGGACACTAGAGCTGCGGTATTTTTTACTACCTAAGCTCAGAGTTATTTCAAAACAAAATTCACAGTCTTTTTAAAGACTACCTGAGTTATTTTCCAAAATTCTAAACAGTCTTTTCAAGACTAACCCCGCCTGAAATTTTGTTGTATTTTACAAACAAAACCATCTTTTTAAGAGAACTTTGCTTGCAAAATGCGTCAAAACAAAGGTAAACGCAAATCTTCTGAAGATTTGGTCGTTACGTCGGTGAAGCGTTTGAACGCTAAACCGGCTAACGGAAACAGAAAAAGAAAACAGCCTCTTCTGAGGTCTGATTCTGATTCTGAATGTGAGGTCAATCCTCCAATTCCATTGACAAACAGTTTCGATGTTTTATCCGAAACTGAAGACAAGGAACCTTCTCCTCGTACTGAGCCTTCTGCCGTCGAGAAACGAGTAAAGGCTCCGCCAATTGTAGTGACTTCCGTCTCCGATTTGGCCAGCTTTCGAACGAAACTGAAGAATTGCAAGGAAACTTGCAATTTGAAAGTTTCGTTCCAGCTTGGTCGAAGAGGAGAATGTCGCTTGTTGACGGAATCTTTACAAGATCACCAAACTTTTGTTGGTTATTTGAAAAACCACAAACACAATTTCTACACGTATGAGACCAAGAATGCTCGGCCATTCAAGGCGGTCTTGAAAGGTCTCTCCAACGACTTGTCGGTGGATGAAATCAAAAACGAACTTAAGGTGTTGCTTGGCTTTGCCCCATCCCAAGTAATACCGATGAAGAAAAAATCAAACGGGAATATTTCTCGCTTTGGTTTGACTTCACAATTTTATCTGATTCATTTCAACAGAAATGAAATCAACAATTTGAAACTTTTGGACAAAGTTCAGTTTTTGTTCCATGTACGGGTAAAGTGGGAGCATTTTAAGAAACATGGCGGTAATGGCCAGAATCTGACCCAGTGCCGGCGTTGCCAGGCATTCGGTCACGGTACTGATCATTGCGCCATGGTTCCAAAATGCATGGTTTGCGGGGATTCTTCTCACGACAAGGACAATTGTCCCGTGAAAGAAGTCACCCAATTTAAATGTGCAAATTGTGGTGGAAATCACAAATCAAATTTCTGGGATTGCCCCATCAGAAAAAAGGTTTTAGATTCTCGTGCTAAGCATCAGCCGAAATCCAAACCAAAATTTTCTCAAAGTGAGGTTGTACCTTCATCTTTAAATCAAACGTTCGTGCTGTCTCACTCGAACAATTCTAGAAATACCCCTACCGTGGAAAAGTTAGGTAACAGCAATGGCATTTCTTATGCTAACGTCGTTTCGGGTTCGGGTTCATCCACGAATTTTAAATCCTCTACCAATCTTTCTGAAATTGGGCAGGTACCTCAAATCTCATTTGAAAATTTTTCTGCTGGCAACGCTTTGGGATCTTCTGATCTCGGCGATGTTACGTTTGAAAAATGACTTTTTGCAAAACTCACTGTTTGGTTTGATTCAAACAATGAGTAATGCTACATCCATGATGGAAGCAATCCAGATTGGATTAAAATTTGCGAATGATGTTGTTCTTACCCTGAAGTTTAATCATGGATCTAAGTAATTCCATCAATATTATGAATTTTAATGCTCGCTCTTTAAAAGCGAAAGAAAATGAATTTTTCAACTTTTACGAGTTCATAACGTGCATGTTGCTGTTATAACCGAAACATTTTTAAAAACTGGCACTTATTTGAAAAGTGATCCAGATTATAAAGTTATAACTAATAACCGAATGAATCGAAATGGCGGTGGAGTTGCAATAGTTATCCACCGTAGTATGACTTATAGCACGTTACGTGACTTTAAGTTAAAAGTTATTGAAAGTTTGGGCATTGAACTTGAAACTTCTTTTGGGAAAATTATGATTGCAGCTGCATATTTGCCATTCCAATGCACTGGGGAAAATAAAAATTATTTCAAAGGGTATTTGAATAAACTTACTCGGCATAGATCTCGATTTTTGATCATCGGTGATTTTAATGCCAAACACCAATCTTGGAATAATTCTAAAGTAAATTCCAATGGTAAAATTCTATTCAGAGATTGCACTTCTGGTCTTTATTCGGTTTTATACCCGAATGGGCCAACTTGCCTTTCTTCTGTTAGAAATCCATCAACAATTGATTTGGTTTTGACAAATCAAAGTCAGTATTGTGGTCCTTTAGTGACTCATGCTGATTTTGATTTTGATCACCTTCCAGTAACTTTTTCACTTTCTCATGAAGCAGTTACCAGACCCAATAGTTCTGTGTTTAATTACCACAAAGCTAATTGGGACAGGTATCAGCATCATATTGAGAATAATTTAAATCATGATTTTGTTTTAGAAACCAAAGCTGATATTGATTCAGCCTTGGAATCTTTAACTAATGCAATTTTGGATGCTAGGAATATTGCTATTCCTAAAGTCCAAGTCAAATTTGATTCTCCCATTATTGATGACGATCTTCAGCTTCTGATTCGTCTGAAAATGTTCGCCGAAGACAGTATCAACGTTCTCGTGATCCTGCACTGAAGCGAATTCAAAAAGATTTGCAAAAGGTTATTGACCACAGATTCACTCTCCTGCGAAATGAAAAGTTCGCAAGAGATGTCGAACAAATTAAACCTTATTCCAAACCTTTCTGGAAACTTTCAAAGGTTCTTAAGAAACCTCAAAAACCCATCCCTTCTTTAAAAGATGGTGATAATATTCTATTAACTAATGGGGAAAAAGCTCAAAAACTTGCTCAGCAGTTTGAGAGTGCTCATAATTTCAACTTGAATGTTTTGAGTCCTATTGAAAATCAAATTTCAATAGAATTTCAGAATATTGTTGAACAAGAATTTTCATCAGATGAAGTTTTTAATACGGATCTGAATGAAATAAAATCTATTATCAAAAAATTTAAAAATATGAAAGCCCCTGGTGAGGATGGCATTTTTACATTTTAATTAAAAAATTACCAGAAGCAACTTTAAGTAGCTTGGTCAAAATTTTCAACAAATGTTTTGATTTGGCATATTTTCCCAGTAGTTGGAAAAATGCCAAAGTAATTCCGATTTTGAAACCGGATAAAAATCCTGCTGAAGCGTCAAGCTATCGGCCCATTAGTTTGCTTTCATCTATTAGTAAATTATTCGAAAGAATAATTCTTAATAGAATGATGACGCACATTAATGAAAATTCAATTTTCGCTGATGAGCAGTTTGGATTTCGCCTTGGGCATTCAACTACTCATCAGTTGTTGAGAGTTTCAAATTTAATTCGAAGCAACAAATCTGAGGGCTATTCTACTGGCGCTGCTCTTCTAGACATAGAAAAAGCATTTGACAGTGTTTGGCATAAAGGTTTGATTGCGAAATTGAAAAGGTTTAATTTTCCGATTTATATCGTGAAAATTATTCAAAATTATTTGACGGATCGTACTCTGCAGGTATGTTATCAGAATAGCAAATCTGATCAACTACCTGTACGTGCTGGCGTCCCTCAAGGAAGCATTTTGGGTCCAATTTTATACAATATTTTTACTTCTGACTTGCCTGATTTGCCCCCAGGATGTCAGAAATCACTTTTTGCTGATGACACAAGCATCTCCGCCAAAGGCAGAAGCCTTCGTGTCATCACAAGAAGATTACAAAAAAGCTTGGATATTTTCAATTCTTATTTGAAAGAATGGAAAATTACTCCAAATGCTGCAAAAACTCAACTTATTATTTTCCCTCACAAACCAAGGGCTGATTTTCTTAAACCAAAAGTCATCACATTATAAAGATGAATGAGGTAAATTTAAAGTGGGAGGATCAAGTGAAATATCTTGGACTTGGTTTTGACAAAAACCTTACTTACAAGGATCACATTGAAAGTATCCAGGTTAAATGTAACAAATATATTAAATGTTTGTATCCACTTATAAACAGGAATTCTAGACTTTGTCTCAAGAATAAACTGTTAATTTATAAACAAATTTTCAGACCTGCCATGCTTTATGCTGTGCCGATCTGGACAAGCTGTTGCTTAACCAGGAAGAAAAAACTTCAGAGGATTCAGAACAAAATTCTGAAAATGATTCTGAAACTTCCTCCCTGGTTCAGCACCAGTGAACTTCATCAATTAGCCGAAGTTGACACTTTGGATGTTATGTCCAATAAGATAATTGATGCATTTCGACAAAAATCATTGCAGTCTTCAGCTGCATTGATCCGCTCTTTCTATAGTTTATAAGTTAGTTTTAAGGTATCCCTTTTCCCTTTTGTACATGTAGGACCTCCTACATTTGAAATCACTGAATAGCGAAAGCTACAATATTTCATGAATAAATGAAAGTTGCTAGTATTTAAAATTGAGGTGAAAAGTCATCGTTTGTGATTGGACACTCAATAATATTTTAACTGAATGAATGTACATGGAAAAGAAATTTGAATAAATATAAATTAAAAAAAAAAAAAAAAAAACGTAAACAGTACACCGAATGCATCTTAGACTTTCGACCCATAACCGTACGTCTCGTGCGGCATAGAGCGGTGATCGAGACGGAGTAGGACTTATGCGGGTCTTAAACACTTTGAATCGATTTAGAATCAGTCGTTTTGGCAACTCGGTTTTTCAAAACGTGTGTTCAAAACATTTGACAGTAAAAATTAACTTAATTGTTCAAAAAACTTAAAAACTTGCAACTTAATAGCAGTGTTGCCAAATTTCTGAATTTTCAATAAAACGATTTAAAAAAACAAGCTTGACAGATTTGAATCGTCAATAAACAAAGGTCTTCGCATCTCCAAACCCGTTCTATGCGGATCGCCCTTGTTTTGCGGACGGAATTTTCATAAACACACATTATAATTTGAGGGTGATTTATGTGCGTGTGCTCGGTGTGACGTTTACGTGGAAAATACGACCGTAAAATTTGTTGTCCATAAAAATGCCCCAAAATGCTCGTCTCACAAATCAGGCCCTTCAGACAACAACCAACAGAACTACTGAAAACTTGACTCAACGCGTCGGGCAGCTTGTCAAAGCAGAGGAAGAAGGCACGAGAGATTAAAATAAACGCGGGAAATCCAAACGTGAAACGCCAGTCTAGGGCGACGGAAAAGCGGAAAAACTATGTTAATCGGCATTTTTATGGGCTGGGGAAAATGTCACACGGGTTTCAACGGCCCTGTTGTTGCGTGACGAGCATCTCGCATAAATCGAAAGCTAGTAAATAGTTTAACCTAGAGGATTATTGTTATGTGTCTAGCGATGAAGTGATTGTTAAATGGACGAGACATTTTATTGATCTATTCATAAAATGTTTTATTCATGAAAATTTTAAAAATGACTAAATGATTGTTTCGTTTAGCTAAACCAACCAATCTATTGACGCTTGTCAGAACATTTTGGTTCATTCATTTATATTGCATACAAAAATATTAATAATATCAAGGTGGCAACTCTAATCCCATTTTCGAATTCTCGACTTTTCAGAACAAAAATAATAGGCATTTCATACTCAAAGAATAATTGCCCATAAAAAACTGTCAATAAAACGTCGAAATTTCTGTATAAATTACAAAAAAATCAAGCATATAAACTGAAGCTAAAAACTTCACAACATATGTATTTACAAATATAATCGCTTAAAAACTCAAAATTTTCATTCACAAAAATTGGAAAGAAAATCTAGTTTCATTTTTAAAATTTCATAACATAAACAACCATCCAATATCTTTGTTTGAAAAGAAAAGGGGTTAAAAATTTGAAATTTTGTTCATATTATTTGTTTTAAAAACTGAGCCTTAAAACATGATAACAGTTATTATTGTTTCATAAAAAATATCAGAATATCTAAGAATTCGTGTGAAAGTATGTTTTTATCAAGTTTCCTTTTCAATTTTGCAACGATGATTTCTTAAGTTTTGAGTATTTAAATGTTTTTTTTTTCATGCAAAAGTCAGTTTTGTTACTTCTAATTTTATGCGTATTTTTAAAAAGGCATATATCAATATTTTTTCATATTTTTGAAAAGCAAAAAAGTTTAAATAAGAATAGATAATTTCAATGGCTCATTAATTTTACTGAAAAAAAATCACGCAAAAAATATTTCTAAACTTCAGTTGGAATCGATTACGTTCGTTAATCGTTGAAATTTAGCTATATTTTAGTTGACAATAGCTCATTTATTGTTCTAAAGTTTATTGTTACTATTTTACTTTAACAAACTTACTTCAAAAATTTCAAAAAGATGATTTATGATATTTTTTATATAATTTCCTTTTAAATGCATGCCCACATCTGAAATTTTAATAAGGAATTTAAAGAATCAAAAAAACTTTTCATTCAATAATAGATTAAAATATTTAAATGAACATAACATTTTCAGGTTGAAGCTCATAACGTTTGAAAAAAAATCAATCAAGTATTTCCGACTTTCCAAGTATCTCTCAACTTTTTGACAAAAAACACAATTTCCTTGAGTGGTAACCATGTCGTCGCCATCGTGCTAACTTGTCGTAAGTGCATTTTGGACCAAATTGAGTTAAGAACGCCATTTTGTGCAGCTCACAATGCCTCACATTTTGACCTTCACAGATTCCCAAAATTCGATTTCAATCCTGAGATATTCAACAAAAACCGAAAAAACTCCGTGCATTTTTGTCACTTTACATATGAAAGTAGTTTCAATCTTGTCGTGCTATCTTGTCACTCCATGAAAATTGATGTAAGTGCGACAAAAGGCCAAAGGGATTTCAGGCCAGGAAAGTCAGGATGCGTTTGTCGCACGTACAAGCTAGACTACCGTAAACATTTGTAATTATAACTCGGGACTCCAGCAACCAACTTCAACCAAACTTCGGGACAATGCACTGAATGGTCAGCCAAACAAAACGTGTTTGTTATTGTTTACATTGCGTGCGCTCGTTTTTGTATATTCAAGGTCAAACATTAAAACGCGTTTTTCTCGGAACGTCAAAATGGCGGGTGCGACAAGATAGCACGACGACGTCGATGTATTAAAACCTTTGAAAAGAACAATTTGAATTACATTTTAAAACCCTTGTCTTTCATCAAATTTAATCGCTGAATTATTTTGTATTTTTGATTGAGTAACTATGGCTTCTAAATATTTGATAATTAGAATGCATTTACAAAGACTATTTTTTTCAAAAACTTACTTTTTTTGAATTTGTAAGAACTCTAAAGAAGCCATCTTCAGAATTGACAATAAAACAAAATGTCTACGTTAATTTGCGAATTATCAATATATGTTTTAATTATACCCGATAATTTAAACATATTAAAAGGGAGTTTAAACCAAATAAATAAGAACCAAATTAAAATACCCACGGGTTTAAAATTCTAAGAAAGTTTTGATTTAAGATGCGAAAAAATAACTCCAATGATATAATTAATAAAAAAAAGGAGCAAAAAAGAATTGTGGAAAGTTTTCGGAGCATTTTGAAATAGTAGTTGATGCAACAAGTTGCAGATTACATGTCGACACAAGTGCTGAAAATGTGGACCTTTCAGCACTGTTATTTTTGATGATGTTAGGCAGACCATTTCGTCAATTTAGAATGGCAGAAAAAGTAAGTTTTTTTTTTCAAAACTAATTTATTGGGAGTTGGAATTGGAATTGTATTATAAATTTATTGAAAATTACTTTTATGGCAAAACCAGAAAAGGGTTATTAATTACAAGTGCCTTCTGGTTTTTTGAAGATTTTTTTAAATTACACAACAGTTTTTAATCGATTTACATAGGCCACACACAGTTAAAAGTTGCGTAGATTTGGATGCAGAAAAATTTTCAGTTTAAATATTGTTTCTTTTATGATGTACCAGAACTTAGAGTAATAAAGTGACAAAACACTAAATTAATGGTGAATTTACACATTTTTCAAGGTAAAATTACACATTATTTTCGAAAAAACTGTGTCACTATTCAATACTGCATCCAAAGTTAAAGAACGAGGGGATAGTCCTCACGAAAAGAAACGTGAGGAAAGTGCTATTTTGTGAGAGTATAGTCCTCTCGCGTGTTCATTCGTTCATTGGAACAGCTAATGGCCAAATAACCGCCACTTAGTCACCGAACCATGGCGGCCCAAACGGCAAAGGTACGGTTCAATATGCCGAAGGTCTTGGGTTCGAGTCTCGGTACCAGTACTTTTTTTTGATAGTTGAACTTTTTTTTAAAGATGAACCCATGAGTAAAGTACTCTCGGTATTTCGAGATTTATACTCTCGTATGCCGATGTCCAGTTCTGGGTGTGGTTAAAGGTCTGCAACCGACAACTTTGCCGAAGACACCGAATTGATAATCTTGAAACTAAAATATGACGTTATAATGTTTTATAAAAATAAAAGAATAATTTCTCTACCGCAAAGGAGTTTTTAGTTAGTTTTAACAATCGACTTCGACTTAAACCACTCCGTCACTTTAACGATTCACATCAAGCAGAAGAAAGGGCAAGCAAGCAAGCGGAAAAAAACGCTGAGCAAAAACGCTTCCTCATCGAACAAAGCCCATTGCAGCAGAGCTCTTTTCCCCAATCTGTCATCGACTTCGGATTAACGCTTCACAGTACGACGGCTGCAGCGAATAAGAAAACTGGCAGCATTTTAACTGACGTGTTGGAGAAAACAATGTGACAGCTTATCCCCAACAAAAAGCCTCCTCCCCTCGCCCCCTCTTTTCTGCACGGATCCTCAATCTCACCCGAGTGCATCGTCAAGATGAAATAAATTGATATTCGACGAGTTTGGGGCTGGTACAAGAAAAGGCTGTCCACTTCCGAGGGTGCTGCTGCACTTTACCGAAGATCCCGCGCCCGAGGATTGAGGTGTCCGGGCAAAAATATCTCCCCCAATAGACGACGGTGGTGCTCGGGGAGTCTATTTTCTCTTGCGAATCTTGATAGTACGACAACCAGCAAACAAAGACCCAAAGAGTGTGGAATTCCGACAATTTCTTCGTGATTCTCGCGAATCTTGGCACGACCCGGCGAAATTTCGGGCGCGGGACAACACCACCACTTCGACAGGTTTCAGGTCGTTAGGCGGACGAGAGATAACCATCTCCTTCGCCCATCCGAGGACGGTGTCGAACGAACATCTGTTTCGGAGATACAGCGTAAGAATTGCGAGCGTTCTTGTTCTTTCGACACGTTACCATAACAGGAGAGCCGTCTCCACACCCCCAAAGTCCGGGGGAGCTGGCGAAATAAATGGATACGGTTCGGGAACTGCACCCTTGCGAAGCACGTTGAACACGCTGTAGCAGCGATAAGACAATGAGAAACGTCCAACGAGCTCGTACGGAGAAGAACGGGTCAAGTCGCGAAGTCCCGCTGGGAACTTCGCGACGAGATGCAGTGTTGAGAGCCTTTGTGAATGCTTGCGAGCACTTAAGAGCTTTTGCATCACTGGTCCCCAATTGGTAAACGACCTCAGTCTCCGTGTTGAAATATGGAAAATTATGGCACATTTTGGCAGCTGGGTGTAAACCCGTAGTGCCTCGTCGATACCGGTCATCGGTTCTAACTGCCGGCGGCAGCCAATCCAGATCTAGATCTGCCACGCCGCCGTCCACTATTTGGGGATCAATTTCCCAAAAGGGAGGCCCTAATTGCGGGGTTCGTACAATAATTGGTTGCTGCAGCAGCCGCGATGAAATATGGCGCTGATGTGTTACCTTAATTTATGGCGTTGCTTACACTTTGAACCGCGGGAAACGGTCGTACCTGGAAAGAGGAGCAAAAAAAAAGAGAGGAGACAGAGCTGTCATTAATGCTGGGTAAACATGGATGAGAAATAATTGTGTAAAGCAAGAGGGAGGCTCGTTGCGAAATGTCCGGTAATTGATTGCTCCTGATCGGACGGTAACGCAATAATATGGGTGGAGGAGATATCCTGGAAGGGAGAGATTTAATCTGTGGGCACATTTTATGAAATATGAGTTGGAGACAATGTATGATGCAAAAATGTAGAACAATATAAAAAAAACAAATCTGCTCTGCTCTGTTTAGGTAGGTATTGAATGATTTTCCAACCCATTATAAATTTTATCAAAATTGTCAGTTTTGACTTGAAAATTGTAATGTTTGGCATTTCTTTAAAATTATAGAACATGAATTATTAAATCATGACATGAATTAAAATTACTAATTCTACATTTCTTATTTTAAATACACAACTTGACATTTTTGAAGTTGATGTCAGTAAACGCTTCGATTTCGTCAATACACATATGTTTGACTAACAATGCTTTTTAAGCTATGACGCAAAGTTATCAAAACTGTTCATGTTTAACCCTCTACTGCCCAAATTTTTTTTCGTTTTTTTATTTTTCCCTTGTTCAGGAGGTCATCTTGAGCAACTTTTGTTCTACAAAAAACAATACTTCTCTTTTTTTATGTTTTTTCTTATTTTATTTTTAGTTTTTGAATTTGCATTTATCTTGTTTTGTTTATGTTTGTTTTTGGTAGTATTTGGCCTATTCTACCAACAGCCACTTTTTGCATTTTTTGCATGTTTTTCACATTTTCTGCTACAGAATGGCGCCATCATCATTAAAATTGCAAAAAAAAATGCGTAGAGGCATAGTCTGGGACACTACAACAATTACTGCATACTTCTTTTTACTGAAAATATAGGAAATGTTAGCAAAAAACACAGCCAAAGTTGACCCCTAAAAAAATGACATTTTTAAAAACATTGGCAAAGTCACATAAAACAAGTTAAACTTCCAAGCCTGAAATTTTCTATTTTTTTTTAAATTTCTTTTTTACAATGCTTTTTAAAGATCAAAAATCGGTTGAAAAATTGATTTTTGGCAATTTTTTAGATCGAAGCCCGCCTAAAGGCGGGGTTAGGTTGAAGAGGGTTAACCCTCTATTATTATTTATTATAATATTAGTATTTTTTTAAACAGTGGTTTTGGCATAATATTAAAATTATGGTCAAAAAAATTTTTATTCTAGAATCAAAATATTCCATATTTTGCCCATTTGAAATGTTGGAATTGCTTCTAAAATTTTCAAAACAAAATTTCTCAAATGTCTCATTTTCCAAAATTGAAAATAGGACCATTAGTTTCCGAAAGGCAAGACTTGAAAAATTTTAGTATTCTTGTTTCTTTTTCTTTCATTCGCTATATTTCTGCAACCATGTTCCAGTCCAATCTTCAATGTCTCTTAGACATTTTTTTGAAATTTTCCCAACTGTTCGACAAAAATATTTTCAGGAATGGACAGTCATGGACACTATTTAAAAAACGAAAAATTTTTGTGTTTCGATTATCTAATGGTTTGATTCGAAGATAAATTTTGAAAAGAAAAATAAAATTATTCGACTTCAACTAGATGGTAGATGGACAAAAACTTGGAAAAATATTTGATTTAAATTGTGAGTATTTGTTTGACAAAAAAAATGGCCCGCATTTTTTGTTTGGGCAAAGTTTTTTGGGGAAATTCTTTAAAAATGTTTTGTAAACCATGTCGTACAACACAGTTTTTAAATTCTCAACCAAAAACAGCCAAAAATATTGTTTACATAAAAGCATTCGTTCCGTCAAAAACATACATCATGTGCACTGAAACAAAACACAACACCAAATTCTCAATCCAAAATGCACGATAGTTAGTACGTTTTGGTACAACTGTGTTTAAAGCTGACTGTGAAAAAAGTTGTTGAATTTAGCTCAAGTGCAAATGATTCACCCAAATGTGCTTGCACTAAGTGAATTCAAAGTTTAAGGTACCACACACACCCCGCGGTCACACCGTTATGAACGAATCCGGAAAAAGAAGCTCCACAGCAACAACATCAACAATGGAAGGAGGAAAAGCAGCGGCCAGCGATTTCGGTGCGACAAGCAACAAACAACCACTTTCGGGGTGGGTAAACAATACACGAAAAGGTTTAGTACTGTGCAGCTGTCAGCGGATTCTGGCTTGCTTTGAAACCCGTAACGTTCCGGCGGTGTGGCCATGGCATGTTTTCCCTCACAGACAGAGAGTCTCGCGCAGAACATCACAGAGTTGCCTCGGTGTAGACAGAGAGTGGATTTTCAAGTTCTATCCGGTCGTAAAAGTGACCAATAAAAGTCTGAACTGAAGCGGGCGTCCGCAACTGGGAGTTTCTCAGTGCCGAGAGATTAGGACGGTATCTTATCATCGGTAGATTAAAGAAAAACTTTGCCAGACTGGGACTGCGGCGAGGAAATTTAGAAAATTGAGTGTTTGCGAGAGCAGTCGCCATTAACTTTCAATCATCGGGCGCCTCTTTGAAGCGTAAAATTTATGGCGGCGTAACTTGGTAGCCGGCTTTGGAGGTCGGCTCAGCTGATCCGTTCTCGTAAATCAGTTGAGATTCTGTTCCGCCTTTGTGAATGTTTGTTTTGATCTGGACGCTTTTGTTGTCTTTTGATGGTTTACTGAAGTTTTTTTTATCAGACCAACTAACACTAGCTAATCTCTAGATCATCCCTTGTATCACCGGCTACAAAGCTGCTCGGATACCTCGCAGCACTTTCAATAAACCTCAATCACGAATTCTTCGTTCCCGCAGCGATCCTCGCGATCAACGGCCGCCGGTATTGCGCAACACCCGATGACACTGCCCCGGCGCTGGTGTCCCACATTAATCAATTTCAGCGCTCTGGGTTGACATGTTTTTATCACATCACATTTTGTCCCTTTCTCACCGGTGTCTGACGATGTCAGCAACGCACACCGTGCCGGTGGCAATCAAGTCACGTGTTTGGAACGATTTTCCCAACCCCAAGCCCGCCAGACGGAGTCGCTTTCGTATGAACTTCTTAGCATAACCGGCTTCTTGCCGGCCGATCGGTGTGACGTGTGCGAACCACGCCACCAGCGTACGTAGTCAGTTCACGAACTCGGTGGACAGTACCGATGACCGGGGCGAGCGTAGATTTATGTGTGGAAATTGTCCGATCTTGAAGATCGGCTTGGATTGTGTGCTTAAAAGAGTTTAGAGGATCGTAGCACAAACTATATGACTTTAATAGTAGTATTTTTAACAGTGTACAACTAGCTTACTACCTATCAGATCGTCGCTGTATGATTGCTAAATTGGATTAGAACGCCATTTTGTGCAACTCTAAATGCCCCTACTTTTGACTTTCACAGATCCCCAAAATTCGATTTCAACCCTGAGATATTCAATAAAACCCGAAAAAATTGCACATTTTTGTCACTTTTTATACGAAAGAAGTTTCGATCTTGTTGTGCTATCTTAACACACCCTGAAAATGTGCAGTAAATGCGACAACTTGCCAAAGGGATTTCAGATAAGAACGCCTTTGACACACGTACATGCCCGACTACCGTAAACATTTTTAACGATAACTCGGGATCCCAGCAACCAAATTCAATCAAACTTCGGGACAATGCACAGAATGGTCAACCATACAAAACAAAACGTTCTTTGTTATTGTTTACATTGCGTGCTCTAGTTTTTGTTTATTCAACGTCAAATATAGACAAATCCAGCGAAAGCTTAACGCTGCTTTTTGATGGTGAGAGATTTGACTGCTCCCATACTAAATGTCTCGATTATCATACTTTTTGTTATTTTCTTTCAAAATCAAATGCATAACATATAAAAACTATTTATTTTTGGTGCACAAAATTCCTGCTGAATCGAACAGTTTTTATATTAATAACATTCTAGACACATTTTGTACACCTAATCAATCAATACTTTGATCATAAAAAATCATGTTATTGCTTAAAAATTGAGTTTTCCTGTGCTCCCATATTCAAATACATGGAAGCTGTCATTTCTAACATCATTAGCCACCTAGCGACCATTTCAAGCTGGATTCGTCTATTACAACGCGTTTTTCTCGGAACGTCAAAAAGCGACGTTCGACCAAGGTTTGTAGATTAGTAAGGTAAGGCGGGTTTTCCAGCTTTCAAAATAGTTATTTAGCACGAAACCTTCAGAAAAGTGAAAATTTTACCGGATTTTTTCTGTGGTGTTGTTACTAAACCGAAATGCGCTTTTAAAACAAAAACGTAACTTAATCCACCCTAGGGTGGTTGGTGCCTTCCTCACATTTAAAGGGTGCTATCCAAAATAGACACAAAGGGCGATGTTTTTCAGTGTTTTATCAATTTGACTCATTATTCATACCACTAGATTGGATAATCTTCATATTGCAGGGCACTTATATGCTTACACCTTATGATAGGGTAGCCAGATCCCCAATCCAATTTGTGCTTTTTGAAAAGGTTTTTTGATTACCTATCCAACGATAGGTCGCATGAGAGATCCGGACAACGTTTCATCAAAATATCTGAGATCCGGCCTCCAAAAAGTGCATGAATAACACTTAAGTGCTTATAACTTTTGATAGGGTTGTCAGATCTTCAATGTCTTGGACGCGTTGGAAAGGTCTTTTGATTACCTATCCAACGATAGGTCGCATGAGAGATCCGGACAACGTTTTCATCAACATATGTGAGATCCGGCCTCCAAAAAGTGCATGAATAACACTTAAGTGCTTATAACTTTTGATAGGGTTGTCAGATCTTCAATGTTTTGGACGCGTTGGAAAGGTCTTTTGATTACCTATCCAACGATAGGTTGCATGAGAGATCCGGACAACGTTTTCATCAAAATATCTGAGATCCGGCCTCCAAAAAGTGCATGAATAACACTTAAGTGCTTATAACTTTTGATAGGGTTGTCAGATCTTCAATGTTTTGGACGCGTTGGAAAGGTCTTTTGATTACCTATCCAACGATAGGTTGCATGAGAGATCCGGACAACGTTTTCATCAAAATATCTGAGATCCGGCCTCCAAAAGTGCATGAATAACACTTAAGTGCTTATAACTTTTGATAGGGTTGTCAGATCTTCAATGTCTTGGACGCGTTGGAAAGGTCTTTTGATTACCTATCCAACGATAGGTCGCATGAGAGATCCGGACAACGTTTTCATCAAAATATCTGAGATCCGGCCTCCAAAAAGTGCATGTATAACACTTAAGTGCTTATAACTTTTGATAGGGTTGTCAGATCTTCAATGTTTTGGACGCGTTGGAAAGGTCTTTTGATTACCTATCCAACGATAGGTTGCATGAGAGATCCGGACAACGTTTTCATCAAAATATCTGAGATCCGGCCTCCAAAAGTGCATGAATAACACTTAAGTGCTTATAACTTTTGATAGGGTTGTCAGATCTTCAATGTTTTGGACGCGTTGGAAAGGTCTTTTGATTACCTATCCAACGATAGGTTGCATGAGAGATCCGGACAACGTTTTCATCAAAATATCTGAGATCCGGCCTCCAAAAGTGCATGAATAACACTTAAGTGCTTATAACTTTTGATAGGGTTGTCAGATCTTCAATGTCTTGGACGCGTTGGAAAGGTCTTTTGATTACCTATCCAACGATAGGTTGCATGAGAGATCCGGACAACGTTTTCATCAAAATATCTGAGATCCGGCCTCCAAAAAGTGCATGAATAACACTTAAGTGCTTATAACTTTTGATAGGGTTGTCAGATCTTCAATGTCTTGGGCGCATTGGAAAGGTCTTTCAAATACCTTTCTGAAAATGTATAACAAAAACCCACCCTTTTTACAATCTTCCGAACTTTAGTCAAAATTGTTTTTTTGCATCACTTTTGAAGTACTTAACTAAACTGCGTAATTTTTAATAGCGACTTATGGGACCTCAAGACAGATCGAATGAGGCCAAAACGGACAAAATCGGTTCAGCCAGTCTGGAGATAATCGAGTGACAATTTTTTGATCAACATCCCACCACACACACAGACATTTGCTCAGAATTCGATTCTGAGTCGATAGGTATACATGAAGGTGGGTCTAGGAGGTCTAATTGAGAAGTTCATTTTTCGAGTGATTTTATAGCCTTTCCTCAGTAAGGTGAGGAAGGCAAAACGCTTTTAACAACAAATCTACAAGCACTACTTTCATGTGGGACGAATCGGGACAAAAAATAGGGGTAATTTCTCACACCAACATTAAAAAGCTACGTGCGACAAGATAGCACGATCACGACGATATTTAGAGAGGTTCACTTGCGTGCCCAGAGATCCTAATTTGTAACAGTTGTGAGTAATCTCTGCGATAGCAACAACATTTCTTGGAATAGTAACCACAACACATAGCCAGAGGCGCCGAGCATCTTCATCCTGGCCTACATTATCTTAATTGTATGTACCAAGGTCGTAAACCGCTCCCAAAGTCACCTGCTTCCAGCAGTGTGACTAATCAGTGTGCGAATCTTGCTCGAGAAACCAAAACACAATCTGCAATCTCTTGTTACCAACCGATACGAACTCGTGAGTTGTGAAATCTCTTAACTTGGGTCCTTTTCCGTAATGCGACACCCCAGCCGCCCAGAACACATACCTGGCGTTCACCAGTTAATTAGAAGCGATTTGAGAGGCGATTTCATACGCCAGCGCGATCTTCGGTCGAAACTTGATACAAGCGGGTCATTCTTCGGATCATTGATTTCCTCTTCCAGCGGCAACCGCCTCGAAAATGCTATTTTCTATCAGCGCAAAAGCCAACACAAATAGCTTTTAATGCAAACAGAAAACCCATCTCACGAATGAATGAGCTCGGGGCCTCGGGGTGTAGAGTGTTCGGTGTACGCGAAGAGTTCAACGGAACGGAAGAAAGGTCAAGTTTAAGAACGTTCGTTGGCACAGTTTGTATGGGTGAAGAGGTGGTAATATACCTAGCAGTGCGGGTTAAGATTGTAATTTATTCTGAAGTCCGAGTCGACAGAGTTGGAGTTGAATCCGGAGTCCGAGACGATTCCAATACGTTCTACTTTCGCAGAACAGTTCTCAGCGCTATCAGCTTGGAGCAACCCCCGACAAGCTTGTACTTGCACGCGTCAATCAGTCTGCTGGTCGCGATCTGACCCGCAACGCCACCGTTCACAACACCATCATGCATCAGCTATGATGACGCTTCGACCACCAACTTTAGCAGCAGCTGCTTTTGACAGTCGTCACATTAGCACCTCTGTCAGCCGCGAGGTGATTTTGCGCCGTTTTAATTTGCAACCGATCGCACACACCTTCAAGGCTCGATTTCGGCGCTGTCACATCGATTACCGGCGCGGTCAGCGCCTTTGACTTTGACCACGTCGCGGCGATTATCGTTAATTGATTATCAAAAAAGTTCGGTTCGATTGGGGTTTTTGTTATTCAGTCGAGCGATAATACCTCACCAAGGTCACCGTTTTGGACAACCTCCAAACATTACTTGGAAATTCGGTACCAAACCCTGAGGAACCTGCTGGAGCCGAAAGAGTGCAGCGATCGTTGCATCAGCTGAGTACCTCAGCGGTTATCTACGCATCGTCCACGTAAAACACACATCGACGCCAACATTTCAAAAAGCATCATGTACATACCATGCGTTTTGAGAAAAACTGACTTAATCCACCTATGTGCTTGGAGCCTTCCTCACTCATTACCAACAATGGCTGATTTGAAGGGGTTGTACACAAATTTCATCTATTTTTTAGATTCGGATTAAGAAAGTACATAAATATCACTTAAATGGCCATATCTCGAGACAGGGTTGCCAGATCTTCAATGTTTTGGACTTGTTGGAAAGGTCTTTTGATAACCTATCCAACGATGGGTTGAATGATGGATCCGGACATAGTTTACATACATTTAAGTAAGATCCGGCATCAAAAAAGTACATAAATATCACTTAAATGGGCATATCTCGAGACAGAGTTGCCAGATCTTCAATGTTTTGGACTCGTTGGAAAGGTCTTTTGATAACCTAACCAACGATGGGTCGGATGGTGGATCCGGACATAGTTTACATACATTTAAGTGAGATCCGGCTTCCAAAAAGTGCATAAATATCACTTAAGTGGACATATCTCGAGACAGGGTTGCCAGATCTTCAATGTTTTGGACTCGTTGGAAAGGTCTTCTGATAAACTATCCAACGATGGGTCGGATGGTGGATCCGGACATAGTTTACATACATTTAAGTGAGATCCGGCTTCCAAAAAGTGCATAAATATCACTTAAGTGGACATATCTCGAGACAGGGTTGCCAGATCTTCAATGTTTTGCACTCGTTGGAAAGGTCTTTTGATAACCTAACCAACGATGGGTCGGATGGTGGATCCGGACATAGTTTACATACATTTAAGTGAGATCCGGCTTCCAAAAAGTGCATAAATATCACTTAAATGGACATATCTCGAAACAGGGTTGCCAGATCTTCAATATTTTAGACTCGTTGGAAAGGTCTTTTGATAACCTAACCAACGATGGGTCGGATGGTGGATCCGAACATAGTTTACATACATTTAAATGAGACCCGGCTACAAAAAGTACATAAATATCACTTAAGTGGACATATCTCGAGACAGGGTTGCCAGATCTTCAATGTTTTGGACTCGTTGGAAAGATTTTTTGATAACCTATCCAACGATGGGTCGGATGGTGGACCCAGACATAGTTTACATACATTTAAGTGAGATCCAGATATATGTGAAAACACATTTTTATACATAACTTTTGAACTACTTATCGAAACTTCAATCTTTATAAAACTCGATCTTTGGGACCGTTATCCAAGTCGAATGCAACAGGTTCGGGTCAAATCGGTTCAGCCAGTGCCGAGAAACATGAGCTAGTTTGTTGGTCACATACATACATACACACACACATACACACACACATACACACACACATACACACAGACATTTGTTCAGTTTTCGATTTTGAGTCGATATGTATACATGAAGGTGGGTCTACGACGTTTTTATACAAAGTTCATTTTTAGAGCAGGATTATAGCCTTACCTCAGTGAGGAAGGCAAAACGCATTTGAATGTTGAGCATCCATTTTCAATTCCCATTTTAATATAAAAGCAAAATAAGATGTTCTGATAATAACAAACGATGAAAAACGTTGCTTTTATTGATACTTGATCATCCAAATTCAATAAAACATCATTTCCGTAATTTTATTTGAGTAAAACAAACATAACTCCTTTTGAAATCACCAACGTCGATATCACCCTACTGTCATTGAGGGGGGCGCTTTGTTATGATTCGTTTTTCTTCACCGAATGTACATGGCGCTTTGTTCATGATGCTTTTTTTTCGTCACGAGGTTCATGTAGTCTTTTGTTTGACAGGTTGACAGGGCTATATAAACAGGGACTGCTGATGGCAGAGATTTTGTTTATGTTACTTTATTTAAAATCATGATTAAATAGACTTTACTGAAGTAACTTTTGCTCATTTTTGGTGGAGAGGTAGCTTATTAGGAGTACTTTCAGAATATGCAATAACCTAGAAAGTGTCAAAATGTACATGATGCCTTTTGAAATGTAACCGTCGACATGGCAAATAATTGCCCAAGACTCTTTTTATGGAAGTCACTTGCAGTGGCTTGCTCTACCCACGAGCTTCACCGTAAGGAATAAAGGGTTGATGTCCCCAGCAGTGCCGTAGGGGCCATAGGGTCAACCCTACAGGAGTTGAATAACCAACGTGGACATTCCTCCGACCTCAACGCTCCCAAAACGAGCTCGTGTGTACCTTAAATTCTTCGCGAAAAACCTGTGTGTATGTGTTCGATTCATAATTATAATTATCATATCTTGTTTTTGTCTGTTGTTGATTTTGTAGTTGTGGGTACTTTGCTGGGGCCACCCGCCCGACTTCTGCAACACACACTGCTGAGCTGAGGGAATCGCGTTGATCCGAGAGGTCGCGGAAGAGCTGAGCGGGAAGAAGTTGATTCATGTGTTCGACTGTCCCCAGGGCGGGTTACCGCGGCTTCTTTGCGTATGAAATAACTACAATATTTTCCATCCGACATGCGTTTTCAGGATCAAGAGTTTAGTAGCGTAGATGTCTCTATTTTGGACTTGTTAAATTAAGCTCCCGATCATTTTGGAATTTGCTAATCTAATCTAATCTAACCTTGCGTAGCAAGTCCTTCAAGGGCATCTTTAGGTTAATTAACGCTTAGCATCTTCTTGTCATTGAGTAATTTTGTTCATTTTTCCTAAAAATAATCGTGATTTTTTGTTTAAAAAAAAATCAAATTATTCGCTCTACAGCATTGCTTTGGCGTTCTCGATTGCGAGATTCCTACTCGAAACTAAGTGTCCGAAGGCTTTATTGTTGAGGCAATTGCAAACCTCTTATTACACCTTAGCTTCCATCCACTCCGGGATTCGAACTGACGACTTTTGGATTGGAGTCCAACTGCCTACCAGCGACTCCACCGAGGCAGGACCCAGGGAGACGACTCCTACACCTCACAGCTAAAAAAGTAGTAATCCAGCTGCGTGTAAAAGGCCTGGGTGTAAAATAAATATTGCATTATTTTATGCAATTTAATGTGATTTTACACTCTGAAATATGTAGCCCATCAGTATGGGAAACCTACTTGACCGAAATGTCAAGCTCATATATGCTTTTATCCTTTCAGCTTTCCATCGGTCTGATGGCCGAGTGGGCTAAGGCGCCAGCCCTTACTGTTGGTGCTGGGTTTGAATCCCGTCGGTTGCAACTTTTTTTTTGTGTTTGCAAAAATTGTACATGCAGCGTGTAATATTTAGTGTTTATTTTGACGAAGGTGATGTGCATGCTTTTGCATGCGATTTTACCATCGGATTTTTTGCTGTGCTGGGACTGAGCTAACGACCTAACCCTCTAGGTTAGACCGGGGACAACATTTACTTCCCCATCCGACGGAAGGCGATGTGAGACAAATCTCGTCTCGAAAAATGTCACCGGGACCGTCTGGGATCGAACGCAAGCCGACTGGGTGAGAGGCAACCACGCTAACCCAAACACCACGGTCCCGGTTCCCGGTGTTTAGTGCACAGTAAAAAAATCATGGTAATATTACATCTGGGAATAGGGGGATGGCGTCGCTATTTTTAGACCACGTTTTCCACTTTTTCTCATCGAAACCGACTACTTTATCGACTTAATTTTGCTGGGCGAGATAGGACGCCGTCTATTTTTAGACGATGACTCAGCACTTTTCCACTTTTGCACCTCAAAAAACCAGGTGGCAGCACGATGTAACGCCACGTCCCTATGGGTACATCTTACATGTTAAAGTATATTTCTAATTTTACATCTAAAAATGTGAAAATTTATCACTTTTCCGTTGTAATTCCACTACTTGGTTGAAATTGAGGTAATACTACATCATAAAAGATGTATTATTAAATCTTCAACATTTACACAATTTTTTACTGGGTATTATTTTTAATGTTTTTGGATGTCCGAAATAGTGTTTTAATCCCTTCTGACACGGACGGCATGATTTTGACATTTTTAAATTATTTTTATTCGAAACAGCACAAAAGTTTCCTTTTGAATATTGCAAATAAAAACAGTAATTTCAAGTTTAATTTTTTTCTAGTGTAAAGTAAAAAAATATACTGAAAAAGTGACACTACAGCAGAAAAGTGGTAAAATTACAAATTTGCAGAGTAAAAATTACACTTTTTGACATGAAAGAAGTACCCATCCCTAGATTTAATATTATTATGATTTTTTAACTGTGTTTGGTGAAACTGGTGACACAAATTTTAAGCTTAAGGGCGCACAGCAACCAAAGAAGTTGTTGTCTTCTTATTCCAAGATAGTTGAACTAACGGACCCAACCTTGCAAGAATCTGATTGTAAAAATGGTCAAATTTTGTTTTAACACTCAGAAAAAAAAATAAGGTGTAAAATTACCTCTTTTATGATGTTATATTACCTCAATTTAGACTTAAATAGTAGGGTGGGCACGTTTTTCAAAAAGTTCTCGGATCAAGTTTTAGTATGGTTCCCCTTGTAGGGCATGCCCATAGGGACTTTCATGCCAAATATCAGCTCATTTGGTTGTAAACTGGCTGCGCGCATCAGGGTTAAAGTTTACATGGGAATTACTATGGGAAATTGGAACTTTTTGTTCAAACGCTCCTACAGGTCTGGGAAAATCACGCGCCAACTTCTGGTATGGTCAGGCCTATGGGGAATGGTCTGGAGAACACTTTTCCCGAAGAGAGCATATGGATTCGTTGTCCCTAGACCTGGCGCATCGGCAATCAATCCGATGTCTCCGGAATCAACGGTTTTCCCTCAAAAAGCATCAAATTTTCCTTAGCATGCTATGAAAGCTTGATGAACACCGCGACGCCATACGTCAGGTAGCTACCACGTGGATGAGAAACGGCTGTAATATTCAATTGCAAACCTTCTTTAAACTAGAAAATGATCATTTCGAGTAAACCTGATATTATTTAGAATCTTTGCATAGCAAATTTGTATTTTTTTGCAAATATTTCAACCACGTGGTAGCTGCCTGACGTATGGCGTCGCGGTGTTCATCAAGCTTTCATAGCATGCTAAGGAAAATTTGATGCTTTTTGAGCAGTGCTGTTAAACGTTAATTAACGTTAACGCGTCCGTTAATCGTTAAAATTAACGTGAACGCGAACGGAGCCTACGTTGATCTTAACGAGAACGTGAACGGAACACGTTAATTAACGTCGTCAATTAACGTCGTTAATTAACGCGTTAATCCTTCTGAGGCCCCGACTTTGAGGGCCTGTATATCCCAAATGACAACATTTAGCGGGTTACTTCCAATTGGACTTGACTCTAAAAGCTCCCGGAAGAGGTATTTGGCCATCGTGGCCACCGGTTCCGGCAACCCGGAACTTCCGGAAAACATATTTTTCACTGGTTTTATCAAGGAACAAGTATTTGAGAAAATTTTCAAACGATTTTTTTTGTTAATCTTAACATTGCCTGTTTTGGGTCGATTCCGGCCAACTGTGGCCACTCCAGAATCGGTTCCAATGTACACCATATACTTGATTAACACAACAAAATGGGGCTGTTTGAATCGAGAATCATTTAAAAAAGAATGTCCATGACTTAAGTTGAGGATAATTTTCAAAATGTATCAATTGTAATTCGTTTAATTTTGTTATTAACACATTTTAGCATAGTTTTGGAAAACCTAGGATGTTCTAGTTCATCTGAAACATCTGGGAATGTTTTGCAACAGGCTTACCAAAGAAACAAGTCGACAACGGACAACGGATACTACCCAGACTGCTTCAGTAGTATGATAGGTTACAGTGCATTGTTGTAACAATTTATTGGGATGTTCTGAGTCATCCGAGAACCCCTTGGAGTTAAGACCGGTGAGTCTACCAACAAGCAGGAGGTCGGCAGTTTTTGACCACGGCACATACCCGAATAGCTTCAGAGAGTATGGTAGACTACTTTGCTAATGTGTTGGAAAGTCCTGAGTCTTCCAAGGACTCCCTGGAGTTAAGATCTGCGGGTCTACCGCCGTGACAAGCCAGAGGTTGACGGTTTTTGACCCCGGCACATACCCGAATAGCTTCAGTGAGTATGGTAGACTTCTTTGTTAATGTGTTTGGATGTCCTGAGTCATGCAAGGATTCCCTGAAGTTAAGATCTGACTGACAGCTTGTCACAGTTCTGCCGTCTCTACTTCCACCGTAACCATGGAAACCACCATGCAGTCCAACCCACGCAGCTAATCGTGGGGTGGGTGGGTGTTTGTGTTTTCATGGTAACCAGCGTGGTTTCCATGGTTACGGCAGAACTGTGATAAGCAGCAGGATAGCTGGCCTACTTGGATTCAGTGCTTTGCGACTGCGTCTGCTTGCACTATGCTAACTGAAACCACCCACGCCAACTGTAGGTTTTTTAACTGGACCACCGAAAACAATAGGCAGTGCATTACACAAAATCATGGAATTTTGTATGTCGGTCGTAAGCATAATTTTTCTCCATATTCAAGGTCAAGTTCAATACAAGGTCGGGTCATGAGGCGTCGGCATGATTCCGTAGCAACTTTTCAAAACGGCGTAACCTTGGATGTTGGCCAACGATAGCCGGTTCCGGAGTGGTCCGGTTGGGCCAGCAAACATAGGCATGACCATGACAGATGAAAGCTTTAAATTTCACAGAGTTCAACATGTTACATGTAGGGGGTTTTAATAAGGCAGTCTTCGGAACTGGATACAAGGTACATTGGAACCGATTCTGGAGTGGCCACAGTTGGCCTGAATCGACCCAAAACAGGCAATGTTACGATTAACAAAAAAAATCGTTTGAAAATTTTCTCAAATACTTGTTCCTTGATAAAACCAGTGAAAAATATGTTTTCCGGAAGTTCCGGGTTGCCGGAACCGGTGGCCACGATGGCCAAATACCTCTTCCGGGAGCTTTTAGAGTCAAGTCCAATTGGAAGTAACCCGCTAAATGTTGTCATTTGGGATATACAGGCCCTCAAAGTCGGGGCCTCAGAAGGATTAACGCGTTAATTAACGACGTTAATTGACGACGTTAATTAACGTGTTCCGTTCACGTTCTCGTTAAGATCAACGTAGGCTCCGTTCGCGTTCACGTTTAGGTTAACTTTTAACGATTCCGTTAAGTTAAACTTCGTTAATTTAAACGTTTAACAGCACTGTTTTTGAGGGAAAACCGTTGATTCCGGAGACATCGGATTGATTGCCGATGCGCCAGGTCTAGGGACAACGAATCCATATGCTCTCTTCGGGAAAAATGTTCTCCAGACCATTCCCCATAGGCCTGACCATACCAGAAGTTGGCGCGTGATTTTCCCAGACCTGTAGGAGCGTTTGAACAAAAAGTTCCAATTTCCCATAGTAATTCCCATGTAAACTTTAACCCTGATGCGCGCAGCCAGTTTACAACCACACAGAAAAAAATAATGTAAATTTGGAAGCTGTAATTTTGGAAGGTTGAATATTACCTCTTTTATGATGCAATTTTACCTCAATTAAGACTGAAAAAGTGACATTACACCAGAATAGTGGTAAAATTACACATTTCCAGAGGTAAAATTACACCTTTTTTCTTACATAAAAGATGTACCCCTTCCCAGATGTAATATTACCATGATTTTTTTTTCTGTGCAAATGAGCTGATATTTGGCATGAAAGTCCCTATGGGCATGCCCCACAAGGGGAACCATACTAAAACTTGATCCGAGAACTTTTTGAAAAACGTACCCACCCTATTAAATAGTCTAAAAACACTGGAATAGTGCTGAAATCACACATTTTCTAGGAATATAATTACATTTTTTTTCTAACATAAGTGATATAAAAGACCCATTCCAGTAATATGATTGTATTTACGGTGTACAGTACTTCAAAATACTGTGATGTGTCTAACTAAAATCGCGGAGCCAAAATCCAAGGTTGATGTGCGCCGTTAAAGAGTTCAAGCAGCCAGCAGGCCGATCAACTAAGTCTAAATGGAAAAATTGTTGGAAATTGTATTTTTTATTATATTTTTTTGAAATGCCCAAAACGACTAAAAAAATACCTAAAAATAGCTATAGATTCAAAATGGTACACTTTATCATAAAATTGAAAAAAATCATTTTTCATTGCAATTTTTATTATAGGAACTTAAAACGATTTGTATGACACCATACTATCTTAAATGCCACCTATTTTAGTCCAAGAAACATGAAAAAAAAAATAAAAAATCATTTTTGTGGATTTTTTTAAGGGGAAGTAAATAGTAAAATAAATACCAAAACTAAAATCCCCTTAACTTTTTTTTAAAGTACTTTCACTTTCAACTTTGTCAAAGGCACCAATTCGATCATATTTTTGAATATTTACGTACTAATTTTGTATGATCAGCGTGCAAAATGGTATGGAAACTTTTCTGCAAAAACTGAATTGAACATTGAACTACAACAATTGATAAAAAAGGGAAGGATGCAGTTTAGGGTCCCCAGAAGCACGTGTACTTTGAATTTTTCAGAAATATTTAGACAGGGCCAAATGGTTTTTCTCCAAAGTTTGTATGGAGAAATAGGACGATTCATTGCTGTTGCATACAAGCAAAAAATTGCATGCAATATGAGAGAGTAGCGAACAGCACTAATTCTCCATACAAACTTTGGAGAATAACCATTCTACCCAGCCCAATTATTTTTATTATTTTTGTGAAAAAATCAAATTACACGTGGTTTTGGGAACCATAAACTTCATGCTTCCCCTCGAGTTGAACCTGCGCAGAAATTTTGTCGGTCGGTGTAATGGCTTTTTTACATAGGGAAAGCATAGATAAATTTACAATCAAATAAAAAAAACAAAGAAAGGTCGACTTGCCAAAACGTTGAGAATATCTCCATTATTAACATTTCCAGTGCGACATTGCAATATAACCGATTGAGACATAACGAAAATTAAAGCGGCCAGGCCTACTGAATGTAGTTAACTGCAAAGATGATTGATTTTGGGCACGAATGTTCAATGAAAAACACATGCGGGGGTTATCTTTATCACATTTTTTCTGAAATGTTTACACATTTTTATGAAATTTTGGATGGTAGTAAAACTATCTTACTAATTCAAGCATTTTGCAGCATTTTCTTTTCTCTATTATTTCTGAAAATAATGAAATTTTGGAAAAACAAAATCTTTTACAATTAGTCGAAAATAGGTGTCAGGCCCAATACAGAGGACCTACCGTTCTACTGGGACGAGTTCTGACTTTTGGTCTGCTTGGTATAAAAAGAACCGTAGAACCCTGCAGATGTGACAGTGTTATACCCAGATAGTATTAAATGAACTACATAATGTGCCATGAAATCCAACACAACACCTTAAATGAATTATTTTACAGCTGGAAACATCGTATCCGTTCCCACGAACTCCATTCAGCTCACAAGGTATCTCACCCAGCTAAATAAAAATGTTCTTCCTTCCTTTGAGCCAGAGTAGACACCATGTAGTGAACTTTATGATTTCCAAGGGAATCTTGCTGTTCTTGGAACAAAGCAATAAAAAAAAGCCAAACTTCATCGCTTTATAATGATGGATTCGGGACACACGGCGCGTATTAGCTGATGTTTACCGTTTTACAAACATTTCAAATGATGGTTATTAGCGAACGATTCCCATCAATGTGTGGACCTTAAGGTGGACGTTTGATACGGTATCTCCCAGGCGATCCGATTGATGCACGTCCGACGCATCGTGACTAATGAGGAAGTGACCGCGAGGATTTATGCTGGAATTTACGACGCTTTATGATGGATACGTTTATGGAACCATAAACGATTTAGGGTCGCGATTAAGGCATTTCGGCTCAATGAGTTTTATGGGTATGCTGTGATGCTGCGGGAACGTTACTACGGTGATGATTTATTACTGAGGAGATGTGTTACGAACCTTTTTGAAGAAAAGTTTATGTCAGATTCATCAAATCGTAATTTAGATATTCGAGAAAGCATAAAGAGTGACCAACTTTCGGGATGACACATTAGAAGGGCTTTAAAACATCTAAATGACTCAAACATCGTCGCTGACGTTCTTGGGACAGTGTCATTTAGTCAAGCCATTAAGTCGGACATTTGCTGGGCAAGGTCCAAGATTTGCATGTCAACTAAAGTGGCCAACGCGTTGCGTGACCAAAGTGAGTCGCCGTCGCGCCATCATTGCGATATTTTTAGCGCCACCGCCAGTAGATTGGACTTAATTAATTTACCCATCATCCTTGCGAGTACTGTGGGCTGTCGGACTACGTCGGAGGTAGCGCGCGTAGTCACAGCAGAGAACTTCACTAAATGTCCAGAAATAAATCGTGTGTACGCGCTCTAAACTAAGGAACACGTAATAAGCGATTCTAATTTGGACGGGAGGAAATCAAAGAAACGGAAGTGAGCGAAAGACACACTCCATAATATTTGCCTCAAGCCGTTTGCAAAATCCTCTGCATGTTTTCAAATGATTTGAGCCAGTGTTTATATCAACTGTATCCATGCCAGCGGTTACTGACACCAGTATAAGCCGGGGTAGTGGTGTTAGTTGCTACTCATTTGCGAATTTTAATAGCTTTAAGAGATAAGGTATAACTTGAGCAACAAGTACTCAAATTTAAAGTATTTTTTGTGGAATCTAAACACTTATTATAAAGAGTTGATCAATTAAAGTCCATGAAACCCAACCTCCCTTAATCTCCAAAGTAGTGCCCGGCAATGATTTTGCAATTCAAATAGCCGAAACGTGACTTAATGTGCGAAGTTCATTTTCAATTTTTGGCCAAGACTAGAGGCAGAGTGGTGTAGTAGTGGATGTTGATTTGCACTTGACTTTGCCGAAGAAAAATAAGAAGAAGAAGTGGTTATTTTTAGTGAGACACGTGCGTACACGGTTGTGTTGATTCTAGGACCAGTTTAAGAAAATATCCACATTTTGCATTTATTATTTCAGATTAGACTTTTTTAAGTGTTTTCAAATCATTGTTAACTGAAAATGGTACTAAGTATAACCACTTGAAAATCATCAATATAAAACTCAAATGAACATGTCCCCAGGCAATACTCGTTAGTTATAAAGCCATCATCCGAGCCGAGAGTTGGCGGTTGGTGGCCATGCTCCACAATTAACGTTTGCTTTCCAATATAAATTAATTTATCGCAACCCTCCTCAGCGGGGGCTCCACCGAGGGTCGGCAAGATTCTTCCTGCTCCTTTCATTAACTGTCCTCTAATTGACCATGCACTGTTAAAATGAAAATTTTCTTTGAGTGTAAAGTGTACATTTTTGTCCAAAAATAGAGCTATTAATTTGGTGGATCTTTTTATAAAATTTAACCCTCAAAAGACAATTATTGTTTGCGGAGATTTTATTATTAATATTGTTTAAGAAGTCAGTTTCAGCATCTTTTGTCTTACGAAAAAGTTTACTTCTTGTGTTTTATGTATATATTTTTTTCGATTTTAGTATTTGGGTCATTCTAGGTCAATTGGGTACACTTTTGGGCTCGACCTCCTCCGGTTTGGACCAAACTTGGAGGGAACGTTCGTCTATCAATAGTTAACAGAAATACCAAGTTTGGTACTGATTGGACCATCTCTCTATTTATGACGATTTTCTAAAAAACTTTTTTTTCTTTTAATCATAACTTTGTAACTATTCAAGCAAAAGACTATGTACAGGTTGCATTTAATAGAAAATTTTCCATGGAATTCGTTGAAAATAAAATTTTAACACTTAAATGCCTCCTTTTATTATAATTTAACATTTTATGTATTGAAATTCAGTTTTGATCAATTATTTATAACTTTAAAAATTGGTTTTATTTTATCACCATCGAGTTCCCCGAAAAATTTTACATAATAAACAATGTAAACCTCAAACTAAAATGAACTATTGGCGAGATACAGCGATTTTACTGAAAAAAAGTTTAATTTTGCGTAGCACTCTGTCCTATGAATTTAAATCCGAAATATGTTTCTCACATATAAAAACCGAACTATGCGGGATTCATTACTTTTGTTTAAAAGTACACCATGTACCTACGAGTGCTTCGAGTGCCGCGCAAAAACAAACTTTTTACAGTAAAATATCTGTTTCCCGCCAATAGTTCATTTAAGTTTAAGGTATGCATTGATTATTATGAAAAATTGTCCGGGGAACACGATGGATACAAAAAAAATAAAATATAAGGAATTGGTCAAAACTGAATTTAAATACTTCAAACGTTAAAATATAATATTATTATTACCCTTAAATGCCCCCTATTAAAAGGTTTTTTTTTTTCAATGAACTCCTTGGACAATTTTCTATAAAATGTAACCTGTAGAAAGTCTTTTGCAAAAAAGTTGTAAAGTTATGATTAAAAGAAAGATCAGTTTTTTAGAAAATCGTAAAAAGTGCGGTGCCAAAAATACAGGGATGGTCCAATCAGCACCAAACTTGGGATTTCTGTTAACTATCGATAGATGAACGTTCCCTCCAAGTTTGGTCCAAATCGGTGAAGGTCGAGCCCAACAGTGTACCCAGTTGACCTGGAAAGACCCATTTGCAACTTCATTTATCTTGTTTAGTTGGTCTTTTTCTATTCTGATAGAATTAGTCGTATTTGAAAACCACCAAAAATTACACTTTTGAATTTGCCAATGCATTTGACATGAACCGAGTGAAACATTGTGTTTAAAAACGTTAAGAATTCTTCTATATGATGCTTAAGAGCGAGTTTTTCACCGATGTGAAACAGGTCGTATCGAGGTGCTCCGATTTGGATGAAACTTTCAGGGTTTGTTTGTCTATACATGAGATGAACTCATGCCAAATATGAGCCCTCTACGACAAAGGAAAGTGGGGTAAAACGGGCATTGAATTTTGAGGTCCAAAAAACATGAAAAATCTTAAAATTGCTCGCATTTCCGTAAAACTTCATCAATTCCAACTCTCTTAGATGCATTCGAATGGTCTTTTGAAGCCCTTCAAAATGTGCTATAGACATCCAGGATTGGTTTGACTTTTTCTCATAGCTTTTGCAAATTACTGTTAAAAATTGATTTTTTTAAAACCTTAATAACTTTTCCCAACAGCCTCCAACACCCATACTCCTATAGGTCAAAAGTTAGGGAATTTCATGGACTATAAGCCTACGTTATTAACCTTTTGGCCAATCGCAGTTTTTCTCATAGTTTGACGATTTTTCTAGAACAAACATTTTACAACGTTAGTTTTTGCCCTGTAGACCGCCATAGCGGCATTTTTTGGTCTCAATTTTGTCATATTCGAATTCCTCGGACAATTTCACGTAAGTAAGAAGTATTGGAGTTGTAAATTTGATTGCAAAAATTGCCGTTTAGAATGAATTAAAATATTTTTTAACAATTTGTTGGATTGGGGGTAAAACAGGTTTTCGCCTACTTGATACAGCATTTGACGTATTGGTCATAGGGTTAATAAGATCTTTTTCTTTTTTCAAAAATGTTTTATTTAATTATTTTTTAAAGAAATATTACAACTCCAATACTTCTAACTTACGTGAAATTGTCCGAGGATTCCGAATATGACAAAATTGAGACGAAAAAGTGCCGTCTTCTCGGTCTACAGGGCAAAAACTAACGTTGTAAAATGTTTGTTCTAGAAAAACCGTAAAACTATGAGAAAAACTGCGATTGGCCAAAAAGTTAGTACCGTAGGGTTATAGTCCATGAAATTCCCTAACTTTTGACCTATGGGAGTATGGGTGTTGGAGGCTGTTGGGAAAAGTTATTAAGGTTTTTAAAAAATCCATTTTTAACAGTAATTTGCAAAAGCTATGAGAAAAAATCAAACCAATCCTGGATGTCTATAGCACATTTTGAAGGGCTTCAAAAGACCATTCGAATGCATCTAAGAGAGTTGGAATTGATGAAGTTTTACGGAAATGCGAGCAGTTTGAAGATTTTTCATGTTTTTTGGACCTCAAAATTCAATGCCCGTTTTACCCCACTTTCCTTTGTCGTAGAGGGCTCATATTTGGCATGAGTTCATCTCATGTATAGACAAACAAACCCTGAAAGTTTCATCCAAATCGGAGCACCTCGATACGACCTCTAGAACAAACCGAGCAGAATCTACAAATACTGCCTCTTAAAAATGCTTTTTGAGCAATATTTCATGTAAGTAAAAAAAAACTATAGAACTTTATACATCATAAGAAAGGTCTTTCAAGTATCTACCTCAAAAAAACTTGCCTTCGTACTGCAGCAGATCTGGCAACCCTGTCTTCCGTGTTGAGCACCTTAGTGAAATTAATAAAACTGTGTAAGGCACAATTTCGTTAAAATGCTTCCATACTCTTATGCCACAATGAATATATTTAGGAAAAAAAATTGGCGAGTCATAAATGTTGAGGATCTGGCAACCCTTCTAAGAGTTATCGCCAATAACATAGATTAAATGTAAATTTAGATTACATTGTCGTTGAGAACATTATTACAAACTGTTTAAATATTGCAAATGTCATTTAGCGAGTTAAAGACCATGATAATGCAAAATTATGTAAGATTTAACATAACTTTATACTGTGACCGAGGATGGCAAATTGTCCCCGACTGCAGACAACTTTATTAATGCACTCTCACTTGCCATGCCGCTGGCTGATCAATTCAACCAAACATCCCACCCATTACCACCCATGGGAAGCATAAATCCGTCAATAAAAAGCTGAATCTCTTGCTGCTCCAAGCTGCAGCAGATCTCCTCAATCAAGGACGTTGGCGTCGTGCATGTCGGGGGTTCAAGTCCTTTCTCATCGCCGGCGAGAGGAAATTGAAAAACTGTAAAAATGTGTTTTTAATTGTTATTAATGATTGTTTACTTTCTACGGCGAGCCTTGGCCTGGGGAAGAGGGTTTTTCTTCCCGCGCTGAAACTGGAGATGAGTCAATTTCGTAAAGTGAGGCTGAAAGATGCTGTCGGATTACGGCACCATACATCATACACAAGGACGGATATTTTTTGTCTTTTGGAATTGCTGTTGAATAGTTGAAAGCTTGCTGAATCATAGTGAATCAATTTTTGAATAAATTGTCTTACTTTAATCCTAATGTTAACAACACATCATCAAACCACATACCTGAAAAGAAACAAATAAAACATTTATTAAACACATATCATTAGCATCATCCATAAAAATGTAATACAATTATAGAAAGAGAAACTGCAACCAATTTGGTGCTCCAATCCCAAGTTTTTATACATGAGAAGACCCAAGATTGCATTCAAATGAGCCATAAATTGCTACCAAAATTGGAAACGACCGTTTTACTACAGCCCCACGAACAACCATCAATTTCCAGCGCGCGATGCAATCTTTCAAACATTTTGCGTTCACCCAACTGCAAGTTTCCCCCCAAATTTGCAATCCCCAAAAAATTTGCATATTTTATGATTCTGCTTCTGCGGTTTTTTGTTTAAATTTTATTCCAAACTTTGTTTTCCACCACGCGTGAGCCACGTATCGTGTTTCGGTCGATGCCCATTTAGTCGCTAAACTAGTGCTACTAATTTGCAACATTTACGATCAGCTTTGGTCGTAAACGGGTTTCCAATTGGTACTTCTAAAATGACACACCCCAGACAGCGGAAAAAAGCATCGATTTATCATCGAAGGAAATTTAAGCCTGCGCCGCCGAATTGGCCGTGATATTTAAGCGGGAAACCTTCAACCGAAGGGCAGGACCTTTTTGGGAGGTGCTTCCTCTTGCCAATTAACATGAACCATTAATAACCGAAGGCACAGGAAGGTCGGCCCTTCGTGTCAATTGGCTCATTTTTTGAGCGCGCGTTGATTTATAACAAAAAATACAGCCCTTTATCATGGTGTCGAGTCAATCTCATTTTTAAATTTTTGGTAAACATTCTGTTTCTGTTGATCGTCAAATGCGTCAACAAGGTCCATACAGATGGAAATCTCGAATGTCTGAAACGAGGACAATCGTAAAACCTCTCCCTCTTAAAGTATTCACGTGGTTTATTGATGGCCCCGTAGTGTAATTTTGTTATAACCATTTCAAGGTTTTTGTTTGAAATCATACAATATTTCAAAGAAGTTCAAAATTTTGATGGAAATTAACATGAAACAATCTACAATCATTTTTTCTGCGTTGATTTTCATCTGAAGTAAATTTTCGTTGGATTAAAAATATTTTCAATTTTCATGACATTTCGATGTACATGAGTAAACCATTTTTTAACGGATTTTTTCACTATTTTTTAGATATTTTGGAAACTAATGATTGGAAAACAACTGGACGGTTGTTTGACGCATTTTAAAACATTTTTTTAATTCATATGATGAAACCATGGCTTGAAATTTCAATTTTAATCAATCAAAAAAGTACACTTCTGGAGTTTTTTTTTAAGTCCAATAAACCAAATTTCCAGTTTATGTTTTTTGGGTGTTTAAAAAACACCCAATAAGCAAAAACTGAAAATTTGGTTTATTGGACCTTTTCAAAAAAAAAAACTCCAGACTTAGACTCCAGTTTGAAATGTAAAAACAAATTTGCATTCGAAAAGTACTCTACATATCCAAAGTTTTTTTTTAAAAAGGTCCAATAAACCAAATTTTTAAGTTTTGCATTTTGGGTGTTTTTGAATACCACTGACTCAAGACGGTTCTAAAAACACCCAAAAAGCAAAAATTCATAATTTGGTTTATAGGACCTTTTCAAAAAAACTCTAAATATGTTTTGATAAAATGCATCGTTTTTAAAATATAGCCACTAAAAGTTTAATTATAACTGTAAAAAATTTTTTTTTAAAAATAGTGTCCGTGAATGACAATTCCCGAAAATATTTCACTCGAAATGTTTAAACTCTTATAAAAAAAACGAATTAAATTTCTGTTCAAGGGTCTTGATTGCTCCAAAAAGACTCATGCACTCACGAGAACAAATAAAACGTGATGCAAAACTCCTATCGTTTGTCACTTCCACACCAATCGCTACTGACAACTCTCTCTTTGCTCTCCCTCTCTCTCCAATCAGGTAGTATAGCGAATGGCTCAAAGAGACCGATTGCGCTAAGTTAGAACTCAAAGCTGACTCTAAATAGTCTGCAATCGGCTTTATTTTGATCATATTTTAAACTGCTCAAAATCAACGTTATCAAAAATATTTTACAATTTTGTTGATAACACAACACGGAAAGCAAAGGAAAAATCTTCATCGAAAAAAAATCTTTTGACGCTCAAAAATCGGTAAAATGAATTCGAAAAAATCATCATCTGGATTATTTGGCCGAACACTACTTCACTTATAGGTGTAACGTTACACGTCAAAAAATGTCTAGTCACTTTTTGTAGATGAACAATGTATGTAAATAAAACTAAATAAATTAATTTTACTTGTGCTAACAATGCAAATCTCAGAAAATCTTAAGGTAACTAATTTTTTTTTTTGAGTTCGAAAGCAATTTTCTTTTGCGTGTTTCGCCTCCTCTCTCTTTCGTGGCAAAGAAAGCTCGCAAGCTCTCTTTGTAGCGATTATTCCATCCCTGTCAAAGACACAATTGACAGCAATTTCCACCTTGCCAAATACAAATTTACAGCAAACTGTGGTATTGCAGGCCAAAAGAGCGCCGGGCTGGTATATTGTTAGATTCTCTCCTCTCTGAGTATAATCGTTTGTGACTAGGGTCGACGGACGGAGAAGGCAAAGAAATTCACGAAGAATTTGTATCCCTGTGTGAAGCGATTGGCCAAGATGCTGGCAGCTAGCGAGTTGTGTTCGCTTACGAATGGTCACGCGCTTCAATCGGCAAAGATTCGTTCGGGGATGAGTTAGTGATTTTTGATCAAAAATCTCGACCCTTGTTTAATAACTCGGCAGCAAAACTTTTGCCCATACTTTTCATGGCTCAAAAGTTGCGGTTTTTGTCCCCAAGTATGGAAAAAATTAAAAATACAGCTATTGAGATTTTTTTTTTTGCGGAAAAAAGTGAATTTCAAAAATCGGCAAAAATAATCATGATATAATTATTTTTTTCTTAATAGTCCTCATCAATACCTACAACTTTGCCCAAGACACCAAACAGATCTGATTTTTTTTAAATATGCAGTTTAATAATTAAAAAGTATAAATATAATACTTTTCCGGTCCAGTCCGGTACCAAAGGGCCTCAAAACTCTTATTGTTTAACAATTAAGATCAGTCGAACCTGTTTTTTTTTTGCAAAAATATCTCTTTTTGCACAGTTTAAGGTTTTTAAAAATAAATTAAAAAACTAAAATTAATGTTTTTAGTATTTTATACAAAAAAAAACTACACCCTGCATTTATGCAATTCATATCTACAACAATAATGAGTAAAATTTGCATTCATCTCAAATCACCTTGACATTCAGTGCATCTGAACAAACAGCCTGAATGCTCATTGATACGAGTGGAACTTCCTTAACTGAACTCATTTACAAGTTAAGTTTTTGTTTACCCAGCGTCCCTGAAACTGGCCGATGCTTCTCGAACATTACACATTGGCCAAACCCATCCCTCCTGCAGACCTACGCAATCTTCCATTTATCACTGTCAATCACTTGATATGCTTTCGGTCCCAGTTGATGCTGCTGCTGCCGGCTTCTGGTGCACTTTCAATTTGCACCACCTCCCCAATATGGGAAACAAATTGCGTATACAAGTTTTGCGCGGATTGCCTACGCAACATTAAGGGCGCGCAACATTATGCAAGCACACTCCTCGCGGTATTGTCAATACATGACAATGATTCGCACAATAAAAAATGACAACCAGACAACGAAACGCCCTTTCGCCCATTTTCGGATTGTGTCATTTTTTAACATTTTTTCAGAGCATTGACAATGCAAAATGTAGAAAAAAAAAAGCAGTTCGAAACAGCGAAACAACAAATATGAAGAGCAAAAAAAATGGAAAACAAACATATTCACATATGCATTGTCATCGAAAATCAGGCCCTGCGTCAAAATTGGCCATCGTAGGGGCCCCCGGGGGCTCCTGGGACTCTCAAGTGCATGCCCCAGCCCGGGAATCGGCCAGCGTGTGCGTGATAGTAACCAGTCAATCGGGCCCGCGAGATTCCACAACGCATAGCGAAAAAGGCAACATATACTCTTTCCAGACCACCGGACTTCTTCTACTTGGTCTTGATCTTAGGGGATTCAGATCGAGCGAACCCACCCCGAAGCCATTCAATTCACCGCCGTCGTCGTCGTCGTCGTCCTTTTGACAAAAGATCGTTAACGAAGAGACACATCGCGGTTGAAAGACAGCAAAAAAAACCTGAGTAAACGCACAACGGAAACATAAATCATAATGTGTGTAATCCAATCATGCAATCCGGGGCGACAGTTTCATACCGCTTTAGCATGAAATGTAGCGATTAATGTGCGTGGCTAGTTTGTTGGCGAATTAACAATAGTTTCAATGAATTTCAGTACAAAATGTCCAGAGTTTTTTGTAACTTATGCTCAATTATTTCTATAGATCAAAAATAACAAAAAAATATGAATATAAATACTAGATAGCCTATATGAAGATGCGAAATGTAATTCTCGAGGTTCCAATCGAGCTGTCTAGAGCGTCCATTTTCCCGGGGTTACAAAATTCCCGGGAAACGGGAAATTTTTAACAAATTTCCCGGGAAATCCCGGGAATTCCCGGGAAATTTGAAATTTATCGAAAATTGATCTTATCCTGCTTCTGATTGATATTTTGCAACAAAATTGTATAGAACTGCAACTTTAATGTTCAAAATGAGTGTAGGGGTCAATTAATGGCTTGACTGCTTATAAAAATCATACAACTATGTAAAAAAAAAAAAACAATTTCTTATTATATCAATTGATTTTTTTTGTTAAGAAGTATTATTTTTTTAAATAAAATATTGAATCAGAGAGTAAAATCCATGCTTCTTAACCATAAAAATGCTTTTAAATTTGTCTCTGTTACCATTTCAAAGGAATATGTTTAAGAATAACGTTGACTCATAAAACAAACAAAAAATAAAAGCATGCAGAAATTATGTTTTTCATGGCAAATAACTTGTTCTAGACCGTAATTTTATCAACAAAACTCATTTTAAGGATTTTTAGGCAAAATTTTGACTTTTTATCAATTTCACCAAAAATTTATAGGTATATTGTTAAAAAAACTTAAAAACTATGTAAAGTAAAATTTACACATTGATTTTCTTTTTCTTCTTAAAAACTTATCAGCAACCTTAGTGATTGTGTCAAATTTGAACACATTAAATCTGATTTTAACAACAAATATTTTGTACAAAGTCACCCCAATATGCTAAATACAATTTTTAACGCCACTTGTTTTCAAATACTATTGAAAAACATTTTTTTCCAACCATAGAGCATGGACCTTGTGTGGCCTACCCCAGTACATGTTTTACAAAATAATAATCTTGAGACAAACCTTACCAGTTGGAAAAAATATATAAAAACAGAATGAAATCCTATCACTGATACCCCGTTTTTCTTAAGTTATAAGTTGAGTTCTCTCATTAATATTTTTTGCAAATTAAAAAAAAATTAGGACCAAAAAGTAAGGAAAATGTATACTTCCGCTTGAATTTCGGGAATTCCCGGGAAATTTAAAAAAATTCCCGGGAAACGGGAAATATTATTTTTCGGGAAATCCCGGGAATTCCCGGGAATTTTTTTCCCGGGACGGGAAATTGGACGCTCTAGAGCTGTCCAAACAATCTACTGTCTAATGATTAAAAAGTATTGAAAATGCATGCGACCTAATTCGTGCAAAATCTTGTTGTTCGATTGGAACCCTATTTTGCCAGCTCGATTGGATTCCCGAGAGTAACATTTTGCTTCTCTTTATAGGCTCTCTAATAAATACTCCAATAAATATGTTTATTACTATTTATTATTATTATTAACTAAACTTTTTTATTCAATTTTAAAGTTTATTTCTTTATTCAGTTAACCCTCTACAACCCAATCCCAAAGCCTATAGACGGACTTCGATTTAAAAAAACGCCAAAAATCAATTTTTCAACCAATTTTTGATGTCTAAAAAGCATTGGAAAGAAGAATTCTTAAACATTGAGAAAATGTATGGGTTAGAAGTTTTACTTGTTTTATGTGACTTTGCCAATGTACTTCAAAATGTCATTTTTTTAGAGGCAACTTTAACTGTGTTTTTTACTATCATTTCCTATACTTTAAGTGAAAAAAAGCATGCAGTATTTTTTTGTGTCCCACACAATGCCTCTGCGCATTTTTTTCAGTTTATAGCGAAAAACAAGCAAAAAATGGAAAAAGTGACTTTAAAAACATGAAAAAGATAGGCAAAATGTATTGATATGTGGTGTAAAATCGGCCAAATACTACCAAAAACAATCATAAACAAAACAAGATAAACGCAAATTAAAATACTAAAAATGAAGCAAGAAAAACATGAAACAAGAGAAGTAAAGTTTTTCGTAGAACAAAAGTTGCTCAAAAAAAACTCTTAAACAAGGGAAAAATAAAAAAAAATCGAAAAAAATTGCGCTGTAGAGGGTTAAATCAAAAAGTTTTTTTTTTAATTTTTTTTTCATAAAAAAAGTTTTCAGCACAATTTTGAAAAAAAGAGAGAAGAATGGGCGCATCACAATTTGGAAAAGAAGCTTAATCGTACTGATATCATAAAGCAATGAATTTTTTTTTTTGACATCCTATGCGCAGCACTACATTTTGTACCTAAATGCTCGAAAATGTTTATCTTATGAACAGAATTTCTGAACGATTTGGTGTCTTTGAAAATGTTGCAGGTATTCTTGAAAAGTTTTGATAAAAACTACTTAATCTCATTTAATTTTAGTTAGTATGAAAAAAATACTTTACGCAATTTTTTTTAGTTATATATTTTTATATGACTCAATAAAATAATTTAAATAATTAAAAATCACTCAACAAATAGACATCTAAATTAACTCAAAATCAAACACTGAACAATGTCTGTACGTATGTCCATAGAAATGTATGTTTATCTGTGCTACTATTTTCTTCCAATTACCTAATGTTATACGGCAGCGAATGACCAAGAAGGTTAAAGCTGTCAAAAACAAATGAATTAACAACAACAACCTAAAGTTATGGTCACTTGAGTGAAGATTTCCTAGAACATTTGAAGACTCTAGGTTGCTTTTCTATACAAATTGAAGGCCACAGTTGATGACAAAGAAAGTGAAAATTTTGGAAAATCTCATGAGAAAACCCCTGACTCGATCCCTTTGGCATAAATAAATAACTTTGCAAATATTGATCCAAATCGGTTATGGTTTTGGAGTCGCTATTGATTGTTGAAGTTTGTGTAGGAAAATTTCCAAAAATGTATGGGGAAAAACATCGTTTCGGGATTTTGACAGCAGGTGGCGAAAGTCTTGCTCAAAATTGTTGTGTGAGAATCTTGTAGGAAATTTAATTCCTTACAACTTTGTTGAAGAACGCAAAAAGATCCAAGTTGATCCTGTTGAGTTATTAGCAATGCGATGAAAAGAAATCGGCTTATATACTTGAAAGTATATACACGGCGTGTTTTCTAGAACAAACATTTCAAGAAAAAATAGTCATCATTACTGTCAAATGTGTCTTATAGGAAATTTGCTCAGCTTTCCAATGCTTCTAAGAGCGAAATGTTTCATCGGGAAATTTCTGAGATATCTATTTTTTAAGTTAAACTTTCTGGAAACTTGTCAAATGATGTTTTTCATGTGTCGTTTACTCATCAAAATGTGCAAAATAAGGCAAGAAACAACTTTGGAGAAGGCTTCAAATCGCTGAATATTTTGGAAATTAAGTTCAACCGAGTTTTTTGAATATATGAGATTTATTCAAAAATTTAAATCATAAAACCGCATTAAAAACATTTTTTGCAATAATTAAAAGATAATTACACAATTTTTGTTCACGAATATCACGTTTATGCTCGGATTTAGCTTGAATTAAGCTGATAAAACCGATTTTTTTATTGCAAGTTTAAGTTTAGTTAGGATATCACTAGATTTTTATGAAAAAAAATATCATATTTCCTTAACCAAACATTAATCAATTGCATGAATACAAAATATGTATACATTTTTTTGGCAGTGTTTTTTTTCAGTTTTTTTTACTCCTACATTCAAATGCATTTTCAACAGTAATTTTTTTTTCGTTTTTTCATACACATGAGAATATGACTTTTGAACCTTGCAACAGTAATTGGTAGTATATTTTCGATTTTAAATCATATTTTGGATCCATGTTCCCGGTTCATATATGCTTTAAGAAGTATCATATTTATTCATAAAAATCCATTAATAAACTTAACAATCTCAAACCTGCAAAAAATCAATTGTATCAGCTCAATAAGAGCAGACGCGTGATATTTGTACACAAAAATTGTGTAATTATCTTTTAATTCTTGTAAATAATATTTTTAAGATGGTTTTATGATTTTCATTTTTGAATGAATCCCATATATTAAAAACTCGGTTAAACATAATTTCCAAAATATTTAGCGATTTGAAGCCTTCTCCAAAGTTGTTTCTTGCCTTATTTTGCACATTTTGATGAGTAAATGACACATGAAAAACATAATTTGACAAGTTTTTAGAATAGTTATTATAATGTTTACAATTAAAAATAAAGGAATTTAGAACAAAAAACTTAAAAATTAGATATCTCAGAAATTTCTCGATGAAACATTTCGCTCTTAGAAGCATTGGAAAGCTGAGAAAATTTCCTATAAGACACATTTGGCAGTAGCGATGACTATTTTTTTCTCCTTAAGGTTGCCCAGAAAACACGCCGTGTATAAGGGGTACTAAAGGAAGCATAAAAATCACCAAAAATCCCTAATATCGTTTTTTTATTGTCACCCAAGGCCACAGTGATCATTTTTCAAAAGTGCCTATGGTTTTATATTTACCTAAATATTTGTTTGTCATACTTTATTCAATACATTTTTATCTCTTTTCATCGACCTTGTTCTTGCGCAAAAAATCCGATCATAAATTTTTGCTATCCAAATTTAAATGCTATAAATGATATTTTAAGAGGAACTATCTGATAAAAATAATAAGAAAATAACTTCTTTATCATTTTCATTACATATAATAAAATAATAATCCATAGTCCATAACTCAGCAAGATTTGATTTCATCACATTCTGCAAAGTATCATTTCACTCTCTCACATCGATTCCCACAAATCCTTCCATTTCTGGGAGATACAAAGTATCGGTGCGGTATAATCCTGTCAAGATCGATGGCCCACCGCCCAGGTGACTTCACGCCCCTGTCGTAAGACAACGCGGATTTTGATTGTGACCTCAAAAAAAAAAGAATAAAGTCTACCCAGTCGATCAAAGGGAGGGGAAGTTCAAAAAACAATTGCGCCGTGTTCGATAATATTTATGTCATGATTGATTCTTGCACTTTTTTCTTGCTTCGCTGGGGCCAATCTTCCTTCAATGGTTCGGTTACCTTTCATTTCCAGTTGGATTTTTTGTTTCTCAACTGCCCTGAACTTAAAAAAAGTGCCATAAAAATGAAAGATGGAAATATGGCACTCGGGCTGCCACTTTGGTGCGGGATTCGATTGTTTAAACAACTCAGTGGACTCATTGTGCACTTTTATTTCTCTAGAAGAGCTGCGCCGCAGCAGATGGGCGGATCCGAAAGGAGTGACTTGTGAAAAATGGTATCCTTTTCGGCATCGTTCGAAGAGTCTACCAGGTCCTGCACCGCAACAGGTCATCCCCCATCCCAAATTTCGCGATGTTTTACTTTATCGACGTATGACATAACCATACTCGTATCATGTAACTTGTTTTGTAATTAACCTTTTGGTTCATAAATGTTTTCATGTTTAGATTTAAAACAAAGAATAGTAAATAGTTTTTTAATTGAGTTATCTTTTAAATTCTGTGTAGCTTTTCTTGACAGCCAAGGCAATTCCATCTTTCACAATGACCATCGACAATAAATTTCAATCAGACTGTAAAAAAGCACAAGTTTGTCCTTGTAAGTACTTGTCATCCAAACACTACACAAAACAAGAAGAATACAGAGATGACACTCTGGACGAGTAATGAGAACTTAATGATGGGTGCAACCACATTGCAATGTCACCCGAGCGAAAGGACAATTAATAACAGCGAAAGACAATAATAATAAAAAATGGTAAAACCAGCCATCATCGTATGTTCACGATCGAATGTGACACATGTTCGGTATCGTGTAATAACGAGCACAGATTAATGGCGGGAGGACTACAAAAACGAGACATTAAAACTGGGGTTGGCCGTAATGACTTTGTTTCATTGTCACTATTATCGTGGGTGATTTTCGTAAGAGAAAAAATTAAAATAAAGCTGTAATATCGCACTTTTATTTTAATTTTGAAGCATTGGCGTAATAAATGTTCCAAAATAAAAACAAAACAAATTCAAATGGCACCACCACATTCTTTTCAAATGTTTGTACTTTGGCAGAACTGAAATATTACTGTTTCTAAGATCAAATTTTCAGAATATTATTAAAAAAACGCTTCAAGCTTAGCTTTACAATGTTTTTTCGAAAAATCGCGTTAGCTCGTGATGGTTATAAGCAAACCCCTCATTTTTTTTTTTGAAATTGTCTGCTCTACAATTCTGTAGAACATTGTTACACACTAAAAAAACCCAACAAAGTTACAAAAAACACGAAATTTTAAAATGAAAAATTATGTTCTAAATAAAAAAGACACTTCTGAGATTTTGAAGATTCGAAATACGTTTTTTTCGTAATTCTGAGTACGCCATCAAATCGGGCTTCCTATTTTACATGAAATTCCCTTTGACATTAAATTTCAAAACAATAACCATTTCAGGCTGCAAATTATTGAAAAATACGTTTTTTTTTCGAATGTTGAAAAAATGGAAGGGGTCGTACCGCCCCTCCGTCACGAGATATCGAAAAATGAAGCTCGGATTCGTGATCGGGGACAAAAATTTCCCCTAAGAACAAAGTTTCATGCAAATCGAAGAGAGTTCGGGGCAACTTTTTCCGATTTCGGGAGAGTTGACAGATGCTTTAAACAAAATCAATTTAAAATATCAATTTTTTCCTAGATACAATTTCCTTTCTTCCAAGAATAGTTCAGGAAAAAAATATTTCATGATTTGGTGTACATATTAAAAAGCTTTGGCAGAAGCATAACTGTTATCATGTTTCTGAGTATTTTTAACTTATTTTTTTTTTGTAAATAAGACTTGAAATTCCCAAGGGAATGATGCAAAAGGAGAAATCACTAAACAAAAAACCTAATTTCAAGATTGTTCAGGTGAACACCGAAAATGCGATATAAAATTAATGTGGCCGAAAAAGTCTCTTAACTGCTCAATTATTTGTTTGTGTGCATGACGTCAAATTATTCAGTAATTTTCCGACGTACAAACAATTTTGCAGTCCAAAACCAGTTAATGAATTGAAAAAATAAATGTAGTTTCAAAATGTCTTTTCTTGATTTGTCAAAACACCTAAGTAAAAAAATCATGATTGTTTACTTTTTACTCTTGGTCTGGTCTAACAGTCTTGTTCTGACAGATTTGGCCTGACAGTTCTATCCTGAATATTGGTCTGGACCAAACGAGGGATAGGACACAGCTCTCTCTTAGAAATTCCTCGACCATGACCAGGGCTGAGGGACGAAAATATTAAATTTGTTTGTTTGTGGCCTTAATTTGAATTACACAATTGAAAAAAATAGAAATCCTGACAAGTTCATCCAAGAACAATAAACCATAGATTCAATTGCCTTGCCACATGTTGTGAAAATTGACTTCCGGTTGCAAATAAACTTCAGCAAACATGAGAAACAATGTATGTTCTCATCAGTCAATAAACAGTCCTTGATTTTTGCAGCAGCAGAAATCATGCAGACAACAATAAACAAGAAGCCCTTTCGATGGTTGTTGTTGTTGTTGGTATACTAATTACATGACATGTGTCGGATGCAATTCAATAAAGAGATCGATCGCAACGCAAGAAAAGAGAAGAAAGAAATTCTACACCCTTTGTGCCAAAGACCTTGTTACTTCTGTTTATTGAACAGAAAAAAAAGAAACAGACCACGCAGACTGCTTGCCTGGTGACTACCGAAGAAAGTCAGGGTCTGGATGGAGAATTGAAAAGGGCTTATTAGTGCAAATCTTTGAATTTTGTTTTGAATTTTCTTTAAAGATACTACCTTCCATAACAAATTTAGAATTAATTATTTTCGATACATTATATAAGTATGACAAAAAACTCAGAATAACTCATCTTCAACATCAAAGTTCCATAAAGATAAAGTTGACAGTCTTTACAACTTTGTTAACACTGAGCTGAACAGCAAAGGGAGCGTTCTTTTATTACGTAACGCGAAAAATCGGACTTTTAGACCCCCTCCCCCCCCCTCGTAACAAAATTTCCATACAAATTTTAAAAAATTTGTATGGAGCGTAACACGGCCTCCGTCCCCCCCTCCCCCCCTACTGCGTTACGTAATAAAAGAACGCTCCCAAACCAAGGAGACAGTGCGAATAAATAAGACCAACTCAAAGGCTGGCAGTGGAGCAAACCTTGCCTGTTTGCGCAAGCTGGCAGAGATATTGACGGGAAAATATTGTCCCACGAGAACGCAATGAGACGTAACGCACGCAGGAACACCACTGAAAACGTGGCACGGTGAAAAAAACCTGCAGAAATTTATAGTTGAATAATCAAATTCGGGAAATCAAAAGAGAAACCACTCAGAATCGATTTGTTAGACAAAAGTTGTATTATTTGTTTTTAATAACTTGCTATGAATAAAAACAAAAATTTAGTTCCACCCAGATTCGAATCGGAGTTTTTTAGATAAGAGTCCAACTCTTAACCAATGCGCCACGAGATCGTGTTGGAACGGAGAGGCAGAATGCAATCATGCTCTTTTCCTTTACACTCTCTTTATCCCTCTGGTAGAGCAGTATTGGTGACGCGATCAAGTGATTGGTTGGTCGAAAAACTACCAACGGATGTCAGTAGCTTGGTCGACACTGAATGTCAGAGAAGTTTGGTTTGGGTGTACTATAAGTTTTGAATCTTTAGGCAAATTTACTGATAAACTATTCACAGTGCCTCAAACCGAACCAGATCCAATAAAGTGCCCGGTTTACATTCTCAATATTTCTGCTCTGGCTGACAATACATGTTGATGAGAAAATATTAATCCCGAGAGATGTTTGTCCGGGATGACTAATGGTTCTACACTGGAGGACCTTTCCCATTTGAGCAGACTGAGAAGCTACCTTTTGAGTTCAAGGGATTCTTGTACTCGCGCCGTAGACCGCGCCTGGCCTTCGCCCGATCGAACGTTAAAAGTGAAAAATTAAGGATAATACTAATTTATGGTGTCGTCTTTCGGTTGGCACTGGTGACGCAAGAATCGCAATCGATGATGACACAGTCGCTCTTACATAGCCTCAAACTGTCAATTGATTATGAATTGCTGCTCGAACTTTGCCAGGACGTGACATTGGGCAGGGATTACAACGACTAAATGGCAATTTCAATTAGGAAACATGTCCCCGAAATGCGGCTAACTCCCCGTTTATCTTCGTACAAACTACGTCACTTATCTCCAATGTTGGTTTTATCTTGCATTTCGTCCCGAGGAAAAAGACGTTCAACCCTCCCAAATCAAATCCAAAATACGGCATAATCCACCTATTTATGGTTATGAACTTTTTCATTTTTTTTTTTTGAAATCGTGTACCCTAAAAGATCAGTTTAGCAGATTTTTTTTATTGTTTTATTGTTTGAAACCAATTTTAATAATGATTTATAAAGTTATAATCAACAAATAATGATTCAATAATTCAAAACTACAGTCAACCAATAAGTAAACAACTTCAAATACTTTCCTAAAACGAGAACAGTAAAATAAAACTGCCAAAAGACAACATTCGCTGTCGTTGTCGAGTTTTGCCTTATTTTTTTGGCAAGAAAAAAACAATCCACAACATCAACAAAGCGTTAAATTTATGTGCACGCGTTTAGCCACCCTTCCCCTTCTTTCATACTCGCCAAGACGTCTCCACTCTAGTCAGCACTTTCTCCTTCGATTGATAGTGGGAAAAATTGTTCAAGAAATTGAGCCTTTAATTAGATTATTTTCTAGTTTTGTTCTAAGCAACAAAAATAAATAAAAAGAAAAATAATTTGAAATTTAACCAAAATCGAGCAAATACATTTTCTTCAGCAGATCTTTAATTTCGCAATATTTTGGAAATTGAAACCATCGAAATTTTCACATTCTTCAAATTATGCGTAACTTCCCCAAAATAAAAATAATTGAAAAAAAAATCTAGCACAAATCCAAACCCGAAACTGTGCTAAAAGGATTTTTAACGATCCATATCTAACACACAAGTGCAGGCGAAACTGTGTCAGCCTCGCGTCATCGCCGGCCGCCGCCAAGGAAAGACCTTGGGGGGAGGGAGACCATCAAATGGCCAGACGTCTTTTTTGGCAAGATCTCCTTCCTGTGGACGGATTTTGATGATGATGCGTGCGCGGCCATTAACCGGACCGTGATTTGTGCGAACTTTTAGAAAATTTAGTTACTTTGGATCTTATGATCGTTCGTATTATTTTGTTCAAAATTTCATGACTCTTTTTTTTTGTTTTTTGTTTGTCGGCTTTGTTTTTTAAAGAACCTTTCATGAAGCTATCTTTGTTCTACACAAAATTATCAAACCAAATGAGTAGTTGCTTCTTGAATATGAATTTCACATGATCTAGACAACAATTGAGATCGTATAAGATAAGCTTTTCGGGGGAGATAAAAATTAAGCCGAAGGATAGTAAACTCATCGTTGTCACCCTATATTTTCATTTATTTAAAAAAAAAGATGGAGTTATCTTAAAGATTCATTCAGCACTAGAGAACTTTTCACATCGGCGAAAGGCCATTTTGAACAGATGTTGTTCTACAACTTGACTTTCCTTGTTTTGACTTTTTCTTTATATGTTTTTATAATTATTTGCTTATATTGGGAATTTGCGGCGAGAAATATTAAGCTAACCTAGGACAGAAAGAGGGAGAGACAGAATTGAAGATCGCGACAACAGTTTTTTCAAACCTTTTGTCACATGGTGGATAGATCCAGACAGGGCGCTGGCAGTTATAAGGGGAAAGGAGGTGAAGAAGCTAAGGGCCATTCATTCTAAGTGTAATATTTGGTTGAACTAGCTTTTTAGGGGTCTTCCATTAACCGACACAGAAGGTGTCGGAGAATGTCCCACATAGTTGACACACGATAATTTCTTTTCGTGTTTCGTCATCTATGGAACGACCCATAAATGTTTTTGGTATTTTCATGCATTTATCTTGTTCAGTTTGAATTGTAGGTCGTAATTTTAAAATTTAAAGAAATCAAAAAAGCTTAAGCTTTAAAAAAACACATTAAAAAATGCATGGATTGGCCGAAATAAAAACGTCCGACATGCTTTTAATTTGAAATAAATGAACACTAAAAAAATACAAATATTACAAAAAATCGAAGGTTTGTCAAAATTTAGTCAACAAAAACAGCAAAAAAATCCATGTATCCACTTTTTTCTGAAAAACGCTAACCTATAATTTTGTTAACAACACACCAAGAATAAGTCGAGAGCTATTGATTTGCTCTTTCTTATTCAATTCTGGAGTTTTCTTTTATTTATTTTTTCTTTGAAAGGGTCCCATAAACAAAATTTTCTTTTTTTTTCCTTTTGGGTATTTTTTAATTCGCCTTGAGTGGGTGTATATTCAAAAACTCCCAACAAGCTAAATTAAAATTTTGTCTATTGGACCTATTCCATAAAAAATCCAGATTATTCTTATTTATTACATCAAAATTAATCATATTTTAAATAATTTTCGATTTTTTTTTGATGAAAAATTAGTTTTGTGAGCAGGGATTGAATAATCGCAAAAAAAAAACATTTTCACTTGCGAGATTTCTTCACCCGCAAAAGAGAGAGGAGGCAAAAGAAAATCGCTCCCGAATTTCTCCAAGTAAATCAATCTGTTGATGTTTTTTTGTGAATATCCTTGTCAGCATCACTTAAAATTATTTATTTCGCTTTGTTTACAAACATTGTCCATCTACAAAAAGTGGCAGGTCATTTTTCGACGTCCGACGTTACAATTGCAAGTGTAGTAGTGAAAAAGATGTTCCGTCGAATAATCAAGATGATGATTTTTTTAGATTCCTTTTACCGATCTTTCGTGCGCGAGAGAGGAGAGCCATGTTCCCTTCGGGTTTTTTTTTTTCTCTTGACGAACGTTAAACGATTTTCTTTTGATGATGATTCTTCCAACGCTGTGCGTGGGTTTCCTGCTCGTCTGCAACTAGTTGCAACCTGTCAAATCTCCCGGGACTGTAAGGGCGTAGCCTTGGAGCACAGAGTGGAAATTTACTTTCACACATATTTTTTATTATACCGACCTACACTTAAATTGTCTAAGAATATTGAACTGACCATTGTGTCACTCTCTACAGCAGTGTAACAGACCTGTAATGCTATGCTTTGCTGTGCTAATTTGAAAATAAAAATAAGGCAATAAAATATTTCTCAACTCTGGTTTGGGTTGAGGATAAAAAAATGTCTGAAATTATTATTTTTTAAATACCAAAAATATAATCCAGGTGTTTAAGCGAAGATGGCGTTCGAATTGTGAACGTCCGAAATGTCAAAATCGCTCAGTAGCACCAACATTAGAAAAAAAATGTGGCTGTCATGCCATGGCACACTTTTTTCATAATGTTGGTACCACTGCGTGACTTTGACATTTCGGGCGTTCACAATTCGATCGCAATCTTTGCTTAAAAATCTAGATATACTACGGCAAAGCAGTATATATAATATTTATTTCTGAAACGAATTTCCTGCATTGTGATTAAGATCCAACCGTTCCGAGTGACTATTTGAACATCTCTATGAGTTGCAGCCAAAATTTGCGAAACAAGTGTGATGATGCCCCTTGGGTTTTGGCGCTGGTGTATCTCAGCCGCAGATTTTATCTCCCGTATGTGTACATAGCGGCTTAATAACAGACGCAATTTGGTGACATTGCTCTCATTATTCTAAATAGACTACGACTTTCTGATGGCGTAACATTTGTCCATGAGAATGAGACTGTAAATATCGTATTTTTATTTTTGGATTAAGGTTTTCGTTTAATTTGAAAAATATATAAAAATATAATTTGAAAAAAAAATAGAGAATCATGTTGACGATGTAACGCCATAAAACAAGCGGTTTCGCTCCGAAAACATTAGACATAATCCGTTTAGACAGCATTTTTTTTTCACCATCCAGCCGAACCGTTGGTAGTTCAACACCGCAAACATTCCGCAACGAACGCAACATTTCCGATGAGCTGGACAAAATCAAAACAATTCCAGCAAGTTGCATCTAAAAATAAGGCTAGTCACAACTTTTATGCTACGCCCATAAATGGGTCATCATATTCCGTCCGTCCCAACGGAGGGTAGAAGATTCCTGGGGCCGGTTCCACAACCAACCCGGAGATTAAATTTCAAGATGCTATCATGTTATATGAGTAAAAGAGAGGAGTCAATTTGGCTGAGTGCAGCGAATTCGGGGCGAAAAGTTGGGCCAGAATTTCGCGTGCACTTTTACTAGAAGGGACGAAAACGATACACTTAATTTTTTTTGTGCTGTCGTCACGTCCGAAACCAAAATGGGGTGGCGTCTTTTTTTGGGGTGGTGGCGCTGTCCAAGAGCAACAGAAGAAAAAAACGTCTAGCAAGATTAATGATGCACTAATGCCCACTCAAAGCGTTCCGTTTGAATTCCGTTTAGAATTCCGTTTGAGCGAAAAAAGTTCGATTCGAATTCTAAACAGTGTTCGTTTTAGATTCTAAACCGCATTCCGTTTCAAACGCAACAACCGGTTCCGTTTGAGTTTTCGCCCCAAATCGGTTCAAGCGGAATTCAAACGGAATCGAAACGGAATGGACGGGTTAGTTTTGACAGCTTCTTCTTCTTCTTGTTTTTATGCAGTGGGTTTCTTTTATGTTTTGGTTGAATTGAAATTCAACCAGAAAAAAAAACAGATAGGACATTTTTTAAACATTGAGATTATGTTTATTAATTATTCATAAAAAAACCAATCCCTGCCCCAAACCCCCCTTTTAAATGATCTTTATTTTCGCAAAATTACATAGGCTTTAGTGTGATGCTGGTGACAATCGCCGTGCCATATCCGCGGTCAACCGCTGCTGCTTCTTGCTGCTGGGCGTCCGCGTAATCCGAAGAGCCGATTCCAGATAGGCCGGTGGATGGTTGAGGTCATTTGAAGCTGCCCCCGTCGTAAACTCACGAATAATTGTGGCCTACCGGCACTAGCGGTGCCGTCGGTAGGAGCCTATCTGGATCTTGCCGAAATTAGGTAACTAGCCGAGGCTTTTAAGACAGGTCGGCGGGCGCCATCGTGCCGGGTTGTTGTTGCTGCTCCTGACTTTCATTTAATGCGGCTGCTGCTGAGAGTAATTTGCTGATAGCTGTTCGAAGGGCACTTGTCGTTCTACAGCAGGTTCCCCAGCAACGAGCTGGTCATCGACTGCGAAGGAGGTCCACTCTTCACCACCGAAACCGCTATCCTGGTAGGCCGGCGAAGGAGGAGGTGGTGCTGGTGGTCGCTATCGGAGGGTTTGGCGCGACAAAGGGTTTGGGAGGATTCACACCGAGTGTTCTCGCTCCGCTGAATCATGCGCCAAGCTTTCGAACGGATAAGTTGCGTCACTGCTGGCAACGAACTCGAACGACCCTCGTTAGAACTTGCTGTTTACGACATCCCACATAGAATAACCACCTGTCCCACCAGCTAGAGCGCCAGCATCGTGTTGCCCTCAGTACGCAGGACATGTCCAACCTCGGGTCCAACCTTAAGCTCACACACTGCGCAGCTGGACTAAGTAGGCGTTGATGACCAAAGATTTTCCGCAGGTTCTGGTCTTACTGCCTGGCTGGTTCCAGTACCCACAACCCTCAGCGGTCGCATCGAGATTGGCCGTTTGTCAACGGTGAAATCAAGGAACACCTTGCGATTGTCCACCTATATTAAAATAATTTTAAAGTTAGTTTTGATGATAAAAAAGCAACAAAAAACATACCTGACCAACGGAAACCGGAACTCGATTATTTCCCGACACAATCGTCCGGTGCTGTCTCCCTTGGCAATTGACGAGAGCACCGAATGTGCATCTCCAGAAAAAACACAAATCTCGAGGACATACCGATTCTATTGGCCGGAAATTGGCCACAGCAGAAAAAATCTTCGAAAACAAATCGCACGTGTTTGATCTTGTTTGACGTTTGACTGAAAAAGTGTTGGCTGTTTTACGCAAAAAATGACAACAAAACCGCTTCGGCGAAATGCAGCGAAGTGTCACGAAGGTTCGGCCGTACACCAGTAGGTGTCGCTAGTGTGCCAAAATTGCTCAAACGGAATCTAAACGGAGTCAAACCGGAGATTCCGTTTAGAAAATTTCGAAACAATTTTCGAAGCGGATTCGAAGCGGAATGAACCCGTCATGCGGAAAACGGTTTGATTGGGTGGCCAACTTGCACATTTTCTGCGCTGCTAGAACTGCTGGGAGGAACATTAAGAAATTAAATAATGCACACAATATCATGTTGGAAAATGCGAAAAAATAGCTATTAAAATACTTGGCAACTCGTGTGGCGCTCGTCTAGTGTTTCAAAGATTTATGAGTGCTTCATTAAAACAGTCTATTCTCAAATGAATAAACTGAAGCAATTCAAAATAATTATTTTATTTGGAGTATTTAAAGCATATCTTTATAATTCGATACATCCTCTACTGGTTTGTTCTTATGCAATAGAGCAATTCTCCACAAAATCGGTATTTTTTTAGAATTTTAATTTTTGTATTTTTTAATCCGACTGAAACTTTTTTAGTGCCGTCAGTATGCCCAAAGAAGCCATTAGTTTATCCATATAATTTTCCATACAAATCTTGCAGCTGTCCATACAAAAATGATGAATGAAAGTTCAAAAATCTGTATCTTTTGAAGAAAAATTTTGATCGATTTTGTGTCTTCGGCAAAGTTGTAGATATGGATATGAACTACACTGAAAAAAATGATACACGGCAAAAAAATTTTGGTGATTTTTATTTAACTTTTTGTCACAAAACATGATTTGCAAAAAAAAACACTATTTTTTTAAATGTCAAATGCCAACTTTTCAGAAATTTCAAGGTTTTGCAAAAATCATTGACCGAGTTATAAATTTTTGAATCAATACTGATTTTTTTCAATAAAATGCTTTCCCCTGCGTTTATAATCAAAAAAGAGATTTTTTAATTAATGATTGTAGAACAACTATACTGATCTATAACGCACTTAAAAACTATTTTTTTTGATTGACATGGCTATGATTTGTTTTCCTTTTATCTTACTTTGAAAAATATTTGCAACGGCCTAACTTTTCATAGCATTTATATATTTTATGCTTCCGATACTGAAAATCCATTTAATTCTCATTTTCTTTTATTTGAGCAATTCTCTTCGAAATCAGCCTATTTCAACCATTTTTATTTGTTGTGTTTTTTATTTGGATCATACTTCGTTGGGGCCTTCCCTATGACCAAAGAAGCTATTTTGTGTCATTGGTTCACCCATACATGTCTCCATACAATTTTAGCAGCTGTCCATACAAAAATGGTACGTAAATATTCGCAAATCTGTAACTTTTGAATGAATTTTCTGATCAATTTGGTGCCTTCGGCAAAGTTGTAGGTATTGTTGAGGACTATTGAGAAAAAAATAGGTACACGGAAAAAAATTGCCGATTTGTTAGTTAATTTTTTTTACAAAAACTCAATTTCCATTTTTTTTTTTCATTTTTTTTTTTATTTGTTAAAGTGGACAAAACCCGAAACTTTTGAGCCATAGTATGGTCAAAAATTCTGCCACAGGGTTGTAATTTTTTTAATAAATATTATTTTTTGGAAAAAAACGTAATTTAACACATTTTTTTTAAATTAATTTTTAATGTAGAATTGGCAATCAAAAAGTGCCCCGTTTATTTACAGTATTTTTGATTTTTAAATAAAATGATCATGGATTAAAATTCCTGAAAATATTTGTTTTAATGTTCTGAAAATTTGCTATAAAATTGTCTAAGAGGCATTGAAATTTGGACCTCTGGTTGTGAGATACAGCTTCTTAAAAAAAGAAACAAGAAAATTCATGTTTTTTTTAAATCTCACCCAAACAACCCTCCATTCTCTAATGTCGATATTTCGGCAATGATGAATGTTCAATGTTGAAAAATGAAACACTTGTAAATTTTCCGATCTTTTCAAGACTAACACTTCAAAAAGGCCAAACATTCAATTGTACGCCCGTAACAACTTTTGGATTATTTGAAATTTAATTCCATAGCTAGGAAACAAACATGAGATCTATTTTGAAAAAGTGTTTTTGTTGTATTGTGGCCCGAATTTTTATTCAATAATTTGAATATATAATGATTTATTTGTAAAAACATTGTAAAGGCTTGAAACATAATGGTGATCAGTTGGGATACACAAAAAGATAGAATAGACAAATTCACCCTACCAAACAAGCAAAAAAATCTCCAAAATTGTGATTTGATTAAAAAAAACAATACCTGGAAAGAGGCAAAGAATTATCCGAGCCTCATTTTTGCAATTTGACTGTTTTCGTATGATTAATTTGTTTTATCGAAAAATATACTGATTCAATGTTGCTAATTTACTAAAGCTTCATTAAAATATTACGTTACTAATGCTGAGGAGTAGTTTAATCAGGGGTGACCAAAGTATGGCCCGCGGGCCAAACGTGGCCCGCGAGGTGTCTTTTTGTGGCCCGCGGACCCATTTTTAATGGTCATGTAAAATGGCCCGTTGACCATTTGCAAAGTGAGTTATTGTTTTTCAAAATGAAAGTTAATTTTAAACGTTTTTTGCTAATATAAAACTAAACATTTATCCATATTTTGAACCCCATTTTACAACACAAATATTTCGTTC